>NC_134583.1:20386500-21092000 GCF_037038515.1 Microtus pennsylvanicus
ATACCAAATCAAACCAAATTTTAAAAAGCCCACGTTTAATTGGTGCCAGTGCTCCTGGGTGGTGGTCCAGCTCCCCAGGGAGGAGACAGAAAGGAAGACTGGAAACTGGGGGGCAGTTTAAATACCCTGTGGGAGTGGTCTTAAGCATCTCTGAAAAGGGGTCATCGTTTTGACGGATTTTTTTGGGGGGGGGTGGAGTTTGTACTGAGGCAACTCCCAGGGGAGGGGGCTTGGGATGGAACTTTCCACCCAAACACCTACAATTGGAGTGTCACACAATGACCCCTACCCTCTCTTTTCTGGTTTTCCTCCTTTTTCTTCTTTCTGCTCTTCTAAAGTCCTGATAGCTACCAGAAGAGATGGCATGTGACCTGTAGGTGGAGACTGCATGTTCCTTTGTTCCTAGCTGCTCAGCCTCAAAAAATCACTCAGAAACTATATTATTTAAATCACTGCTTGGCCAATCACTTAAGCATATTGCTAGTTAGCACTTATATCCTTGGTTAACCCTTTTCTATTATTTTATATTTTACCACAAGACTTGTGGCCTACTGGCAAGGTTCCAACTGGCAGCTCATGTCTTTCCCTTCTGGTAGCTCCATGACTTCCCCCTGACTGCACCTACTTTTTCTCTATATCTTTTCTAACCTGGCTATATTCTTTTAAGCCATTGGCCGTAAGCAGCTCCTTTATTCATTAGCCAATGAAAGCAACATGTATACAGAAAGGACTTCCCACACCAGCGTCCTTCAGTCTTTTGCATAATTTAAATAGTTTTTTGAATTATCAAGTAGTTTTTCTCTAGACAAAGAGTTCAAATCACTGGTGGATGGTTTTATTAAAGGAGGAAATAATTACTGGTATTAGAGATTAATTTAGAGGGTTTTAATTAAAACTTTACTATAGTGATGAGGCGAGCAGGCCTGCTTTTCGTCCTGCCTGGCTACTGCATGGTTAGCTTTACACCTGAAATAACAACACACAAATTGTATTCTTTTAAACACTGCTTGGCCCATTATTTCTAGCCTCTTATTGGCTAATTCTCACATCTTGATTAATCCATTTCTAATAATGTGTGTAGCACCACGAAGTGGTGGCTTACCGCAAAGATTTTAACCTGCGTCTATCTCAGAGAGGAGAGCTATGACATCTGCCTCACTTCCCTTCTTCCCAGCATTCTGTTCTGTCTACTCCACCCACCTATGATCTGACCTATCAGGCCAAGCAGTTTCTTTATTAATTAACCAATGAAAGAAACACATAGAAAGAAGACCCACCTACATCACTTTACTCAATTGAGAAGCAGAACATCTTCAGAAGGGAGAGCTGCTAAAAAGGCTAGTGGCAAGTCACCTGCATTTTGAGTAGCTCACCTTGTCCTTGGTTCCTCTAATCCTGATGCATCCCTGCTGATGCTTCTATAGAACAGGAGGTCTTAAGAAATGCCTTGGGGTTAAATGAGTTAATACTTACAAAATGTCCATAAGAGAGAAAGGGCATAGCAAGTCTGTGGTTGACTGGTTCCCCATGTTCCTAACTTCCCTCTGCTTCCCTCTTCCTCTAGTCTGGTGGAACCCTGCTGTGAATGTTTGCAGGTGAAGCAAAATGTAGCTCCTCATGTGCTCTATTTCTAACCAGTATCACTGCAGCACCAACTTGAGAAATCAGCATTTAAAAGGCTCTCCTATACATAGAAGCTGTGCATTCACAAGGTTGTTCATTGTCTCTCAAGGCAAAGAAATGAAGGGTCTGTTTCTCTCTTGGCTCAAACTCTTATGCAAACATCTCAGGAATTAACTAACGGTAGGATTACCCAGAAAGCGCAGTGCGGTCGTCTTCTCTCTGCCTCATTTATCCAGGAACACAGCTCTGACAGTATTTTAGGTCCTTTATCTTGAACGCCTGGGCACTGGCAGGATGAATGCCCTCTGTACAGGCAGTGCACCTGGGAAATGCTGCTGGAGGCTCCCTAATGAAAGCCAGACATAGAACAAAAGGCAAGCTGTGAGGTCTTCCGGCTGTGTTTGTGATGATAATGCTGGGAAGCCGGCTCATACCTGAGCACACCTTTTTAACAACCTGCTCCAACATATGTTTCTCCCTTCTAACCCTCACTGGATCAGTGGGACAATATTTAATGGTCACCTTGCAGGCGAATAGACTATCTCAGTGGTGTAATGGCCAGGGTAGTAATTTACAGCTTATATACTGGTGTAAGTCAGGCTGAACACTGCTTTGTTTTCCTTGGGAACTTTACTGAGTTTTCAAGGTCATAATCACAAGCATCTCGCTCAGGTTGTTCATAATAATTTGAGGATTTCTTCTTGTGCTTTATCTGAAGAAGAACTACAAATAAAATCTAGTCATTTATAATATTTTTCAATTTCTCCAAAATGTTTTATGCAATGCTATTTTTGTTGGTGGCCACCTTTACTTTATTTATGTTCATGCATCTGCAGTATTTTGGAAAAAAATTGCTAATTTTGTGGGAGACTGCTTTTAAATATTTTATCCAAATCTCCATTTTCTGTTCATTTGTTCTGTTTTTGTTTTTATTTTGTTTTGTTTTGTTGTTATGTTCTGTTATTTTTTTTGAGACAGGGCTTCTCTGTGTAACAGTTCTGGCTCTCCTGGCATCAAATTTCCATTTTTAACTCATCCTGTTATTCCTTTCCCATAAGTGGACCAAGTGAATTTAAAAAGTAGTCTAGGAATTATGACAATCATCAGATACAAAAATTTGCCCTTAAGTCACTGACAGAGCTATGTATAATGGCACACCTATATCTTACAGTGGATTCAGACACTGCATGATGTTCGCTTTGAACTCTAACTCCACAGGGGACTATGTGATCCGGGACAAGAAATATTCCACATACTTTCCACCAGGAGGAAGGAGGAGATTTCCATTGTACCGTTTTTTCCTTCAATTTCACATAAACTTAAATATTTTATACTTTGCATAGAATTATGATAGCAACTCATTTTTTAGAACTACACATATTTCTATGTCCAGCCTATAAATAGGACATTTTAAAAGGCATTCTCCCTCATTGTTTGTTTTCTTAAAATTTTCCATATCCCTTGTATATTTTTCATTCCCAGGAAGCTTTTGCAGCTTCTATGTTGAACCTCGGAGCTACATTCCCAACTGTTTCTTAAACAATCCACGCACGACACAGGCAGCAAAATCAATACCGTTTTCATTCTTTCTACCAACCAAGCCTTCTACAAGGCTCAGCAATGTTACAAGAAATCAGGCTTGACCCTTATCTTTTGAGGGAATCTATCATAATCACATATCAGTGGCTTTAATAAGGCTCAGTGTAATCATGACTAATGAGTGAAAATAAGTATCCTGGATTTAGAGGGGGCTAGATCGTGGCTTCTCCTCAGTGGGGGGGTGGGAAACATGAAAAGTGTGTGGTGTAGATGAGCTTTCCCATAGGCATGAAGCTGAAGAGGTCTGTTCAAGGAGCAGGGAGGACAGTGAGGACTCAGGCTGCGGCAGAGACCCGGATCAAACAGGGTGAGGCTGGGATGAGTGGGGCAATTGCAAGTGAGCTGGCAAGACTGTTTAGTCTCCCATGCAGGAAGCTGTGCATTCCAGATAGGAGAGAGAGCTTGCACACTCCGTTTGCAATGCTGGGGGAAGGCATGGGACTCAGGATGTGAGATGGTAAATCGCTACTGTCAGCTTGAATGGGGTAAGACGCAGGGAAATTTATAAAATATGCTTGTTTGTTTGTGAGATTATATGCAAGGACCCTTATATCGTGAGAGTTTTGAGCTAATATATGGATTAATCTCTTGATTCCTAATGTAAACAGACAGCAGAAAGGTGATAGAAATAGAAAATGAGGGTCATGTTCTTGGTGCTCTCTATCCTGAATTTTACCATACTTCCATTTCTTTTGCTTTGTTTCTTGTCTACTGTGAACACAGGAAGCTGCTCTACTACACTATCCCACTGCCATGGTGTTCTGACAAACTTCACAGCAGTCTGAGTCTCAAATCTGAATTTCTGAATCCAAGTAACTATGTCCTTATTAAAGTTGTCCTGGCTAATGTTTTGGCCACAATGACATAAACGTTACTAGTATAGATAATAAAGCAAGTGTGGAAGACACCTGTGAAACAGGGGAAGATGGCATACTGGTTACATTTTGGCTGTTGTGATAAATCAGTGGCCAAGGCAATGCCTAGATTCCAGAATGACAGGGAAGCATAGAGATAGCAGGAAGATGAGAGCTCACATTCTCAACCACACTCATGAAGCAGAGAGGGAAAACCGAAAACGGTTTGTGGGTTTAAACTCAAAGCCCATCCACAGTGATAAACTTACTCTAGCAATGCCAGAGCCCCTAAACCTCCCTCAAACAGTGCCACCAACTGGTGACTAAGTGTTCAGTACGTGAGCCTATTATGGACATTCTTATTCAAACTATTACCCTGATAGGCAGAAGGATTGGCCAGAGTCACAAGTATGACTGAAACATCTTGAAAATCCCCTCTCTCTCTCTCTATCTCTCTCTCTCTCTCTCTCTCTCTCTCTCTCACACACACACACACACACACACACTGCACTTAGATGCAGACAGTTTATTTTTTTCATATTTTCCCCAACACAGACTATCTTTTGACTTTTGATAATAGCCATCATAACAGTTATGATACAATAGGTCACTATGGTTTTGATAATAGTCGTCATAACAGTTATGATACAATAGGTCACTATGGTTTTGATAATGGTCATCATAACAGTTATGATACAATAGGTCACTATGGTTTTGATAATAGTCATCATAACAGTTATGATACAATAGGTCACTATGGTTTTGGTAGTAGTCATCATAAGAGCTATGATATTAAAGGTCACTGTGGTTTTGCTCTGCATTTCTCTCATGATTAGTAATGCTTTCATAACCTTGTCTGTTTGTTTATTTTTAAATTCCTGTTCAGTTTCCTTGCTGTTTTTTGATTGAGGTTGTTTATTTGCTATTAAATATTAATTCATTCCATATTTTGAACATTATCTCCTTATAAGATATATGGCTTACAAATAATTTGTCTCTTTCTAAGTTGTAGTTTTGTTTATTGTTTTTTTAGTCACACAGAACCTTTTCATTTAATCCTATTTGTTTATCTAAAAAGAATTAGTGCCTTGATAGATGCTAAGAGAATATCCTGTTTTCTTCCAAAAGAATATCATTTTGGGGTTTAGGTGTAAGTGTTGGATCTGTTTTGAAATGATTCTTATTATGACTTAAGACAAAGTTAAGATTTTACTCTTTTTTCATGTGGATAATTTGCTTTTCTAACACTATTATGAAGGAAACAGGTTTTCACTCACTTTTTTTAGTGTCTCTGTCAAAGACTAGTTGACTATACACATGTGGGCTTAGTCTCTACCATTGCTCTCAGTGGTTTCATGAGGAAAACTTTGGGCTATAATTTGAAATTGGGAAGTATAATGCCCAACTTTCTTCCTCTTTTTTTCATTTTGCTTTAGCTTTCTTGGTTCTTTGGAAGTTCCGTGTAATTTTTAGGTTTTTATTTTCATGAAAATGCCACTGATATTTTCAATAGAGACTTACTGAACCTTTTATGTTACTTTGAGTGCTGCAATTTTTTTTAACAATGCTGGCTATAACCTAGGGTTTTGTATACATAGAACCATGTTTTCTGTAAATAGAGTATTTTCTTTTCTCCTTTCCAGCTTTAAGCTATTCAATCACATTGTCTTGCCTACTTTAATTTACTTTTAATGCCATGTTGAACAGAAGAAGTGAGAGTGCACACACTCGTCTTGTGCCTGCTCTTGGGAGGAAAGCCTTCAACTTTCACCACAAAGCATCATGTTGACTGTGGGCTTGTCTTACATAGCCTATAATACTCTTTAGTACCCGTCCTTTTGGTACCCAATATGGTGAGAATTTTTAACCCTAAAAACATATCTAATTTTGTCAACTGCTTCTTCTTGCATCTTGAGATGACTGCATAGTTTTTGTCCTTTATGAGGTATATCATATGAATTAGTGCAAACTGTACCATCCTGAATCTAAGAGATAAATTCCACTTTATCACAGAACATGACCTTAAAATACTCTTGAATTTGGTTCACTGCTATTTTGTTCAGTGTTTTTATATATATTCATGAAAGGAATGGCCTATAAATTTCTTACTTGCTTTGTAAACTTGTATGGCCTTGATATTATAAACTGAGTTTGGAAGTGTTCCCTTTTTTTCTACATTTTTAGGAAACAATTCAACAGGATTGGTATTAATTCTTGAAATGTTTGGAAGTATTCAACCATGAAACCATCTTGTTTAGGGGGTTCTTCACTGAAATATAATTTTTTTAAGATTATTTTTTAAGAGACTTATTTTAGGTTTAAGTGTGTGTGTGTGTGTGCATGTATGTGTTTGTGTGTGTCTGTGTGTCTGTATGCACACATGTGCGCACATAATTGCAGGTGCCTTTAAAGACCAGAGGCTTGGGTCCCTTAGGTCTTGGAGTTATAAGCAGTTGTGAGCCTTCCTGTGTAGGACTTGGGAACTGATTGTGAGTCCTTTGGGAGATTAGTAGGAACTCTTAACTGCTGAACTATATATCTACCCTGCCTCCCTCATTGATCTTTGGTTGCTGATTCAATTTTCTTCCATACTTCTAGTTTATTCAGATTTTCTATTTCTTCTTAATTCACTATTGGTAGACTGCGTGTTTCTAGGAATTTCTTGTTTCCCCAAGCTAGACAGATTTCTATAATTGTTCATAGTAGTTTCTTATGATCCTTTGTACTTCTGTTATGTTGGTTTAATGCCTTTTCTTTTATTTCTGCTTTTATAATTTGTCTCCTTTTATTTTCACTGTCGAGTTGAAGATTTGTTTATCTTTTCATAGCTGAACTTTGAGGCTTTCACGTTGTTTTTCTCATTTCTATCCCATCGCTTGCTGCTTTGACCTGTATGACCTCCTGCCTGCTCACTCAGAACTATGCTATTCCGTCTTCTCCTTCTTCACAGAGCCATTGCTGTAAGCTCCCTTCTTATTTTTTTATTGATTTTTTTATTGAGCTCTACATTGTTCTCGGCTCCCCTCCCTGCCTCTCCCTTCCCCTTCATCCCTCCCCCAAGGTCCCCATGCTCACAATTTACTTAGGAGATCTTGTCTTTTTCTACTTCCCATGTAGATTAGATCTATGTAAGTCTCTCTTAAGTGTCCTCTTTGTTGTCTAAGTTCTCTGTGATTGTGGTTTGTAGGCTGGTTTTCTTGGCTTTATGTTTAAAAACCACTTATGAGTGAATACATGTGATAATTGTCTTTCTGTGTCTGGGTAAGCTCCCTTCTTGAGATGCCTATGCTGCATCCCATAAGTTCTGCTATACTGTGCTAATATTGCATTATTTTAAAGATGTGTAATGTTTATAGCTTCTTTTTTGAGTCCTTATTTGAGTAATGAGTGGCTCAGAAGTATGTATATATATATATATACATATATAGAATTATGTATATATATATATATATATGCACATATATACATATATTTAGGAATATATAGTGTTATATATTTGTGTTTTCCTCATATTCATGAATCTTTCAGTTTTATTCTCATTAATAATTTTGAGGTTTGTGTTACTATGGACAGCAGAAATAGTTGGTTTAATTTTAATGATCCTAGACTCTTTTTCACTAATTTCGAGGACTAAGGTGATTTAATGTAGATGACGATCTGTGTGCTTGAGAATGATGAGAAACCACCTGCTGCTGACTGTAGCTTTAGCATTTATTTACTTGTTGTATTCATGTCAATAGTAGCTCAAGTCCAGCATTTTCTTCTTTCCTTCTAGAGTTGGAAGAGGGACTGAAGTCTTCTATTAGGATTGTTTTGCTATTTATTTGTCCCAATTTCTTAACATATTTCGGATTTGAAGTCCAGGGCACCCATGTCTCCATGTCTATGTGTATATATTGCCTGTGTATATTTAGTTGAAGTTGTAGTCTCACGATCAGTTAGACCTTTCTATCTTTCCACAATTTCTGGGTTAAAGGCTACTCTAGTAGAAGCATTGCTAGTTCTGCTTGCTTGCCCTTTTGATCTCTTCGCTTCCAGACCATTGTGTACTGAAAGCTAAAATGCCTCTCATGTGATGTACATGAGTTTTGATTCTGCCACGTAGGACTTTGATAATTTAGTTCATTTGTATATGATGGGATTATTAACAAATAATGACGTACAGTTCATGTTTTGCTAATTGTTTTGATTTTATAGTTTTTTTGTTCCTCTTGTTTTCTGTTTCTCTGTGGTCTGATGACTTTCTTAAATGATACGCACTGCCCTGTGGCTGCCATGGAATTTACATGAAATACGCCGCAGTTACAAGAGGCTAATTGTGCTGATGGCAAATTAACTTCTATTACACATAAAACCTACATGTTTGCTTCTCTTCGGCACCACGTTTTAGTTATTAGTGTCTCAGTATGCTGATTTTATAATTGTGTTGCCATTAACAGTTTGTTGTGGTGATAGTTATTTTTAATAACATTTCTGTTTTCATGTTACTAATTAGTATCCTTTTGTTTCAATGGGGAAACATGTATCCTCTTGATTGGTGAAGGAGAGCTCTGCTCAGACGTATTCTTTTTTAGAAGGTCCCTTCCCTAGTTAACACCTTCTGGAAGTCATCCCGCTTTGTTGACCTGATGAAATTTCTCTGCCAATCACACACAATTTCCTTTATGTATAAGAAATATTTCTCTTGCTGTATTCAAAATGCTTTCATTGATAAAAGAAAAAAATTCTGTCATTGTCATGGATTTTGTTTGTGTCAATTTGGTCATGCTGTCTTTTTAGTATCTTGTTATGGTAGCTAAATGCCTTTTTAGGGACTTAGGGCCTCATATACTTGGATTGCTGTAGTGCTTACCGAATTTGGACTTGACTAAGCTTTATAGGCTCCTCTTTATGGTTTTCTTATGGAACTCCACAATCATATTTCTCTTTACTGCATCCTGAAAATCCTACCTCTTTCCATTCAATATCATGGAAGAATTAAGAAACCAGTCTTCATTACCTTCTTCTTCTTCTTCTTCTTCTTCTTCTTCTTCTTCTTCTTCTTCTTCTTCTTCTTCTTCTTCTTCTTCTTCTTCTTCTTCTTCTTCTTCTTCTTCTTCTTTTTTGGTCCACTGAAAGAAAATACTAAAGACTAAAACTCTCTAGAGACTGAGAGTCGGTCTTGCGGTTGGGTAATGCAGGTAAAGTGAGACTGTGTTTTTTGTTTACACATACATCTGTGTGGAGATTTTAATTTTTGCTCTAGAAGTGTTTTTTGCTACTTTCCCAGTGGACTCCTGATCTCCTGTTTGCCAACATCTGTGCATGTTAGAAGACAATGGCAGAAAATTGCTACCTCACCATTCGCTGATGTCATTCCCGATTCCTCATATTGTTAAGGCTCACTCACTCTGAATGCACGGATGGCAAGGGAGGAAGCAGAGACATGAAGTGTGACAGGCTCTAATAACTGAAGGGAGAAATGATGTGGACTGGAAGCATGGTGGCAGCAGTGGACAAGTTTAAATTAAAATGCATTTTGGGAGTAAACTGACAGAATTCACCATGAATTAGGTATTCAATGTGGAGAAAGAGAGGTCATATTAATGATTATAAAAATCTTAGACCTGAGTAACAGAAAGAATGGCATTCCCATTTAGATAGATGGGCAGGGGAGCCACAAATCCGGTGACAAGGGATGCAGCAAATCAAAGTTTGATTTTACTAAATGTCTCCCAGTGAGTAACGCAAAGCACAAACGGCAGGGACAACTGGAGGTAGGAATTTGGCATCAGAGAGAGAAGTCCTGTATAGAAATATACACGCAAAGTCTACAAAGTCTAAATGGTTTTTAATATAATATCATCGGTATAGTGAACAAAAATCAGGCAAGGTCTCTCCGCGGGTTGGGCTTGAGTTGTGACACATGCAGAACTGGGCTGATGAGAAGGAAGCAGGAAGAGGCACTTCTTCAGGAAGGCAGCCGTTGTGAAAGAAAAAGAAGAAAACAACAGCAATGCTAGCAGAGGGCAGATCTCTAGTGGAGTGTGACAAGCTGTGTTGGACAGAGCTGACATGGCAAGAAACCCTGTGGAGCTCAGCTTATTTCTGGACCACTCCAGGGGTGTGCAGGGTCTTTCTAATTAAGCCCTAACCACACTGTGGCTTGCTAGGCATTACAATATAATCCCCATGGCCTTTTGTTTCGCCTTCAAGTTTCAGTTTTCCTGCTCGAACCTAGAACAAGCAATAAGTGATTACAGGCAGGTTCTCTGAAGCAGGTGCCTTTTTAGATGCCAGGAAGATAACAGCTTAGTTTCTTCTAAACAGCTCCAGGGACCCACTCTCCGTCCGCTCTCCCAGCCATTTCTGTGCTTTAGGAAGCTGAAGTTGAATACATTTTTCTCTATATTTACCTGAACTCTATCCGGAGGCCCATTTTTTCCTGTCAGGTCCTCTGCCAATATGGAGAGCAATCAATCCCCATCACCTTCATAAAAATGCCCTTTGTGTACTCACTGGTAACCAGATCACCTCTTAACTTGCTCTTCTGTAGGGTAAACAACACTGCTGCCTTTCATCTTCCCATAAAGGCTCTACTTTTACTCTCTTCGTGTGTATGGAGATAGCATATTAAGTAAGTGTAGTCTCCTCTAGGCCTGTGCCCTCAATCCTTACAGACATATTTTTGTCATAGTTATAACCTATGATAACATCTTTACTTAGGAGAGGCAAATGAATGAATTTCTTCCCCCTCTTATATTCTATCAACCTGACCTCAGTGGTGTGCACCTACCAGCAGGGAGGGATGTCTGCCTGCATGCGTCTTTGTGCTCATTACAGGGGTGTCTGGGAGCGCATTTGCACGTGGATGTGAGTACATTCTTATATTTCTAGGTGTCTGTCTGCCTGTGTATGTGAATGTGTGCGTGTAAGGGTGTGTATGTGTCTGTCCGGATATATGCTCACAGAAATAAAAAGAGCCTCTCTTTCATGACTAGCTCACAGCCATTGCTTCCTCTCTGTAGGCTGCTTTTCAGGCAATACGGACATTCAGCTTCTGTCACCTATTAGCAAGTTTACAAATTTCAGAATATCTGTGTGTCCTTGAGATGCTGGTGAGACCTGATTTTCTCCTAAAGCAGGTAATAAGGTGGATTTTCATTTAAGGAGGTTGGTGTTCTATCACTGCTGGGCTTTTCTGTCCTGTTTTCACATACACCACATCCATTGTGGGTAAGTATAAAACTCAGAGCTTGGGTAAGAGTGACAGACAGGCAGAAAAACCATTTGAGAGGAGCATATTCTGGGTCACAGCATATAGATGGCAGATACTACATAAATAGAACGGGGCTTAGTAGGATACATACTGTAGCCATAATACGCAGGGGTTGGTAAAGCATCAATCTTTTGTTGATTGCAAAGGTATTTTTAGCTGGCTGGGATTTTACACATTTTATCCCTTGTGAGGTTAAGAGCCCTCCACACGTTTAATTCGGCCTTAGCCACTCGTCTTGACTAAATAAGTGATCAGTGAATCAACTTTTAGAGATTACAAATTGTTTGCCTTTAGTTGTTCCATACGTAAACAGGGCATCCTGTACCTGAGCTGGCAAAGCACTTTGATAATTGTGAACACACAGGAAACTCTACAGGGCAGTGGCTTACTTCTGGATATTCATGCGGGGTAGAAGACTCAGGCACTTTCCAAAGGTTCATGAATGTTTGACGGTATCAAATGCACTAACTATATTTGTGTCTGCAGTCACCAGTGTGCTGATCCTTTGGTAATCTGGAGACTGACTTTTTTCTCAAAGATTAGAACTGAAAATAAAAACAACACTGGTTTGTAATGTCTATTGATCCTCAGTTTATAATAACGCCTTGGCTACCGTGGAAGGCCATTGCTTATCCTGACTACCATGGTTCACTTTTATTCTTAGCCACTAAGGCTTTTAAGTGGGCAGGTAGAACGTTCTCTGGAATGTTTGTTCTTCCAAGTGGTTCCCATTTAACAACAAAGAATATGTTAAACTGATACCATGCTTTAAACTCACAAATACAAAAGAGACCAAGCACAGGTCCTTCTCTTGCCTGGCACCTGCTGACTGCGAGGCCTGCAAACAACAAGGAGATAGAAATGAAATTTATTAGTAGACGAGTCTTCCAAAAGCCTAGGAAGGCAAAAGTTCTTTGTCTAGGAGGGAGTATTTTCCACAGGGTAAGGTAAGCTGCTTGCATCCTAGCATCACCACATCTCTCCCTGCTGGCCTTGAAGCCAAAAACCAGCAGAGCTCATACAGTGGTGAGCAATCGGACGCTGAAAATTTAAAGAAAAAAAATATCCAGGGACCTTTAGGGTAAATGTTTAAGAATTTACTGACCCACAGGCAGTCACTTTGCACAAATGCCTGACTTCTGCTGGGCTCTCTATGCCAGGGTTTGCGTGCAGCCTCTCTCCTTTACTTTTTTTCTCCAATCAGCCAGGTTCCACAGCAAGAAGCCAGGGGCTTTGTCCCTCAGGGATGGCGTGGGACTAGCCTCTCTGCCAGAGCTGCCTCTGCACTGCTGTTTGCTTACAAACATTTAGTTACCAGGAAATGTGGAGTCAGCTCTGCTCCTGCTCCACTTAATTTTCATCACCCCATGCGGTGGATTTTTCTCTTCTGCTGCCCCAGCTGTTCCCGCTTTTCCCATGGTGGCAGCATCCGCCCCAGCTGCAATCTGTGCTTCCAACAAAGTTCCTTAGTTGCCTACTTGACCTTAGCTGTCCTGCTTGGATTTTTCATTTCCTGGTGCTTCCAAACCAACATTAAAAACCCTGTGGTAGCAGCTGCAGCAAGAGCAACTGACAACAGCATCAATGGAGATGGTGGAGGGGTGTTGAAGCAGGAGCATGTACTGGATTCAAATGCTGCATAGGCTCCTGTAACCCAAGACCGATCATTTAATTTATCAGAGCTTTGTTTGATCAAAAGGAGAAGATCTTGCTAGTCTGTTATAAGATATATAAAAAATGACGTGTGAACCTCTGTATGGTAGATTCTTCCTAAGATCAGTTTTCTGTTCTGCTTCCTTTTAGAAGACATAAATGTCCTTTCTGGGTTAGTATGTAAATATGCAGAACGAGTAGCAGCCCTATCTTCTGCACCTTGTATGGGAACTGAGCATCAGAAGAATTAGAGGCTATTCAGGCCATAAATGAAATTGGAAAGCACCAGGCAGGGGACTGATGGATATATGAATGGGCAAGATAATAAACTATACAAAATGACTCTGGAGTATTCAAGAGTTTATGGAGATGGTGCATTTGAACTTGGTATTCCAGATCTGTGCTGTTTTATCAGAGTAAAAGAAGGACCTCATGCCAGGAAGGGGACAGAACCAATACCAAGGGTCAGATACGTTCTGCAATGGTGGAAGAGTTCACTGGCAAGAGACGCCAGGATTAGGAGCACTTGCTAGCTTAGCAAACAAAAATTTAGAGTGGCCAGTTATTTGTAAAAGACAAACAATGAATGAATTCTCAAAGTATATTACAAATATAGCATAGATAATATTAATATTAAAACATTTTTAAAATTTATCTGAAATTCAAATGTATCTGGGTATTCTCCATTTTATCTGACATCTGTTCAAAACTTAGAACCATCGAGCTGAATATTATGATCTTGACCTGCATCGCTGAAGGTTTTAAAGACAGAAGTGGAGTGGTCGACAAAACATTTTAACAGAGATCAATTTGACAATCCAGAAAATGCCAGAATGGTTGAGAGAAACTAAAGGAATGAAAGAGGAAGCAAAGAAAGGGAGAATATGGGAAAGCTAGTTTATAGGAAGAAAGATTAGTGCTCTTCTAGTTTAAGCCTTTGGTTTCATCGATAGAGAAAAGGAAATATCCTTTTGGGATACTGGGAAGATATATTTACTATGTCTATGACTTAGACAATCATAAAATATAAAGCTCTGCAGGAAAGTGTAGCATCTAGCATGTCAGCATCTCTGATGAGCATTAATCCAGGCTCCTAGGACTATCAACATGAACAATACAGATGTGACATTCAGCGTCCATCATGCATTGCCAGTGCAGGTGCTACTACGGTGTGCAGAAGCAGTGGCTGTCAGTGAGTCGTCTCAGGTATCCATGTGTTTCCTGAAATACGGTTACACTGTTTGGACTCACAGCTTATAGACCTAAGAAGGAAGTGTAAACATCAATGGCCTTTTGGATTATTCAGCAAAGTTAGAAAACACAGGGTCATGCTTTTTTTCTCCTAGTTTTTGAGATTTATCTAGTTGCCAATGAAAATCAGTTTTCCATATTGATTGTCTTTTTAGATTACAATAGTACAAACAAATCTTTCTGGTTTGCTTGCTTATTTTAGATAAGGGAATTTCTTTTTTAAACATTTTTATTATTTTAAAAAGTCTTTTAACTTTAAAAAATTTAATTATATTCTCTTGTCTTCCCTAAGACCTTTTAAATCCTCTCCTTCTTCATCTCCACCCAAATTTAAATGTTATCCAAAAAATAAGACAGCAACCACGAATCCTTAAATAAAAATGCCTCACCAAAAACCTTCAAACTGTAATCAAATAAAGCACACACACAAAATTGTGACATTCTTTATATGTTGGTCATACTCCTGAACATGAGACCTGTCCTGAAGTGGTTGGTATTCCCATTGTTACTTCAAAGGAGAAATCTGTTTTTCCTTCTTCCAGCAGATAAAAGTGACAGCTTAGTTGTTAACATTTACTCTAGTGGCCAGATTTTCACTCACTCACTCACTCACTCACTCACTCACTCACTCACTCACACACTCACTCACACACTCACTCACACACTCACTCACTCACTCACTCACACACTCACACACACACTCACTCACTCACACACTCACTCACACACTCACACATTCACTCACACACTCACACACTCACTCACACACACACTCACTCACACACTCACTCACTCACACACTCACTCACTCACACACTCACTCACACACTCACACATTCACTCACACACTCACACACTCACTCACACACACACTCACTCACACACTCACACACTCACTCACTCACACACTCACTCACACACTCACACACTCACACACTCACTCACTCACTCACTCACACACTCACTCACTCACACACTCACTCACACACTCACACACTCACCCACACACTCACACACATACTCACTCACTCACTCACTAACTCACTCACTCACTCACTCACTCACACACTCACTCACTCACTCACACACTCACTCACTCACTCACACACTCACTCACACACTCACTCACACACTCACTCACACACACACTCACTCACTCACTCACACACTCACTCACACACTCACTCACTCACACACTCACTCACTCACACACTCACTCACACACTCACATATTCACTCACACACTCACACACTCACTCACACACACACTCACTCACTCACTCACACACTCACACACTCACTCACTCACACACTCACACACTCACTCTCACACACACTCACACACTCACTCACTCACACACTCACTCACACACTCACATACTTACACACTCACTCACACACTCACTCACTCGCACAGTCACTCACTCACACACTCACTCACACACACTCACTCATGCACTGACTCACTCACTCACACACTCATCCACTCACTCACACACACACTCACTCACACACTCACACACTCACTCACTCACACACTCACTCACTCACACACACACTCACACACACTCACTCACACACTCACTCACTCACACACTCACTCACTCACACACTCACTCACACACTCACTCACTCATAGACTCACTCACTCACACACTCACTCACACACATACTCACACACTCACTCACTCACACACTCACACACTCACTCACTCACACACTCACTCACTCACACACTCACTCACACACACACTCACTCACACACTCACACACTCACTCACTCACACACTCACTCACTCACACACTCACTCACACACTCACACACTCACACACACACTCACTCACTCACAAACTCACTCACTCACTCACACACACTCACACACTCACTCACACACTCACTCACTCATAGACTCACTCACTCACACACTCACTCACACACATACTCACTCACTCACACAGTCACTCACACACACACTCACTCACACAGTCACTCACACACACACTCACTCACACACTCACTCACACACACACTCACTCACACACTCACTCACTCACTCACACACTCACTCACACACTCACTCACTCACACACATACTCACTCACTCACACACTCACTCACACACTCACTCACACACTCACTCACACACTCACTCACTCACACACATACTCACTCACACACACACTCACTCACTCACACACTCACTCACTCACACACTCACACACTCACTCACTCACACTCACTCACTCACTCACACACTCACTCAATCATGCACTCACTCACGCTCTCATTCACACACTTATTGGCTGATTCATTCAATTTTTTTAAAAATATAACTAAATAAGTTATAATAAAAGAAAACAAAAACTATCACACTGAAGTTGGACAAGAGAGACCAATTCAAGGAAAAGAGCCCACGAGAAGGTACAAGAGTCAGAGACCCACTTATTTCCACACTTAGGAATTCCGTAAGAACAATAATCTAGAAGCCATAATATGAGCATAGAGGCCATGGTATAGATCCACGTGGGCCCTGTGCATGCTGTGTCAGTCTCTGTGAGTTCATATGAGCTTTGCTCATGTCAGTGTAGAGGGTCTTGTTTTCTTGGAGTCCTCCATTTCTTCTGGCTCTCACATTCTTTCCATGCCCCCTTCTGTGGGGTTCCCTGTACTCTGAGGGAGGGATTTGATGCAGATGTCCCATTTAAGGCTCAGCGTTTCAAGGACTTTCACTTTCTACATAATGTCTGCCGTGGATTTCTCCATTAGCTCTCATATGCTGAAGAAGAGAGGCTCTCTGATGATGCTAGAATAAGGCACTAATCATATTTCTTTCTACCTGGATCTGGGTTACCTCACTTAGGATGATTTCTATCTAGTTCCACCCATTTGCCTGCACATTTCAGATGTCATTTTTCTTTTAACAGTTGAGTAATGCTAGATTGTGTGAATGTACCACATTTTCCAAAATTCTGTTGAGGGTCATCTAGGATGTTTGCAGTTTCTGGCTATTATAAACAGAACAGCAAAGAACATGGTTGAGCAAGTGTCTCTGTGGTAGAATGAAGCATATTTGGGGTATATATGCCCAAGAATGGTGTTGCTGGATCTTGAGGTTTATCAGTTCCCACTGTTCATTACATGAGGGGATTTCTAAGGGTATCATTTTGGAAAATTTTTCAACATGGACTTTTATCTCTTATCTAATTTTTTATCAAATTTAGTCACACTGTCTAATCTCAGTTTGGCCTGTTGAAGGCTAATAATAGTAGTTAACATCTTTCTGCTAGTGGGTTTTGGCTATTTCCTAAGCAAATTTATGGAATACTTTTCTGTAAGACATAAGACCAATTTTTCAGTTCTGAAATATATTTTAGAGGTTGCTGGGATATTTCTATGTAATTTTATTTTCCACAAAGGAAAATATTAAAGCTAGTATTTTCAGAATCCTATTTAAAATAGTGCCAATCCCAGAGCTTACCCAGGCCTTATTGTTCTTAGACATGTAGAATATCAGATGCTCTGATAGAAGGACCAGCTGTGCTGTTGTTCTCAACACATTTTAATGGGGATGCTGGGTGCATATACCTGGAAATACCCTATGAAAAGTACAGGGGACTCATTTAGTTGCTGATGATCAAGTATTTACTTTTCAGCATTAGCTGAAAGAAGAAAATAATTCTTACCATGCGACACAGAATAAATTTCATGTGTGACGCAGTGAAATGTCGTTTTCTTTCATGACATCCTTAATCCCCTACAGGTGAGGTTGTTATCTGAGGTGACATTATGATATAGATAACAGAAAACACATTTCCATAAAATTCTTGGGGGGGAAAGGCATCCAAGGATACCCAATTCATAAGACACTCATGGGAGAAAAGGGGGAGTCTGTTCTAGAGGACTAACCTACCATCAGGCCCATCGGTTTAGCTGATCAAGGCCAAGATCATCAAGTCTCCTCCCCACTGCAGTCACCTGCCTGAGCAGAATGCTGGCCAGGGTCATGCCGTTCCAAACTCTACAGAACCGCTGAAGTAAGTCACTCATGTCTGCGGATTTTTGTGTTCTAAATTCAGAGATCTGAGGCCGCATAGCTCCAAACAGGTTAAATATCTTCACTAAAAGAGAAATCACCTGGGGCTGGAGCAATGGCTCAGAGGTTAAGAGCTCTGATTTTTCCAGAGGTCCTGAGTTCAATTCTCAACAAACACATGCTGGCTCACAACTATCTGTAATGAGATCTGGTGTCCTCTTCTGTCATGCAGGTAGAACACTATATACATAATGAATACAAACAAATAAGTAGATAAACAAATAAGAGAAAAGATCTCTATGCAACTCTCTGAGATGCTGTTGATTTTAAAACACATCAAGATGCCCCAAATTATTTTCATTTTTCCATTAGTTAAGGAAGAGCGTAAAATGAATAGATGCAGAACATGTGAAACGTTTAGTGGCAAAATGTATTGGCAGAATATTTGCAGATATGCAGTAATCACTTCAGCTTTAATCTCAGCTGAAGCCTTTTCCTTGATGACTAGAGCTGCTCTATTCTCTATAGAACCCGAATCTCTGTCTTGCAAATATTGAAGAAAATTCTTGAGGATTATGTGACTAAATTAGAGTTTAGGAAAGTGGAGCTATCTCCTAAATCCCTTGTCTAACCCTATGGACTCACCATTGAATGATTCTTTATAAATACTCTTCACTTTTGACCCTCCAACTCAGTTTTATTGTATGGTACACTTTGAGTTGGTGTTGTCTGCCATTGCCAATGCCAAATCTTTCTTCCTGTTACTCTCCATGACTGCTTTTCCTCACTCCTTTTTCAGAACGATAAATTCGTAAAACAAATAAACACTAGAGTTCCTCCAAATTGTCATGGAAGTGGGGGAGGGGAGGTGAAACACGGAAAAGAAGAGAGGAGAGGGGAGGAGAGGAGAGGAGAGGAAAGGAGAGGAGAGGAGAGGAGAGGAGAGGAGAGAAGTGAGAAGGTAAAGGTGGGCTTGTTTTGCCCTTAAATGAGAGTTCCCTTCTCATTTTGAATTGCCAGCTATTGCTGCTTTCATGGCTGTTTGTTCTGTCCCTCTGGTCTAAGTTTCTTTCATTCCCTCAAACTGCCATGATTCATATTCTGACAATCTTCAACTGTGTTTCTAGACACTCGGTGCGCTGGAATAAGAACTAATGCAAAGCTGGTTTGGCTTAGGGGTAAGAAGATCAGCATTTCCTTTCATGTAGAGAAGGTTTCCAAGATCCACTTTCTAATATCGTCTTATATAATGTGGAATAATTGAGTCTTTTTAAAAATAGACCTAATGCCCCTGGCCTGGAGCTGGCAACCCCTACCCCCTCTGTAAAGTGAATTAGCTGGACTTTTTATCTATATCTTATAAGCTAAAGGTTCTTTAGAGAAGCCATGCTGGCTTGCACACACATTTTTACCCAGCTTTCCCCATTGGTAGATAAGTCATTAACATTTGCTACAAGTTATGAATTTTTTGATGTGCATTTTATATGATTGAAAATTGCATCTGTAAGTTTTTGCATCTGACAGTCTACCACATGCACTGACTAAAAGGATATTTTCATGACAAAAATGCGTTGAAAACCTAGTTAATCGATGTGAGTTAAGATGCCACAAAAGCGGTTTTATTTCCATGCACAGCAACAATGACTTTTCAAAGATAAGCTTCAGTGCATGGTGTTTGTGATCGTGGGCTGTGTTCGGCTGCTAAAGACAATTCTCCAAGAGCATGAGGCTGCTACTTAGACTGGACAGACATAAGTATAGTGGGAAGTGTTAGGAAACCTGCTCCTGTTAAAACCCAGCAGGAGATAGGATACAAGGAGGAAACCTGCAGGAGACCTGGGTGATGTTTGTAGCATATGGGAAGACAGAACCATCCAAGAAAGGTGGCACCCTCGTATGCCAACAGTCTTTCTGCTCAACTTGATATTAAAAATGTGCTAAAGAGCCTCATATTTTTTTAGAATCACCCTCAAAAGTTAAGGAATCTTCTCTTTGGGTTACTCCTTTTTTTTTAAATGTGGGAAAATATTGTGGTTGCAAATGAATATATAAATATTTTAACACTTTAAAAGCTCCTAGACCCATTTAAATGATTACTTGTCAGATGAATGTATTTCTCATCTCTGGATTTCTCTTACAGGCTAAATGAAAGGAAGCCTGTATTAATTCCTTTCTGTGTAAACAGTACCCAAGTGTTTTACTGCCTACAGAATGTAGTGGAACAGAATTGCCAGTTTATCATCGTTCCTCCAACTAATGCACAGATTATAGTCACTGGAGCAAAGGTACCATGTGTTAATGTAGTTTATTGTCTTTGGCACAAAATATTGTCTGCTGTGTCGTGAAGCTACACGTAACCTGGTATTCTATACCTTCTTGTCATAAAAATTGTGAGCATAAAAATTAAAAAAACAATAGCATTCCAAGCATGTTCTTTGCCTCAAATAAAGGCAACACAATGCAATCTGAAGACCTTCCAACAGAGGGCTGTATGTGCTTGATTTAGATCAAGAAAGGGAGAGAAAATGATCTGGATTTAGGTTGCTATAGTAAATTCTGCATTATACTTAAAAATAGAACTGATAAAAATGGAGTCAGTGGAGTTGAACGGGGAAGAAGAATCCTAAGATGAAATGTAAGATCCACTCTCACAAGACAGAATTTTATAAGTCTTTGAATTGATGTTCTTCTGAAAAGAAAAACTGTATTTTTCTGTCTATAAATAAGAAAGTAGGCAAATTGGAGATAATCTGTGCTTTAAAGTACTATTAATATTACCTCAATCAGATATATTTCAAAAAAGAAAGGGAGTGATTGCATGTATTCTCTTTTGGATGCTTTCTCGCTTTGGTGTTGGAGTTTAGCTGAGTGTTATTATAAGCAAATGTATTATGTATATAAAATGCAGCTAAATATTTAATATACCGAATATATGTTTGTGTGCATGCACAATGCAAAAACGTTTCTAAGATATTTTACAAAAACAAATGATACTGTTTCAAAAGGTGGAGCACAAAGGCACTAGAATAAGCTAAAATGAAATATATACTTCTTCGTGCTAGGCTAGGTTTGTAGTTCTATTTCAGATTTCAGAGGCTTACAATATACCCACTGGAGTAAAGAAAAAATTTAAAAAGAACATAAATTGCCTCTAGAATCTAGATCTTTGTCTTTCGATTTTAAGGAATGCTTTATATTATCTGATTTCTTCAGGGGGCTTTGAAATGCTCATTCCATTCTATGAGCAGAAAGCTTTTTCAGATTTTAATCCTCTTCATATATGTAGTTAAAGATTTTTGTTTCATTTATTACAGATCTAACTCAGTGGTACCAACAATATTCTGCTCAGATAAATCATTTTTTAATTTATCCATATTTCCTAAGATATATGTACCTAAATTTCTAAACTGATTCCTTCAAAACAAACTCTAGATATTATTATAGACACTGGCTTCATTATAAATTCTTATATTTTTACAAAAGTATTTCCTAGTGAATATCCTTGTATATAATACAAATTACAAAATACTATTCCGAATAAGTCACTCATTAATTACTAGACTATGCATACAAATGTATAATCATCATATACTAATATATTTTGTGTTTATAATCCATACCTTAAAAAACACAAATGTTTTTTAATATATAATACTTTGCTCTTTCAAAATTTTTGCTACATAATCACATAGAGTCAATAATGTCAATAAGCAAAATCCTCATTTATTAAAGCACCAGTCCATACTATAATCTATTATGAAGCAAATAAAATTTTCTATAATTTATCTGAAGCATCACCTTTATTATTATTTTTTTTTATAAAGCCATTCAGAAATACTGCATTTTCTGAAGAGTTGCAGCATGGGTATTCACATGGAATCTGAACAATCATCTCTATACTTCTATTTGTCTTTTGCAATAACTGAGGAAGATAGTCACACCCAAAGAATATTCAATCCAAAATATGTGAATGACTATGAAGTATTTTTAAATAAGTAAATACTTTGTTTGATATAGATTTATTAAAGGAAAAGTTGGGGCACAGGTTGTGGATTTCTTAATTACGGGTCAGCAATAACAAGCGACTTCAGCTCCTTTAAAGGAGCTGCTATTTTTCTGTTGTAAATTTTACATGGATTCATGGATTCACCTAAATTCTTAAGTGAAAATTCTCTGGAACATCCCTCGATTCTCATTCAGTGGATATTACTTTGTTTGGTTTATAATGTAACCAACGTTCCTAAGACCAGAGACAAAGCATTGAACCTTTAGAGCACAGCGCAAGTGTATACAGGGACAAATCCATGGAGCTGTTCCACACAGCATCCTCCACTAAAACAATCCTCCCTTTTTTTGTCGTAGAGTACAGGCAATAACTAATCTTCATCAATATTTTATTTATTATTTTTTGTGTAGAGATGATTACATTTCTAACCACGCAAAATGCTGAGTAAGAGTAATGTGATTTTGTCCTGAACTCAATTTTGATTAAAGGTGAGAATAACTCAGTTGCAAGTACACTCATCTATAATTCCAGCAACATGCATCTACAGGTAAATATTTTAAAAGGAGTCCTATTTATTTCCTCATGATAGTCCCCCCTCATATTTATGCCAAGACATAAATCAGCGTTATTTGCATCTGTGAATATTGTTTTTATGACTAAACAAAACAGCAAAACCACTAATATTTTCTACAAGGAGCACACAATGCTAATGGTTTCTTCTGTGCACCTGCCAGCGTGGTTTGCTGTTAAAGCCGCCCTTGGAAATTCTCATTTCTTTGTGCAATATTTTATGCTGTGCTTTTCTTCAGGGCAGATTGGTTCTGCCTGCACTTTATTCCTGAACCCATGTTCATTCAAAATGGACTGCCAGACTTAAATGCTCTATCTAGTGTTACCACCGCCGCTGTGGGGGCTGCTGACTTACGGTGCCCCTCCCCCACCCCAGCTCCTGCCCTGTCCTCCTGCCCTACCCTGCCCTATTCTTTGTTGACAATGGTAGTCCATTGTCAACAAAGAATGTATAATGGTGGGATACTCAGCATTAATTTTGGTAGTGTTTTGCTTTGACTGTTTTGAAAGTGTTTCTGAAGTGTATAAATAGATGTGCCCTAAGCTTCCCCTCTTTCTGGATTTTAATATTTGGAGATGAGCTCTCTTCCCACAGGGCAGCCTCGGGGACTGCAGTGGCTGGAATGCTTTCAGAGAACAAATGTGGCTCTGTGGCTCTGTCTTTATAATAATATTAACACCATATAGATTTAATAACAGGGTGATGGAAAACATTTTGATGATGGGGCAAATTCTCTAATCTGCCAAGGAAAGCATCTGATTTTCTCATGTACCAATTAATTATCGAAGCAACTGAAAATAACAGGCTACCATGCTCCCTTCCTGCAAAGGGATGCAGTTTCGTGTGTGTGTGTGTGTGTGTGTGTGTGTGTGTGTGTGTGTGAACTCGTCTGTGTTCAGAAAGGAAGCTTGACCAGAAATTTCTTCACTTTGTCCTTGAAAATGAGTGGGAGATTGTCTGTGCATGCCTGACACGGCAGCGGTATTTCTATATAATAGGAATGAAACCATTTTATCTTTTCCCTTTGGATATTTTTTTCCTTCCACACCCTTAATGGGCTTCATTGTGAAACACTGCATTTTATTTTAATTTCTATTCCTGGACTGCGTTTTATTAGCACCTTTTTTGTTTTACAGTCACCTCACTGATGCAGCACCCGATCTGTTGAGAACAAATCCTGGTTTCTTTCATGCTCCAATGTGCACTGTGCCCCTTCATGGAACAGTCCGTATACATATTTACTTCATTTGATCTGGTCAGTTTTAGAGAACTATTTCATGATATTCAGCCTGGGGTTCATCTTTTTTTCCTCTAGAGACTGTGGCTCCATAAACTTTTTAGGTAGAAAGAGGTTGGTTACTTAGGTTATTGTAAATTTGTTGCTTTGTATTGTGACAATAGTGTTCATATGCCTGACACCCTCATAATAATATTAAGCTCTATTTTTTTAGTGTGATGTACTTTATACATTTGTATAAATGTCACAGCCTGTAATCACTTCCTTTGTCATCGACGATTAATCTAAAAAAATCGAATAATTCACTGCCCCTTGCCATTTACATATCGTCTGCTGCCATCTGCTCTTCTCAGCGGCAGTAAATGATGGGTAATTAACTCAGTGCCTTTGTCTTTCCCTTGCTGAATGTCTGACACATATAGATTTTCCTCTCTGTGCGTGTGTGTGTGTGTGTGTATGTGCATGTAAGAGGAAGAGGGAGGTGGTGAAGAGGAAAGGGCCAGGGAGGATGAATGATGCTGCAGCATGGAAGCCAGCTTCAGATGACCGAGGGAGAGAAAGGCAAAGACACTGTTCAGAGGCAGGGCCACACCTCCGGGCCTCACCAAGCCAAGAGGAGGAAGTGCTACTGGAGCAATGATGTTCTGGCACAATTGAGAGATTTTTCTAAAGACTTGAAAGCCGAGGTAACAATGCAAAGTCACATAAAGACTCTATAACATCTTCCAGTTAACCAGGATGCAAAGAAAGACGGAGCAAATGAGATAAGGTATAGAGTAACCACAACTGGCGTAAATGTCCTACTTGACGTCTTACCTGGGGGTGAAATTGGTATTAAAGAAGTGATGTGGAAGAGAAATCTCAGATGGCCTTGATGCTTGACCTAGTTCTAAAAGCAGGACGTATCAAGGAAAACCTAGAAGGGCTCAGGAGACAGGAAAGTTTGTAGAAAAGCTGCTTTTAAAGGAAAGCAGCATTTCGTTCCTGGATTTCCACTGAATAGATCAATTATTCCATGAGGACATCTCCCTCTACCCAGAAGACTTCATATGTAATATTATTCACACAATTCTTACTTGAAACACCTTTAAACATGAAAAAATTTCTGAAATGTGGCTGAATTTGATAGTGCTAAAAGACCAATACCTTGAAAGGCAGAAATCAAGGGAATCATAGAATCTAGGCTTGTTTTAATCCAAACCCAAGTTGAAATATAATCTGAATTCCAGAATATGACCACAATCTTTTCTGAATGAATCTTACAGCTTCTTCTGACTAGACTGGATACAGCTTTGCTGTCTCTAACTTACAGACCTGAATTTTGTTGTTTCCAAGTTTACCATTTATATATATATATATATATATATATATATATATATATATATATATATGAACAAAATATATTTTAGTCATGATGGAAGTTGACCAAAAACCTATACACAGTGGCAAAATCTTTAGTAGTTTTTCCTTTCATGTGTTTACACTTTCAAAATTGCTGGCTGAAAGAGAACTGTCAGTATATAGTCCAGGCAGATTCCAGGAACTTATTTCCATAAGCACAGGACATTTTAGCATGCAGCCCTATCTCAGTACCTCTACTTTTCTGCCTAGGCAGTGGCTGTAAAGGAATACTCCCATTTTTTTCTGTAATGAAAGTAATGAATGAATGTCTGAAAACATTGATCTTTTGCTTAATTTCAGTCTTTGTGATAACTCTTGCTTTATTCAGTCTATCATCATGGGATTTCTGCAGGCTAAATTATGTGTCTATAATCATAAGACAACTGGGCTTCCCTGGAAGGTCATTCAGTGGGTGAATTGCATTTTTCTCCATTAGTTTGAAATGGCTTCTGAAGATGACTGAATACAGGTATTAGGTGATGAAGTGGCTAAAAATGTACACAACTAAGTCACTTAAAAATTTGAAAGAAGCAATATAAAATGTAAAAAGGAAAGAGAGAGGCTTAACTGTGTGAATGTATATATATATATATATATATATATGTGCTCTATGTAACTATTTAAATGTTATAAACTTTTTATGACTTTACACTTTACAGGTAAATTTGTCAGTATCTAATTGAGTAAGAGATCTTGAAAGCTTTCATTTCAATTATTAATTCAGCGTCATTGTTCTCACAAACTGGTGTGTGACCTAGCAGGCTGAGAACAATATCGCTGAATATAATTGGCATATGTCAGCAAAATATAATTAGTAACAAGCCTCTTTCTGAAATGTTCTTTTTGTTGGTTTAAAAAAAATTGAAATTATAGCTTGGATTTCTTTCTGGTTTGATTTTGGTAGCACTTAAAAATGAATTAATTTAAATTTTGATTCAAGGAGAGTCTATTGATTCCTTGTGCTGTGCAAACACTGTAAAGGGGTTTCTTTTCTTCCACAGGTTTGTGCTTTATTTCCCAGTCTGAGAGCTGTATTGTATGGAAAATATGGGACAATGACGTATCTAGTGCTATTATAAAGGTCCAAGCGGAACTGCCAATTCATCACCTCCTAAAGTTTGGTATAGATGCGTTGACAGGAAGTTTCTCAGAAGTTGTGTAAAAGCTACTGGAACTCCCAGCTCTCCCATAGCTGCTTCTCATTTGGAAGTTACTGACACCACAGACTCAAGTCTGAAGCAAATAGCTAAACTGTAGATTACCTCACCACCTAAACCTCTGTTCCAGGGATGTCACGGCTAATGTTGGTAAATGGGGAAGGGTGGATGTGCTCCAATCTTTCATCCAATAGCACAGGAGAGAAGATGAATTACTCACACTATTAGTCAAGTCTGAAAGGAAAACTAATATTGGAATGTTTTTTCCCCTTTCTATACATTTGTGTTTTCCTTGAAAATAATTTTTAAATTTTTCTCTTTGAGAATTTCCTACATTATACTTTAGTCATATTTACACCTTCCCACAACTCCTCTCAGATCCTCTTCCTTTCATAAATACCCAGCTTTGTGTTCTCATTTGTTTTAAACTCATAGAGTCCCATTTATTCTGTATATGCACTTTTGGAGTATCTTAGGGTCTCGAAAGTTTTTTTGTGTATGTATGTATATGTACACATATATGTGTTCATGTATGTGTTAGCATCTTAGTTAGGGTTTCTCTTGTGAGAAAACACCATGACCAAAAGCATCTTATAGTGACCAAGGTTTATTTAGCCCTCAATTCTATAGCATGACACACCACTTAGGGAAGTCAGGGCAGGAACTCAAACAGGGCAAAATCCCAGAGGCTGGAGCTGATGCATGGGACATAGAGAAATGCTGTTGACCCATCACTTTCTCAGCCTGTGTTTTTATAGCATGTAGGACCACCATCCCAGGAATGACACTGCCCATAGTGAGCTAGGCCCCTCCATATCAATCATCAATCAAAAACAAAACAAAACAATAACAGCACAACCAGGAGTAACAAATAAAATATTGCCACAGACTAGTTTGCTGGGGACACTTTTTTAACTGAGGGTCCCTTTTAAAAAAAACTTTAGCTTCTGTCAAGGTGACATAAAACTAGTTAGTATAGTGAATGTGCACATTGAGGCCAGAGGACAATTTTGTAGTAACTGTTCTCCTCTTTAGAGACACGTCTCTTTTTGATGATGGTTTCACCAATCAAGTTAGACTGGCTGGTCAACAAGCTTCAGAGATCCATCCAATTTTACATTCTCTCTCTCTCTCTCTCTCTCTCTCTCTCTCTCTCTCTCTCTCTCTCTCTCTCGACAGAATTTCTCTGTGTATCTCTGGCTGTCCTGAAACTAGTTTTTGTAGACCAGGATGACCTGGGACTCACAGAGATCCGCCTGCCTCTGCCTCCCGAGTGCTAGGATTAAAGGCATGCACCACCACCACCTGACCAAGTCTACAGTCTCAATGTGCACTATCATTCTTTACATATTTGCTTGGGTTCTGGGAATCATCCAGGTCTTTAGGATTTAAAGACAAGCACTCTACCAATACCTCATATTCTAATCTCCTCATCCCCTCATCCCCCATCCCTTCATCCCTTCATTTGTTTATCCCTTCATCATCTCATCCCCATCCCCCTATCCCCCTCATCCCTTCATCTCTTCATCCCTTCATTCCCTCATCCCTCTATCCCCTCATCTTTTTATTATGTCATTCCCTCATGCCCTCATTGCTTCATTTCTGAAATATTATTCTGATGGAAATTTTAAAATATTTGTTCTTTTGGTGGGAAGAACTTTGAAACATTTCTTCAGGACATGTTTGGAATAAAGTATTTTCATGAAATTTTGCTTAGATTAAGAACAAGAAATTTAACTTTTCCTAGGAAAGTTGTGGCTTTGTGGTCATGGCCATGTCTAGGATCTAAGTATGGAGTCCTCTCTGATCTAAGCATCAACTGCATGAGGATGGCTCTGGAGGAGTAAGAGAGGCAAAAATGCATATGTAGACATTCACATCAGGCTGAACCATTATGACCACACATACAGTGCAGCATTGAACACCTAAGACTATTTTTCTTACTTTTACCTTTTCAATGCTTTCTCTCTTGGTAGGCTGCTTTTGTATTTTGTTCCTGTCTTCTCAATAGAGTTTTCCTCATATTTCTGTTTCATCTGTTCCTGCTTCCCTGTGCTTGCCTTACTTTCTGGGCTCCTGGAGCATGCAAATGCCAGCCTTTCAGAATTAGTATCTTGTCCTTTGACTCATTATCACCCCTCATTGAAGAGAGATACAATCTTAATAACAAAACATATCTGCCTATAAAATGAGTCTTATAGAGAAGATAGCATGGGAAACACATACCTTCAAACTTCCTTTCAAGTTTATGGATAGCTACAGAGACAATTATAAAATTTATGCAATGGAATACAATCTGCTTAATTCAATTAGTTGAGTTTTGGTAAATGTCTGTGAATCCATGAACATAAGTACAGTTATTCAATGAAAAGTTCAAATAAGATCCGCCAACAAATCCTATTGTTTTACAGGACTGTTTGTCCAAAAGGAATATATAAATGGAGTTGAAATTTGCCAATCATAAATGAGTAGGTAACCATGGACAAATGCAATATCATAGGTGAAGCGGCCAAGAATAAGAATATAGAAATGTAGGTTCCAGAAATAGGAATGGAGAAATAAAGAAATATAAAGTTGTAAGCCTAGGAGAATGAGAACAGACTGTTGGCAGCTTTTCCAGCAGCTTAAGGATTAACTATGTACAGTGGGTGCTGTGGGAAATATTCTTGTACACTGAAAGACTTGTCATTCATATCGGTTTAATAGAACACTGATTTGCCAAAAGTTAGGCAGGAAGTTTAGGCGGGGTAACCAGTCTAAGAGAATTCCAGGAAGAGGAAAGTCTCTGTCTGAAGTCTCCACCCAGATATAGAGGAATCAAGATAAAAAAGCTGCACTGAGAAAAGGTTCCAAGTCACATACCTAACATAGACAGGAATTATGGGTTAATTTAAGTTGTAAGAGTTAGTTAATAATAAGCCTGAGCCAATAAACCAAACAATTTATAATTAATAAGCCTTTGTGTGTTTCTTTGGGACTGGATGGCTACAGGACTGGGTAGGACAGAAACCTTTGTTTACAAGTGGGTTACTTAGCTCTGTGCAAGGCTAAAGCAGCCCTCTGCAAACTGAGGGTCAGCCTTTAGATAATCCTTTGGCCATTCATGATTAGCAAATGACATAAGCTGAGTTAACTTTTAAATGATGGGATATACCTGACTTTTTGGTTGTGAATTGTCCTATACCCTTCCTTCTACACAAAACTGGCAGTATCAGGGGAGTGTAGAGTTCATGCCTAATGATTGCTTTTTGATATAATAAGGAGAGTTTGGGGAAAGCCCATTGCCACAACTACAGAAGTCCGATCTCTGGCTGTGGTCACAGCTATAGCTGATAAGCTATTTGTGCCCCATGGAGATTTTTTTCTTTTCCTGGAATAAAGTTTGCTTCTGGTTTAATAGAATTTTGTGATCTCTCCCCATCTTTGCATAACATGAGGATCCAACTGTAAGATTTGTTAGGAGAAAAAAATGATAAAGTCTAGACCACAGGGAAATTTTATGTGTGCCAAAATAATCTTCCAAAATATATAAAAGTTCACAATTTGCCCTTTTAGTTTGAAATTAGTTACCACTTTTTCTTGAATATGTGATACAAACTTTCTAAAATAATAGTTTATACATGATCTTCAGTGAAGCAAAGAGATTAGGGAGAGGGCACTAAACCACAGGATGAGGATGATGGTGGAAGAACAGGGCGGGAATGTTGGTTGACCCCAGTCTTCTCATCTGTGATTTGCAAGTACTGTCCTGTGGAGGTGCAGCTCATGAAGAAGCTCACTGCCATGGCACTGAGATGTTTGTTCTATTAACAACCACAAATTTTGTTGTACTTTGTGTTTTCTGTTTGTGTGTAAATTTTTCTTATGCTTTAAACCAAATTCTGCCCCAAAATATAAGTTAAAAAGCCCTTGATGTGAAATGCCCAACCAAAACAACTTAAGGGAGAACAGGTTTGTTGTTTCATATAACTTGAGGACACAGTAGATCATGGTAGGGAAGGGAATGTGGCAGAGCTTGAAGCAGTTCTTATTGTATCTGCACCCAAGAAACAGAGATATAAATGCTTATATACTCTTCTTCTTCTTCTTCTTCTTCTTCTTCTTCTTCTTCTTCTTCTTCTTCTTCTTCTTCTTCTTCTTCTTCTTCTTCTTCTTCTTCTTCTTCTTCTCCTCCTCTTCCTCCTCCTCCTCCTCCTCCTCCTTCTTCTCCTCCTTCTCCTCCTTCTCCTCCACCTCCTTCTCCACCTTCATTTCACTCTCTGTTTTTTTTGTTGTTATTTACTTTTTGTTCAAGACAAAATTTCTCTGTGTAGCCCTGCCTGTTCTGTAGCTCACTCTGTAGACCAGGCTGACCTCAAGCTCAGAAATCCTTCTGCCTCTGTCTCTCAAGTGTTGGGATTAAAGGCCCGCTGCTCCCGCCAGACACATATACTCTTTTCTTTTCTTTTTTTCTCCTTTTAAGTCCCTCTAGAACCCTGGCCTTTGGAATGGTACTGACTATGTTTAGACTGTTTTAACATATAAATTAACCTAATCTAGATAATCCCTTAAAGATGTGCCAATGGACTTTGTTCCCATGGTGCTTCTAAAATCTTATAAAGCTGATAATCAGTTTAACTGTCACATAGATGTATTCAAGATATGAAGCACTGTCCACAGGAGAAGATGGGGGTTATAACAGCAGACTCAGTTTGAATCCCAGCTCTGGCTCAGACTTTCCTTGGAAAGAGAACTTATATCAAGATCTGCATTTTCGAATGATGATCTTGATAGAGCTCTGAAGAATTGGTGAGAAGAAAAAGCTTGTGAGGGATTTTTGAAATAGTTTGGATATGAACCTAATATAAACACTGACAACAGAGTTTGAAATAAGAGTATATGTGTAAGAAACACCAAGGAAGTTAGACGCTATAAAATTAAATAGTGTTAAGGTACACAATATAAGAAAATAATTTAGGACAGCCATCTACGTTCCAGTGAGCAGACTGAGATAGGAACTTCAGAGAGCTCTTTGTGGGGAAAGTTAAGCTCAGGCTTGCCCTTACACAGTCTGTGGGGATAAGTGGATAGGTGGTAGCTTTTGGGGTGTAAAAATAAAATTTATATAATAGAAGGAGGAATAAAAATGTTTTAGATGTGAAAATGTTGAAGTCTTTAAACACCAGAGAAAAGACTAGACTTTTCTAAGTAAAGATCATCTCTGAGAAAATTAAGTATGAATGCTTGTAGACTTGTATTGTGTGTCATGAATTAATTCCATTCTTCTGTGTCTAAAATGTAGTTAGTTGTATACCATCCCAGGGTATATTTAAAAATTGATCATTGAGCCGGGTGGTGGTGGCACACGCCTTTAATCCCAGCACTCGGGAGGCAGAGGCAGGCGGATCTCTGTGAGTTCGAGACCAGCCTGGTCCACAAGAGCTAGTTCCAGGACAGGCTCCAAAACCACAGAGAAACCCTGTCTCGAAAAACCAAAAAAAAAAAAAAAAATTGATCATTGAATCATTGTCTGACTACTCTGTGGTTCAAATAAGAAACCTTCACTGAGAAAGTCTCTGAATTCTGATTGATGATGTATGTTTCTCTTGAAAAGTTCAGAGTACTGAAGGGTATAACATGTACCTGTCCCAAGACATACCTGGCAATGATTAAGCAGTGGTGCAGTTTGAGTATTGAGCATTCCCCAAAGTTCCATATGTTTATAGCTTTGCTCTACTCTGTGGTACTGTTTGGAGGCAGTAGAGTCTCTAGGCAATGGGACTTTAGGGAAGGGTTTTGACCATTGGGTCTCAAAGAAGATGTGGGGATCCTTTTCCTTCTTCTCTTTCTTTTGGCTTGTTGACAACCATGATAATGTTTTTATCTGTGGTTTTACTATGATGTATTCCACTGCCACAGTACCAAAGGGAAGAAGGCCAACCAATCATGGACTGAAATTCCTGAAACCATGAGGGAAAAAATAATTCCTCTTTTCAAGTTGCTTGTCTCTGGTATTCATCACAGTAGCAGAAAGTTCACTAATGGGCAACAGAGCAAGTTAGTATCTTGTCTGTGATTGGTTCCCTCTATTCTGCATTTCACTCCATTTTTGATCTTCTCTTTCAGTGTGTCTTTTCTCTGTCTTCTTGTTTCCTTCAGTTGCCAGTCTTTTTAACAGTCTCCCAGCAGCTCTGGGATATTGTTCTCACCTTAGATACTCTAATGGTTAAAGTGCTTCTTTTTCATCAGTTCTAATAAAAGTTCCTGAAATTATTCATGTTGACTTGGCTTAGGTCGTGTGCCTGTCTGTGACTATCTCTGAGGCCACAGAAATGGACTAAGGCTGATGACTTGAGCCGGTGAATGATTGGCATTAGGTACAGCAGTCGAATAATGCAGATTGGAAGTAAATGAAGATGATTATTCATCCATATTGGGCAATCACTGTAGGAAAGTTCCTGACATGGTGGGTGCAGCCTGGCCGCATTAGAGCACAATGACTGTCCCTCCTTCCAAATGCAAAGGAAGCCTGTGTGATGAATGGAGAGAGTTTCTCCAAGGTCATACCACAGTATTCAAAAGCATGAACATTCTCCATGAGGATGGGAAGGTGGCATTGTCATTTGTCTTCTTGAGCTAAGCACGAAAGGGACTAAAGTCTGCTCCAGAGACAATGAAGTTATATCTTTAGCTACAAAGAGTGTTGCCATGCACCCTTTTCACCTTTATCTTTGGCTACAAAACTTTGCAAACATGAATAGGAAAGGAAATAACACTTAGGGTTTTAAGGAAAGGGAATAGAGAAATGCATTGTCTTTGAAACAACTTCTGAAACCAAGTTGTAGGTCAAGAACATAGGTTCCACAGCAAAGGGAATGTGGCGTTCTACTCTCAGCAAGATTTATTTAAAGAGATACTTCTCAAAAAATCTGTGTGGAGGGTAGAGGAGAATAAGATTTCTGAAAATTCTGAGACCTAGTTTCTGTGTGTGTAAGAAAAACATAGTTCAGGCGGAGGTTTAAACCAAGGAAAGCAAGACAAAAATGAAACATAAAAGGCAAAACAAAATTTAGAGGGTATCCCTTTGGGGAAAATGACAAATTTACTTTTAAAAAGATGGCATTATCAAAATTTTTCTTAGAAACACACACTCATTCTTCCAAAAGTAAACTGGGTTATTATTTTCCCATTTGTGGATATGACTTGAAATCCTGAAAGAAACAATAACAGAGAATTCTTCTACTCTATTAAAATATTCAAGTCAAAATAACAAGTCAGGATTATTTGATTCTTAACTGGTCAAAAAGCTCATAATAAATTAAATGAGGAAATGTGTTCGGATTTAAATTTTTTGATGTGAAAAGCAAATATGCTGTTAAATGGTAGAAAGCTACCGCAAGCACCCTGCTGCACACTGCACACGACCTTAAATCCCTGGAAGAGAGAGCCACATCTGAAGAGCTGCCCACATCAGATGGGCTTGTGGACATGTCTGGAGTCTTTTCTTGATTGCTAAACGATGGAGCACAATTCATCTCATTTTGGGCAGTACCATCTCTAGGCAGATATACTGGACTGTTTAAGAAAGCTCACTGAACTAAGCCAGTTAGTGAGCCAGCAAACAGTCTGAAGAGTTTGTTTTTAATCACAGCAGCAGAAACGCAACCTAGAACAGAAATTGTGACTCAGAATGGAGTGTTGCTGCGATCAATGTCATCATGTTGTGTTTGAGGGGGAAGATTGTGGAAGCATTTCAAAGTTAGAGCTGAGAAAGCCATTAGGACTTCAAGCTTAATAGAACATTCTGTGGGAGCTTGGAGGATAAAATGCTGAGAGAAATGCTCACAATGAAGACCTGGCTTGTGAGGTTCCCAGGGGAGGCAAAGATCTCTATGATGTTTCTGTGATATTTCGAATTAATAATATTAATATTATTGATATATCAAGAAGAAGTAAAAGGGAATCCCTCTCAAAATTCAAATTAATTGATTCAAAAATTAACAATCTGTGGTTACTGGACAGCTGGGACTGAAGACTCAATTGTGATTAACCAGAGACCAGCACCACTGAAGTGAAACCTTAGCTTCTGGGGTAAGACGGCTAACCCTGGTTGTCAGCTTGACTATATCTGGACTAAAATTTAAGATGGTAGGCCCTCCTAAGAGAAATGTGTTAATCATATTATATGAAGACCACAGATCCACTCTAAATGTGGGCCGTACCTTCTGGTGACAGCCCAAGTAAAAGGACTTAGAAGAAGAGAACTTGGCCTTTTCCTGCTTATCCTCATTCTCACCTTAAAGTTCATCTTTCCCGGTGCTAGAGCTCTTGTTAAGTCTGTATTTTCCATGACTCCAAAACAGACTGAAGATCAGCAGCTGACCAGGAATTCCCCCCATCACCCCAGACATGAGACTGCTGAGACATCCAGACTCGTGAAATGAGCAACTATCAGATATCTTCCTAGACTTTCCATTGCGAGTGAGACAGCCACTATTGCATTACCTGGACCACATTCTTTAAGCCAGTGTAGCGGATCACTCCCCATCCCTGCATCCGTGTGTGTGTGTGTGTGTGTGTGTGCGTGTGTGTTTGTATTCATTCTATCAATTAAATTCCTTTAGAAAAGGCTGACTAATACAACAGGGACAATGGAGCTGTTCAGCTGGGGCTGAAAAATCAGCTGTAATTAGCAAGAGATCAGCATCATTGAAGCAAATGAAATTATACTTCATGGAGACAAATAAGGTCAGCACACAGAAGCTGTGGTCATGTGCATTGCTTGTGGCAGAGTTGGAGCAATAAAACAGCCCAAGCCTTTTGGAGCTAGACTATAAAATGAGTTCCAAATGTTGGACATTGAGCTATTGGAAGTGATTTAAACTGCTGGATATTGGATTATATTTTTACTCTTACTAGTCCCATACCCCTCTTTTGTATTTTTTGAATAAAAACCATATAACCTGTTTGGTTTTTTTTGTTTTTTTTGTTTAGAAGAGCCCATAATTAAGAGACTTTGGATTTTAAAAAGGCCTTGGGCCTAGTCCCACTGACAGTGGTCCCACAAACTGTCCAAGTCACCCACAGTCACCTGCTTTCAATGGGTCTTGTCCTGGTTGTCTGTTTGGAGTCAGTTTGGGCCAGCTTTTTCTGTGGGTTTTCCCATCATGGTCTTGACCCCTTTGCTCATGTTGTTGCTCCTCCGTCTCTTCGACAGGACTCAGGGAGCTCTGTCCTGGGGTTAGTTCTGCAACTAACCACTGTGCATCTGCATCAGCTTCCATCAGGTATTGGATAAACCTTTTTAGGTGATCAAGTCTATTTCTCCTTCCTAGGCAGATCCATTTAGTCTCTCTTAGGGTCCTCTTTGTTACTTTTCTTTCCAGAAGCGATCCTTAATGAATGATCTGGCTTTTTGGAGCACATTTTCTATGAAGAGAAACCTTGCTCAGCCTTAACACGAGAGGGAGGGTCTTGGTCCTGTCTCAACTTGGTGATACGACGACAGCCATGGGAGGTCTTACTCTCTGAGGAGTAGATGTGGCTGTGGCGAGGGGAAAGTGGGGAGTGGGAAAGGAGGGAGGAGAAACTGGGGTTGTTATGTAAAAAAAATACTAAAATAAAAAAGAGGGTAAGCATCACACAAATAAATAAATAAAAATAAAGAGTCCTTGCACCTTCTGTTTGAGAATTCCATACATGCATATGGTGTGTTTTGATCAAGTCCACCCTCCATCCACCGCTCTTCACATATTTCCCTAGTACCCCCACAGAATTCCCTCACAACTTCAAGTCTTCTTTTTTGTACATGTAATTTGAATCCACAGAGTCTTCTCACTGCTTCAGTATATCCTTGGTGGAGGACCATCTGCTGGAGCATGTACTGTTTCTTGGTAGCCACTTATGGAAGGAAAAGTTGATTCTCCCAGGAGCCATCAATTGCCAACATCTTTTCAGTTAGGGGTGGGACTCTGTGACTACCTTGCTCCTCCGTGCTGGCACTATGTCTTGTGTGATCTTGTGCAGGTTCTGTGAATGCTGTCATAGCTGCTGTGACTTCATACGTGCAACTGCCCTGTTAAAAATCCTCTGCTCACTTGTAATCATTCACTACTTCTGGCTCTGGTAATTGTTTTGGCTCCCTTTTCAGCACTGATGCCTGAGTCATGGGAGGACAGGGAGTGACTTAGATGTCCCATTTCGATCTGGACAATCACTTATCTCTGCATACTGACCAGGTGTTAGTGTCTGTGTTAATCTCCATTCTACTGCAGAGAGCAGCTTATCTGATGAGCTTTGAGAGATGTGCTAATGACTCATTAGGACTTGGCTTAATACTATGTTACTCGACAGAATAATAGCAGTAGGTTTTATGCAAGGCCTTTGCTGTATCTAGGCACAGGTTTTTGGCACTGATAAAGGTGCCAGGCATAGGTTCCATCTTGTGAATGTTTCCAATCCCATAATATTTCTTCCACTGTTGCACGACTGGGCATACCTTGCTGTTTTGGTCATTGTTGCAACTTTCAGGGTTCAAAGTTTGACAAATATGAAGCTTACTTTTCTCCTCTAGTAAAGTGCATAGCATCTTCTAGTACTATGAAAGCTAAAATTCTCAAGTATTCATGTTCTGTGATTCAAATATGTGGTATTTTCAACAATGTGGTCTTACTATCTTATTTGGAGTGTAAACAAGAGCACTGGCAATAACCTCTCATGTCTGAAGATTTATGGGACACCGTCAACCAAGAACTCCAAAAGAGGTAATCCATTTCTTGTATTGAGACTTATTTGATATCCTTTGATATCCCTGTTATTTGGAACTAGTTAATGATTCTTATGTATGTATATATTTCAGGAGCTTATAAAAGAGAAGGCTTCCAGAAGTTTGAAAAGGTCTTTAATGTTAACCATTTCCATGTTTCTCCCCTACATTGTCTCTTATCTTACCTAATACTTTTTGTTTTACTGTTCTCTAGACTCCCTTTATTCCACGGTGATGTGGTATTTCCCTCTGCATGCTGTGATTACCATTAATGAATAAAGAAGCTGCTTTGGACCTATAGCAGAGCTATAGGGAAACAGAGCTAAGCTGGGAGAAAGGAGGTGGAGTCTGAGAGAAGCAATACAATCGCCGGAGACAGATGCTGTGAACTTTAGCCAGTAAGCCACTGTCACGTGGCGATACACAGATTCATAGAAATGGGTTAAATTAATATGTAAGAGTTAGCCAATAAGAAGCTAGAGCTAATGGGTCAAGAAGTGTAGTAATAAGAGTGGTGGGGCTGCGTCCCCAACACCCCAGCCGCCTGCATGGCTAGCTTATGCCCGAAATAACAACACACAAACTGTATTCATTTAAACACTGCTTGGCCCTTTAGCTTTTGCCCTTACTGGCTAATTCTGATATACCGATCAACACATCTCTAATAATCTGTGAGCACCGGTCTTACCGGGAAGATTCTAGGTCGGAGCTTCATCGCGTGTGTCTGCCCGGGAGCAGGGCATGGCGTCTCTCTGAGGCGTCTGCTCCCGAGAGGAGAGCTGTCGAGTCTGAGCTCACTTCCTCTTCCTCCCGGCATTCTGTTCTGTTTACTCCACCTACCTATGTCCTAACCAATAAAATGGGCCAAGGCAGTTCCTTTATTAGCCAATGACCTTCCTCCATCAAAGAAGTGATTTAATTAATATAGTTTCTGTGTGATTATTTCGGTTCTGGGCAGCTGGACGAACAAGTGGCTCTCCCCCAACACCATTGTGTCCTATCTTCTTTTTCTTAAAAGCTATTTCTATAGCTCTGCCATAGTTTCTCAACATTTATGGGTATCCTAATTTAAAACATATCTAAACATATTCAAAGCTAACATCATAGATACCACATGATAATTGTCTTTTTGTTTCTGGGCTACCTCTCTCAGAATGATTACTTTCAGCTTTATGCATTTACCTGAATATTTTGTAATTTTTTAAATGCTAAAATTAATTATTTTTTAAAAAAATATTGCAACATTTCTTTTCTGGATGTGAATCTGCCACATTCATTCTTTATTCGCCAGTTGTTGGATAGCATTTAGGCAAATCTCCAATTTTGTCTGTTGTGAATAGAGCAACAGTGAACAAGATGAGCAAGAATCTGTGGGTTTGATATAGAGTTCATTGGTATATGTTCAAGGGTGGAATATCTAGATCACATGGAACCCTCTTTACAGCTTTTTTGAGGAAGCTCCTCCCTTATGGCTAATGGTTTTGAAAATTAAAAAATATTTCTTTTTTCCTTTTTTAAAAAAAGAAAACAAGCTATCTTTTTTCGTTTTACATACCAATCCCAGTTCCAACTCCCTCCCCTCCTCCCATTCCCTCCACCTTATCTTTTTCGGCATCTCCCATCCACTCCTCAGAGAGGGTAAGGTATATTGCTTTGAAGAAGGAACAATGACCTCCCTAATATATCTTGGCTGAGCAAGTATCTAACCAAAGAGAATGGATTTGCAAAAAGCCAGTACAAGCAGTAGGGATAAACCCTGTTGCCACTGCTAGTGATCCCACTGTCTGCCTCAGCCATGCAACCATCATTCACACTCAGAGGGTCTAGTTTGGTCCTATGCTGGTTTCTTCCCTGTCTGGCAGGAGTTGGTGAGCTCCCATTATCTCAGGTAAACTGTTTCAGTGGGTGTCCCCATCATATTCTTAGGCGTATACCCAAAGGATGCTCAACCATACTTCAAGGACATTTGTTCAGCTATGTTTACAGCAACATTCTTTGTAATAGTCAGAACCTGGAAACAACCTAGAGGCCCCCCAACCAAAGAATGGGTAAAGAAAATGTGGTACATTTACACAATGGAATACTACTCAGTGGAAAAAAAAACAATGACTTCTTAAAATTTGCATAAAAATTTGCATGCAAATGGATGGAACTAGAAGAAATCATGCTGAGTGAGGTAACCTAGACCCAGAAAGTTGAGCATGGTAAATAGTATTTCTAAGTTATTTGTATTTCTTATTTTTTTCTCTGTTTCATAATACCCCCCCAATTTAAGTGTGTTCTTTGTTTTCTTGAGATTTAGGGTTGTTTTTTGGACTCTTTGTATATTTCATATACTTACACACCATCATGTATAGCTGGTAAAGACTTTTGTTCTTATGCTGCAGGCTTACCTTTCCTTCTAACAATGGTGTTCTTTGCTGTATAAAAGATTTAGTTTCATGATGTCCCACTTGTCAATCATTGGTCTTAATAACTGTGCTATGAGAATCTTCAGGAAGTTCTTTCCTATGTTATAAGTTGAATTTTATCCTCTACTTTCTTCGAAATGAGATTAAGGGTATCATAAATTCTGAACTTTAAGTTTTGAAAAATTTAAAGACCGTGGGAACAGTCATTCCCCCCTCTATTTAAGATTACGGTGTTAACAGGAGCTCTTGAACTCCAACAAGAAAGTGTTATGATTTAACAGTGGTTTGTTTTTATGTCAAGTTGAAAAGGGGCAGAGTGTCTTGACTAGCTCTATCATCAGTCAGCTTGATCCAACCTATAGTCATCTGAGAAGAGGATATGCCAGCTGAAGAATTGTCTATACCAGATTGACTTGTGGACATGCCTGTGGAGCATCGTCTTGATTGTCAATTGAGGTAGGAGGACTCAGACCACTATGAATGGAACCATCCTTAGAGAGCTGGGTCTTGACTGTACAAAAAAGATAACTGAACAGAGACCAGTGAGTGAGTGAACCAGTAAGCAGTGTTTCTCCATCATTTTTCCTCGGGGTTCCTGTCTTTAGGTTCCTGCCTTGAGTTCCTGTCCTCATGATGTCAATGATAGGTTTGATATAGAAGTTTTTAGTCAGTGTTTTATGACAAGAGAAAAAGCAAATTAAAACAGTGGAAAAGGGATAATTTGCATAATAATTCATATTTTAATTAATTGCCTTAATTTTAATTTTTTCCTTTTATTGAAAATAGACTTTTTTTAATCACAAAATACATACTGATCCCCTCTTTGTACTCCTCCTTTTTTCCTGCCTACCTCCCCTCCAATCTAGATATACTCTCCTTCTATCTCTTATTAGAAAATAAACAGGCACCAGGTGGTACATGCCTTTAATCCTAGCCCCTGGGAGAAAGAAGCAGGAGGATCTGAGTTCGAGTTTAGTCTAATCTACAGAGTGAGTTCCGGTACAGCCAACACTACACAGAGAAACGCTGTCTCAAAAACACAGAATCAAATGAACAACATAAACAAACAATTCTAAGGACTTCTAGGAGATTCAATAAAATAAAATATAATAAAAATAATATTAAGATAAACCAAAAATTAACACCTCTGAGTTTGACAAGACAAGTAGAAGAAGGCGCGGAAAGGTACATAATCAGAGACCCACTCAGGCACACTCGGGAATCCCATTAAAGTCACTAAGCTGGAAGCCACAATATAAACATGGAGGGTCCGATGCAGACCCATGCAGGCCCTGTGCATACTACTTTAGTTTCTGGGGGTTCATACCAGCTTTGATCATGTGGCTGATAGGGCCTTGTTTTTTTGATGTCCTCCATTCCCTCTGTCTTTTATTCTCTTTCTGCCTCCTTTTCCATGGGGTTTCCTGAGCTCCGAGAAGAGGGAATTGATAGAAACATCTCATTTGGGCTCAGTGTTCCAAAGTGTCACTCTCTGCATATCTTGTTGTGGGTCTCTGTATTTGCTCCCATCTGCTGCAGGAAGAAGCTTCTTTGGTGATGGATGAGCAAGGCACTGATCTATGAGTATAGCAGAATATCATGCGGTATGATTTTATTGGTACATTTTATTTATTTTTTATTTATATTTAGAACAGTAGTATTTAGTTTTACCCTACATCACTGGACTATCTAGTCTCTGGTTCTTGGTCACTGAAGCAGTGTTGGGTAGGGGTTCCATCTTGTGGAGTGGGCCTTAAATCAAATCAGAAATGGGTTGGTTACTCCCACAAAGTCTGTGACACCATTGCACTAACGTGTCCTGCCAGCTTGGCACTACTGTAGGTCAAAGTCAAAGGGTTGGTGGCTGGCTTGGGATTTTTATTTTGATTGAGAAAACAGCATAGGTTAGTAAATGTAAGCAGCTTAAAAGAAAAAAAAATAATTGCGAGGGGTCTATACAAGTTGTTAAGGTATGGACTTACTGTGACAAATTATTAAATAGACTAATTTAATCAAAATTCTGCATTTGAAAAAAATCAATCTTCTTGCCCTATAAATATATGAAATTGATTTGCACCACAAAATAGAGTCATCCATTTCATTCTTTTCAACCACTCAACAACACAACCAGTATTTCTTTGTGCTAAGCACTCTTGAAAGTTCAGAGGAAAAGGGAACCAAGAAAACAAAGCTCTGGTGTTAGGACCTCAGTTTTCTGCTGTCATGGATGCATACACAAGTGACTCCCGTCTCCCAGCCTTGTCTGAGCAGTTTCCCTCACTGTTTCAAGTCCGTTAGCTATACCTGAGGCCCCAACCCCCTTAACGTTGTTTCTAGTAGCAGACAATAAGATTTTCGTTCAAATAGCACAGTAATTCTATTTTAAAAGTGAATGTATGTATGTCTTACCTTTTTATTATTTAAGAATTCCTTGCATGCATATATAATGCATTTTGATTAACTCTACCCCATTCCCATCTAATTCCTCTCTTCTCTCCTCCGATTATTACCGACCACCAACGTCATTTGCTCTGTTTTTAAACCTACTGAATATTCTTAAGATTTATAGAAAACTACAAGGCAAAGGCCAGAAGAAATGTAGATTTATCCATGGAACAGCTTTCCTGGGGGGAAGGGAAAACCCCAGGCTGCTACCATTGCTTCCTTTCCAGCATCTGTCTCCATTGTCAGCAGAGATGGTCTGTTAGATCTTTGCAAGTTACACTATTACTGTATACAGATGTATTAGCGCATGTGTGTACGTGTATATACATACATATATATGTATATATAAGGAATATGTGCATATATTATAGAAGATATATACAGGTATGTGTTTTAGTTATATGCAGATATATGCAAATGGAGACACAGCTACATGCTATTTACCTCATGTTACATGTGTAACCTGCCTCCAAGTGTGATCTGTGCGAGTTCACACAAAACCGATTTTTCTTGGTTCCTTGTCAAAATCATGCTATCACCAAGTAAGGTCGCTTGCTTGAAGGCATCTCTTAAGTACTATCCCAGGTGCTCATAGGTATCCAGATGCTATCATTCAAGACTAGCTTTAATGCCTTCTTTTAAAACAGAAGAGTTGCAATCACTCCCCCCAAACACCCTTTCTTCAGTTTCTCTGTATCTTTTATTTGTTACTCTCCATTGGGTGAGTTTACTGCTTGTTCTTTGTGTGGTTGATAAATGTGTGTTTCTTTGTCTAGAATGTAAGCACTGTACAAGCAAAAATCTAATCATGATTGCTGTATCTCCAGTACCTAGCTTTAGGACCTCATCTATGCTGACTGCAGAATGAGTCACCTGGGAAAATGCTTCAGCAAGGTTGACAAGTGTGAAGAGTTTGACAAGCAGTGTTGGGTACACATAAACCTGCTTCACAGTACAATCATTATGGATTGTATTATATATACATATATTCATATAAGTACACATATATGTATATACCTATATATGATCTTATATAGTCATAACTTTTGTTTTAGAGCAAATTCCAGATAGTTAATTATCTTTTTTCTAATTTAGTTATTATTTTAAAAATTCTACTTATTTTATTTCACCCCAAATTGACAACACATCTGTAATTTAAATATCTAATATTTAAAAGACTGTGCTCTTATTTTTTCATAAAAAGTATAAAAAGTAAAACTTTTGCTTTTGAACATTCTTTCACAGCCTACTTATTTTGTAATTTACTTTTATTTTTTAGTTTCCACATATTAACAAATTCAGAGCATTTTCCTCATAACTTACATGATTTAGCTTTCAAAGGTGAACTCTTTCTCAAGTTGCTTTGGGGTTAAAAAGGGAAATATCTTTTTGGTGCATTTTTTCCTCCATTTTTCCTTTTTTAGGGAGAACTTCTTCCATGATTTATTTTATTCCTTGTAATCTTATTTTGTTAATCTGACATCAGAAGAGTAAACGGTGCTGAAACTCTTGTTCTAATGAATAGTCAGAGTTGGTAGGGAGTCAATATGTATTTGTTAATTTCATTTTATCCTGAGTTAGATAGTGGCTAAAATTGTCTCCTAGAAATTGAAGGTTTCTACATAAAAGAAATCTTGATTTAGTCATATAACAGTAATTTTGCCTTCTTTCCTTGTAAATTGCTAGAATTGTGGTTTCTTTCTTCTGTATCCTCACGAAGATCCAATTTCTTAAGGCAGTTTGAGATAACGTTAAATAATTGCTTGCATCATGAGTTATTAATAAGGACAAGAAACGAACGTATTATTCACAAGTTGGTACGATCCTGCCAGAAAGGCACAGTTTGTTGGCAAAAGGGGGAGATCTTACTGAGTTGCTGGGGATGTGATGCTTTTACCTGTGCCAAGTCTCTGGTTGCTATTAAATTATATGCTTGGTTTCCATGTCAGGACGCTGTACTGAAAAGCGAGAGTGTTCCCATTTGTGGTTCACTTCTGGGGTGCAAAGGACACACTGAATAACCCTTTCCAGCTACGTCCTCTGAATGGATCACTGAGGTGACCATCTTTTTCGGTTACAAGTGCTACATTCCCTCTAAATAACATTGCCACATATTCATCAGCCAGCGTCAGACAGGAGATAAAGGAGAGTTGGAAATATCCCTGGAGACATGGAGACTTGACTCTGGTTTTGATGGCGTATTATTCTGAGGATTCACACATTTAATGACCTCCAAGATAGAGAGGTCAACACAATACTGCAGTGTGTATTGATTGGTTCAATTCAGGAATTGCTCATTTATTGCTTATATTTATGTAAATAAAGCACCAGCCTTTCATCTTCCAATTTCAACATGTTACTGAATTATTGTGATTGAAGATGGAGGTGGCTAACATGAACAGGGCCTCTGTTTGCATCATCAAATGCAAAGGAACAAATATGTAAAATTATTATATTCCAAAGATTTAACTATGCCTTTCAGTATCAGTTATTGTAAACTCACCTTATTTTTATTGTTCAAGTCAATTTCATACAGACACATTGGCATATTTTTTTTTCAGTCCCAGCTTCCTTTCCATTCCTATTTCTTTTCTATGACTGCACCTTAAAATTTTTATATAGTGAACATTTCTATAAATAGGGGTACACTATCTTTGGAATAAATGGGGTTTGTAGAATTTTAGCATCAATGGAGTTTCAAATAATCATGTATATTAAAAATATTTTCAGAAATCTATTTTTTTCTTAAAACAGCAGCAAAAAGATAGTATATAAAGTAGTAATTATAGTCATGTATTTATCAACTGAACTCCTTTTCCTAGGTCATTGCTTTGCTCTCTAAGCTTGAAATCACTTTTTGGAACCAAATCATAGGAGACACACAGCTATGACCCCACAGATAAGTATTCTTTTATTTTCCTTAGTGGAGGAGGGGCAAATTAAGCTTATGAATACAATGGATTACTTAGTGTTGGGGCAAAGTTATACAACATAACAACTCTGGCCACTGAAGTATAAGAAAACATATGTTTTACATTGATAATTGGTTTGATAGGTTGGCTTTTAATATTGTTGGGACCAAAAATCATTTTTCCTTAGCATTGCAATAACAATGGGCCTCTGGTATCTGTTTCGCCTCATCGCTGATCCATTCAGTATAAAAATAAATTGAGCAGTGCATTTTGTCAGACAGCATTTTATGGAAAATACAGTGTGTTTGATATTGTACTCTATTTCTTAAACTTATCAAGCTACAGCACCACAAGGAGACATTTACTGGGGGAACAAAAGATTCATTTGTAAGTCTCCCTTTGGCTGCCAGGTAAGGGATATTCAGGATCTGACAGGTGCACAGTGTTTAAGGGCATCAGTCTGGGACAAAAAAAATGAATATAGAGGAGATGAAATCACTGTGTATTGAACAGTGGGGAAGGAGAAATGATTTGTGCTGCCTGCTGGTATATCAAGGCGTATTATGCACAATAAGAACAACTCAGTTCCTTGGCCTCCATGGCTGGCTCCACTCTAGAACTGAAGATATGTAATATGCAGGATACTTTTATCTTCCATAGTAGGCAATTATTTGGTATTGATTTTCTGGAGGTTTTGTCTTATATGTCAGCGTTTTGTTAGCAAACTTCACGACATAATCCAATCAAGTTGGTACAGAGACGAGTGTGGGGAGAGATAAAGCCTCTGTGAGCCAGTCCTCTGCGTGGCCTGTAGGTAGCCTCTCTACATTAAGAACGCTCTTGCAACTGTGCCTTTTCCATCAGGGGAATTGCAGTCTTAGGGAATCCCTGCGCCTGATTATGGCTCTCCTCCCTGTAGTGCACTTTTGACCTCTGTATTGATTCTGTTCTCTCATCAAAAGCGCTGATGTAATTCCATGTGCTGGGATCATGCCGTGATTTGCATTTAGGAGCTGCAACTGTGCGCTGACCCCAAACCATCTCATCAGAATGAAAGTGGACCAAATGGCAGATGCGTTTCCCCATAATATTAAGGTCTATTGTGCCATTTGGTGGGTTCCTTTATTGTATATAGAAAAGGGTATATACCACCCGCTCTAGAGTTTTATTTAATTCCAATCAGAGATTGGGATGTACTTTAAAATCTAATAGGGAGCAAAGGGGATTTTATTGATTTTCATACCTGGACCAATAAGTAAATGTCCAGTCTGTTAAAGCAATGCAAAATAACAAATTGTGTGCATTTATGTTTAGAAATTCCAGTACATTTAAAATTTATTTAGTTTTATTTTTCAGTGTTTTCTTACTAACATATACCAACTACGAAGGCAGGTTTGAATTTCTACCTAAATATAGTAAATAAACATCCTATTTAGTAATTCAAAGAAGAAAACAGCAAATGTTATCAGTAAACCCAATGCAATCTAAATATTGAATTAATTTTTGTTTTATTTTCATCTCTTCCTTTCCTCCTGTTTAGTTCTCTCCCCTTTTTAGGTACTAAGAAAGACTAGGAGAAAATGAGTTTATAAATACAAGTACTAAAATAGAATGTCATTAAAAATTGGTATAAGGTTACAATTATTTGTGACATACAGTGCTTTCCTGACTCTGCTTTAAATCCTATTCGTTCTTACTTACTAATTACAATAATAATATTTACTGAGTATTTAGGGATGGAATAAGAATCTAGTGATAAACACAATGAAAATAGTCTTTTATAGAGATAAGAGCAGAGATGGGGAGACAGAAAAATTTCTCCAAGTAAGTGTGACTACCACAATAATAGAGGTGTATATATTTAGAGCTGTATGTAGAAAATATTATATATGACATCATCATTATTTGGTTGAAATGCTGAAAGTGTTGGGAAGAGACGACAACAAAGGTGCTAAGGAACTGAGAGTAGAGGTAGCCATTTCCTGGAAACAAAGTGATAAGTCTGTGGTTTTTTTCTGTATAGAAAGGAGGACATGAAAGTGTGTCGAATGAGACCACAAAATAGGAAGGAGATTGTGCAGTGTCTGTGGTCCTTATACTCGTGGGAAGCTGCTATAGTTAAATCTTCCATAGGGAAACTGTATAGAGTTAGTTGCCCATTGTGCACAGACTCGTAGGAGGTTTAGGCTGAGATGGCACAGGGGAACACAGGGGCTGTAGTGTTTAGTAAATGCTCTGAGATGATCAGAAACCACTAGGAATGTTCCAGACCGTGACAGATCAGAATTTGGAAGATCAGACCATGATCCACAAACCTATATTTTAAAAGGAGTTTCCAAGTAAACACCATGAAGATAATAGACAAGATATATAAAAGGAAACAGCAGAGGTCGTAGGTAGATGTGGTAATCACATCAATAAGGAGTATTTTTTAAGATCTTGAAGGTACTTATTTTATTTCAAAAGAAGATTTGGATCTTTTAATGAGGAAATAATTTAAATCATATCTAAGGGTACAAAAATATTGATTAAAGAGTATTTCTATTTTAGACTGCATCAAATGTTTATAAATTATATTCTACTTTTCCTTGAGCTGTGTTCACAGAGAAAAGGAGTCATAGCATTTAAGTTCAGGATGAGACTTGACTAGAATGACATTGACGTGGCTATTGCTAGGGAGTAAGTGGCAAAAATCTGAAATCCAGGACTTCCTGTTATGAAGCTTCTGTCCTTTCCACTAACACTGTACATAACACTATATTTGAAGTTTATAAGAATGCCTGACAATGTTTTTTTTTAAATACCCATGTATTCCTATAATGAGTGTTCATTCTTTTTAAAAACACATACTTTGTTAAAAATTTCCAGGAACATATGTGTTAAACACTGTGAGATTCACTTCTGAAATCTTTGTACTATGGCTGCTAGACAATTGAAAATAGTTTCAGATGAGTGATCTCATGTTTCTCATTGCTCTAAAAAGAAGCAAGATATATGAACACTTTTATGAGTAAAAGAAAAGATTTTTAAATTCCTTCATTTCTGCAAAGACAGGCTAACAAGAAGGGCTATTTAAATACATAGAAAATATAGTCCTTCCATTGAGACATACTCCCACTGACACATACTGGGACACAATGAAAGAAACACCAAGTTCTTGGCTTTTGTATTGGGAACAGTGATTGAGAAGTCTTTATACAATTCCTTAACCACTTCTACCATTTTGTATGGTATTCGATAATATACAAACTCACTTCCAAAAATCATAATAGATTCTCATTATCAAGATTGTTCTAACTAGTCCTTATTAGAAACAATAATTAGAAAACAGAGTGGAGTTTGAAAAAAAAACCAGGTGGGGACCAGTTATGTTTACAACATGTGCCTTGTTCATCTATCACCTACAGTTTAGTTGAGGCCATATTGTGGTTTGAATAAAAATGGCTCCCATACTGAGTGGCACTTTTAGGAGGTGTGACCTTGTTGGAGCAGGTTTGGTCTAGTTGTCAGTAGTAGTCACTGGGGGTGGGCTTTGAGGTCTCAGATGTTCAAGTCATGCTCAGTGTGGCAGTCACTTCTTGCTGCCTGGGGATCCAGATGTAGAACTTCAGCTCCACTCCAGCCTCATGTGTGTCTCTGTGCAACCATGATTCCTGCCACACTGCAATGGACTAAACTCCTAACCTGCAAGCCAGCATCAATTAATTGTTTTCCTTTATAAGTGTTGCCATGGATATGGTATCTCTTCATGGCAATAAAAGCCCTAACTAAGACAGACTAATTCAATGGGTTTGGATTCTAAAGTCTTAAGATTAAAACTAATATTTATCTCTTCATCAAAACTCTGATCTGAAGTTGCTGTTTCCTTTCTAGTCTTTGGGTTCATCAGTATAACATAGACTAATGATACTTACCTTGTAAAATATTTTGGGGAATGAAATTATATTATTTTTATATTTTGTTATATATAAAACAAGCCACTCTAGGCCTTTTTGTCTATTTAAGTTTACTCATTAAAGTGACAAACAGTAAACTAGATGTGTTCTCACATTGGCCAATAAACAGTATTGGTAGCATGGATCAAGAAAGATTTATCAGCATTTTCTGATAGCTCTACATAAGTACCCAGATCCCAGAGTATAAGATGTAAGGATGGTGTGGTCTTTCCTTTACTCTAAACCTTCATATTACTCTTTGACACCAGTTCATTCCAAGGTTGCAGAGATGGTTTCATTTCATATACTGCTTCCTATTAGGATTGAATGAAGAATATTAAGAAATGCAAAATAATTCAAATTTTACTCAACATAAAAATTTCAAATTTTTATGATTAAAATCCATTACTATTATTTTTATTATTATTATAAAGTACTATTAATAACACATTAATATTTTAATTTATTTAGATTTATTTTATACATATCTTTTTGTGCGTCTGTGTTTGTGTGCTGATCATATGTACTTGCTACCACAGTCCAGAAGAGGGCATTAGATACCACCAAGCTTGGGTTACACGGTGTGCTGACAATTAAACTTAGGTCTCCCAGAAGGCCAGGGAAACTCTTAACTGGTGAATCATTTCTCGAGTCCTCAATCTAGCATGTTGCAGAATATCTTAGCTGCAGGTTATGCTAGAAGAACCTCATTTATTAGTGTTACTCTTTCTTGTTGCAAATTTACAGGCATATGAAGGAGTTACATGCTGTAATTATCTTTTAGGAGTCAACAGGCAGCTATGGATACAAGTACAGTGTAGAAGAATTTATTTGCTGAACTTCAACAATGATTGACTTTGGCTTCGATAAGTTAAAGCCTTGGTACCCTTTAGCATTTATAAAGCATATTTGAACAATGGAGGCATCTGAATCACCTGCTTGATTAAATAAAGCAAAATGAAACAGAACACTGTGTCTCAGTGCTAGCTCCAGGTCACAATTTGGGAAATGACGTCCACAGATAGTGAGAAACAGTAACACTAGAAGGCAAAAGGGTGATGGTTAGGGCCACACACTGCTGAAAATTTTCCCTCTGAGAATATGGACCCCTTTGCTGCCCTCTTTTTCTGCATTTTTTTTTGATCCAGGGTTTCTCTGTAGCTTTGGAGCCTGTCCTGGAACTAGCTCTTGTAGATCAGACTGGCCTCGAACTCACAGAAATCTGCCTGCTTCTGCCTCCTGAGTGCTTGGGATTAAAGGTGTGTGCCCCCACTGCCCAGCTCCTTTTGTATTCTTAACGGTCATTTGTAGGGTCTGGTTGGGGCTGGAGATATTACTCAGAAGTTAAGAGCACTTGCTGCTTTTCCAGAGGACCTGTGTCTGATTCCTAGTACCCACATGGCACCTCACAATTGTATGCAACACCAGCTTCAAAAGATCTGATGCCATTCTGACCTCTCTGGGTATCAGATGCAGTTGTTGCACACACTTACATGCAGGAAAAACATTCGTACATATTTTAGAAACTTAGCAATTTTGAGCTTGGTCTGTGGAACCATGAATGCCTGTCTCTTCCATCTGTAGAAGCTGTTCTATTCTATGCTCACCAGTAAGATTAGAATACAGTTATATCTGTTTTAGCCTCTATATTTTTCAATTGAATAAACAGAAAGGATTTAGTCAGTAGAACAAGTCTGCCCAAATGAATGTTACCACTGAGTAATTTTTCCAGGGTGACTGATCATGTTCATGGAGTCTTTCGTCCAGTCTTCTGTTGCACTTTCAATATACACAGAAAAAGCGATTTCCTGACAGTTAGTTTCCCGCTACATCCATGTGCAGAGACGCTAACGTTTCAGCCCTTCCATGGTGACAGGTGATGCATCCGATTGTTTGCTGATGGTGATTTGGAATATTGATGCTTTAGAAAAATAACTCTGTTGAACAGGCAATCTGCACAACTCGCAAACCACACAAAGAGCATTGATATAAATAAAGTGTCACCCGGGCGCTGCAGCTTTGTGCAGAATCATTTTCAAATTTTCCTTTCTGAATTATTAAATAGACCATGTCAGAACAACTCTGATTATTATCCAATCCATATGCTTCAACACCAACCATTTATGTAATATCAAGCGACTGCAGTGATCAATTGAACCAGTCATGAATGTACTCTCGTTCTTGTAAGGATTCAGGTACTTCACAGCACTTGCAGCCTCCTATGCAGGTATGCAAACACCTGCTGCATTGTTTATAGGGAAGGCCACGCCTCTCACTGCCTTTAGAATGTGTGCAGACTGTGAATATACATATTTAATCCCTTACCACTCAATTTAAGTATAAATATGCCTTTATGCAATTTGAAGCCTATTTAGGTATGTTAGCTATGACATTATTATCCATCTAGACCTCTCGACACACCAGGATTGTTTACCTAACCTATATTGTAAATTAAATATGTTGGGGCATATTTCTGAAAATTGTTGTATAAAAAATAAGATGCTGCCTTTTGTTCTTTAACAACTACAGTATCTGCTGGAAGCGGTGACACTGATATGCCGGCATGTAGCCACATGTAATTTATAAAGTGTGATAAAACGATAATCTCTCACCTACACTAATAAACAGTTTATCTAGATAAATAACTCTCAGAATGAACACTGTGAATGCCTTTAGGGTTTCAGACATTTAATTAAAATGGAACAAAAGTATTAACTGTCAGCTTTTAGATTTTAACATTTTTCTCAAAAAAAAAATATCCTTTAGTCTGAGAACACATTTGTGACATTCACTGGGAATAAATGTGAGATGCTATTTTTCCATCCCTCATGAAAATGAGTCTAAAAATGCCTAGTGTAGAAATTGTACGACAAAATGGTTTTCTGTGGATGCCTCTTTCTTCCTTTGGGTGGCCACTCCCAGGGTCTGGGTCCCGGAGCAGGATTTGGGGGGATAATTTGCCAGCGACTAGAGGCAGCTCTCCTCCTCACAGGCACACCTCTGCCTCCATCTTCCTGTGGTGCAACCATTCACAGTGACTGCCAAAGCAAAGGGCTTGCTTTCTTTTGCCTGAGTGTGATTTTGATGTTGGACACAGGGAGGCAGGGCAAAGCAATGGCAAAGACCAGGCAAAGGGGAAAGCCACTGGAGGCCCAGGACACACATGTACACTGACTGCCTCCCAGGAGGAAAAGAGTGCAGGGGGCTTCAGGACTGCATATTTAACCCTAAAGATACACCACACTACCAGAGACACATGAAATTAAGACTCCTTGTTTTAATTTTGTCCACCTTACAATTGATCCAGATCCTTTTCTGAGCCAGTGTTTCTAGATATCCCCATTCTGTGATCAGTTCAGGCTCTTCAAATGCATAGATCATTAACTACATATATATGCTGTGTATTTTGTTGCTGAATTCTTGTCTATGTTATCAAAAACAGGGCATTTTTTTTAAGGTAGAAAGGAGAATCAACAAATATTCCACAATCTGTACTGTGAAGCACTGGGTGCTGAAAAATTACCCAGGACATTTGTTGACAAGTGGATCACACACGACAAACTCACAGAGCATGCCATTGCTGTATGAAATATATATTTCTTCTCGTCTTAATCTGTATTTTTAAAAATGTACAGCACATTCAGTGTTCCCGTAACATGGTTGCAAACCTTTGTTCTACTGGTTTTAATGTGCTGCACTCCTTAGAAAGATACAAAATGTTCTAAAAACGTAGGAAAAAATAATAGGTAAGAAGTTACATTTCTAAAATCTCTTTTGGTTACATGGAAATTTTATTTTGGACCTAGGAAATGGGACATTTGCTAATGGGAGAATGATCATGATGAGACTTAATTGATATGGTTTATAAAGTAGTCCCACAGACTTAAAATGGGGAAATGTGAAATTGTATCGATGACAGAGATAGGGTCAGAGTCACACAATTTGTGTCTCTGTACAGGCACACCTGTGTCTTCTTTCACCGTACCAAGAGGCTTATGCAACAATGGTAATCCGAATAAAAACATATAACCCTTGTAATTTCAAATGCATCAGAAATTTAGGCAGTCTGTTGTTAATAATCCAAGCTAATAAGCACATTGCTTGTTTGTCTTTTCCTCTAGGTACATTTTAGCTATCAGTGTTGATGAATACTTGTTCAGAGAGGGGCATTTCAGCATTTCAAGATCATTGTCATGGGGAAAAAAGAGGAAGGGAATCTATCTATATATTTTCCTCTTGGGCAATGGAAATCAGCGCATGTGATCCCATAGTCTTTGAGCTATCTCCCCTCCCCCCATCGCCTGATCACATTATTCACACAAAGAACCAATGAGCCGTTTGCCATTACCTTAAAGTCCTATATTAATGAGACAGCTACAGTTTTTAATCATTTCAGTTAAGCCTTGAATATTCTGTTTGCTAATATCAGGCATCCATTTAACATGAGAACAAGTGTTTTATTATCTTCCCTTTGCAAATAGCAAATAAAATACTGATTTTTTTCTTTCTGTAAAGTTGTCAAATTCTGTGAAGAAAGCATCTGATTCTTATGGAGTTAATCTTATCTCTCAAAAAATAAGTTTATAAAACATATCCCAGAAAGGAACCTAGGGAGAAAATGGCCCAAACATTTTGTTTTTCTTACACAGTTTTTGTTAGAAATAAAGGCACACACAAATTGTGCTGTAAGACAATCTCCATCCTTTAACAACATTGAAACTGTTTGCAGTAGCATTGAACATCCCCTCTGAAAACAGTTTGCATACATTCTAAGACACAGTTCTATGAGTAAAAAGGGAAGACCTTTCACCCTGTTCAATAAGGAAAGTTTTCTTTTATTTATTAAAATGATTTAGAAAAACACTATTTAAACTACTTAACATTTTATTTTTGTTTAGCTTATACCTACTTTGTACATAAAGTATGCTATTTTGGTCAACGGCACCTTACAAATATAAGAATATGAGAAGATCAGTGTACCTTTTAAAGTGGCTAGGGATAAGGCAGTAGAATGTGTTACCTTCTGAGAATTCCCATTGACTCCTACTAGGTTTTCTTTTTATTTTTTTCCTACTTGATTAGAAATATCAAATTGTTGAAGAATGTGAACAACATTAAATTCAGACCTTTCATATTTAATAAGTACACAGGATAAGCTGTAAATTATTGATTTCAGAGAAAGAGGAAGGCATTTTAAAATCATTTTAAATAGTCTGGCTTACCTAATACCAAGCTATAATCCCAAATGAAAGTGAGGGTAAACTTTAGTAAACATTAAAGGGTGGTTCATGTAAAACCAGAGTGAAATGACTAACAAAGAAACCTTGCACTTCAGTAGGTGTGTTACACCCTCATTTCTGAACGTAGTGTTTTAGAAACAGAATCAAGAACACATAATGGATTTTCTCTGCCATGTGCTTCTCACTTCTCCCAGACAATCTTTTATCTAGGGCTGTCTGCAGTATGCACGGGGAACCACTATATTGACATACTTTCGAATTTTGGATCACTTTAAAGTTCACTCTCAATATTTGGGATTTTGGATTTCAAAATGTTGTAACGATATTATTTCAGCTGCTGACAAAGAAAGGTCAGTCTTCATCCATCACAGTTACAAAGGGAAAGCATAGAATCAAGGGGCACTAGGTGAACGCTGAGGTTTTCTCCCAGCTCCTCTCTCCCACTGTCAGCTGGATCTGCCCAGTCCACCCTGACAGGGAGCACACAATCCTCCTCCTTCCCCAGCACTGGTGCTGAGCTGTGCCTTTACCCATAAACAGATGCTGTCTTTCTTGAAACCCACCCAATTGACGTCTCTCTCTCTCTCTCTCTCTCCCCCTCCCTCCCTCCCTCCCTCCCTCCCTCCCTCCCTCCCTCCCTCCCTCCCTCCCTCCCTCTCTCTCTCTCTCTCTCTTTATCATAAGGATGATTTCTGTGTCATCTCTCAAGCAAGCATTAGATCCTATGAAAGACCGAGAGTGAGTATCCAAACTGTAAAATCTTGAGAAGTTCTGACCTATGTGATTGTTCTTAGCAGCAAACTTATCTTCCCAAAGTAGTTGTTAAACACTTTATTTTAGTTACTGATTTTTCTTTTAATTAAAAAAAATAGCAACCAAATTTAAAGAACCAGATTGAAATTTCAAATCATCACACTGAATTTGAAAGTCTGTTTTACATAGAATATAACATTTTTTTACTTTATTTTTATCAAGTAGAGCCAAAGAGTTCTTTTTTCTAGCCAAATATGTTAAATTTAATATCAACTTAAATAGTAGAAAGTAGTCATTCCCAATTACTCACTGTAATTTTTTTGCCTCTTTTCGAGATATTATATATCTTCTCTCTCAATATTAAGTGCATCAATTTTGTTTCCCAATTTTACTTATTTTTAAGGACTGTGAAATCCAGGTTAGCAACTATCCTGGAGAACATTCAAAGCCACTCTGCTAGAAAGCAGACAGTAACGGATTCTTACTAATTCTCTATTTTACTTACTCATTGTTAACCAAGAGAATGAACTGAGTGACGGCTAGATTCCTCTTGCCTGCTTGCTTACCCTAAATTTTCTTTTCTTCACACATGAAGAAGCAAACACTGTCCCTGTCAAATGATAAATGAGGCAGAATTGGTGACGTGTGTGTTTGTCAACATAAGCAAGATCAAATGATTGCTCAGCAGGAGGAAGCCACAGGAAATCCAATGATTTTTCACTAATTAGCAAAATAATAATAATGTTTCTCTAATGACTATCTTGTACTGGGTTGTGGCCTTTTCCCAGACATACTCCACTGTTATAAACTAGCAGTTTGGAGACAAGCTAGTGATTTCAATAGAGGATTTCTGAGAAACAGTTGGAAGCATCTTGCTCTCTCTGACTGGAGCAATTGAGATTGGAAATCCAGTCATAGGTTTTGCTTTCCTTTTTAAATAGAACCCATGCATCACTGAAGTAATTCTTTGATAAGCCACACATAATTTTCAGGACCATTTAAGTTTCAAGATCATTCTGTTTGTTCAGAGAAAGTCACGTGAGGTGTTCACAAGGAGTAACGTTTGAAAATAATAACACAATTAGTTTTTTTTTTTCTCTTTAGTGCTATTCAGGTTACAGAGTTGATTCCCATCATTGACAGATTTCTGTCCATGTCTGAAGGCACATTGGTAAGATGCAATGAGAAGCTTGAAGTCTTTGTCCTGGAAGATGTTGCTGCTGCTGATGTTTTCTGTGAAGTTTATTAGTCAGTCACTATAGGAAGCACAGGAAGATGACAACAGAGGCCACAGTGTCTCTACTGAGCTCTGAGGATTTTACTGGCTAGGGTGTACTTACAGGATTCCTTGCTCAGACAAAGCCACAGACAACTCTGTTTGTGAGCCAGATTTACAACTGAAAATTTACAACAGAGAGCAAGGACAGGCAAACACTTTTAGAATCAAGGGAACATTTAAACGAGAAACTTAGGTGATGATGGGGCATATTGCTTGGATCTGTTTATTGATCAATTGAAGCTGCTTGAATTATATTAAATATCACTAAGAGAACAGGTAGAGCTGGTGAGTGATCAGGGATGAAAATGTCACTTCCAGAAAAAGAGTAGACATGTTTCCAATTCTTTTTCAAGTTAGCTACTCATGTGTTTTATCCTTTAATATTACACACACACACACACACACGCACACGCACACGCACACACACACGCACACACACACACACTTATGATCTTTTAGCTGATGCACAAATTACAAAAACAGTGTCAATGAATCTGTCTTCTTTTTTCATCCCCAAATCACCACGGAGCTTTGCCATTGGGTGCCTATCGCTCAAGCACATAGCAGATGATATAAGAGTCCAGCATTACCATTTTGAAATTTTACTTATCATTGTAAAACATTTTCAGCATTTCTTCTCTGGTCCAAGGTCATTCTGAAGCCTCTGCCCTACGAGTGGCAATTTTTTAGGTTAAAAACTGGAGGATGCCAATAGCTGCATCTTCCTTTGTCTAAGCCAGGAAAGATGACTAATAGGGAGAGACAGGGAAGGAGCAGATGACAGTGGTGTTGGGGACATGGTAATGAGGTGAGGGGAGAGCTGTAAGCAAGAGGAGGCAAGTGTTGAGGATATGCTAGGGTAGGTCAAGGGGTGAGAACAGAGATCACTTTAATGAACCACATGGCTGCCACCTTCAAACAGATGCGCAGCGATTTCTCAAAGTCTCCATCAAGCCCAGTGAATTTTTCTGCACTTCTCCTTTTCCTGTAACGCAGCCACTTATCACACAGAGCTAGTTCAAAGTGACATGTACGTTTAGTAAAATTAAATACCAGATATCAAGGATATAGTACTAAAAAGTAATTGAACATATCTCATTAGTAATCTTTAATCAGTTGCATGTTGAAAATGCTAACATCATAGATATATTGTGTTCAAAATAGTTCTTTGGAAGTTTTCATTTTTGGTTGTTTACATAAAGAAGAAAGGAAAAAATGCTACCAAGATATGTAAAGTTTTATCTGTACCTGGCTTTAATACCCATATTTCTGAGTTCCCATATGAACGTCTTGAGCTCTCAGTGGCCTTACAAGGACAGCCAAATAGTCAGTTTCAGGAGATAGTGAAGCACTGACCTGCAGTTGTAGCTTTCACATGCAAAGCATCAGGTCTAGAGCCCTTAGTTCCAGCTGCCTCTTTCTTTTAGGCCTTTCTATGCTGCCTTCCTTTGTTCTCCCTCGTCCCCCCAGGGCCATATGTCACATAAGCAAGGAAGGTCTCTATGCCCAGAACCTACTGTAATTATGGAAACCAGCCTGTCCTGGGCCTGTTGAATCTGCTTTCTCTGTTCCCTTCAGAGAAATCCAAATGAAAGTGCCTACTCTTTCAGCCTTCCCTTACTGACAACCCCTGGGGTTATCCCTGTGGTCTCTTCTCTGAGAATCGTATCAATGTTATTAGTCTCTGTATCTATTGCCCTTGTCATATATGAATACTAATAAAAACTCAGGAAGATAAAATATCATGTAAAATCTAGATTTAAGTGTGTGTGTGTGTGTGTGTGTGTGTGTGTGTGTGTGTGTGTGCATGATGTGATAATAGACGGAGGCTGTGAGAAAGGAGTTACCCAAAGGCAATGTGGATGAGAGAGGACATTTAATGTATGAACAAGAAAATGGAAGGGACACAGTGGAGCTCAAGGGGAAGGGAGAGCACAGGGGAAGGCAGTGAGGGAGGATGGTGACTAAGAATGATGCCTAATGAGATATATGTATGAAACGCTTGTAACAAATCTATCTCATTTCTTTATATGGTAACCAAGAAATGTCTAATTAGGAAACACCCTACATTATGAGGATTTGGGTGAATGGGGATGTGAGGAGGATCCTTGAGGAGTTGAGGGAGAGGAAACTCTGATCAGAATATATTGCATTAAAAGATCTCTTTTCAATAAAATAAAAAATATGCAAAAAACAATAATAATAGAAGAAACACCCTACACTGAAAAATATTTACTCTGTATTTTGTGGGACAATGCTACATTTCAGTTCTGTCTCTTCAACTGTAACCCACAGGTCACTTACATCAGAATCACTTAAGTGATCACACATTCAGATTCCCAGGCCTAGTTTCTGCAGCGTAGTGGTGTCTTAATGAATGTTAGTTATTCTTCCTTTGATTCCAGGATAATAAAGAAATAATTGTCACGAAAATGGCTTGTTTCTGTCTTGAAAAGTTACCCTTTCATGTCTTCATCATTTTGTTACCACAACCAGTTAAAGAACAAACACCAAGAAAAGTAACTTGCCTCAAGTCACACAGCTTGCTAGCACTGGCACGTGCATTAATTTTTGAATAATATATGAATTATGTATTTACTTAGCACCATGAGGCACAGTACTTATTCTGGAGGATAATAAAATGTCTTTGCATAAGGAAGAAATATAAGGGACAAAGGCAGATCTCAGCCTCCTTCTCCCATCCTGTCACCACTTTCCGATCAGGTGTACCCTACCCCAAATTTTGTGGTCACTGTTCTCTTGTCTTACTACTCATGTATGTTGCTTTGGTTTGTCTCGGAAATGTCTACTCTAAAGGTAAATGAGTTAAAGGCTTGGTTCCCATCTGATGAATGGTGATGGGATCATGAGGGTGCTAACCTCATGACTAGATTAACCAAGGACAGGTTCCTTGTTGAATGGGCTATGAACTATGGGCTATGAGCATGTGAGAACTCTGTGAATGTAATTTTGTGGCGTATGTTTTATCTTTAGACTCTCCCTTCTGCTTCATGGCTACCATGAGATTTAGCGGTTTAGCTGTACTTTACCGACTGTGCCTCACCACCATGTTCTGCTTCACCACAAACTCAGACAGGATAAAATCAAGTGGGCATGGATTGATACCTCTAAGTCAGGAGTCAACATGAACTTTTTCTCTCTCAAGTTGTGTTTTACAACTTTTTCATCACAGCAAAGAAAGACTCACTAGCTTTTGTTGCTTTTGCTCTCTGCATTCAGATAAGTGATACAAGTCAATTGTGGTGACGTATATCTTTTATTCCAGCACTTGGGAGTCAGAGGCAGGTGAGTTCAAGGCCAGCCTGACTACAAGACACTCTCTTGACAAAAAGACAAGCAAAACAGACAGACACATGACATAGATTTTGGACTTGAATACCACAAATTCTCAAGAGATTTGTTTCCTTGTCTCTGTACTCCTCTATAAGATCCACCTATGATGATGAAAGAAGTTACAGTCCTCTGGCTTCTACCACTGATTGAATCTATTATATGAATACTTTACTGATGTGGGATTCCCCTCTGTATGCTTTGAACATGTTTTATTACCATTGGTTAATAAAGAAAGTATTTTGGCTTATGGCAGGGCAGAATATAGCCAAGCTGGAAGAGATAAAGAGAGATAGTAGATAGAGTCAAGGAGACACCATGTAGCTGCCAAAAGAGACAGATTAATGTGGCAATACACAGATTAATAGAAATAGGTTAATTCAAGATGTAAGAGCTGGTTAAGAATACACCCGAGTCACTGGCCAATCTCTATTGTAATTACTAGAGTTCCTGTGTGATTATTTGGGTTTGAGCAGTTGGGAAATGGAAAAACAGAATCCACCTACAAAATGATGCCAAAAGTGGGGCAACTACATCCACCTAAAACTGGAGAGCTTGGGAAGGAATTCTAGACACAAAAGAACAGAGTTAAGCACAGCTTTTTGGTATTCACATTTTTTTTTTCAGATAGGCTGTGTTTGTGGGCCACAACAAGCATAGGTGCAGTTCCTTTAAGAAACGGCTTTCTGGTTCATAATGACAACACTAAGGCTGTGGCTATTTTTTTTTATATCCAGCTATGGAGCATGAAAATGGGAGTTGTAGGCAGTGTCCTACAAGTTACTCTGTGACAGCATGGGCCAACTGCTTCCCAGAATTGAGGTGGTGAACATGGCTCCCACCCTGTTGTCCCATAGCTGGCAGTGAATTACTTCTGCCATGTTAAAAGGCTGAGAGAAGCAGAGCCAGCATCCAGGGCTGCAGCAACAATACCACTTACCATTTTAAAAGTGCTTCTTGCCAGCTGGCCTGGGTCTGAAAAAGCATGGGATAAATCCGGACTAGCTGAACATAGAGGACAATGAGGAATACTGAGAACTCAGGAACAATCACAGTGGGTTTTTGATCCTACTGCACGTACTGGCTTTGGGGGAGCCTAGGCAGTTTGGATGCTCACCTTAGGAGACCTGGATAGAGGTGGGCGGTCCTTGGGCTTCCCACAGGTCAGGGAACCCTGATTGCTCTTCGAGCAGATGAGGGAGGGTGACTTGATTGGGGGAGGGGGAGGGAAATGGGAGGCGGTTGCGGGGAGGAGGCAGAAATCCTAAATAAATAAATAAATAAATAAAAAAGTGCTTCTTGTCAGAAAAGGATTTCAGGTACACAATAGGACAGAGTCAGAGATAAAAGGCCTCTAAACACATCACAGTGTGTTAAAAAAATGTACATAGGCTTGGGAGAGAGGAGAAAGAGTATAAACGGTTATATATAAAGAAGTAAATGGCTTTTTAAAAAAGAAAGTCTTTAAAGAGACAGTAAAAGTATTATATAAGAGTACAGATAGTCATAAATTAAAAGAGTAGAGAAAATAAGTGGCGTAAAGATGGAATACACACAGAGTGTCTGTATTATGTATATCATTGTGTTTTCTTTGAATTTTTTGACTGCAGAGAGACATTTGATTTTGGGGACTGCTAAGTTCCAGCAATATATATATTTTAAAGGTACATTGATTTCAAAATTTGAGTCTAAGTATGTGCTACTTTGGAATAGAGGCTCTGCTTTTGTTTCCACAGAAAATGAGAACCTGTGGATTTCTTCTGTGCTAATGTGGTTTGATGGAACAAGATCCCCTAAAAGGTCTCCATGAGCCTCTAAAAATACTTCACCCAGTAAACAGCAGAAAGCAGTTTGGAGAAAACTACGCCCAAATTCCCAAAATGATAGTTTATAAAAGTTTATTTTCACTTAAAGGTGGTTGATTGTAAGTGATTAATAGGCACAGTCAATTAGCTAGATGATCTTCAATACTTCAAAGACCTACGGAATATGGCATTTAAAATGTTTTAAGAACTTAGACTCTTCTTGACAGTGAGACTTGTCTGCTTCTGGCAGCACCAATTCAGAGAGGTTGATGGACATTGAAGAAACTCATTAAGGAATTTGCCTTCAATGTGACAAGGTTAGTCATTTGAGCAAGAAACTGCTCTTGCCTGGACTGCTTTACTGTATGCTGTATGAACTGGACATGAAGAGCCCACAGAAAATGACTGCTGAACTTTCCAAAAGAGTGGATGGTCTTTTAGAGTTTCTGCTTCACAGAGGAAACTGCTAGACATTCTGCAAGACACAGAAGAAAGCAACTGATGAACTTTGCCATTACAAGGTTACAAGGAGGAACATATTTTCAAATTTTCTTCTTCATGGAAAAGTCTGCTGGATACTATGGGCCTGTAGGCTAAATATGGATGCCCCAATGTTATAGAAGAACTTTGGGTGACTATCCAGGCAGCAATATGTCTCTGCTAATTCTAGAGCTTTGGAAGTTGATTACAATGTACTTTCTGTTTACTTAGATATTGTTATATCCTTCTTGGCTCTTTGATGGAGTTGAAGGCTAAATAGTTATAGTTAGGTTTCCATAGTTATGAGAAATTATGTGAAACTTTAGACTCATAAAAATATTATAACTGTAATTCTTGCTTGATACCTGCTTTGTTATATGTAATTTTACTCTGTTTAAGTTAAAACCTTCTTCTTTATTTACAAAGAAAAGGGGAGATGATATGGGATTCCTCTCTGTGTGCTGTGAATATGTTTTATTACCATTGGTTACTAAAGAAGCTGCTTCAGCCTATGGCAGGGCAGGATATAGTCAGGGTGGAAGAAATATAGAGAGATATTAGGAAGAGTCAAGGGGACACCTTGTAGCTGCCAAAGGAGACAGATGCCTGGAACTTTACATGGTAAACCACAGCATTGTGGCAATACACAGATTAGTAGAATGGGTTAATTCAAGATGTAAGAGCAAGCTAGAACTATGCCTGAGTCACTGGTCAAGCAGTGTTATAATTAGTATCATTTCTATGTGATTATTCAGTTCTGAGAAGCCAGGAAATGGAAAAGCAGTCTCCACCTACACTTTACTTGCTGCATATTTTCCCATTTTACATTGGTTTTTGTTAGGTATTTTGTTATTACAAACAATGCCATGAACAACATCCTATTGTTTTTCATCCATAAATAGTCTAAATGATTGTGGGTGCTTAAAAAAACTAATATTAAATTAAGTTTTACCAACATTCAAGTGAATATTAGACTTGCAAACACTTGTTCTTTTTTCAAGAGACTCTAATGTAACCACAGCAACAAAACAATTCTGGCTAGAAAGTGAGTGCTTGTTTAACACCCTCAGTCTGTGGACCTCTGTTTTTTAATAGTCTTTCTTTTCCCATGGATATCTCTTTCTTCTTATAAAATCTTATCCAAGACCTCACGCTACATTTGGCTTTTGTTTTGGGATTCATACTTTGGCTCAGAAATTTACAAGAGCAGTGATTCAGGGAGATTAATTTTGAAGCAGAGGATGAAACAGATTTCACAGAAGAGTGCTAAAAGCAGAAATACCAGGAGATTCTCGCTATATTATGGCTGCTGGTGGCAGAGCAAGAAAGATCTACAGCAGAGATGGCCTCTCTGTGGATCCCACTCACCTTACTTGGGACAGACTGTATTTCAGCCAGGCGTCCATCAGTCTCCCAGCTGGCAAGTTCCTTAAGGCTTGGGACACAGGAGCCAATTCATTTTAGTTGTCCTTCAGGTACTCAGAATGTGACTGGCTGTATGAGTGATGTGGTGTAAGTTGGTCAAATAAATTCTTATGAGCAAGAAAGTCAAACTGAATGGGAGGCCACAAGCCAGAACAAAAAAAATCAAAGGCCCCTGGAAATGGAAGAGAACAAAGAGAAAAAGAGAAGAGAAGAGAAGAGAAGAGAAGAGAAGAGAAGAGAAGAGAAGAGAAGAGAAGAGAAGAGAAGAGAAGAGAAAAAGCCTTATCAGTGGATGAGCTGGGGAGACAGCCACATGGTTTGTCCACTGTGTTGTGCACTTATGTATGCAGTGCCTTCAATCACCAGCATTTTAAACCTGGCCTCACATATTCATTGCTATTCCCAGATCACCAATCTTTCTTTATCATTTACTCCCCGATTGTGCTCCTTTTCCTTTTCAATACCACTAACAAAAGCCCCTTGCTACAGTTGAATTTCTGAAGGTGCCTATGCTTGTGCCATGCTTCAGTGTTACCTGGCCTCTGGACTGCTCATCCCTCCAGGTTGCTATGAGTCTCCCAGCCTTTGCACGTGTTCTTTCCTCCTTCTGAAGTTGTCAGCCCCCAGATTTTCATAGGGTTGGATTCTTTTTTTCTCTTGGAAGTGCTTTGCTCATTCTACCCACTGTCATTCCATTCTGTTTCTTTTCTTCAACAGGTAGCTATAGGACTCTTCGGAAATTCTCATTCATTCTTCTGCTCTCAACCTTTTGATTAGTCTTGTTCCACTATTTTGTGGGCTCCATGAGAGATTGCATTTTATCTGGTTGTCTGACCTTGTAGAATACATGTTGATCCTTGCACAAAGGTTCAACATAGTCCCGGGCTACATAGAGTGCAGATCATACCTAACTTATATGTCCTTGTTTCAAGTGGCTAAATAGTTTCTGAACAGTTTGGCTACTGGGTATTTATTATTAAAAGATAAAAGGAAGTCATTTCTATAGTTCCAAATAAAATCTAATTTAAAAATAATGAAGTAGGGGGTAGTGGAACATGAAAGGTTAAATTGGAATGGACAAAGAGAATAGGTAGAGAAGTTAAAATGGAATTACTCTATAACAGGGCAACAATGACACTACAAGACACCAGTGGCTAGCTAGCTAACTAGCTAACTAACTACAACAACAACAATAAAATAAAAAAACAGTGCCAACAATAGGATATTTCTTGCCTAGTTGTTGGCTAGTGATTTCTCATAGAGCCCTCAAAATTATAGCTTATAGCTATTGTTTTTAATTGCTCTACAGAACTTGACAACAAGATTCTGTTTCCAAAGATACCATTTTCTTGAGTCATAGAACATGTCAAAATCAAGCTAATATATGCCTGGAAGATTCATGCATACTAGTTAGCTTTCATAATGCTGAAAAGTGTGGCACGAACTACTGAAGTAATTATTGTTTATTAGAAATCATTAATTATAGCCAGCTATGAATCCTGTGAATGGCCTAATAAGACATACTCACTGATACAATAGTGGCAAAAACCATCATAGTGAGATTAGCCACTTTCTGATTGCTCCACAAGGTATCTGGCAGCTTTACTTGCTAAGTACATACAGCTAGACAATTCAGAGGCCCAGTGAGAGACTCTATTACTATTAGACTGTTAAGTGGACATAGTGTTAAAGAGTCATTCTTATACTCATGGATCAGTGCATCTCATAATGATTATCTGAGAAACTTTTATTGGTAGGAATTGGTGATTAAGTAAGTGACCAGCATGTGGAAAATAAGAGCGCAGCATCCCCAAACCGAAAGGAAACATATATACCACACCTTCCTCCCATGATGCAAGGATCAAGGTCATTGTGTTAGGGGAGGCAGAAAGACTGTAAGAGCCAGAAGTGTATATTTCTATAGGGAAACATCAGCTTCTGGAGAAATCAGGACAAGTGTGCAAATTCACCCACAGCAGTTTTGACAATGTGCCCAAAATTTGTGCAAGCCCCAACCCAATGAAATGCTAGTATGGTGAGGAGAGCTGGATACACTATCCTACACCAAACTGTGGAACTCCTGGTAATTTTTAGATATTAGATATAGAGAGAATAGTTTCTCTAAGATTGTATGTAGTCCCTGGTAAGTTGACCACTCTCCCTGGGAAAACAATACATCCAAAACAATTTGGATAACATGTTTTGGTATTAAAAGATTAATGAATAGATAATTTAAGAAAAGAAACCAAGTTGGATGGGTAGAGAAGGGCGGTAATCAAGGAAGAGTTGGGGGAAGAAGATTAAAATGATCAAAAGAGATTATGTTAAACTCTCAAAAAACTAATAAAAGTATTGAAAAATAATCCAGTGAGTATAGAAGTCAGGGAAAGGCAACTTCTGAATGATGGTAAGCTTTCAAAGGAAGCAACAGTCTTCTGAGAATTTTAATACATGGACATTCTTGAATGACTGCTAAATACCAAGACCTGTTAACAAATAAAGAAAAATTCCATTCCTTTAAGACCTTTCTGCCAGGTAAAACCAGTAAGCAATGAACTATGATACAGAGACGCTTAATTATGAATGAGAACAGAAGGGTAGAAGAAAATGAACTTAAACATGAGTTAAATACACCTTAAAATATCCAAGCTAGCATTCCCAGACAATACCTGTGGGCATGAAGTCAGTGAGTTTCCTGGGTTAGCGCAGAGCTTAGAAGCATCAATGTGAATCACTTTTGGAAACATTACTGTAACGTCTTGGGGCACAGTGTTCTTCTTTATTCAAAAATAATATTATAAAGATAGTGTCCACTGGACAAAAGTTCACACATCACAGAACAAAAAGATAGAGTGAAATTTCTTCACGATATATTTAACATAGGTCTTCAAAGTGACACTTCCTCGAAGTTTAGGATTGGAAATTTTCAATTTCAGAAATTTAGGAAAGGGATTTAGAAAACTCGTGGGCCCTTCCTCATCTCTATGGTTCCCTATTTATCACCCTCATATTGTTCCTTCAAAGTCCTGCCAAAGTGGGAATGAATTCATGGTGAAATTAGTGAAACGGAATACTTCTGACTACTCTGAAATATTCTAGAGCAGCTACAGAATTCCAAAAGTAATACAAAATTAAAACAAAGTGTATCCTGCTAGCATCCAAATGCTGTTTATAACACTGATTTTTATGTAAATGAATTAGTACTCTTCAAAGAAAAGTTTCATTGTAGGCCAGCGGCAGATGCATTTAAGCTAGAGAATATATTGGCCTTCTACAAAGAAGAAGGAGAACTTACAAGTCTTATGGCAGCAAGTGAAAAGCAGCGTATAGGGCCCCACAGCCACATTTAAGAACATTTACACATCCAAACAATTATATACAGCCTTAAACTACTAAAAAAATTTATGTATGCATGCCCCCAAATAATTATAAATAAATTAACAGATAAAGGAGGACAACTCTGAGCTATGAGGGAATTCTAAGCGACTTGTTTGTAAGTATGGAGAAAATACTGCAGTTGGAAAAGCAGTGTCTTGAAGATACTGTGCTCCAGATGGGGTCAGGTGCAAGCCAGAAACCAAAACCAAAACTATTAACGTGCTTGTGTAGTATCCGAATCTCTTTCCAGAAATGGCTTAGGGGTTTAAGAAAAACAACAACTAGAATCAATATAACAGCTATATTAATGTGGTAGTTCTATATACTTACACAATGTATTAAAATATACTTGTGTAGGTTATAATTACATATAAAATAATACATAGCGACATGCTGGTTAGTATGAATATAATAGTGGAACATACCAGAAACTATATAATCATCAAAGAGGACTGTAATTGATGAGATGACATTCACCAGCATTGCCGTTCAAGGATCGATGGACTTCAAGGGCCTCCAGTTGTACAACCTGGGAGAATGCAACATTTCTCACATGTCCTAAACTGGAGTCTTTGAACTGTCTTTAATCACAAGGAAGCAATGGGAAGACCAAAATTGAAGAAAGCCCTAATATGTTTGTGTCTGGAGGCAGGACTGCCATTTTTCACACTTCTCTCAATATCATCCCAAATAAAGATTTTATTTTTAGTGTTTTAACCTGAAGGAAGATGAAGAGACATGGTACTTAAATGCAGATTGACTGCACTGATCCTGAGCAACAGGGAGACATGATCAGCAGGATATTGCTGGAAAAGACAAGCTTCCACCCAATGCCTGGTTCAAAACAAAACCCTTGCTCATTCACCCAACATGTAGCAAGACTGCCCACCTCCTAAGGCAGTGAACATTCACAGAAGCCTAGGCAGACAAGTCTGTGCCCCCACTGATCCATGAGAAAAAAAAGTGTCAGTTGCTATTACTGCAACAGATAAAGACTGAGTGTGGGCCTGATAGAGAAATGGCAGTAAAAGCCTGTTTGCTTTTCTTATCTTCCATCCCTACCTCTAAGGAGATGTAATTTCCCTTCGATTCAGAGTACAGAATTTCATTTTCTTTTCCACAAACAGCATTGGAACATATCTAACACAATATCTAGTTAATAAGGACAGTAAACATTTTGGGGCCTGCTTGAAGTTTACAAAAAGGGTTTTCATGTCCAGGTCCTCTTTTGGGCCTCTTGGCACAAGGAGGTTACAGCTGTGGGCCCATTATCCTCATCCAGGCGCTCACAGAAACATGTGTGTCATGTACTCCAAGTCATGAGTGGAATAAAGAATTTAAAAGTGAAAATAATCCTGTTTCTTTCTTGAAAAAGAAAACCGTTTCTAGACTAGGCAAGGACTAGAGCTGAGGGAGAGAAATTGGCATTTTTTCTTTGCATAATTCTTCTGACAAAACAAAAAGATTTCTACATCATTTATATGACAAACTCTACCCGTATCGTCGGAAGTTTTGCAAATTTAGCATCAATCAAGTACATTTTCAGTCACTTTCACTGAAGTTTCATTCTATTTATCCTGTTGGCGAAGTGAAAGCAATTTGGGCTTGCTAACACTGCCTTTTCTGTAGCTGCCTAAAAAGTGGCAAAGGTAAAAAGACAGAGTTATCTTTTCTCTTCCTCAGAGATGCAGTCAATGTGTCCATTTGTATGAGAAATCTGTCATTCTTATTTTAAGATGGTTTCCTATTATTTACAGGCTTGAATCATTACTTGATAACATGTTTTTTTTTTTTTCCTGGAACTCTTAATTGGTACATAGGGCAATCAAAAGTTTACTACTTAAAACATTTTGGGAGTATAAGAAAACAGAGATACCCAAAGCATTTCAACCAGATTGTGTGAGTTTTTAGATTGTTTATTGTATGAGAAGTGTTCTAGATCTCCTTCTAGATCAACACAAAAAAGATTCACACTTGATGTGCCTCCAATTTTACAATTTCTCAAAGACAGTTTTCAATTAACGCTCTTACCATTGTAAGAGGAACACTGGAGAAGGAGTTATTGGTGCATCCAGGGTGCTAATTTCTGTTTCTGTGAGAAGCAGCCTAACCATGGAAGTCTCTTCATCAACATTTCTATGTAGAGAGGAGGTTTAGGCTGCTGTCAGAAAAAAGTCACATCAAATCTCTTCTCCTTTAGTTTAGCATTAGCCATCTTTGCTGCAGACCAGGCTTTACAGATAGATGAGAAAGGATGTTAAAAATATATGTGATGGTTTGGAAATGTTTATTCAGAGCAGGCAGGCATCTGTCGGAACCATCTATCCCTAGGGAAGATTCCCGAAAGCCTAACGTGAATCAAATGAAGAACATTGGAAATTTACAGAAACCCTCAAACTATTCACAGAATGATGAAAATTGCTCTGGAATGTTCTGATGAGTAAATAATCAGCACACACACACACACACACACACACACACACACACACACACACAGTTGGGGATCTGAAAATGAGTCTGTCCTGGTTACTTGCACTTTTATTATTATCTCACTTATTCTCCACAGAAATCCAGTTTGTTTTCTTTTCCTTCTTCCTTCCTTCCTTCCTTCCTTCCTTCCTTCCTTCCTTCCTTCCTTCCTCCCTCCCTCCCTCCCTCCCTCCCTCCCTTCCTTCCTTCTTTCCTTCCTTCCTTCTTCCCTCCCTTCTTTCTTTGCATCATTACTCTATTTTGAAAACTTAAACAGATACTAGTTATGAAACAATTTAAGTTTGATGAATTAAACTGCACACAAAAATTAACTCAGAGGAAGAAATGTTAGAAAAAGCAGAGATGAGTTGGTGATGTCAACAGGGGGGTCTTAAACAAGCCTGGAAAGAAACCAAAGCTATAACCACTCCCTCAGATTTCCACCCTTCATTAGTCTCTCTTATCTCCTGCAATGTCTGTTTTGATAAGCTTTCTTGCTGAAATTCTCAAAAGTCTAAGACTTTTCAAGGCTGTTTTATACTCTATATGAGTGTGAATTTAAACTTGAAAGAGTTTGAAATCAACTTTTAATAATGGTAACATACTTGAGGTTTTATGATTTATTTAATGAAAGACATTTCTAGACCCTCAAAAACAAGTCTAAAGCCAACAATGAGATCCTACTTCACAGGCCAGTCTTAAGTATAGATGTAGTAGGTGAGGGTTGTAGGGTTCACTTGAGGATCCTTTCTCTCCCTTATAAGGATTATGTCTTATGTGTCAACTCAGAGCCATATGTAACCACAGGACATGGTCCTTATAAGGGGGAGAAAAGGCCCTCAGGTGAGACCTACAACCTCCACCTATTACTTTTACACTTGAGGCTGCTCTGTGAAGTGGGAAGTAGGGGCCAGTCACTCATCAAAGTTCATGGAGTTTGGACATGAAGGAAGAAGAGAATTGGAAACAAGTCCAGTATAGTTTGAGGTTGCTCATTTGTTCCTGGCCACCCAGATTTGAAATAATCACAGAGAAACTGTATTAATTAAATCACAGCTTGGCCTATTAACTCTAGCCTCTTATCGGCTAGCTCTTGCCTCTTAAATTAACCCATTTCATTATTTTATGTTTTACCATGAGGTTTGTGGCCTACCGCAAGGTTTTACCTAATGGATCATGCCTTTTTCCTCTGGCGGCTACATGGCATCTCACTGACTCTGCCTACTTTCTCCCAGCATTCAGTTTAGTTTTTCTGCCTAGCTCTATTTCCTGCCAAAGCAGCTTCTTTATTCATTCACCAATAAAAGCAACACATATACAGAAAGACTTCCCACACTAGTCCAGGTCTGTTTTATAAAATAATCTGTAAATTTCCCAGTAAATTCTATAAGTTCAGTTAACAGACTTTAATGGTTAATGTTACTATACTTTCCTTATTGCCTTTTGTACCAACTGTGAAGAAGGCAGATCTAGAGGCATAGTTAGGCCCTCATGAAGCTCCTGTAAAATGTTGAGAGGAATATATATATATATATATATATATATATATATATATATATATATATTCTTCAGGTTAGTTCAGCAATTACATTAGGACCTTACAGAAGTCACAAGAAAGTTTTCTTCTTTCCATGACACAAGGTGTGTGTTGGATTGCTATCTGGCAAGAACTTTGAGTGTGAAAAATGAAGTACACATGGTAGGTTACAGATTTGGGCAGTAAGTAATAGAATCACTGATTTTTATTTATTACTATAACATAGATAGCATAGAGCCACATATTTGTTGAGAATGGCGTGTGCACAGATATCACCCTAGTTCTCATATCCACCTTGACCGGTTAGGTCAGTTGTGCCTATTATGTTCTTTCCTTCTATTAGGTCTCAGGAAGTGCATGTATCCATAAATGAGCTCAAGCTGAACTATAAAAGGATATCTGGGAGTCACATAAAAGTTTGCGAAGCAAGCTCCTTTTAACCAAATGAGTCATTTCCCTTGACTCTGGAAGAATGGACATATGACTTGCCATTGACTTATACATATGTTTACATATCAAAGTCCATGCTAGCCTCAAGGTTCTGAAAGTCCAAATTTATAAGTATCTATTATACATTTCAAAGCCCCCATCTAGAATGCTAGCCCTTTCACCTCCTCCTCTGACCTAAACTCCCAAGCTTTCTCCTGTTCCCCTACACACACATACATACACACCCAGATACTCAACTTTCTTATAACTCCACATAATTTTTTACATCCCCTACTCTCTTGCCTCAAAGATAGCCCTGGCCATGCCCAGTCTGCTTCTTTTTCTATCAACTCTGGACTCTTTAAGATGCCTCTGAATGTTCACTGTTTCTTATCCACAAGAAAACGCTTTTCCTTAAGGGAGTGGCATTCAGTGATCACTACGCCCTTGCATACACTTTCCGCTCTCTGTTACACAAGGAGTGGCCATGCAGGATTTAAGTGGTCTGTCAAGTCTGCTCATGGAAAGCTTTTTCTATTCTGGTAAAGAAGAACAGTCATGCGTGACCATTTCCTTCTGTTTCCTGCTTTGAATGCAGATGTGATAGCTGGAGCATGCAGCTGTTTTGCTTTTACAAAACAATAAACAGAGATATCGAGCTGCTGAACATATACCAGAAACAACTGTTCTTGTGAAGAAAATTCAAATTCATTTTTTAAGACATTGTAACGGCATACTCTGTTACTTAGAGTCAAGTACTTTTTCCCTGGAAGTTAAAGAATATTGTACCCATAAATATACCTCCATTACACTCATTGCATATTACATAACCTAGTATCACAGTCACAATCTAAACTGGTTTAATATGTTCTACATAGCATATAAAATGTAAATAAATGAAGTGAACTAGTATCAAATAAGTGAAAGAAATCATTTTTAGATATTGGGTAAATTATTATCTTTGGAATGTAGATAGATAGATAGATAGATATTGTAACTGTTTTAAGTATTTCCTTCTTCCAGACTTTAGGGAAGCATTCTGTACTTCTCATAAATTAGTTGGCACTAATTACACAGGAATGAGAGAAAGACTTACCATCATGAAAGCTAGCTTCCTTTTGACCTTGAACCATATAAGAACCTCCATGAAACCTGTCTGGTCATCTAGCAGTTACAGCATCCTGCCCGCAGAGAGAGCTACTATCTAATGCAGTGGGTTTATGCAAGAAAATGCAATTTAAGTCTTAAAGAAAGACTCAAGCTAATATAGATACAAAGGCAGAATTATAGAGATCAAAGTTACTAAATGATTATTTCAAAAGTCCAGTTCTATGGTTTATACATAATTTTAGTTTCTTTGCTATCTTACTTTTATTTTTTTTTATTTTCTTAAGAATTCTTTCTTCAAAAAAAAAAAAGGAATTCTTTCTTCAATTGCCATACTTCTTTTAAGGCGTCACCAGCACAGAGGTTGTCTAGTTTTTCCCGTGAATTATTTTGTCATTCTGAGAATGCAAATCATTCTCATTTTCTTTTGTAAAAAAAGGGAACAGTTAATAGAGACAGAGTGCTGCTGTCCATAACCAATACCAATACTGTTTAGAAGATGACTTGTTGTGCTCTCTTCTGTAGCTGCTATTTTTGTTTATTGTTTCTGTTTCTGTCTAAAGGACTAGCTGAGGACAATAAATGTTGTTTTGAAGTGTAAGGAAATGATTTTTATAGGCTCCGAAGCCTCTCCAGGTAAGGAAGGTGTCCACATGTCTCTGTGCAATTTGAGCCTGGAACGTCACTTGTGTTCTCGTCTCCAATCCGCAGATTGGCCTGGCCTTCCTTGTGCTGCAGGCTCCTCTTGAAAGCTGGGCTTTGTCCTCATTTCCAGCTCCGCATTCTTGGCGAGTACTTTTCTGTTCTCTGGTCATCAGAGTGCCTAATGCAGATTCTCAAAAATTTCTTTTTAGAATACTTACTGCGTTTTCAAAAATCAGACTGGGCTTTAGCGAATTCCATACGGTAGGGGAAGCCGGTGGCAGTGAACACCAAGGCCACTTTAGAGTCAGTTGAGAGGAGTTTCCTTCTTTGGATGAGTAAATGATTCTCAGAAAAAAAAAAAAGGTGCATGATGGGGACAGTAGGGAAAAAAGGGAAAATGTATTTATAATTTTAATAAGTTGAAAACAAATCTCCAAAAACACACAGAAAAACTGTTTTTTATAACTGAAATAACTTTAGAAGGAAAAACAAAACCACTAAGAAATTTCCAATTAAATACATCATTTGTCATTTTTATATCGTCTCAAGGTGAAGTCACAGGTCGCTGTGAGATTGAATTTGTAGAGTTAAGAATTTGGTAGCCAGGTCACCAAACACCCACTGAGTATGAAGAAATACAGACTGGAACTTGAGTACAATGAAACTCTGATGATTTTTGCTAGTAAACCATATAACTCAGCATTAAATTGCAAAGCACTTTGCTCCCCTTTTTGCACACAGTGTAGTGGGGAGCAGTGATTGTTAGAAAGTTGAAATGTGCTTGTGTGCGGGCACACATGTGTGCATGTATGAATACAAAGATACATATTTATATCTGTGTTCCTGGGGAGGAGAGAATCACCATTGTCTCTCTGTCAAGGTTGTAACAATGTATTTTAGTGTGCTGAGGACAAGAAGCACTGTTTAACAAAGGAAGGCATCTAGGTATTAGTGACTTTTAACTGACTGTGGCAGTTGAGCTAAAAGATTCTAATAGGAAAGTAGATGAACCTCTTTTGTATATACTTAAAAATATTCTAATTATCTAAAGGGCATATTTTAAAAAAGCCTTGAATCTGATACGGAATGAAAAGTGTTTGACAACTCACTTTAACTCTCTTTCAGCTGAAGAATAAATTCAAGGCTTCAGTCACTTGTGCTTACAGAAGAACATATGGTGCATTCTGCTGGAGGAGGGAGCATCCCTCCATGTATCAGTAAAATTTTAGTGAGAGTTCCTACAGCCTCTTTACAAGCCCCACCCAAGTGACAGGGCTAGGTGAAGAGAAGGTTCTGCTGGTATAAGGTAGCTTGGGATCCGCCTAACAGGAGGAAGGGCTTCTTGGGATGTGGCAGATATTCAAACAACAGAGAAAACCTTGTGCACTTGAACAAGACACAGGCACAAACCAGACCTGCCACGTTTCAGTTGAGTCCTGGCTACTGAGGATGTAAGAAGAAAGCACCAATAAGGGCCACAGTCTCCCTAAGCCTTTTTCATCCAGAAAGCAAAGAGGTTAGCTCTGCATTATTCTTGGGACCGGTCCCAAGTATATGAGGGGAGCTTTAAGAATCCAGATATTATCTCTACTTTTTCTTCTTAGCAAAGACCTAAATTAACAGGACCAACAAGAGGCTCAGCTGACATTGGCTCAGGAAGAGTATCATGTTTGCTTTGTGAGTGATTGCAAACAGCCTGACAAAGGCCGAGAATCACCCTTAGAAACGCAATTCTAGTCAGGAAACAAAAGACCACAATCTGGTAGCAGAGAGCCGAAAGAGCTCTTTCAAGAAACGCAGGCTGAATGGGTAAAGAGTTTCTCAGGAAGGGTTCTGCATGTGAGAGCATGGGCCCGCTAGGCTTTCCCACTCTGCAATCTTCTGTCTTTAGAGACACAGGCCCACCTGCCACGCTCAGTAAGAGATTTGGTTTCTAAAAGCTTTGGAGACTTCTCTTAAGGGTAAGAGGTCGCTCCTTCATTTGATAACATTAATCACTACTCATTCTGTTGTTCACTCAGCCAGTAGGGCTACCTGACTGGGCATCCAGCTCTGTGCTGAATGTGGGAGACCTGCCTCACAGTGCTTGCTCATGATACAGGCAGAAAAGGCAGGCAGATGAAAAGACTATGAACATCTTGAGCAATTTTGAGATTCAGGGATGCAGAGATGCGTTTGAAGGGCACTCCGAGGAGGACATCTGATAGACCCAAACAGCTTGATGTAAACACTGCCTTGGTTTATTGCAGAGTCCAAGCCCCCGTGTCAGCATTTTCCAGAGTGAGCTTGAGTTTGGCAGCAGTGAACACATCTGCCGCATTGCAGGAATAGCTAGAGGTTTCTAAAGCTGTTGCTTTAGGAAGATTACAGCCCTTCCTCCTTGCCTTCTGATTTCCACATACATTTTCAGTGGTGGGGAGAAAAGTCTTCCCTATATGCTAGCCAACTACTGGGAAATGAGAAGCCCTTTCTTCCCTGGCAAAGAGACCATGATGCACTGTAAATTATGCCTATACAAAACAACAGAGTGAAATCACAATGGTATCATACAGAATAAAATAGTCCACCATCTCAATGAGATTTGCAGTGTTCCCTATGCCTGACTACAGAATCCTGTGACATCCTGAAAGCACAGACTCACACAATCTGTGACAAGAACAGATAGTCATGCAATTCCAATGCTTCCTTCTTTTAGTGGAATGAGATTTTATTAACATTTACAGCATATTTAGCTTTATATGTGTTTCACATTGGTTATCTCCACAAAGTTCTCATATTGGGGCTGCTTTTAAGGATGTGGAAGCTAGATCTTTCTCTCTTTCTCCCTCCTTCCCCCTACCTCCCTCCCCCCAGTATGTGTGTGTTTAAAATACATGATGAAATAGTGAAAGGGGGAAATGAATTTTTTAATGTATATGTTTTCCCAAGGGAGCAAGGGAGCATTACAAACACACACACAGTAGCATCAAAGCAGCATTTGTTTTGAACAAAATAATGCAAATTAGGTTCACCTCCATCCATATCCCTTTTCATTGAACTCTGTTTTCAAAAGAAATGAAATATGGGTTATCCTGATTTTCTTACTAAAATTTAAACTTCACTAAGCAAAGTCAAATTTTTGATGCTGTCTCAATGCTTCCTGAAAAAAAAGAAACAGTTTCTTTTTTTGCTTCTTTCTTTTTTTCTTTCTTTCTTTCTTTCTTTCTTTCTTTCTTTCTTTCTTTCTTTCTTTCTTTTCCTGCAAGCATTTTAAATTTGATTGTCGAAGATCCTAGATATTCTGGGTGGTTCAAGTTTCTGGATGCTTACCTTGCCCCCTTCCATGTGGTGGGAGCCAATTCACATTGACAGTCTTCACTCTCATCCTTATGCTGTCAGCCTTCATCTGCATTCAGCTGTGGGCCCTGCACACACCCTCACACTCTTTTTGTCCAGATGTTTCCTGCAGGTTTAGCTATCTTCCCTCACCTTCTCTTGTCTTCCTGTTCCTATTCTCCAAGAGTTTATTTTCCATTTGAAATCTATTTTGTCTCCTCTACAGGAGTATCGATCCTCTGTCATATAGACCACCTGCTTCCTGGGGTCCCCTCTTCACTGTCACAGGGACTATTATTAGATGTGGTCACTTTTGATTATTCCAACACTGGCTGCTGTTTTCCCAGCTGATGCCACGTCCCCATCTCATATATCATCACGAGCATCTGGGGGCTCCCTGGCCTTTCCTTTGGCCTGAGAGGGACTCAGAGGCTTGCAATGAAAGACAAATACTAGCTGCATTGCCTCATGGAGAAACACAAACCTTCTGTGATGTGGATTGAGAATGAATAAACCGACAGATAAACAAAATGTTTTCATGGTGCGGAAAAGAGAGAAAGAAGGCATATAATTTCAGGTTTGGCAAACAGCAATTCTCGTGAGCATGTTCATTGTGAGGACTTTGATGAATGATCCTCCACTCCACCCTCCATCCAGACCTGCATGCTGTCAAGTTTGCCACTGCCATTTCAGACCAGCCCAATTGTCATTTAAAATGTAGAGTTATTACAGAAAGGTGAAATACATGATAGCTCTTATATACCTATTTTAGTGCAGGTCTTATCTGGAGAATGTTGGTTTGACTAAGGGAATTTTGTAAAACTTCCCTTGCTCATCCAAAGAATCATGATATATAAAGTAGATCAATAGCAAAGATGCCTTCGGGGGCTTAATTACTCACTGTGAAATCTTTGAGGCAGCCTCACACATGCCCCTTTCTGTGTACAGAGTGGGAGAGCTAGATACCATGTCCTTCCTTTTCCTTGTCTTTATTCAGAGCAATTGTAGTGTTTAATATGGCCAGAGCACTAGCAGAAAAGCAGGGACATTTGAGAAATGTGGCTTGTAAATTCCTCCTTGGATTCCTTGGACCAGATTTCCTCTCTTAACAACCACAGAGTGACGGTTTCTCTGCATCAGAAAGTGCCCCTCAAGCTCCTGCTCAGCATGTGGTCCTATCCTATGAACAACAGCCACTGAGGCTTTATGGAGATTGCCTGGCAATGCCTTCCAACCTTAGCTCCGGGAACAGGGAGCACAAGGCATCCTCGATGCTACCCTTTCCCTGTTTCTTCTACCCTTCGGTGATCACTCAGGCGCTACTGATGCCAAGACATAAAGATTTACAAGAGAAGCGTGAAAGGATAGCAAGATAAACCAACAAATAAACCCATCCTCCCTTCTCTAGGACAAGACCAAGGTCAATGTGAAGTTCACTACATACGGTTCTCAGGTTTTCTCTACATAAAAATCGGCAATTGAGGTACTTTAGCTTTCCCATTGTCACTTCAACCTTTGTGGAAGGAGTGATGTGTGAATTACTTTCTTGAATTGATGTTTTTTGTTTATTTGTTTGTTTGTTTTTATGGCCGTGACGCTCACATTGGAAGCAAAATAAAATACACCATTTCTTTCCAATTCATGAAGGTAACAGAAAACTTAATAGTGCAATTAAATCCAATACTGTGCCTTTAAGAGTCTCTCACACACTTATATTAGAAAAAAAAAAGCCCTGGAAACCACAGGCTTTGTTCTAGTTTATGGAAGATGTTGCTCTAAACTGGTACCTTCTTGATAATTCTGAGACATGGAAAATCATTTTAAAGCTCAAGTTAAATGGCTTGTATATAATATGGTGTCCCTTGAATAACTCTGCTTGAATTAATTTCAGCCAAGAACATTGTTATAAACACGACTGATGTTTTCAATACCAAAATTCCCTCAGAAATATAGGCTTTTTGATAAAAACAAGAAATGACATGTCATTTCTTCTTTTCTAGTCTTACATAAATCCCATTTTGTTATTCGGTGTGCTGTCCTGTCTGCTGTCCTGGGGAAGCCCAGGCACTAATTGCAGCTTGGGCCGCAGGACTGCAGGCAAGGGTCTCACAGGTGCTTCCCTTTGCTTTGTTATAAAGTGGCCTCAAATATAGGCCATGTTCCTGCATTTCAATCATTCAATGGACATGAAAAGAAAAATGCATGGCATTGAGAAGGAGCAACATGAACATGGCAGAAGAAATAAAGTCTCTGAATGTTAAAAAATATGAGCAGGGTTGAAATTTAGGGTGAATATTCAGCTTTAGTGTGAAGATTTCAATAGTGGGGGTAGGCCCACTTTAAGGTCAGGGATACTAGCTAGAGCAGTCTTGAAAGAAGAGAACAGAGTACCAGTCAGCCAGAAAGCAAAGGAATTATATGAATTAGTAGAAAGCTAAACCTGGACTTTGAAGGTTTGACTGAAGATTTAAGTGTGCCAGATGATGAGCAGGAGATTCAGAGTTAAGGTCCACATTCTCACACACGGATTAGATGCAGTCTCTGAGCTGGGAAGAACAGCAAATGTGAGTGAGCTCAGTTTGAGGAACACGAAGTTCAAAGCACCAAGGGGATGGCCAGATTCAATAAGAATCTGAGCCACATAAAGAATTGAGTGGCATTCTATGGAACTTAGAAGCATTTGCTAATATGAAGGGGATGCAGTTTTATGAATTAAAGGGGGAAGCGGGGCCATGGACACTGGCAGGACAAGATCAGAAGAACCACATTTTGCGGGATGAGCATGTTTTACCAAGGAGGGCTGTGTGCTCTCTGTCGAATGTTACTGAGAAGATAAAGATGGGAATGTTCAATGGAATTTTTTTGTTTAGGGGGAAATATGTTCAGTGCAATATAGAAGTGGCCATCATTTGCAGTATCAAGAAATAAGAAAATATGGTTGTCTTTTTTCATAATCTTAGCAGTTTGTAATCAAAAGCAAAATGTTTATTTTTTGAGTGTATGCAGCTACTTCAAACCTGCCACTTATGAAAGCTACAGTCATGTATAAGTCACACACACACACACACACACACACAAACACACACACACAATATGTGATTTTAAGCTTCCGTTTGACTTATTACTATGGCAGGAAGATTGACTGGAGGAAACAAAATCTACTCTGAGACTACAACGACAGAAGAATGGACAGGTCAGCTGGAAGCACACTACGGTATGACTGGGAGTATGTGCCTTTGTCTCCGTTTGTGTTTTGGTTTGCAGCCATTAATAGCTTGGATCTCATGCAGCCGTGGCAAAGGGGAGTGTGACCGAGCAGCAGGCCAAAATTAAATTACAGCAACCTGGCACTTTGCATTAAAACCTTCACTCGGAGATGGTGCCTGGTAATCATGGCCAGATTTTCCTTAAAGACAATGGCCTGCCATGCAACTGGCCACACTCAGTTAATTCATGCTGTCAGCTGCCTTTATTGGCTGTTGGGAATCCAGTATTGATTCTTGAACCCAGCAGCAGCACAAAGAGCCAGTAGTGCATGGTCAAAACGCTGCAATAACGGGCTGGCAGCTAGAGAAAAGCAGCCATTCCATTGCACAAACAAGGTCAATTAGAGGACATTGCCGTGTAATATAAATAGTATTAGCAATTCTCTTCAGCTCCAGTGATGTCACGCTGGCAGAATGAGTGTAAGGAAAATAAGGTTTAATGCTGGATAAATATAAAGACATTTAGTCTAATTTAATTTCAGGCTCTCTATCATTTCAAAAGTGCTATGAGGAGCAAAATATTTAGTTTCATCCTGGGTGAGAATTTATGTGTACAAAAATGATTTTCCAATAAAATTTTGTATGAACTAAGCAATTAGTCATGTGTAGTCTAACTGGCATTATTTTTATCGAGAAGCAAACAGTTTCTCAGTCACAGATTCAGCGCAGTGTGTCTCCTTGTCATTTATTATCCTTTTTAGTAGGAGAATTTCAAAGCATCTAGTGTCATGTAGAAGGAATGAACAATCTTTTAGTATTTTAGCTTTCAAAATTGAGCAGACTGATTTTATTTTCTCTGTCCCTCTTTTTTCTCCCTCTCTCCCTCCCTCTCTCATTTCTGGAAATTGCTAGGACCTTTTGTTTAAATACTTGCATCCATTACTTTTATTTATGGGAGAATTTTCCCTACCTTCTTTGTTAGTTTCGAGTTAATTATAAATGTAGAACAGATCATGCTGTTAACACATACTCTATGCGGGAAACAAATTATGCTCTCCAAATAGATAATGAATAGCTTGGAGAGGCGATTGATAAACCTACACGTCCTACAAAGACTGAATAGATTTAGAAAAATATCTAATTGTTAGGAATTGAAAGAATGTGTTTGACTTCTCCTTGGCAATAAATGTGTCTAAGGCTGGCTAGTAATCACTCCTTACAGTTCCTGAAACAATTTAAGGACTGAATCATAGCAAGTAAGACTGGTATCCTAGCCCACTAGGAGCATATGTGTGTAGTTCCTATTCTCTGGGAATGATGTCTAGTACAAATAACCTAATAAATTTCCAACATAGCTGTGTGTTTATGAAGAATAAATTCAAATGTCTCTAGATACTTTTACAAATTTTCTTTAGAAAGTGTTCTTCTATGCTGAGAGTTGGGGTATTGACCAGTCTGACCACAGGGGAAGACTAATTTGGACTCCATCTCCACTATTGGTAGGGGTCTTACCTGGGAGCATTGTTATGGATTTTTGGAAATTTCCCTAGTACCAGGTGTCTCCTATAGTGGCTCTGTCTATCAAGATCTCTCTTTCATTGATCTCGAGCTCTGTCGCTCTCCCCACTCGACCATCCTATTCCATCCATCTAAAATCCCCTCACTTTTGCCATCCCATGCCCCCAGATTATCCAGCAAATGATGGAACCAGATGAGGAGATCCACAACCAAGCACCAGGCCTAGCTCCAGGAATCCAATCGAAGAGAGAGAGGAGAGAATATACGAACAAGGAACATCAAGGTCATGATGGAGAAACCTGCAGAGACAGCTGAACCAAACTCACAGAAATACAGGAACCCCAGACCGACAGCTGTGGAGCCTTGATGAGACCAAACTAGGCCCTCCATATGTGGAAGACAGTGTGAAGGAGGGTGGGCTGGGGGTAGACAGGGTGGGGAACAGAAGGAAGAGTGTGGGGAGAACTGTGGTTCAAATGTAAAATAAAATAAAATGAAAAGTGATATTCTTCTTTTGTTTGAGTGTCTTCCTTTAAAAGAGTTCTTTAAAAGTTTCCTACCACGTGTATTTATCATATTCACCCTGTCTTCCCAGAGTAACCTCCCTTTTCCACCTAAATTTGTGTCTGTTTGCTCCACACACTTTTTTGTTTATCAACTAAAAAGTAACATTTAACCCACATTACCCGCTAACAAAGACTCCATGACACCAAACATGTGAGTTTCTACAGATGTCTGAGTGAAAGCAACATCCAGCCTTCAAGATCATAGGCAAAAACAATTTCGGTCTGAGAAAGAAACTGCCTGATGAAATCTCATTTCCCCCTGTTTCCAGAAAAGCTAGTGGCACTTGCATTCCGTCTCATACATAAAGTTGAGTAGGCAGCCAAGCCAAGCTGGCACTGTTCTAAAAGTCCTGACTCTTCTCTATTCCTTTTCTCATTATAATTCAGTTTTTAAAAGGGATGGATGTTGAATAATTTTGACAACCAGAGTTATAATGTTCCATGGAAGAATTCAAACAATATATAGTGAGGACCTTAAACAAGGAAGGCGTTCAGTATTTTACCTCCCCCAAAGAAATGTGAAATTTGTATGCAAATATACACACGCCCATATGCTTAAACTATAAATTCATTTGCCTTGTTTATAACCTGCTGGATTTCTGTATATAGCAACTTCAATTTTTTTCTTTTAACAATCCACCATAGATGAATTTCTGAAGTACTTTTAAGTTTAGCATGGATCCTGTCTAATAAATATATACATGGCTTTCCATTTGACAGTTATAGTTTCATAGAATGATTTAGCCTCATCCTCTACATTTTTCTGTTTTTTTCCCAAGTACAATTGAGGTGTGCCTTATATTTTTGTCTAAATGGTTGTTGCCTTCATACTACTTGATATATTTCCAAAAGGACAACTTTTCCTGAAATGAAACTACTGATTAGCTGTTTGTATAAACCACCTTTTCATTTGGGAATTATTCTGTTTAAATGGAACCTTGGTAAACATCTCCACGGAATTTTATTAAGCTATATTTAATTGTAAGCAAAGAAATTGATTATGGCATATTATTACCAAAGTTTCAGATTTGATTGTGATAGTTGTACTTTTGGGTTTTGTTGCTCTGGTTCAGAATTGAGTTCAGTTTGAATTGAGCATCAACCTGAATTTAGTGATGATTCCTTTGTCATTTTTGGTCTCTGATATGTCTACAATCAGACTTTTCTCCTCGAATATTGACAGTTCTTAAGTAGACAGGTCAGGTGTCTTGTGGATACATTGACCAACATTGTAAGTTAAATTATGTAGTCAGTTCTAAATGATCCCACCTGCTTTAATAATCCATACTACTAATGCAGATGATGTCTTTGATTACTTACATTATGGGAATATGATTGCCTTGTGAATTTGACTTATCTTAAGGATCCTTCTAAAGATTTATTGCTGATTTGTGTTTTTATTGATAGTCTTTGTCTACATTGTACATTTTAATGAATTTGCTACTTATTCATCAGAGATCATGACAATACAAATTTTAATATTTGTAGTTCATAGTATATCTTTTACATATTTCTGTATGTAATTAGTTTTTTCTTTGCCGAAGTTACAAATAAGATTATGTTTAATGTTTAGTTATGCAAGATTTTATTTATTTATTTATTTATTTGTTTGTTTGTTTTTGTTTTTCGAGACAGGGTTTCTCTGTGGTTTTGGAGCCTGTCCTGGAACTAGCTCTTGTAGACCAGGCTGGTCTCGAACTCACAGAGATCCGCCTGCCTCTGCCTCCCGAGTGCTGGGATTAAAGGCGTGCGCCACCACCGCCCGGCTAGTTATGCAAGATTTTAGAGTCTATATTTTAACCCCTGCTTTGCATATTTGTTTATTTATTTATTTGCCAAATAGTGTTTTTCTCTTTATTTTTATTAATTTTTAATTTGTTTTTATTGATGTATATATTTTTCGCCACTCCCCTTTCATCATCTCTCTTCCCATCCTACCCTCTCCCATGATCCCATATTCCCAATTTACTTAGGAGATCTTGTCTTTTTCTACTTCCCACGTAGATTAGATTCATGTATGTCTTTTGTAGGGTTCTCTTTGTTGTCTAAGTTCTCTGGAATTGTGAATTGTAGGCTTGTTTTTCTTTGCTTTATGTTTAAAGGCCACTTAGGATTGAGTACATATTACATTTGTCTTTCTGGGTCTGAGTTACCTCACTCAATATGTTGTTTTCTAGTTCTATCCATTTGCCCACAAATTTCAAACTGCCATTTTTCTTTTTCTGCTTTACTCCATTGTATAAATATACCACATTTTCCTTTCCATATTTCAATGGAAAGGCATTTAGGTTATTTCCAGGTTTTGGCTATGATAAATAATGATGCTGTGAACATCGTTGAACATATGCCCTTTTGGTACAAATGAGCATCCTTTGGGTACATACCCAAAAGTGGTATTTCTGGGTCTTGAGGAAGGTTGTTCCCTAATTTTCTGGGAAATTGCCACACTGATATCCAAAATGACTGTACTAGTTTGCACTCTCACCAGCAATGGAGGGGTGTTCTCTTTACCCCACATCTTCCCCAGAGTAAGTTGTTAACACTGTTTTTGATCTTGGCCATTCTTACAGGTGTAAGATGGAATCTCAGTTATAGCACTAATAATATCCTGGTATTGGCATAAAACAGACAGAAAAAGCAATGGAACTGAATTGAAAATTTTATATCAATCCACATACCTATGAACACATGATTTTTGACAAAGAAACAAGAAAATATAAAATGGGAAAAAGAAAGCATGTTTAACAAATGGTGTTGGCATAAGTGGTATTAACATGTAGAAAAATGAAAATAGAACCATATCTATTGCCATGCACAAAACTCAAGTCCAAAGTGATCAAATACCTCAACATAAAACCAACCATATTGAACCTCATAGAAGAGAAAGTGGGAAGTACACTTGAGGGCATTGTCAGAGGAGATCACTTCCTAAATATAACCCCAGTAGCACAAACACTGAAAGAAACAATTAATAAATGGGACCTCCTGAAACTGAGAAGCTTATATAAAGCAAAGGACAAGACAAAACAAGACAAAAATGGCAGCCTACAGAATGGGAAAATATCTTCACCAACCCCACATCAGACAGAGAGCTGATCTTCAAAATATACAAAGAACTCAAGAAATTGGTTGCCAACAGAACAAATAATCAAAAAAATGGGGTACATACATGAATAGAGAATTCTCAAGAGATGAATCTAAAATGACTAAAAGACACTTACAGAAATGCTCAACATCCTTAGCTATTAGAGATATACAAACCAAAACGCTCATTTATTATTGCCTATTTTGACCTTGTATTTACATGTCTTTTGTCAACAAACCTGTGATTTATTTGATCTAAGGAATGATGGGATAGAGCATAGCTGTGTTTTAAAGTCCTGTGCCGCTAGTTAGTTGTCACTAATTACAGTTGCCTCAGATATTTTTCACTTGTTTGGTGGAACTGGCAACAACTTAGAAGTACTCATAATGCTTGCTTCCAAAACATAATATTGTCTCTGGGAAGAAGGACTGTGCCTACCTACTGCTTTTGAAAACTTTTCTTATCTAATTTGTTGATCGCACAATTATGCCTGTGACTTCTCACATCCCACAAAATTCTGTTCTTTGGATATTCTGGTGGGCACTGTTCATCTTCTTCCCCTAAATCCATCTCATACATCTGCATCTTTATGATTTTGAATATCATGCTTTTTGAAGATGTCTGGGGTTTGCACCATTCATCTCCTTACCTTGGATGCATATATATATGTATTCACCAGTGGAGGTGAAATTTGAGCCCTTTGGTGCAAAAGGCCTTGCTCTTTATTTAACTCTATTATTCCTTTGGCATTTCTATTGGGTCTTGAGAATTGTGTGTGTGTTTGTTTGTCATGCTTGTTGGTGTTTTTCTTCCAGGTAACAGACATGAGACTCTCCTTTATTTCTTATGAATGAGAAATAATTCATTTCTATGTTTTTACTGCGTATTTCTAATCTTTCTTCTAACTTCCAAACCAGCAGCTCCCACCCTGGATTTACAACATTGTTCTTTGTGCTGATACTATGACCACATAACTGGGCACAATATTTATTTACATGGATCTGTCTGAAAGTCAAGTTTGGTTGTAATGTTCTGGATTAGTTCTTCAGCAGCCCCCTACTGAACATGGTTATAGTTCTAAGCTTTCTCAAGATCTATGTCTCCTATATCCACTGAGTAAAGACTGGCGTAGCCATTACTGTCTCTAAGAAAATATGTGATTACTCTTCCCAACATTTTTTCATGATTCAACCAGGGATATGGACTATACTAATTTACATTACTTAAATTTGACTTTGGGGCTATTCAAGAAAAAACATAGAAAAGGAAAACTCACAGTGACAAAACAGAAATATCAGTAGAAAATAAAACTATTTGTTTTGTATTCCCTGTAGGTGTTTTATTATAGCATATAAAACCTATAGGACATTGTCTTCCTACCTGTTTGAAATGATTTTAGCAGCAACTACTAAAATGTTTTTCAGAATAAATTTGGGAAGCTCCTTTATCTCAGAGTTCAACAAGCTATCAGATTAATGGTAATTAACATTTTGTATTGCAATGAGAAGACTGTTTATACCATAAACTTATCTAAACCCCCAGTTCATGACACTTTTGGGAGACTTGATGAATTGTGAGTCCGCTACACTATGTCTGCCCTGGGTCTTGATAAGATTCAGGTCACACATTTTCATTATTTGTGGCAGAGATAATTTCCCCCGGCATACTTCCTTGTCAGTTTTCTTGGATACTGTTAAAGTGCCTTGCTGACCTGGGCAAAGCCTCTGTCACAGGGTTAGGTCCCAAGAGATGCAACATGCTTAATGCTTCCCCAAATTAATCTTGTTAATTTACAGACACAACTTATGTCTTGAAATTCTGCTTCCTAATAAATAGGCACAGCATAGAAAGGAATCCGTTATCAGAAGCCAATACCTTTCTAGAAGTCAGTCTGAAGCATTTAACCCAGCAGTTTCTTCTCTGAATGGGTGGTTTTTCTGAGCTCAGACACTGGTTAGAATCTTGCCTGCTGGTAAGCCACTGTCACGTGGCCATACACAGATTAATAGAAATAGGTTAAATTAAGATGTAAGAATTAGCCAATAAGAAATTAGAGCTAATGAGCCAAGCAGTAATTTAATGAATACAGTTTCTGTGTGGTTATTTCTGGTGTAAGCTAGCTGGGTGACAGGGACAAACAAAGGGCCCCCTCCTCATGTAACATTAATCTTTAAAAAATTCCTGAAATATTCTCACTCCTCCCACTCTTCAACTGGACTTTGGGAGCTCAGCCCAGTGCTGTGATGCCAGTTTCTGCTTCTGTTTCTAGCAGTAGCTGGATGAAGGTTCTATGTGGTCAAGACCATGATGGAGACACCCACTGAAACAGTTTACCTGAGCTAATGGAAGCTCACCAACTCTAGCTGGACAGGGAAGGAACCAGTACAGGACCAAACTAAAACCTCTGTATCTGGGAGACACTTGCATGGCTGGGCCAGACTGCAGGGCCACTGGCAGCAACATCAGGATTTATCCCTACTGCTTGTATTGACTTTTTGGGAAGCTATTCTTTTTGGATGTGTACCTTGCTCAGCTTAGACATAGTAGGGAGGGCCTTGGTCCTTTCCCAAAGTAATGTACCTTACCCTCTTTGAGGATTGGATGGAGGTGGGGTGGGAAGGTATGTAGAGGGAATGGGAAGAGGAGAGGGATTGGGAACAGGATTGGTATGTATAATGATAAAAGATAGTTTGTTTTCTTCTTTAAAAATTCTCTCTCTCTCTCTCTCTCTCTCTCTCTCTCTCTCTCTCCATATATATCATTAAATCATTCAGGAAATATGATATACTCTGAAAAAATAAACTGAAGAATGGTAAGAATAGAAGAAGAGCCATAGTTCAAAAACTCAGAAAATATTTTCAACAAAATCATAGAAGAAAAATTTCCTAATCTAAAGAAGTGCATTGGCCATAAAGGTACAAGAAGCTTAAAGAACACCCAATATATTGCCCAAGGGAAAAAAAGTCTCCTCACAGCTTGATAATCAAAACACTAAACATATAGAACAAAGAACAAATATTAAAAAACTGTAAGGGAAAAATATCAAGAAACATTTAAAGGCAAACATATTAGAATTTTACCTGACTTTTTATTGGACACTCTAAAAGCTACAAGGGGCTGGACAGATTTCACAAATGCTAGCTTTGACTACTCTATGCAACAAAACTTTCAATCATCATAGATGGAGAACACAAGTTATTCTGTGATAATAACTTTTCAAAAATCCAGCCCTACAGAAGGCACTACAAAGAAAACTTTAAACTAAAGAAGTTAACTACCCTATGAAAATGTGGGAAATAATCTCACACCACGAAAACCAAAAGAAAGAAGATACACACACATGCACATCATCACCAGCAGCAGAAGCAGCAGCAGCAGGACCACAACCACCACCAACAAAAACAACAAAATAACAGGAATTAACAATTATTGGCCATTGATATCTCTCAATATCAATGTTCTCATTTCCCCATTAAAAAGATGCAAGCTAACAGAATCGATTCATAAATAGGATTTTTCCTTCTGCTCCATAGAAGAAACATATTTCAATAATAAACCTAGACAGTACCTCAGAGTAAAGGGTTTGGAAAACAATTGCCAAGCAAATGAACCTAAGAAACAAGCTCATGTAGCCATTATAATACCTAACAAAATAGACTTCAAACCAAAATTAATCATGAAACAGGGAGGGATACTTTATACTCATCAGAGAAAAAAATCCACCCAAATTATCTTTTTTTAAAAAAAAATATTTGTTTATTTATTTATTATGAATACAATATTCTGTCTGCATGTATGCCTTCAGGCCATTAGAGGGCATCAGATCTCATTGCAGATGGTTGTGGGCCACCATGTGGTTGCCGGGAAATGAACTCAGGACCTTTGGAAGAACAGGCAGTGCTCTTAACCACTGAGCCATTTCTCCAGCCCCCCCAAATTATCTTTTTAACATCTATCTATGCTTCAAGTCGAAAAGCACCTGTGTTTGTTAAAAAAAATGCATTACTAAAGCATAAATCATACATTGTTCCTGCCACATTCATAGTGGGAAACTTATATCCCACTCTTATCAAAGCACAGGTGATCCAGACAAAAACTAAACTGGGAAATAATGGATCTAATAGATGTTATAAATCAAATGGATCTAACAGATATTTACAGAACATGTAACTCAAACACAAAAAAATATACATTCTTCTCAGCACCTCATGGAACATTCTCCAAAGCTGACCACGTAGACCACAAGCCTCAACAGATACAGGAAAATTGAAATACCAACCTGCCTCCTATTAGACCACCATGAATTAAGGCTGGGTTTTTAACAACAACAGAAACAAGCCCATAGAAACTGAAAAATCCTCTTCTAAATGACAAAAATACAGAAAGAAGTTAATGACTTTATAGAATTCACTGAAAATGAATATACTACATACCCAAACTTATGGGACTCAATGATGTTGTTTTAAAAGAAAAGTTCATAGCACTATGTGCATGTGTGTGTGTGTGTGTGTGTATATATATATATATCACATACTAGCAACTTAATAGCATACCTTAAAGCTCTAGAACAAAGAGAAGTAACCACACTCAAAAGGAGTAGATGACAGAAAATATTGAAACTGAGAACTGAAATCAATAAAATAAAAGCAAATAGAACAATACAAAGAAGTAATGAAACAAAGAATTGGTTCTTTGAGAAAATCAACAAGATAGACAACCCTTATCCAAACTAACTAAAGCACACACTGAGATAATATCCAAATTAACAAAATCAGAAATGAAAAGGAAACATAACAGCAGACAACCAGAAAATCCAAAAAAAATCATTAAAACTTTAATGCTTTAAAAACTTGTACCCTATCCTATAGCAATACTGACGAATATCTTGCATATCACCATAGAACCTTCATCTGGTGATGGATGGAGATAGAGACAGAGACCCACACTGGAGCACTGGACTGAGCTCCCAATGTCCCAATGAGGAGCAGAAGGAGGGAGAAGATGAGCAAGGAAGTCAGGACCACGAGGGGTGCACCCACCCACTGAGACAGTGGGGCTGATCTATTGGGAGCTCACCACGGCCAGCTGGACTGTGACTGAAAAAGCATGGAATAAAACCGGACTCTCTGAACATTGCGAACAATGAGGGCTGATGAGAAGCCAAGGACAATGGCACGGGGTTTTAATCCTACTTCATGTTTTGGCTTTGTGAGAGCCTAGCCAGTTTGGATGTTCACCTTCCTAGACATGGACGGAGTGGGGGGGGGGGGCGGAACCTGGACTTTCCACAGGGCAGGGAACCCTGACTGCTCTATGGACTGGAGAGGGAGGGGGAGAGGAGTGGGGGGAGGGGGAGAAGGGTGGGAGGAGGGGGAGGGAAATGGGAGGCTGGGAGGAGGCGGATACTTTTTTTCCTTTTCTCATTAAAAAAAGAAAAAAATTAAAAAACTTGTACTACACAAAATTGGAAAATCTAGATGAAATGGATAATTTCTCAATAAATATCGCTTGTCAAAGCCAAAGGAAGATCAGATAAACAACTTAAGTAAACCTATAACCTCTAAAGAATTAGAAGCAGTCATTAAACTCTCCCAGCTGAAAACTCAGGGTCACTCAGTTTTAGTGCAGAATCCTACAAGGCATTCAAAGAAGAGCTAATGCTAAGCCTCCTCAATTACTCTATGAAATAGAAACAGAAGGCACATTGCCAAATTTATTTTATGAGACCACAGTCACCGTGATACCTAAACAACAAAGATTCAACAAAGAAAAAGAAATACAGATCAATTTCCCAACCAAATCAAAGAACACATTAAAAAATCATCTATGATAATCAAGTTGTTTCATCCCAGAGACATTGGAGTGGTTCAACACATTAAAATCAGTAAATGTAATCTACCATGTAAATAAACTGGAAAGGAAAAAGAAAAAAAAAACCTGGTCATCTCATTAGATGCAGAAAAGGCCTTTAACAAAAATTTAGCAGCCCTTCATATAAAGGGCTTTCCTTAGTGCATTTTCCGTACCATGGCAAGTGCTTTTGTGAAACTTTTATTGTTAGTGTCATTTTGTCGTAATTCTTAAAATATTCCCAATATCTGCTTAATATACTATTCTGTCTCACTTGCCCTTTGAAAATATGTTATCATTTTAAAAAATTAACTAGAAAGTTCAGCAAGGGAAGAAAAAAGAGAAAAAGACAAACAAATAAAGTAGCCAGTGAAGAAAAAAATGGTCTCTAGGATGCCTCGGTGCTTAAAGGTTCCTGTCACCAAGCCACATGGCGTGTGTGGGATCCCTGGGACCCACATAATGGAAGAACTGACTCCTACAATTTGCCCTCTGACACACACACACACACACACACACACACACACACACACACACACATAAATGTAATGAAATGATGAAAAGGAAAGTAGTAAAACAGGGAAATAAGTAAAATTAAATAATCAAGTAAACAAAATAATCTAGGACAAAAGTGGTTTATATGAAAACTCCACAAATCTATGATGTATGCTTAAAAGGACCTACATCACTTTTCTGTGTTATTTCATGTAGACCATTTCTGTAAAATAAAATGGAAGCAGACATAATACAAATGATTTTAATAAGCACGTACTGACAAAAGCATGTATGCAACACACACAGCTAAACACGCTGATTTCAGTATGAAGTGAGACTAATACCAGACATGGTACATACAGGAAGGACAGGGTTAGTGCTGTCTTCAAAACATTCACAGCATGTACTTTAAAAAACAGTTGCATTTTCCAGTTAGAGTGAAAAATACATTTCATATGATTAAATCTAATTGGGGAACAAACTTAATCTCATAGAATTCCATATAAACAAATTTGAAAAGCACTTTTTAATCTAAATTTTTCATTTAGAGAAATGTTTTTGATATTCACCCATATTATTGCATGCATCAGCAATACAATTTTATTGCTGGGAAGTAGTCTATTCTATGGACATATGATAATTTTACATCCAGTTCTTTTTTTAAAGCATATTTATTTATTTATTTATTAAAAATTTCCACTTCCTCCCATCCTCCTATTTCCCTCCCACTTACCCCCCTCCCCTCGTTCTCCAGTCCTAAGAGAAGTCAGGGTGCCCTGCCCTGTGGTAAGTCCAAGCTCCCCCCCCTCCATCCAGGTCTAGGAAGGTAAGGATCCAAACAGACTAGGCTCCCAAAAAGCCAGTACATGCAGGAGAATCAAAGTCTGGTATTATTATCATTGGTTTCTCAGTCCGCCCTCATTGTCAGCCACATTTAGAAAGTCCGGTTTGATCACATGCTCATTCAGTCCCAGTCCAGCTGGCCTTGGTGAGCTCCTATTAAATCAGTCCCACCATCTCCATGGATGGACACACCCCTCGTGGTCCTGACTTCCTTGCTCATGTTCTCCCTCCTTCTGCTCTTCATCTGGGCCTTGGAACCTCAGTCCAGTGCACCAATGTGGGTCTCTGTCTCTATCTCCGTCCACCGCCAGATGAAGGTTCTATGGTGATATGCAAGATATTCATCAGTGTGGCTATGGGATAAGGACAGTTCACGCACCCTCTCTGATACCTGTAGGAATAAGGGCGGCGGGGCTGCGTCCCCAGCACCCCGCTGCCCACATGGCTAGCTTAAGCTTATGCCCTGAAATAATTACATGGACACTGTATTCTTTTAATCACTGCTTGGCCCATTTCTATCTAGCTTCTTCTAGGCTAACTCTCGCACCTGGACTAGCCCATTTCTAATATTCTATGTAGCACAGCTAGGTGCGCTTACCGGGAAGATTCTAGCCTATGTCCATCCTGGGTTGGAGCTTCATTGCGTGCATCTGCTTGGGAGCTGGGAGCATGGCGTCTCTCTGAGGCGTCTGCTCCCAAGAGGAGAGTTGTGGAGTCTGAGCTCACTTCCTCTTCCTCCCAGCATTCTGTTCTGTTTACTCCACCTACCTATGTTCTAACCAATAAAATGGGCCAAGGCAGTTCCTTTATTAGCCAATGACCTTCCTCCATCAGATACCCATGGACCTAGCTGGGAAAATCCCCTTGGACACCTGGGAACCCCTCTAGAGCCAAGTTTTTTTTGCCAACCCTACAATGGGTCCCTTAGTTAAGATATCTTCTTCCCTGCTCCCATATCCACCCTTCCTCCATCTCAACCATCCCATCCCCCCAAGTTCTCCCCAATCCTCCCCTTCTCCTTCTCTCTCCCTATCTTCCCTTCCCCCAACCCACATCTACCCCCCTGTTCCCAACTTTTGTCCAGCGATCTTGTCTTCTTCCAATATCCAGGAGGATAAATGTATGTTTTTCTTTGGGTTCACCTTCTTATTTAGCCTATCTAGGATCACGAACTATAGGTTCAATGTCCTTTGTTTAAGGCGAGAATCCACTTACAAGTGAGTACATACCATATTCCTCTTTTTGGGTCTCGGTTATTTCACTCAGTAAAGTGTTTTCTATTTCCCTCCATTTGCACGCAAAATTCAAGATGTCATTGTTTTTTACTGCTGAGTAGAATTCTAAAGTGTATATGTGCCACACCTTCTTTATCCATTCTTCTATTGAGGGGCACCTAGGTTGTTTCCAGGTTCTGGCTATTACAAATAGTTGAACATAGTTGAACAAATGCTTTTTAGTATGCTTGGGCAACTATTGGGTATATTCCCAAGAGTGGAATTGCAAAACCCTGAGGTAGGTTTACTCCCAGTTTTCTGAGAAACTACCAACTGACTTCCAAAGTGGTTGCACAAGTTTGCATTCCCACCAACAGCTCCACAGCCTCTTTAGCATAGGCTATCATTGGTGTTTTTTATTTTAGCCATTCTGACAGGTGTAAAATAAGATCTCAAAGTTGTTTTGATTTGCATTTCCCTGATCGCTAAGGAGATTGAGCATGACCTTAAGTGTCTTTTGGCCATTTGAACTTCTTCTGTTGAGAATTCTCTGTTCAGATCAGTGCCCCATTTTTTAATTGGGCTAATTAGCATTTTAAAGTCTAGTTTCTTGAGTTCTTTATATATTTTGGAGATCAGACCTTTGTCTGATGCGGGGTTAGTGAAGATCTTCTCCCAGTCAGTAGGTTGCCCTTTTGTCTTAATGACAGTGTCCTTTGCTTTACAGAAGCTTCTCAGTTTCAGGAGGTCCCATTTATTCATTGTTGCTCTTATTGTCTGTGCTACTGGGGTTCTACATAGGAAGTGTTCGCCTGTGCCCATGTGTTGCAGACTACTTCCCACTTTCTCTTCTATCAGGTTCAGTGTGTTCAGATTAATATTGAGGTGTTTAATCCACTTGGACTTGGGTTTTGTGCATGGTGATAGATATGGATCTATTTTCATTCTTCTATAGGTTGACATCCAGTTATGCTGGCACCATTTGTTAAATATGCTTTCTTTTTTCCATTTTATATTTTTTTGCTTCCTTGTCAAAATCAGGTGTTTGTAGGTGGGCGGATTAATATCTGCGTCTTCGATTCTGTTCCATTGCTCCTCCTGTCTTTTTATGCCAGTCAGCCTGGTCTAGTTCTAAGACAGTCAAGACCATACAGAGAAGTCCTGTCTTAGAAAACCATAGAAAAGAAAAAGAAAATGATAAAAGAAAAAACAGTCTGCATAAAAAGTCCCTTTTGTAAGTAATCCTGATTAAAGCCCCTTGTTCACTGTGCCACACAGGTGGAATTGTTTCTTGTCTGTTGTGATCTCTCTGGTCTAGAATACATGGATATTTTTAACCATCTACACATGTAGTTTACCTTTATAACTTGGTTTATAATCTGCTTTGAATGCAGTTTTGGATTTGATATTGTATTATTTTTCCACATGTGGATACATTATGTGATTATCTTTCTCCCATCCGATATCTTGGATTACTGTGCCACTTTGTTGGCTATCAGTTTAACTGTCACAGTGCAGTTTTAGACTATCTTCGCTAACCCGCTGATCCAACTGTTCTACAAACTGAGGAGACCACAATAAACTTATATTCTAAAACACTGGGAAATTTTGATTGAGGCTATTTTTTTAATCAAAATTTTGAGACTTTGGGCATCATTTGTCTATTCCAGAGCATGAACAGTTTACTCTTCTCTATATATTTAAGTCTGTGGTTTTGGTGCAAATTATGAGAATCTTTAATTTTCCTCTAAGTCTTTCATTTTCTTATGTGGTAATTTTGTGTAATAATTTTTCTTGAATTTTACATTGCCTGTTCCAGCACACAGAAAGAAAAATGCCATCCTATTACCAAGTACTTTGTGTCTATTTTCTAAATTTGTTTATTAATTCTACCAGCTTGCTATTAATTGCTACATAGATGGTTATAATATGTGAAAATAAGAAGTTCTACTCCTTTAGAACAATCTTATACTGTTGGGGAATATTATTTTACAGTGTGCTACATTTGTTTATGCTGTGGAATATTTCTTCAGTGATGTAAAGATATATTGCTTTCTTTGATGTTGCATTTGTTTAACTCTGTAAAGCTGTGTTATTTTGTGTGCCTGAAACACGTGATTGGTGTAAAGAGCTGAACGGCCAATAGGTAGGCAGGAGAGAGAAATAGGCAGGGCTCACATGTAAATATAATAAATAGGAGAAATCTATGGAAAGAGGGACAGAGTGAGAAAAGTCAGAGAGAAGGATGTCAGATGCCAGGCACCCAGCCACACAGACAACCACAATGGGTTTTGGATCCTACTGCACGTACTGGCTTTGTGGGAGCCTAGGCAGTTTGGATGCTCACCTTCCTAGACCTGGATGGAAGTGGGTGGTCCTTGGACTTCCCACAGGGCAGGGAACCCTGATTGCTCTTCGGGCTGATGAGGGAAGGGGACTTGATTGGGGGAGGGGGAGGGAAATGGGAGGTGGTGGCGGGGAGGAGGCAGAAATCTATAATAAATAAATAAATTAATAAAAAGAAGAAAGAAAGATATATAGAATGAAGAAAGCCAAAAATTCCAGTGGTAAAATGTAGTTAAAGAGAAACGGTATAAGTTAAGATAGAAAACTTGGCTAGAAAAAGGCCAAGCTAAGGCCAGGCATTCATAAGTAAGAGTAAGTGCCCGTGTATTTATTTGGGAGTTGGGTGGTAAGCCCCCAGAGATTTAAAAAATAAAACTACAATAAACCTTTTATTTCTTCTGTTTATTTATTTTCTCTCATTGTGGTCACTGGTACCTTGATATCCTTAAGGTAACCTTATATTATTTTGCCATAGCTAAATAGTTATTCATTTCAATGTTAGAGTATTATGCAGTTTTATCACTATGTTTTAATTTCATTTAAATGCAATTTTACATATGTGGTATAGACTGTGTGAGTGGGGAGGTGCAGGCATACATGCAATAGACAATATATATGCTCCTGCTTTTTAGATAAAATTTTCTTTGGACAATGTCCCTTTTGAGTATTTATACTAGACTTCTTCAGCTTTCTTTTTTTTAATTAATTAATTTATTTATTAAAGATTTCTACCTCTTCCCCGCCACCGCCTCCCGTTTCCCTCCCCCTCCCCTGATCAAGTCCCCCTCCCTCATCAGCTAGAAGAGCAATCAGGGTTCCCTGACCTGTGGGAAGTCCAAGGACCACCCACCTCCATCCAGGTCTAGTAAGGTGAGCATCTAAACTGCCTAGGCTCCCACAAAGCCAGTACGTGCAGTAGGATCATCACATTCTCAACATCACTTTTCCATAAACGACATCTTGATCAACATTCACTCTGCTATAAAACAAAGAATTTGAAACATATGTTATTATATTTTAAGATAATGTAAGTACATTGTATGACTATACAAAACTTTGAGGAAAAAATAATTTATTTTAAGAAAGGTTTCTGAAAATAGTGACTTTAAATATCTTCCAGGTGGATTATCTTAATAAGAGATGACTAACTTTGTGCAGCTGCTCTGACAATGCCTTGTAAACTGTACTTATACGTGAATATACAAAGAAAGCCTGCACCCACAGAGGTGTTATGTTTGAAAACTAGAGAAAAATTCAGCATCCTCTATATTTGACTTTATCTTTCTCTTGTGGTACAAAGGAGGCAAATTGCTCTTTAAGACAATGTTTTTATCCCAGGCTTTTCCAGACCCAGGGATAAAAACATTGTCTTAAAGAGCAATTTGCCTCCTTTGTACCACAAGAGAAAGATTAAGTCAAATATAGAGGATGCTAAAGCCTGGGATAAATCCGGACTCTCTGAACATAGCGGACAATGAGGACTACTGAGAACTCAAGAACAATGGCAATGGGTTTCTGATCCTACTGCACGCACTGGCTTTGTGGGAGCCTAGGCAGTTTGGATGCTCAACTTACTAGACCTTGATGGAGGTGGGGGTTCCTTGGACTTCCCACAGGACAGGGAACCCTGATTGCTTTTCGGGCTGGGGGGAGACTTAATTGGGGGAGGGGGAGGGAAATGGGAGGCGGTGGCGGGGAAGAGACAGAAATCTTTAATAAATAAATAAATTAATAAAAAAATTTAAAAAAAAGAAAGAAAAAAAGACAATGTTTTTAATTGTCTCTTGTATTCAGTCAATATTCAAAATATGCAGAAAAGTTAGTGCCTGTGCACTGTGTTCTCTATAGACAGGTGCTTGAGAAAGTATGCCAAACTCCAATCTACATTAATGTTCCTGTTTTGAAATAGATTTGAAATATATTCCTGTATTTTGTTTCTGTTATATTAACTGCAATTAATTCCCTTTTGCTTTGGAAGAAGTGAGTCTAGCCTAACTTAATCCCAAATAGAGAACAAATTTCTTCTCAAATATTTATTAAACAAATATTTAATCTTTACTCAGTTTATTTTTAATTATTCCTTTGCCTAAGATTACTTGGTTGTTCTATATCATATCAAAATTTTTCTGGCTGCCGTATTTGTAAACATATTTATTTTATGTACATTGTTGTGATTCACTACTATATCTTCATATCAACAATGCAAATTATTCAGCTATTTTTTTCTGAAAAAGTTCTGGTTCCTCTTCATCTTTTTTAAATATGTGCATGATATTCAGTGTGTGAGTTTATGAAGAATTTTGGTAACAGTAATTGAAGTATAATTTATAGCTTCACAGTGCCGAGGCTTCTCATAAGAGCATACTCTAGATCTCTATTTAAAATCAGAAATATTATAATTTTATTGAGATCTTGAGTAGTTATAAAGTTTATTTATGGATAATTTACTTTTAGAATTTTATACCTGAAAAATGTTATACCTTCATGTGACTCAGGAAAAGCACCTGTTTTGACATTTGCCACCTTTTTCTACTTGGTCAGTTAACGCCTTGGAAGACAGGTCTCTCAGATTAGCTAGAAATGGTTAATGCCACCAATTTTTCTTCTCAGCATTCCTAATGCACTATCCAAGAATTCCATATTTATGAAAATACTAATAATTGCTACATATATATATATATATATGATTTTATTTCTCTTCTTAGTAGAATTATTGAATTTAATTGGTCTGATGATTTCTGAAAAAAATCCCTTTAAGGTAAAGAAAACTCAAATAACTTTTAATTACTAGAGGCTTTTGGAGAGCTATTGATTTTTATCATATATATATATATATACATTCTGGCATAAAATGTGATATTTCTGTTTAATAAACATAATTGATAATGTTTTTACAGAAAATTAGTCCTATGTTGTTAAACTGACTCTGTAAGATTAAAGTTCTCAGATCTCAATATGGGGTGAGAACTACATTTATGTGTATAAGGATGCCAAACATGATTTGAACAAGAACAAACCAAAGAAGCATACTAAGATGCAAAGGGAAAAGACCATCAGACCTCAACATTAGGTAAGAACTTTTCAGACAACTAAGGAATGCTGAGAGGAAGAGAAACAGTCTTCCACAGAAAAGAGCACATCTTTGTCTGTTGCAGGGTTGGTGAAGATCTTCTCCCAGTCAGTAGGTTGCCTTTTTGTTTTAGTGACAGTGTCCTTTGCTTTGCAGAAGCTTCTCAGTTTCAGTAGGTCCCATTTATTCAATGTTGCCCTTAATGTCTGTGCTGCTGGGGTTATACATAGGAAGCGATCTCCTGTGCCCATATGTTGTAGAGTACTTCCCACTTTCTCTTCTATCAGGTTCAGTGTGTTCAAACTGATATTGAGGTCTTTGATCCATTTGGACTTGAGTTTTGTGCATGGTGATAGATGTGGATTTATTTTCATTCTTCTACAGGTTGACATCCAGTTATGCCAGCACCATTTGTTAAAGATGCTTTCTTTCTTCCATTGTATACTTTTAGCCTCTTTATCGAAAATCAGGTGTTCATAGGATTGAGGGTTAAAATCCAGGTCTGCTATTTGATTCCATTGGTCGACTTTTCTGTTTTTCTGCCAATACCAAGCTGTTTTCAATACTGTAGCTCTGTAATAGAGTTTGAAGTCAGGGATGGTAATGCCTCCAGAAGTCCCTTTATTGTATGGGATTGTTTTGGCTATCCTGTTTTTTTTGTTTTTCCATATAAAGTTGATTATTGTTCTCTCAAGATCTGTGAAGAATTTTGATGGGACCTTGATGGGGATTGCACTGAAACTATAAATTGCCTTTGGTAGAATTGCCATTTTTACTATGCTGATCTTCCCAATCCAAGAGTAAGGGAGATCCTTCCATTTTCTGGTATCCTCTTCAATTTCTTTCTTCAAAGACTTAAAGTTCATTTGTTATTCATTTGTGTGTATGTACGCATGTTTGTGGAGGTCAGAAGACAACTAGTGTGAGTTTCCTTTGCCCACTATGTGGGCCTTGGCGATTAAATCCAGCTTAGCATTGGCAGCAAGAAGCTTTACCTGCTGAGCCAAGGTAATAGTCCTATTATCATTTTAGAATATTTTTTAGTCTATCATAGTCATTCATTCCCTGCTTTGTTCATTAAAAATTAAACAGCATGTGTGTGCTTCTGTGTGTATGTTTGTGTGTGCACGTGTACATATGTGTCCGTATGCACACGTGTGCCACAGATTGCCTATGGTAGTTAGAGGACAATTTAGGGAGGAAGGCTGTTATCTCCTTTCATTATTTGTGTTCTAGGTTGTCAGTTCAAGGGCTTCATCAGCTGAACCACCTCTTCAGCCATCCTTCGTGGTTTTATGTCAATGAAACTTTTAACTACAGTTCTCATGCAGCATGACTGCTATTCTGGATATGTTTGATGTTTCTACAGCATAATACCTTGTGATATTTTCTTTATTTCCTAGAAGTAAAATTTTTTAGACAGAATTTGATTAAGAATCACCTTTCTGGAAACAAATATTATTCACAGGTCATTCTAAATACTTTATACATATTAAATAATGTTGGCAAGTGTAGAATGCTTAGCTCTTTTTATAACTGACCAAAAATTTTAGGATGTAATAGAATCATCAATTATATTTTTAGAGGAGATTTTACAATGCTTTTACAGTTCTATCTTTTCTTTCACATTTGTACTCTTTTTCTTTATTTGTTATGGTTATTTGCATTTATAGTTTTGCTATATTTACTATATTATTTTAAACTTAATTTTTCTTTTTAATTCAAGGCCTTTCAAAAATCAGTTGATTTCAGATGTTGAAGGACTTCTGTTTCTGCATCCCACATTCTGTTTGCAACTCCTTTCATTTCTGATAGTGCCATTGCTTGTTGCAACTAGATGTGTCAGGCGAAATTTGAAAATTAATATTTCTGAGTCTCAGTCAGCTGTTGTGCTGTCCTTGTTATTATACCTTCCAAGAGGACAGAAGACATACAGGTTTTCAAAAGAAAAGAAGTCACAACTTACACCATAAATTCTGTTCTTTGTTCTTTCTACTGTGGCATGAAGGACTGAACTCAAGTCCTCATGAATGCTAGGTAAGAAGTGTAATGTAAATCCACCACCCTTAATACAAATATATTTTGACAGGATGAGAAACTTGACTTTGTCCGGCTTAGTATTTTACTATCTGAATTATTTCAACTATATTGTTATTACTGGTCATGGAGGTACTCAACTTGAATCACAGCACTAAGAAGGCAGAGACAGAAAAATTTCTATGAGTTTGATGCCAGTGTACTATACATAGTTCCAGAGCTACACAGTGAAACTCTGTCTTGAAAAAGAAAACAAATCAATAACAAAACAAATACTGTTTTGATATTTACATTATTTATTTAGTCAATACACCTGCCTTTCAAATTTTGATATCACATATTGGATAAACCATCTTTGTACAAATAATTTGAAGGCTTGTGTGTGTATTTACATGTGCATGGGTACACATGTGTATGTGCGTGCATGTGAACATGTATGAGAGCGCATGTTGGCAGCTGACATAGATATCACATGTTTTTCTCAATGGCTCTCCATCTTATATATTGAGACAAGGTCTCTCTTGACCTGAAGCTTACCATTTAAGACTCTCCACCTTTAGTGTTAATGTATTACAACGTAGTCTGGCTCACTCAAATGGCTCTTATTTGAGTGCAAAGGAAGAATACGTATGTAACAAAATGAATAATGACTCTTGATTCTATTCTCTGTTCATAGGGTATGGAGATAAACAAACAACGATACTCAGGATCTCTTCTAAGAGTAAATGAGTCCAAAAGGAACACTTTTAACTGCATAGGGGAAGTGCATAACAGAGATCAAGACAAAAATTCCTGTGGAAAAGTTTGGGAGAGTGAGTTTGTGCTCAGTTCCATAAGCCCCAGTAGATATCTTTCCCATAATAGCTCTTGTACTCTCTTGGCTACAATTCAAATGCTGTTAGAAAGGTAATGTTCTATCTGGAACATTTTAAAGAAGGCAAAGTATTGGTATGATGTAAAGTTTATGAACAACTCCAGAGGAAATGGTTAGAATAGTTACTCTGTGAAGTTCTATTTATATATTCTTTCAATGGCTATATGAGGAAAGTATAATCATGAACAACTGAATAAGATCAATTAAAATAAAGTTTAAGGAAATCGCCAAAGCCCTTGCTATACGTGGAAAAGGTAAGGTAAATTCTAACCAATGGATTCTGACGTGTATGTTTCTGGGCATATGTGTAGCCTTATTCTGACATCGTGAACACTGACAAGAAAAGAGGACAAAGAAGGAAGATGGTGATGATGATGAGAAAAGGAAGAAGAAACGGCAGAGAGAGAGAGAGAGAGAGAGAGAGAGAGAGAGAGAGAGAGAGAGAGAGAGAGAGTCACTGTTTCCAAAATGTAGGCTCTGGAGGCTGCCACTTACACTGCCTAACTGAACATGAAGCCATGACAGAATGATGGGATTGTGGGGTAATTTTCCTTTGTTCAAACCTCACTATGTAATATTCATATTTTTTGGAAAATAATTTGATAGAATCACTTGAGAAGTTTAGGTGAGTTTTTCTGGTATAAGTCGTAGGCATTATGGAAATGAGGAAAGGTCGAGAAGTTGAAGAATTCTAACTGTGGGTAGAGCAAAGTAAAGGTTTAGCAGTAATTCAATTAATTCAACATCTTGTTTGCAGTGTCAAAAAGCACATAGGCAATTTTCATGTAGAATTGTTACAGGGCAAAAGTACAGATTAACATTTACTGTAGTAGACAGTTGTTAAGCTAACTACTTATTATGATTCATCTCAGATGTGGCACATGCAAACCTTCTATGGCAGTAGAACATATTCTATTGCAAGCACTGGGCTGAAGTGGAAAGGGAATGCTACTGCTCAATTCCAGCCAAGTGATTGCAATAGTGCACAAATGTCCTTAGCACACAATGGTTTTGTGTTCTCAATCACTAAGAAGGGTTCTAGAATTGCTATGTTTAGGGGTTTAATAGCATAAATAAGTTCATGTGTTTCAAGCACTTATAAATATTTTCATAAATTCTGAGCAATATATGTGTCAGGAGGGACACGTAGGCATATACATTATATAGTTAGGTTTATTTAACTCTTCTTATATATACTCCACACAAAACAACGGCTAACACTGAATAAAAGTGATTTTTCATTTAAAATATTACTTTTATTTATTTAGTACAATTTAGGAAATTTAGAGAAAGAAAAAACCCACCAATTTAGACTCAAAACTGAACAATAGCTGTCTGACTGTTAACTATTGATTTATTAATGAATTTAAAAACGTGTTAGGTTCCTTTTGATACATGCCTAACAACTAATAGTCATGGCTAAATTTCTGTAGTACTTACTTTTTGCCAAGAAGTGTTAACATGTTATCTCACTGAATCCCAGAATTGCTTTATGGAGTAGAAATTATTTTAATCTTATCACAGAGGAAAAAATGGCTTTTGTTTTACAATATAAAACATAAGATAAAACAAAAACCTTCACATCAAAGTTGGACAAGTCAAACCAAAAGAAAGAAAAGAGACCCAAAAAACAGGCACTAGAATCAGAGACCCACCCAATAAAATACTCAGAAGTTTATTAAAATACTAAACTGAAAGCTTTAATATGTAAGCAGAGGACCTGGTGTAGAACCATGTATGTCTTGGGCTTGCTGCTTTAATCTCTGTGAGTTCATATGAGCTTTGCTCAGCTGAATTACGAGATCTTGTTCTTCTGGTGTCCTGTATCCTCTCACACTCATTCTGTCGCCTCTTTTGTTGGGTTCTCTGAGGTCTGAGGTGAGGAGTTTGATAGAGTCGTCCCATTTAGAGCTGTGTGTCCCAAAGTCTCTCTATTTGCATAATGTCTGGCTGCAGGTGTCTGCATTTGTCTCCATGTGTTGCAAGAGAAAGCTTCTCTGATTATGGACGAATAAGGAACTTATCTATGAGTATAGCAGAATAACATTAGGAGTCATTTTATTGTTAATATTTTTAAGCCATTAATATTTGATTTTGCCCTAAGTTTCTGTGCTATCTGGTCTATGGTCCTTGAAGTAGTATTTGGTATGGGTTCCATCTCAAGGGGTAGACCTTATGTCAATCAGACATTTGTTGGCTACTCCCCCAAGTTTTGTGCCACCATTATCCTATCATATTTTGCACACAAGACAGATTGTAGATCAAAGGTTTTGTGGCTAAGCTGGTGTTTATGTTTCTCTTTTGATAGCCTGCAGAGTACCTTCCATACCAAAGACACTAAGAGAAAGTAGTTTTAAGTACTTAAATATTATTTCAACAGAAGGCTTAGAGACATGCATTTATAAAATATAGTATAATGTTTGAAATATTTATGTAGTATAAATAAAACAAAAGAGAGATAAAACACACATAAACTATATGTTTTATTTTAAGAACACTTAATATTTATACTTTTTTGAAGCTTTTTGAAAATACACTGATATTGATATTAACTGTATTACCAGCTTGCACAATAGATACCTTGAATTTACTTGTTCTATCTAAATGAAATTGTATACATTTTGATGAGGATTTCTCTCAGTTCCCTATTCTAGACCCCAAGACTCACCTGTAGTGATATTTCATTTGTATTTTTAATAAATAAAGCTTACAGGAAGATCAGAGAGTAAAAAGTCCCACTCTTCGGCCATACAAACCAGGCAGTGGTGACATCTTTAATCCCAGTAGCCGCCACACTTGGATTTTATGAACATATTCTTGATTATTATTTTTGTTGTTGTTGTTGGCTTTCTGAGACAGGGTTTCTTGGTGTGGCTTTTATGCCTGTCCTGGAACTAGCTCTTGTTGACCAGGCTGACCTTGAACTCACAGAGAACTGCCTGCCTCTTCCTCCTGAGGGCTAGGATTAAAGGTGTGTGCCGTTGTCGCCTAGGAGTATGAACCTATTCTTAATTTAACATCCTGAACTAGAATTTTACTTTTGTTTTTAAGGGCTAGAGATGAGAGAGAAATAGCATGTGAAAAAAGCTTTCTGCTAACTGATGTTTTAAAGGACTCAAAGTTCAACTCCTTACCAAAAGTTTTCCAGCTGTGTGTTTTTTCCCAAGGGAACCCATGTTTTCAGGCTTAGAAGTGATCACCTGAAGTTAATAAATCTCTACAGTGCCTTTGGTATGGTACATTATACTGTCTGCAACTGTCTTACAGAGCCTCCAGATGGATTCAAATATTGTTTGTCCTTGTAAATATTTCTCCAGATCTGCCAGCTACCCTCTGATTATGAACTTATTATGTAGGGCAAGCAGTCAGTGAAGTTAAGATTCAACTGTGGTAGTATCTAGCAGGATCTATGCAGTGAAGGCTCTCAGTGCCCTTTCATGAAGCCTTTCATCTTGATTCTTCTATTCTATTGCCAGTGACCTAACTAGGTCTAACAGCTTTTCTTTCCAGGTGACATTTCAGTGGACGAATCAAAACAAAATAGTGCTTCCTGGATTTTTCTGTCATGGTACAATGAACACTGGAAATAAATCAGGGAGGGACCATGCACCTGCAGGAATGTTGTTAAGTGACTCCCATGGACAGCCCCTGGTGCCTGTATGTGTATCATTGCACCTGGCTTATGCATTTAGCTTTATTCTAGAAGACACTAAAATTCATTTGGAGAGGAGGAGAGTCATAAGTTACGAATTTATAGCCATCCCTTGAAGTTCTATGTGATTAGATTAGCCAAAAAGAGCAGAAGAGTGCAGCTTACATCTAGTGTTGGTTCAGTGACATAATTAGACAGTCGGACTCAAGTGATCTCTTCCAGGACTTCTAGAATTAAGATTCTTTCCTGATGGTCTCAGATTTGAGTTTGTGGTCATATCAGTCTGTAGCTTTGGATCTAATATATAATGAAGTCAATATTGAAGAGACAAGAATACTAGACGACGTGAAAAATATAGCTCAGGAATGTTTTTTAAGTCCTTATTAATGTTTTAATAGAGGCAGCATGGAAACTCAAGGGGAGGACTTCTTTCCTGTTCAGATGCTAAGTCAATAACTGCTCATCAGTTAGCTTTCTTGGAGCAAGTCTTTGGTTGATTATAATACAGAGATTGTAACAATGATCTGTCTTGTTATATACAGACTAGTTTAAGAGAAGAGAATGCAACGGCATCAAATAGTTTATAGAAAGAGGCCAGGCCACATGTGGAAGTTCATAGCAGAGATAATGGGAACAATTATATTTGCACATATATTTCACATGTTCTCTCATTACTCATTTTAAAATTTCAGAGTGTTCAAAAAACTCTGGCTGTGAATTTATGCTCCTGCATGTTTTTTCCCCAGCAGACCTACCCATAAACCTTTCTTTTGTATTAATCCACGTAGGAGACACTTTATGTTATTTGAAATGAGCAACAATCATTACTAATTCATTAACATGAACATTGCATCTCTGAAACTCTGAAGTTTTAGGTTTAGCTTAACAACTTAAGTTTTAAATATATTTTTAGTTAAAATATAATTATATTGCTTCCAATTTTCTTTCTTCACTCCAGCTCCTCCCTTCCCCTTAACCCAACCCTTCCATGTAGCCCACTTCCTCTCAAATTGATAGTCTCTGTTTGTATTAGTTTCATCACAAAACACACATGGTTACATATACATTATTAAACACACACATATACACATACCTATCTGGCTAAGTTCAATTCTAGTATTTATGTGTATATGATTTCAGGACTGACCACTTTGCATTGGATATTCAGTTAGAAAGCTTGAAAACATATCTCCTAAACTTAAGGCTCAGTGAACCTGAGAGGAGAGCAGGTGGAAATACTCTGAGAGTCAATGGATTTGGAAGACTTCTGTGAGAATGTGTCTTCTAGGAATGGCTGCCTAAACAAGACCCAAACAATGACAATATCTAGACATGCTAACAACACTATTTATTCACATTTAGTAGCCTATCTCACAAACAACTGTATATTTTTAAACACAAAGCATGTTTAAATTATCATTTAAATTACTTCAATCTTTGCTTTCAGATTTTCAAGTAAAATTTATTTTCCTGGAAGCAATTTCATACTTATTATATAGTTCCTTATTCCTTTTACACAATTACTCATGTGCCAGGTGGTGTATCTACTGCTATTTTAGACACACAGACTGAGAAGCTGTGCACACAACTATAGCATGGAACTTCTGAATGCAAAGTTTGCAGAACCCAAAGATACAGAATTGTAATTGTGGTATAATAGGCTTTGCCACGGAAAATCCATTCGGTACTTCACAGATAGGCAACACACACTCTATCTACTGATATAGTTCCTTTGTGGAAGAATACATACATACAAATAATCTACAAGGTGGTGACTTGATATGCTCCCAATCTGAATGTCAATGAATCTATTGAAATTGCTCTGGGCAAGCAGAGATATCTTGCATTCTCTATTATGCCGTACCTTAATGAAGGAAACCAGATATAAGACCAATAACCCCGGGACTGTGTTGTCCTTGTTTATTTCCCAAAGTTGTGATTTTCCTACAACACAGTGTATCATAGACTATGAACCCTGAGTTTAATATTTTCATAGACTTAGTCTAAGCACTACATTTCAAAAGGCTTAGATTTGAGTGGTAGAGCAAAAAAATTAAGATCCGTGCCAAGTTCACAGACTGCAAAGTTCTATAGCATAGGCTGTAAAGAGATAGAACATGACCAAGATATCAAATTCATTATCAGTTTTCTCTTAATTGACTTCTTAAGTAGATGCACACCTGTAATTTATTACAGACTAGAATAAAATTTCTTTCTAGGGATTATTTAAACTTGTATATAAACCCAGAAGTCCTCATTCACTTAACTATCAACTCAGTAATTAAAGCCCAGACTTCTGTCTTTACTTCATTGTTCATCAAATCAGCAGTCTAAAGCAAAATTCACCTATTGTGAGGTTTTTACTCTAGCTAATAGTCTAGATGAGTGCTTCTCAACCTGTGGGTCACAGCCTTTTTGGAGGTCTAATGACCCCTTCACAGGGGTCACATAAGGTTATTAGAAAACAGATATTGACATTATACTTTGCAATAACAGCAGCAAAATTACAGTTATGAAGTAGTAATGAAATAATTTTATGGTTGGAAGTTCACCATGACATAAGGAATTCTGTTAAAGGGTTGCAGTTTTAGGAAGGACGAGAAACACTGGTCTAGAAGATCTCAGAGGGTGTGTCTTCAGTTCTCTCTATGTATTTTATGTTCAGGAACTTTCTTTAAATATGATAGTTTATAATATTAGTAGACATTCCAGAATTAAGAGCATAATATCTCAGTCCAAACTTCAGTAGCAGAGAGGCATCAGTAAGAGAAAAAAATTCATTCTTGATCTTCAACTGTCATTAATCTCACCTCAGTGATAATGGTTCCAAAACTATGTTTTATTTTGAGTATTCCATTTGACCATGCAATGCTTTTTCTTATTTGAGTATTTACTTTAGTGTAGTTAACTTCTTCTTTCATTTCTTTTTTATTGATTTTATTGAGCTATACATTTTTCTCTGCTCCCCTTCCTTCCTCTCTCCTCCTCTTCAACCCTCTCCCATAGTCCCCATGCTCCCAATTTACTCAGGATATCTTGTCTTTTTCTATCCCATGTGGATTAGATCCATGTATGTCTCTCTTAAGGTCCTTGTTGTTGTCTAAGTTTTCTGTGATAGTGAATTACAGGCTGGTTTTCTTTGCTTTATGTCTAAAAGCCACTTATGAGTAAGTAAATATGATATTTGTCCTTCTGGGTCTGGGTTACCTCACTCAATGTGATGTTTTCTAGATCCTTCCATCTGCCTACAAATTTCAAGATGTCATTTTTTCTGCCGTGTAATACTCCATTGTGTAAATGTACCACATTGTCCTTATCCATTCTTTGTTTGAGAGGCATTTAGGTTGTTTCCAAGTTCTGGCTATGACAAACAATGCTGCTATGAACAAAGTTGAGCACATGTCCTTCTGGTATGCTTGAGCATCCTTTGGGTATATACCCAAAAGTGCTATTGCTGGGTCTTGAAGAAGGTTGTTTCCTAATTTTCTGAGAAATTGCCATACTGATATCCAATGGCACTCTACCAGTTTGCACTCCCACCAGCAATGCAGGAGTGTTCACACAACCTCTCCAGCATAAGCTGTCATCAGTGTTTTTGATCTTACAAGTGTAAGATGAAATCTCAGAGTTGTTTTCATTTGCATTTCTCTGATGGCTAAGAATGTTGAGTATTTCCTTAAGTGTCTTTCAGCCATTTTATATTCATCTGTTGAAAGTTCTCTGTTTAGGTCTGTACTCCATTTTTTATTGAATTATTTGTTTTTTTCATGACCAATTTCTTGAATTTTTTATATATATATTTTGGAGATCAGTCCTCTGTCTGATGTGTCCTTTACTTTACAGAAGCTTTTCAGTTTCAGGAGGTCCCATTTATTAATTGATTCTCTCAGTGTCTGTGCTACTGTGGTTATATTTAAGAAGTTTTCTCCTGTGTCAAGGCATTCAAGTGTACTTCCCACTTTCTTTTCTTCTAGGTTCAGTGTGGTTGACTTTATGTTGAGGTCTTTGAAACATTTGGATTTGAGTTTTGTGTGTGGCGATAGATATAGATCTATTTTCATTCTTCTACGTGTTGATATCCATTTATGGCAGCACCATTTGTTGAATATGCTTTTTTCATTTTATATGTTTTGCTTCTTTGTGAAAAATCAGGTGTTCGTAGGTGTGTGAATAAATACTTTTGTCTTTTATTTGTTTCCATTGGTCCTCCAGTCTGTTTCTGTGCCAATACCAGGCTGTTTTCAGTACTGTAGCTCTGTAATAGAGTTTGAAGTCAGGGATTGTGATAACTCCAGAAGTTCTTTTATTGTACAAGACTGTTTTGTTTTGGCTATCCTGTTTTTATTTATTTTATTTTTTTGTTTTTCCATATGAAGTTGAGTTTTCTTTCTAGGTCTGTGAAAATTTTGCTGGGATTTTGGTGGGTATTGCATTGAATCTGTAGATTGCTTTTAGTAAGATTGCCATTTTTACTATGTTAATTCTACATACCCAAGATCATGGGAGATCTTTCCATTTTATGGTGTCTTCTTTAATTTCTTTCTTTAAAGGTATAAAGTTCTTGTCATACAGGGCTTCTACTTGTTTGGTTAGATTTTCTCCGAGATACAAATAACAAGTAGGATTTGTTATGATCTTCAACAATATTGGGCTGTTATTAGAAACAAATATCTATTGTTTTTAAACACCAAAATTGGTTAGTGAAAGAATGAAATCTCACAATAATTCATGTGTGAGACAGGACACAACATGAATGTTATTGGGCACCAGCAGGGGCAGAGGTCATTGTCTGAGGTTTAAGGAAGTGCTGAGGTTTTTTGTTTTTAGATGCCAGCGTTTGGAATGAAGCTGAAATGATTGACAGGCTTTGCAGGAAGGAAGTATGGAATTATACATTCTCTATGATATTAACAATTAGACTAGCTATCAGTTAACAAGAATTGTCTATGAGTGAATAGGAGTGATGTATCTAATTTAAAAATTCAAGAGGTAGAAATATACCCAAGCAAGTATGGGAATGAAGGACCGTATCTGTGGAGACCAGAGTGGCATTGACAGTGCATTTGTCAACACCACAAGACTAGACTGTGTCTGATGCTAAGAGGACAGCCATTATGACCTCCTTCTTTAGAAGGGAATGGTACAAAAATAATCTCCCTCTCTTTAAAATCATTATAGCTAGGAAGCCATACTGCAGGGAAGAAACATTTTATAATACCTCACTCTACATTTCATTGTTTCCTAACCCGTGAAGACCCAGAGATTTTGTTTTGGTAAGACATCAGTTTCATTATCAGAATAAAAGCCCAATTATTTTCTTGCTTTATGAGAAGATGGGTAACCCGTTCACAATATTTTTCAGTGTAGTCACAGTTTGATATTTCTTCTGTTACTCGGCTCTTAATGGCACATTTTGAAAACTGTAGTTTTATTTATCATTATAATAGCCATCTGAACACTTTATCACTTGACCTCAATTTTTCCTATTGTGACAGGGGTGACTTATATGCCACATTTCAATTTAATGGGAAAAAAATTCTTTCAGATTGGTTTGGGTTTTGGTGAATTGATTGTTACACATTTCAGGAAAATATCACCTGGGGATATGTAAGGGCCCATAGATGTGAGCCTGTTCCACCTTGGTTGGAGGTCAGAGAGCGTGAGCTTAGTTTTGCTCTTCCAGGTTGTAGACAACAGATGTGGCTACAAGCAAGTGATTCGGACCTAGGGTGTGGTTCATCAGTATTTTGGGTATATAGGTATATCATCTGTTCCACCTGAACTGGAGAATTCAGTTCTATTTCTTATATCATGCTAATGAAGTCTGTTAGCTCCCATCTCCCCATTGTGGAGTGAAGTGTATAAGAATGTGGAAAATAAACGCCGATGATTCAATATTCACTGATTTTTCCCTCTGCTTTGTGTTTCTGTCTTTTATTTCTCTCATATCTCGGTTCCTTTGGCTTAATGATTCTAATCCTCACACTTTTACCCTGGAACGTACAAACTTTGTTGAGGCTGGTCTTATACAGATGGAGCAGCAACATGTGGCTTAGGACACACAACAAATATTACAAGGACATGTGACCAACAGTCCAGGAGAAAAACACGGAGGACCCCGCAAAATAAATATTACACTGTAGATATAGAGGTGAGAAATGAGCTCTCAGAAATAAACAATAATAGATAATAAAGAAAGAAAGGTTGGGGATGAAATACCAAGAGTAAAATTGTATATAACTGTAGATATAGGACTAGGAATTAATATTCAACTGTCTACACTTACACACTTGGTCTTATATATTTTGTGATGGCACAGAAATACACTTGTTTATATTTTAATAGTTAGAGGAGCTGGGGTGGAGCAGAAACAAATGCAAAAATTTTTAGCGTTTGTAAACACTCTGCTCCCTCTTCTACACTGGTGGCATAGCCACCACTACCTCTGAACTTCTCTGGATTCTGAGAGGCCAAAGGGTGGCCTCACCTATGCCCCAGCTGCTGCCAATGCTGAGCAAACATGTATGCTGTTGTCACCAAGCCTGTGCACACACGTTGTACTAACTGACTCTGGACCTCACTAGTCCCTGGAGTCAGGAAAGGCAGGAGACACAAAAGTTTGGAGGGTTTGGGTGCCTAGAACCAATTGGCAGGGAATGGCTAGAGGCAGCATGGCCTAATACAGAAATTCTCCTAATTTTGTCATTAATAAGAAAGCAGGGGTAGTAAAAAACAGTGTGGCTATACCTGCCTAAGCTTGGGGGTGCAGCAGTCTCAGAGTCGCTACAGCAGCAGGTATCCTGAGCTCACTCAAAAATTTGCCTGTTGATCCTGGTCTATGGCAGGACTGCTCAACATGGCTGTGCCCTGCCCAGGCACAACAGACAATGAAGGATCAGGTTCCTGGTCGCAAGTTCCTGGTGGGACCACAAAGCCTCAGAGAGCACAGTTGTACTCCACACTGCTCCCAGTTTCAGCTGTGAGCCCAGACTGGTTTCCAGCCTGAGAGTCAAAACTGTGGAGGAGTAGCCTCAGGGAGCTGCTGTCCAGGCCCAGTCAAGTGCTGCTGAAAAGCGAATGCACCTCCAGCCAGGGGGCTGCAAAAACCGGTCAGCAATAGATACTTGCAGCTTGGATTAGAAAGATAGTTTACAAACTTTAAAAAAAGTATCTAATGGCTATGATCATGTGTGTGTGTGTGTGTGTGTGTGTGTGTGTGTATGTGTGGCTTACAGAGGATCTTGAGCCCCTAAGTGAGAATATTAAGGGGAATAATGATTCTAATTCCCCCTGGCAGTTCTCAGAAATTACTAAACAAAATGCTGGCTCTAAAACAATATGCAATCAACATGTCCATAGGGCTTTGAAAACAACAACAACAAAAAAAATAGGGACTTATACCCTCAGTGTATGTTGGAAAGGACCCGATCCTGTTTTAATATGGGGTTAAGGGCATATGTAAGCTTTGTTCACAGGTAGAAAATAAAGTTTGATGAAATGATTGCCTGTAAAAAGAGGATTGCCAGTTCTGATGACATCGAAGCCCCTGGCATCCCCATAGAAGAGTTGGAGTGAGTGATTCCTAGCTTCTTGGTGGACATACTGCACAGACTTTCAGACCTCAGCGTGTCTTGTTTACTTTGGACCTGGCCCAAGAACACTAACTGTGTTTTTGACAGTTTATCCATACTATATCTTTGGACACAGAACTCATTTTTGCAAGTATGGTGTTTAATCTGCTGTTGAAATAAAGGATTTGAGAACTGAGAAGAAAATTTTTCCCTCTGAGGTAAAGAGACTTGTTAAAGCAATAGAACACTATTATGGAGGCAAAGAGCGAATGAAAACCCTTTTCAAAAATGAGGAGAAATAGCCTAAAAGTTTTTACTACTGCTCAGAGACTGGGAAAGTTCACACTTATCTTTGAAACTTAGAAGCAACAATACAATTAGGGCATAGGAGGGAAAAGAACTTCATATCTTACCCATTACTGAAACCTCTTCTTATCTTTTGATTAGATGGATTTAAGAGAATTGCAATTTGAGAAATTATGTATTTATTGTTAATTTTCATACTAGAGTTATGGTATTGACCCATTAATGTTTGTAATTACATTAGATCACGATGAAGATGCTACTGACTAGAAAAAGGTTAGAGCTTGTCTGAGAAAAATTTGACATGATAAGTCCTTAGATTTGATATGTTTAATGAGACAAATTTGGATTTTGCTTGTAGCTGAAATCTGTTAAAGATATCCTAGTCCAATTTAAAAAGGCAATCTCACCTCTGGTCATCCTCAATTCCTTTATTAGGAGATATTGTAGCCATAGGAGTATATATGTCACAAAGCATTATCTGCTTGCATAGGATTAACTCTCTTCACAGAAAATTGGCTCAGAGGTACACAGAGCCTAGAGATGCACTCTCCCTTAACCCTTTATTCACAGAGGCTGGTTGACAGAGACAGGTAAGATCTTTTTCCCCCAGGCAATCTAAGACAATACATACAGGACAGAATATATGTACCAATGACAGGTAAGTCTGGAAAACAGAAAAGAGGCCCCCAAGCCAGGCACAGTCATCTTTTCTGCAGCAGAAGCACAGTCTTTATTAAATAAAAAGGAGGAATTGAGGGGACCGACAGATGTGAGCCTGTTTTACCTTGGCTAGAGTTCAGAGAGTCTGAGCTTGCTTTAGTTCTTTCAAAGTTGTTGACAACAGATGTGGCTAAAAATAAGAGTTTCTGACATAGGGTGTGGATAATTAGTATTTTAGGTATAGAGGTTGATCTGCTCCACCTGAACCAAAGGTAAGAGAATTCAATTCTATACCTTATATTATAGTAATGAAATCTGTTGCCTCCCCCTCCCCTTTTTGTAGTGGACTTTTTAAGCATGTGAAAAAGAAGTGGGTGATTCAGTATTCACTGAATTTCCCTCCCAATGCTGTTTTGTGTTTCTGTCTCTTTCTTATCTCATATCTCTGTTTCTTTGGCTTAATAATTCTAGTCCTGAAATGTACAAAATTGGTCAAGGCTGGTCTTCATGAGTGACATGGTGATGCAGTCTGGATTCTAAACTCAGAACTATTGCATTTTGTAAAAAAAAAATTAAAAAATTGATGATACAATTATGAATCTTTTACTAATAAACTTATGAAGACCCATTCCATATAAAATGAAGAGATACTATGCTGAAAATAAATACTGGTAGGAACATTGTGATAGGGGAAACAATAGATGATTTGTAGCCTCCTAGTTTCTAGAGTTAAGGGTGGGTTTGTTGTTGATTCCCATTTCAAAGTGAACTGAGGAGTAAAAAATTTCTTAACCCCCTGTCTTAACATCAAGGTTTACATTGAGCATACTGCGACACACATAGAACATTAAAATTATGTAAAACGTTTGCATATCAAGACTTGATGAGCATGGAAAAGGTCCATTCTTTCCTACCTGATGATACTGGAGAATTTATGTCTTCTAAATTTTGTTTTAAGAAGGAAATTAATACTGAAGTTCTCTTAAGACAATATGTCGCCATTTATATTGTTTCCATTTTGTGAATTTGAATATTTCTTATGGCTTCTTCATAATGACGATGAAGTGAATTGTTTAGGCTATGCAGCTAATGTCAACTGCAGAGTTTAAGCCAAAACCAAACTGTAGTGGTTTCCCACTGTCTGTGGTGGGGAGAATTGGTCACTACTGTTCTATCTTCAAATACTCACACTGAACTTTCTTGACACTGAACTTCTTGCTGGACATTTTAAGTTGTTTATCCAGAGTCCAACATACTTTAACCTACATAGTTCTGGTGATAATTGCTGCATTTCCAAATTAATAAAAAAACTGGCACAATACTAAGTAATATCAGAGTTTGTTATTTGTGAAGTGCCAATTTTCTGTAATTAGGGAAATTTCTAATTATCACTGGAACTATTCATTAATATTTGAAGCAAGATAGAAATGATAGAAATAATTTTCTAGTGGCTAAAATTTTGAAAGGCCACCTGCTGTCACCACTTTGATGAAGCCATTTCTTTGTATCTTGTCAATCCATGGGATAGTTGTGAAGAAAGTGGAAGATACATTATTTTCTAAAATGCCATGATGTGATGCTTCCAATGCAAGGCTTATAAATTGTTTAACTCATAAGCTAGGGAAGGCCCACACTTAATCACTTAATACTAGTACCTTTTGATAAGGTCAAAGTGGCATGTGTCATTAAGTAAAGGGCACAATTTTCTACATTTATTCCATATTATGAAAAAAGGTATTTATTTGCAAGCTTTAACAGCAGCAATGCTAACTATCATTATTAAATCACATAATGTTAGAAATATGATAAGCTTATGAACAGCCACATAGAAAATGAGGTATCATTTTCAAAGTTTACAGAATATTAATCATGGATGGCCTTTCAAGATTGATTTTGAAACATGTTCTTTGACCCAGCATAAAAAGGAGTATAAATGTAGGAGATATTTCCAAAAGGGTTTAAAAATATGTGTTTATTAAAATACAGTATGTATTAGAACTGTTTTTTTTTATATTTAGCCAATGAGGTGTTCTGAAACAGTGAATTACTAATTTATTTAACAAATATTTTCTAAGATATCTTAAGAAAATAGGGTAGTCATATAAAACTACTGAGTCACAGATTGCAGGGTCTTATTAGGAGAAAACTAGTTGGCTGAGAATCTTGGTGGCCCAGCGCGATGTTGAACTAAGGATCAGAGCAAGACCAATGAGTGAACGAAGCAGTGTCAGGAAGCAGAGGGTGAAGAAGGTGAACATAATAGTCAGGGAACGAGAGAGTGATAAGTTAAAAAATTGGAAAAGATAACCTTGACTGAAAGGAATAGTGGACAGTGTTCATCACCAGCCAGTATCAGATCAGCTGAGTTACAGCTACATGTTCAATGCATTACACAACAACTCTAAAGTTTAAGAAAGAAAAATTGGTCAACACACATAACCATGATATTAAATCTATATTTTTATTGATAGTGAAAGAAATATATTGTAGCATGGTGGAATTTATGATTTAATGTAATTTCTATGGCCTTCAGAAGCTCCTTTGCAATTTAAATCTTGCAAACCCGCATTGCATTTTATAGCAGGAAGGGTTTTAGTTGCCATACCATTGCATTCCTAATCCTTAGGTTAATTAATAACTTTCTAGAGAATGCCCAAGTCAGATCTACAAAGGCATAGAAACATGTGTTTCCTCCGTGTTCATTCATCCTGGAAGCAACTATCTGCAGAAATAGCCTCAATTTCTTTCTTATCTTTTAGACTTTCTAGAATCATTATTTGAGCTTTGCTCCATTGGGATCAAGTTCTAAATTCAGGATATCTTTTCCAAAGCCTGACACTTAGAGATTAATGTAATTTCAACCTATACGCTGGTCAGGAAGAGTCCATGGAAAGCTGCTTAGGTGATTGCAGTTCAAATTGTACTTTTCAAGATATATGAGACTGTCTAGCTCAAAAGAGATCCAATTTGGCTACTGGATCAGTCAGCAATCTTAGCTATAAAAGGAATTCATTGTGTCTGATATATGGCTAGAAAGTGAACCATTATTAAAAAGATATTGGGTAACTTACAGATTCTCTTCCAAGGCTAGAGAACAGCTCCAAGTTTTATACCCATAATGCAGTCGATAATAAGATTTCAAAATGTTATGGATACTGATAGAGACACTACTAGAGCCGGGCACTGGAACTCAGTATGTTTCCTAGAATGCCAAGCTATGCCTGGAATCACAGTACTGTCTTGATACTGCACAGCTGTCTAATTCTTGCTGTTTGAAGATGAGAATGGGTGGATCAGTATCTATGTGCCAGGAGGCCGCACTGTTTCAGACAAGTGGGGGGCTCTATATATGCAGGCAGAGGCTTCAGTATCCAGGCAATCAACATGAGTCATAAATAACCCTTGGGATGCATTTCTTACTTCTTACCTTCTCATAATAAAATCATGTCAAAGACAAAAATTGATCTCTTAATACGTTATTTCATAAGATTTCTGTGAATATATAGAAGATTACATGTTTTTTTAATCCTTTTTAAATTCTACTTTTTGTCTTACTAGTTTACACATACACTGCATACAAGAATAGGAACACAGGGGACATTGTTCTTTAAAGTAAGTGTTTTGTAAGGTGTGCAAGTCCTAGCAATGTAGTATGTGCCTTTGTACCTAAAGCTAGTCATACAGCACTATAAAAAATTCTATAAGCAATGATCTTAAGTATTCTTATCATTAAAAAGAATGATGATAAATGGAGAGGAAACTCTGAGAGGTTAAAGGTGAGCATAAGTACATATTGTAGCAATGAGATGAATGCAGATGGAGTGTCCCTTATTCAAAATGTTCCAGACCAAGTGTTTCAGATTTTGGAATTTTTCAGGCTTTGAGATATTTGCATATACTTCATGATATGTCTCGGGGTGAAGTTAGAAGCTAAGTGCAAAAAAGATCAATGTTTTATAAATATCTTACATACATAGTGTGAAGATAATTTTTACATAATATTTTAAATGCTATCACATGGCTTGTTGAATGAGATAAGATGTGTAGTTTTCCATGTGTAGTATCCTCTTGCCTCTCAAGACATTTCAGATGCTGGGAACATTTTATATTTTTGGGTCTTCAGATTGATAATACTCAACCTACATTTACCTCCCAATTCATCAGTCTATAAATGTTAAGTACATATATATAATTTTCTACTTCAATCACCCCTCCATAGATGGATTCAGAAAATGTAATCATTGTAACATAACAGTAAAGTATGAAAAACCTTCTATTTCTATCATCTGTGATATGGAGGGCTCATCGCTGTTTCCTGTGCTTGGGCATCATTGGAACTAGTAACAGAAGACATAGTGCTTAGATGATCCGACACCCTGAAGTGTGCACTATTACTCCTAGAGAAACTGTGATGCTGTTAATATATAGGATACTCTTACATTAATAATGGACCTCCATATAATCATTGCATCAACTTTATCACATGTCCACCTGGAAGCTAGACTTCCTCCTGACTAATTGATTTAGGAAATGATCCCATGGAATCTGTCCTATAACCCTCAGAAGAATGCACTGTCTTTGTCTCATTTTACATAAGAGGACATTGGAGCAGAGAGATTAAGTTTCCCACTCAGGGTGCAATTTTTCATACATGTCCTAGGCCAGGTTGGGACCCAGGTATTCTAATGCTCTTAGCCTAGTTGAGCATTAGGAAATTAGACACTGGGGTTCTCTAGTGGGTCTTTGTGGAGGATAAAAGCAGAATTCTTAAGGGAAGGGTGCATTTGCTTTTATTTATTCACTGAAATGAGAGGTCATTTTATTGCCACAGATACAGAAAATATGTCATCCGTTTTCTTCTTTGGTCTGATCTCCGCTGCAGGGAGCCATGTTACCCAGTGTGAAAAATATTCCAAGCATCTCAGCTGATAAATTCTAATGGAGACCTGATGGTTTTTGTATGTGTAGGACTTTGTTCAGATTCGTTTAGTGCACCAAGCATGAACTGCTTAAATCTTTTACATACAGCCATTCTAGTGTCTATTAATTAGAACCGTCTTTTAATTGCCCTGGTGCTTCAGAATTAAGTCAATATAGTTACAAGGATAGAATCCCCTAGGGGGAATATTCTTATGAGAAGCTAGTGGTATTAAAAACAGCAGAAGCAGCAGACAATAAAATTCCCAATAACATCTATAATCCCTCCCCCAATCTTTATAAATCATTTAAAGCTAAAACCTCATTCTCATGTTGTTGATTATAATATGCGCGTTGTTTAGCTTCCATGGCCTTACTCAGTTATAATGTTGTAGGTTTCCTCCTGTGTCTTCAGCTCCTCCATTTTAAAAACAATGCATTTATTTTCTTTTCCCAACAGCTCTTAGGGGAGATAGCCAGCACACTGCTTTTGTTTTCAGATTTACTCCTCAGTTTAAACCGGAAAAGATCACATACCGATCATTGCCAACAGTTCATTGAACGGGTCTATTTGCTTTTATTTATACAGTGGAATAAAAGGCTATTTTATTGCCACAAATTTAGAAAACATGTCAACTGTTTTCTTCTTTGGTCCAGTTCTTGCTGCAGGATGCTTCATCTAAGTATTTGAGGTTTAGGGCATTTTAGCTTTAGTGTGTAAGAAATATCAGCTATTAAAAGGTTGGGTAAATTAGGAGAAAAGAAAGGAAGGGAAGAAATTATTCAAAGGCAGGCTCTGAAGAAAAACTTGATTGAACACTTGATATGATATTGAAATCAGTATCTTAGCAGAAATAGGTTCATGACCTTCTTCCTAATTTTCAAAATCTCTTTGCTGGTGGAGAATGATGCAACCTAAAACTGGATGAGTGCTAAACCAGAGCCTTGATATTTTCACCTCTTTCAAAAGACTTCTCTCCTTAACAATGCCCAGGCTTTCTTCTCCGCTAAGCAGCTCTTAGCTTTCCTTACTCCAGCCAACCCCAGACCCCTGACTGTCCATTGGTCTCTCAGGAAATGTCCAGAATTTGCTACTATTTATCATCAAAAGCTATTTTGGTTACCACCTCGAAGTTCCTATGATTATTCATTATATATAACTATATGTAAATGTAACAATGCTTTGATAACATGGCCTTCAAAAATAATCCTACACAATCTGGCCGCCGGCCACAGCCTATATTACAAGTCACATTAGCTCCCTATTCTCTGGAGTTTTAGTCAGACTTTTATAAAAAGTTCACAGAGCCCAGATTTGTGAGTCACTGCATATAATAAATAGCATTCCCACGGGGACCATAAGTCTTTGAATCAGTGTCAGGTGTATCAGCTATGATGCCTCTGCCTGCTGATGACAAATGTACTGTGGAGTCCTCACTATTCTGAGGCCTCCCTTTCTTCATCTTTAAAATGAGAGACTGAAATAAAATTGATGGTTTTCAAACATTTATTTTAAATCAGAGTCACCTCTTTTATTTCAAAAGAAAAACAAGTTGCATTGTTCTATTGCCTCTAATAACATTTTGCTTCCTGCTTCAGGGCGCAGCTCACTGAACTGGCAAAAAGAAAACAGGAAAGATCCAAAAGCAGCCAGAAATGTTGGGTCATGTGTTCTATCTTATCTTCCAAAGAAAAAGAAAATGCATGCAGGAAAGCAGCAAAAGTATACTACACTATTCTATACTGTACTGTACTATATTCTAATATACTGTACCCCCCCCCCCCGGCCCCGGGGACAGGGTTACTCTGTAGCTTTGAAATCTGTCCTGGAACTCACTCTATAAATCAGGCTGGCCTCAAACTCACAGAGATTTGCCTGCCTCTGCCTCCCACGTGCTGAAATTAAAGGTTTGAGGTACCACCATCTAGCTGTATACTATACTCTAAACCTTGGAGTCTTAGACAATACAATGTTTAGGAAACATTTTCATTTTCTAAAGATTTTTCTCTATTGTTGAAATACATTTTAGTATGTAAATAGACTACTCAGATGACACAGAAATGAATGAAAATTGGGTCAATGTCCAAGAACCAAGTGAAAATTAGCTTCCAGAGAGAGGCAAGGTCACCCACTAGCAGCACTTAGTCCAGGGGTGAACAGGATGGTATTGAAGGGCCTGTCGCTCTCCAACACTGTAATAGACAACTCAACACAATGTCTATTGAACTGCTACACTTCATGCTTTTATTGTAAATTATGTGTGTAACAAAACATACTGTTTGACATCCTCCTTATGGCTGTCTCTCTTTTCCTCTATCCTTCCTTCCTTCCTTCCTTCCTTCCTTCCTTCCTTCCTTCCTTCCTTCCTTCCTTCCTTCCTTCCTTCCTTCCTTCCTTCCTTCCTTCCTATATGTGCTATACAAGCATGCTTCCAGTGACATTTATACTCATCTCTCCTTTATTAAATTTTAATTTATTGTTAGCTAATCTGCAAGATATTGGGTTTATCTTGCTGTTTCTTGTTTAACTTTGTTGATTCTTACCTAACTTGTATCTTTTCATTCACATCTTAGGTCTGGTTCTTAAGGATGAGTTTATTTTCAATACATTTTTTCTGTCTCTAACTCTTATAGTTACAATTGTTTTCTTATATATTTTTTAAAAAATCCAAGCTATTAAGAAACTTGTTATATGACAACTTCTATGTATCTGAAGAACACCTTTCTTAAACCCCAGTTTTTCACAGTGCTTCAGGGATGGGATAAAATTTCCCTAAAAATTAGGAAAAATACCTGCTGGTGTATTTCCCCAAGGTGCTAATAATAATGAAAGAGCATACTGTTTGAGGAATGATGCTTTTTTAATGAACAATCCATAAGGAAGATAATATGAATTTCCCAAGTGAAACCCCTGACAACCTGTGAAGGCCATGAAGGCACCAGGACATCTCTATGGTGACTTTGCTACTATGGCCCCTACACTGACATCACAGAAAACCCTCTGTGCATTCATTGATATGTGTTAATAAAATAATATTTGTGATTAAGCTTTTTCCCTCTCTTTTTAAGTATCACGCTGTGTTCTGGAGGAACAAAAATAAAAGAAGTTGATATCTACAATGTAACTATTAAGCAAGAATTTGCTCCACTGTTATTTGGGTGTAATGGGTACTGGGCATCACAATGCACTTGTAATTGGGTCTGTACTTGTTCACTTCAAGGGTTCCGTGTTATTTCTACTTGAACCCATTTTTTGATGCCGTTCAGCTCAGCAGTGCTAGCTCACTCTTGTTATGCAGTTGAAAAACTGTGGCCATTAAAAATAGGATACGGCGCGATTTTGTTGTGCAGCACGGCATGGAAAATCAGTTGCTGTTCATAACAGCTCGGCAGTTGGTTGATTTAAAACAGGGGGGTGACTTGGGATTGACAAGCAGACAGTTTGTGAAAAGGGATATTGTATCTTTAAGGCTTTCTGACTGATTGTGTTTAACTGCACCACCCAGCAGGCAGGAATTAGGCTGTGGCCTCACCGAGAGCCTGAAAGCTCCAGAGCTGGTTCTCAGTTCTCCAGATTTTTTTTTTAAAGAACACAAATATTTTGGAATTTAAATGCATGATAATTTTTTTTAAGTTGGATGAGTGTGTGAGAGTGAGCAAATTATAAATCACCCCCAGAGCTTCCTTTGTTAGCCATCTCTGGGGCTATCTTAGACCCATTGGTTATGGGGAGGAGGAGATGGCTCATTGAAGCAGTAAGAAGCCTGACAAGCACATGCTCCTGCGGGAAATGGTCAAGGCTTGTGCCTTGGGTTTTGGGAAGCAGTGACTTCTGGGCAGTTGATTGTGTTAATGAGACTAGAGTTGAAGCATGATACTAAGATTCATAGAGACAATACCCAAGACCTTTTACTTAGGGGCATGATAAACTTTTCCTTACCTAAGACATTATGGGGAAAAAAGTGAGTACTTTAGAATTAAATCGAAGAAGACATAAGTTTATAGAATATACTCCATGCACTACTCAGATTCCTTGATCTTTTCCTATGACTTCTCAAGATGCTTACTTAGTGCGTTCAAAAGTGGTGAACACTGTAAAATTTTTGTTGTTCCATAAGATTAAGTTAGGAACTCAATGTATTTGTGTCACGGAGGAGCAGTAGACAGGTCACCTCGATGGTGTAAGAACTGGATGTGTGGGTTTACTGCAGTGACCATCTCTGTAATCAAATGACAACAGTGAGGGCACACTCACTGCGTGCATGACCATGTGCTGAGAGTTTTCTAGACAAAATAGTGCTGAAAATGTAATCATCATCTAATTTTTCTTCTGTTTGTCATTCTTTGTTGGTGCATTATCTCATATAGGCTTGGACATGACTGATCCTCAAAATTCTATGTTCATTTCTCTTATCAAGTGAGCTCATTTTTAAACTGTTATTGCTTTCTTTTTCTACTTGTCCAAACCCTTCTAACAATCATGGTGTATATGGATTATAGGATTTTTTTATTTGAAATGAAGGAATTAACACATATACAAACATCTTAATATGTTATTTGTCATTTTGTCCTCCTTATAACACCATGAAGGATAATGAATATCCTTTTAGGTACCCATAACCTGATTTGTTAATAGACTTATTATTAAGAATTGAGTTTCTCGGTTCTCAGCTCTTCTCATGGGTCATATACTCAACTCCAGAGTCAGCTGTCTCCTGATTTAAGTGTAACTGGAATATTTTCATATGATTTTTATCATATTGAAGTACAGAAAAGGCCAAGCAAAAGCTACCCACAAATGGAGTGGCTCTTAACAGTTGTTGCTAAGAGCTTAAATCTAATGTTTGTGTTTGAAAACACCCAGGAACACTTTTTATCTTGTTTTTCATTTTTGGAACTTGCTTGATGATTAAATTACTCAATAGGGCAAATTATACTCTTGTATTTATCCCTCACCATGTTTTCTCTGAAGGCAAGTAAGAAGAAAGAGATGATCTAAGTAAAATATAAATGTGTACCAAGATACATTTGTTGCCAAACATGTTAGAAATTTGTCTAATTATTACTTTGAATAAAAGAAATATTTCCTTTTGGTATTTCAAAAATGCAAATGTGTGCATACTTTTACATATGTCTACGTCTGAATATGGAGGTCAGTATTGCCACAAGTGCCCAGGATTCATTAATTTTGTAGTATTGATAGATATTCCTTGGAATTTGGATGTACAGAAGATCAAAGCTTAAAGTGTATTTTTTCCCAAAGTGACAATGAGCCTAATTCCCTGTCAGTTAATGCCAGGTGTTTCTCTCCCTAGTATTAAGTTCTTCAAAACAGTGTCTGCATAGGACCCCATTCACAGAGGCTTAACGCTGGGGAGAAAATGATTACATTAAATCGAATGGTATGAATAATTCATGACATCACATTTTGTAATCCTGGTGTTAAGCATAAAACCAGTGGTTTATTTTTCAGCAAAATGGTTTTGTATCATTTAAGATCGTGCACAATGCAAAACAATAACTGCATACATAATGCAAGAAGGATGGTGGTGAACAGGGGCCGTAAGAGTGCTTGCAGCATCATTTGTGGTGTGATCATAATAAACACATTTTGAGCCAATGCCCATGGGTACCCAACCTTTGCTGGTATCTTCTGAGTCCAACAGAATGGCTGTTTTTTTAATTTGTTTTTGAATATTACACCTGACCTTTACCAATATTCTGAAAGTCAGTCCTTGTATTTTGCTAAACCTACAAACCCCTTTGTCCCTTTTCTTTCAGTCTATGTGGAGAGCAATCTGCTGACAGTAAGCAATTTTTATAAATAATGCTTAAATTTTTTTATGTGGAATTAGAACTACTGGAAAAATCCATAGACTCTAAACTGAAGCCTTCTATAAAGAACTTAAATCTTCTGGGAAAAAATGTCAGTTATTTAGCAATTCAGCCAAGTTCTTTTTAGGAAGGCCATTTATATTTCTAAGACCAAATAAATTGCTCTGGGTCTTAGATGAACTTTCTCCCTAAATTCTCTTTCCCGTGGAATTACTGAGGAAGACTGAGGATGCTCTCAGCCCTCATGAGGCAGCTTTCAGGTCATGTGCTTTGCAGCAATACTCTAATGTGAGTCTGTTTATGCGGCTGCATTTCAGACTGCAATAATTGTATACCTGAACCATCTGCAGCAGCCTCTTCCAGCACCTTCCTGTGGACAGCTCCCAGGCACTCCAGGGAAGCCAGAGTGGACTCCTGCTGATTCACCCACATGTTTGTCTTGATTGAAAGGTTGGCCTGTGCTAGTGGATTTCAAAGGCTTGCACACACACACACACACACACACACACACACACACAAAACACACACAAACACAAATCTCTCCATTGAAAGTCTCAGGAGTTTTTGTTAAACATTTGTATTACTTGTGACTATTTAAATATAGCATCCGTGTTTTACAACATGAACATATTTGGTGATATTTTTGATATGATGCTATTATTTATTTAAAATAACATGTTCATAGTTAACACTTTGTGAGTATCCTTAAAATTATAATCTAAATAAAGATAAATTTTCATAGATACAGAAAACAGGCCTTTAAAATATAACTTTATAATAATAATTTGGAATCATATTAAAATGCCTTTCTATTCAGTGTTATTTATTTACTGAGGTACCAAGAATATGTTCTTGTTTTATGGTTTTTAAGAAGACTTGAAGAATGAGTGTGATACAAAAGTTTTTTGTAGAAACATTCACAAAGTTTACATAGAGAAGTAAATTGTACTTGCTTGTAATGAGAATGTTTAAGAAAGAGAACCCAACTCAGTTATTGGATTTGAATATAATAATGTTGAAAGTGGGGCAGAGGGTAGTTTTAGATCTGTCCACTTCATCAAAGAGATATATAATTACCTCAATTAACCAAGAGCACAAGTCACAATTTGTAAAGGAAATATATTTTCTGTGGCATGCCAATCCTATGTCAATGACACAGAGCCATATCATTTAATACCATGGCACCATTGGAGAATGACAGCGGCTGACTCCTTTTTCTTCCTCACTAGAAACTATGATGTTTCTAGTTTGTAAGTAAGTGCTTCTAGTGTTGACTACAAGATTCTTCATTTGGCCAGTGGAGTTCTCTCTCTGCTGACCTCTGTAATAGTACAGCAGAGTTGCTTTAGAAGCATCTGTTTGGAGGAAGAGTTTTAGCTGCTTAGAGACTCTTCTTTCCCCATCCTTTAATGAATCATATAAGATTAACTTCAAATTAAATGTTGTAAGACAGCAAGTAAACCGCACTCATTAGGAATTTCATGTGTGGCTTCAAACACTCTTTGAAGTCTGCTAGATCAGTGACACGGACTGGCCTGGACACCTTGTCTCCACATACTTACATGCTTCACCTTGAAAGACAGAGTTTGCTGAGATAGCTCTTTCCCTGCCTCCACAGAACATATGTCAACCCAGCAACAGAGAATTAGCTGTAGAGAAAAGAAAGATAGTTCAGAGGAAGCCTGTTCAATAATTAATCTACCAAGTAAGTGTCTGAATATTTGATAAATATTTAGTCAAGTATGTGTACCATGAAACATTGGTTGCATACTAAAGAGTTTGCAAAGGTAAAAACTGCCAGTCACATGCAACAATGATAAGGCTATTTCAAATCAGATGTCGGATATGAGTAAAAATTTCCCCATCACATAAATCCTTAGCCACTCACAGGGTCCTGTTCTGTATCTGTATTCTGTATGTGTGGTTGGTGTCTCACATCACGCTTTAATTAATAACTGTTGCCTGCCCCATTGTGTAAGGTAAAATATTCTGATGCATTCATGAAATGGGTACTGGAACCTTGACCCTATGTGCCCCTGAAATTCAAGTTATTGCAGTAGGAACAGCGTGATGAGTGATCCCCTGTGATATCCTGAATAGGTGCAGTGTTGGCTGCGGAGTCTAGAGATCAAGCATTAGAACTCAGTTTAATCAACAATTGTCAGTTCCGTGAGGTATTTTGTGCACTGGAAAGAAAGAAAGAAAGAAAGAAAGAAAGAAAGAAAGAAAGAAAGAAAGAAAGAAAGAAAGAAAGAAAGAAAGGAAGGAAGGAAGGAAGAAAGGAAGGAGAAAGGAAACCTAACTTGTAAAAATTTTCACTGCAGAAAATACAAAATTGAATTATTGAGTGGCAAAATTAAACATATAAATAAGAGTCTGATTTTAAGAAAGATTGTATTTTATAGCTAGAATTAAAAGTTTTCTTTCTCCCCCTGTAGCTAAGCACTCCTAGGGTGTGTTTAACAAGTATACTTCCTGAAATCACTTTCTCCTTCTTCATTATTTGTTTGTTTATTTGTTTGTGTGTTTGTTAAAAATCCCTCTGGGGAGCTCTTGGCCTGCTTGTGGCATCTCACAGGAGATATATGTTTTCGATCATTGGCTTTCTTAGAGGTAGGTGTAGATCCTTGCAGAGGTGGGGTTGACTGTTCTCCTTGGCACCTCCTGCTGGCCAGGGTAGCATTAATGACTGTGCCAGAGAGGCCTCATCTTCTCTCTTCCAGCCCATGTGAACTGTTGTCATGGCAACCACTGTAACTAAAGAATATAGCTCAGGGTCTGCAGCTTGTGGAAGAAATAGCAGAACCCAGTGAGGCTTAGAATGCCTCTAGGATCCACCAACACAAATGACTGGTTTTTAGGGAACATTTCTATCTGACTTTGCTCCCAGAAACCATGACTGTTTCCTAATGATTGTTCCTTTGTCCATCACACTGACTTTGCTCCTCTGCCTCCTACTAAGGTTTCATATCCATGACAAATTAAGTGAAAATAGACTAAATCAAGGCAAACAGAGACACAGTAAGAAATGTGTTTTACAATATTAAAAGCAGTTTATGGCTCAGGGCTTGCTATTTTTAAAATGACAAGATTCCCCAACTTGATGAGCAGATAAAATTTGATCCCGATAAATCTCCCAGATGGCTTCTTTTTAGAAATTGGCAAGCTAATTCTAAAACTCATAGAATTTCAAGAGGCCAAATATAGTCAATCTTGAAAAGGAAGAATGAATTTGGAGAAGTCACATGTCCTTCATCTCAAAACTGTCCCTTGATGGCCTCATAGCTAGGAGTCAGTGCTTTCTAAACTTAACTACAAAGAAGTGGTACTCAAGATAGAATGATACCAGCATAAGGATATTTATAACATTATATAAATATGTATCTTATTATATAAGTTATATATACACAATGATGAAAAGAAATTAAGAACATAAAGAGAATCCGTATGCCTCTATTTAGCTTATTTTCGGCGAATAGGTCAAGGTTATCCAGTGGGCAAATTAGTCTTTTTTAAAAAGGACTAGACATACAAAAATGAAGGTGGACTTTACATCATACTATATATGAAAATCAACCTCAAATAGATTCAAGAATTCTATATAAAATGTAGGGGTGAGTAAAATATTTAGAATAATATAGGGATAAGTTTTCATGACTGTAGAATTGGTAATGTGTTATGAGAATTAGCCTTTAAAGTATGCTCAACTTAAGAAAAGAAAGATATATTGAACCACATATGAATTACAAGTGTTTGTGGTGCAAAGATATGTTAAATAAAGTGAAAAGACAATTCAAAAAGTGGGATAAAATATTTGTAATTAATTTTCCTGAACAAAGATTTGCTCTGTGACTATAAAAAGAATTGACACAATTAAGGATGAAAGATAGCTTTAAAAAACTTTCTTGTTTTATTTATTCTTTCTGTTTTTCACATCATGCATCCACGTCCCACCTGACTCCTGTTCCCTCTCATCTGCTCTCCGCGGCCTGAAATCTTCCCCTATCCTACCCCCCCAAAATAAAATTTAAGATAAAAAGAAAAAATGAAGAAAGGGAAATATTGTTATAGAAGCTGCCCTGTGACACAGTGAGTCATGCAGTCAATCTCTTTATCCACATATATACATGCAAGGACATCACATTCATCAAAAGGAATCATCAGTTCGTTTTGAGGTCCCTGGTCTCTGCTACACTATCAACACTGGGTCCTCACTGGGACTCCTCTTGAATATCCAATGGTTTCTCTGTGTCATGGAGATCCTGGAACTCTGGGTTTGCACAACCTTTCCCCTGCCCATGCTATAGCAGATCACAGATGTGGTGGGCCAACACTTAACTCTGGTTCAGGACCTGGCTAGTTGCAGGGTTGCTCAACCCACCATCTCTCCCCTGTCTTCACCACCAGGATGATTTAGCATGAAAGACATCTTAATTAGTAATGGAAACAAGTTGTAAATAAAACTTCATCAAATAGTATATAAAGTGGCCACCATGCACATAAAAGGGTGATAACGGATTCAGGGAAATGAAAACCTAAGCTATCATGAGATATCACTTCCTATCCTGTAGGATGGCTAGAATACAAAAATGAAATAAATGTCAGCAAGGATGCGAAAACATCAGAACCCTTAATGATTGCCGATATGGATGTGCACTGCTGTCATAACTTTGCAAATTCTGTTTTAATTCCTTCAGTAATTAGCATTGGACCAGTATATGACCCATATACTCCACTGCGGATAACCCCTAAGAAAAATAGAAATATTTTTACTTCAAAGGAGATGATTAATAAAGTGAAAAGACAGCTGAAAGATAGGAGAAGATATTTACAATCCACTTGTTACATATAGGATTGTATTAATATATAAAGAAAATCACCAAACAATAGCAATCTATGTCATAATGGACAATGGATGGTATCTCACTGTATAAAATTTATGCTGCTAATTTTTCAGTTGTAAGCAGATGGGAACAGACAAAATCAGTGTTGTCTACTGATACAAACAAATGTGGTGTATAATTCAACTATTAAAATAAGTGAACTGATCTTGGAAACTCAATGCTAAGGGAAAGAATAAAGAAAGGCGTGTTATATGAATCCAGTTAGCTGAAGTCTTCAGACTCTGCAAATCTATAAAGGATCGACTCGTGGGTTGGGGCCTGTGGTGATTAGACAGAGATAGGTGATAGCTGGAGGGTGCAAGCTGAAGTTGGGATTATGGAAATGTTCTGAAATTGGCTGTGGTAATGTTTGCACAAGTCTGTGACTATGCTAAAAATCATTGAAATGTACACTTGAAATGTGTGAATTATATGATATTTAAGTTATATCTCAATAAATCTGTTAAAAGATGAAATGACTTTTACAATATTAGAAGCAGTTTACATGGGAAAAGAGCCAACTCCCATTCAAACTGTGTCCTCCTATGCGCATGACCTTTTGACAGCCTGGCCCTTCCTTGGCTCAGCAGCTGCCTCCCTCACCATCCAACCAGGGCCTGAGATCCTTTCACTCTCTGTGGAGGCATGGTGTTATCACTCACAGTTGACCTCTTTTTGAAAACATCCTTAGTTTCCCTGGGTTCAAAACTCTGTGCTTTCCAAGAAAACATTCAGCTTGTTGATTTAAACTGATCTAAACAGACACAAAAAGACGAGCAATCCTTATGGTTTGCTTGCCCTCCAAATGAAGTGCATTTTGAACATAGATTTTAGAGGTTGTAAGACTTAGAATCAGAATGTTGCCTAGCTAAATATACAATACAATACACACAACCATTCCGCCCTGCCTCAACCAACAAGAGAAGCTAAAAGCACAATTCCTAAATCTCCTTTGCGGCTAGGTCTAACCACCTAACAGTTTACTTGAGGTGTAAGCAGAAGTACACTGGCAATTTGGGGGTGGGACTGCTTTCTTGTCAAATCTGACCTAGAAACTACTTTTTCTGTGTTTTTTTTTTTAAATTGCATACGTGTGGCAATATGCACATGTGCATATGCACATGTGCGTGTATGGTGCATGTGTGTGTGTTGATCATCCATGTCTTTTTGTACAGAAGCTAAAGATTGGCACTAAATGCCCTTCCTGAAGGTCCTCATCTTACATTAGAGACAAATTGTCTCAATGAACCTGCAGCTCACTGATTTTGCTACAATGGCTTACAATGGCTCACTATCAAGCCTGGGGTCTCTTTGACTCCTCCTTCATAAGCTTATGCTTTTTGTACATGCTGGAGAGCAAACTCAGGTTCTTGTGCTGCAAAAAGGTCACTTAACCCACCATCACAACTGCCCTCCCCTCCAGTTCCTGTAGTTTATTTTTCTTGCCTTGGATATTTATGTCTGTGATGGCACAGGGGACAACCATATTGTTATACTGTCTGTAAACTTTTAGAGATATTGACTCTAACTTCCTGAGTCACAGAATCCATGATAATACTTGATTTCAGAATTCTAAGTAGGAAGAAAATGAATTTTTTCATATGTTCATCTGATTCTTTTTTTTTTCTTGATTTTCGAGACAGGGTTTCTCTGTAGCTTTTGGTTCCTGTCCTGGAACTAGCTCTTGTAGAACAGGCTGGCCTCGAATTCACATGTTCATCTGATTCTTAAATGACCAGTGATGATAATCCCTCCTGGAGTGCCATTAAGTCCACATCGTTCATCTGTTTCAGAAGAGCTATGGGAATTCCAGACTTTGTGAGAGAAGAAGAATTAGAATAGAGTAGTAGGCAAAGATTTGGAAAGGATGGAGTCTTACTTCACTGTAGACACCACAGAACATATGCTATATACAGTTCATGCTTTTAAGACAGAATATATACTGTGAACAATTCTTGCTTACACCATACAGTACATGCTATATGTACGTCACTGTTGACCGAGGTTTCTCTCCTGCCCAGTCCTACAGCCCTTTAGTCTTAAATAAATAGACAGAGGTCTACATTAATTATAAACTGATTGGCCTAGTAGCTTAGGCTTCTTAGTAACTAACTCTTACATCTTTAATTGGCCTATTATTCTTATCTATGTTAGCCACATGGCTTGGTTTCTTTTCCAGAGAGGCAGTCACATCTTGCTTCCTTTGTGTCTGGGTCATGATGGCAGATTGAAACTTCCCTCTTTCCAGAAGCCCCACCAATACTTCCTGCCTGGTCACCCCGCCTATACTTCCTGCCTGGCTACTGTCCAATCAGCATTGATTTAAAAATACAAGTGACAGGGTACAGACCATTGTCCCACAGCACTTTGCAGATGCATAAATAATCCTAAGATTATAGCTTCCTTCTAATAACTCGTTTGTCTATATGCTCTGTATGGAGATGGGGATCCAAGGTAACAAAAAAGAATTCAACTCCCGAGTCTTCATTAGTCTGTGTTATTATTCTCTCCCCTATATCTCTGATTCCTAGGACAGTTACAAATACTGATCATTAACTTCAAACTAGAACAGACAATTACAGGTGAGAAATGAAGAGACTGAAGATGGAAGATGACAAAAGCATGCATTTGCTCTTGCCTGGAAGAAATGTGGATTAAAAACAGCTGAGATTGAGGAAGTCAGGTGATAACATTGGCAGAAGAGCGTTGGAATGGTTCTAGGCCTATTGGCTTTAAATATACTACAATCTCCACAACTCAGTCTTCTAGCTCCTGGGATTATAGATATGAGCCATCATGCCCAGCTAATGAGTAAATTGAGTTCTAAAATTGTCTCTCTAAAGTAATGCATTTTAATTTTTGATTAGAGCATAGGTTTATCATTTCCTTTTCTTGTTTCCTCTATCCAAACTTTCCACTGCTCTCTCTCAAATTTGTAGCCTCTTTTTCTTTAATTGTTGTGAGATTACATATATTCCTAAGTAAGTGTGTTTTCAGGGCTAACCCGTTGGTACTGGATAACTGGTTGGTGTGTTCTTCTCTGGGGAAAACTATTTCTCCTGCTCTTGGTGTTCCTTAGTTTCCTGCAGTTCATTGTTTGGGACTGAGGCCCCTTTCCATGTTAGCATGTCTATAAGAGTTTTCCTTGTTCAGGATCATGTGTAGGCAGCCATGTTTATGAGACTTCACAGGGAGCTTCTGATGTTGCTAGGTCTCTTATTTTGATGGAAGCTCTATGTGCTTGGCCATTTCTACTTGGCATTCTTCCAGGGATTACTTCCAAGCAAAGGAGGAAAGGTGCAGATGTCCATTACTCACATGAGCTCCTTGTCCTTTCAATCTTTAATATTATATCTAGATCTTGGCCTCATACAGCTGGTTGCTTGAAGTCCTGGTTTCCTACTCAGTTTATTTCCAGTTTAAACCCACTGGAATGCAGTCTTCTCTATTCTGATCATTGTACGTATACCTCCTTTTTAAACCACAAATTAAGACTGAATCACCACCTATTTCCTCTCTTGCATTTGTGTAAAGACTCTCCACCATTCCAGGTCTCCATTATTCTTGGGACTCTCTTATGCCCCCTCCCTGTTATTTCTCCTCTGAACGTGCCCTTCTCCTAGCCCTTACCACAGTGGGGACTTTAATATGTGCATTTCCACTGCCATCTCTTCTTCTACTTTTGAACCCTCTCCATTGCTTTTTGTTCTAAAAACAGATACATGCACAAATGTGCCATGCACACCTATATAAAGCTGTCTTCCCAAGCACCCTTGATTCAGTGCCTATAGAGTACCTTAGAGCCTAAAACCCTACTGTACATGGTTTCTCTTCTTTTTCTTCTCTTAGCATCCTATTATACCTTCTCTTTTCATTTTTAACCTTCCCATTTCTTTTCTTGTAGTCTTTTTTTTTTTACTCACAGATAAAAATTATAAGACAATTCTCATCTGGTATCTTTTCTCTTTCTATATCTTCATTAGGAAATTTAATCATTTTCATGTTGCTAAATTTAGTATCATTTACTTTGCAGCCATATTCATTTACATTCATTCTCTTCTTTACTAATTTGTAACATAAAACAATAACTTATATCAAGACCAGAAGAATGAAAATTAGTAATCTTTCTCAGGATAGTTTCAGATTTCTTGTCTGGCTGCCTATTGTACATCTCAGTACATCTGAATGTTAGAAATCAAGTTCTTTCTTGAGCATCTCATACCTCATTTCTATTGACAGTACTGCCATCATTCACTTTGTGTCTACCCCTGGACCATTTGGACCCAGACTTCACCCTTTGTCTGAGTACAACTTATTTCCCTTTTACCACACTCATTTTCCTCTCTCTGTGAAGATACTGGAATAATCCCTCTGACTTGTAGTTGAAATGTTCTTTAAGTGGTTCCTTGACCATTGCCTATCGTCTTTCCTCACTTTATATATCTGATGCATGACTTCTACATAATTCTTCCCCACAGCACAGGCTGCACGTGTTATTTAAAAATATACTTACTGACTTTCTCTTAACAGCAGAGTGACATTAACACCCCAAATATCAGTCAGGACCTCTATGCTCACTCCATTTAAGCTATTCATTTCATATTATCAGATTGAACCTTTTTCGAGATATTCTGCATACTGCTTTGTGAGGTAAACTTTCCTTCCAAATGACTTTTGAGTTTCAGTTCTTCGCAAATGTGACTGACTACTCCTCTCACTCATTTTGGCAGAAAAGCATTTTGTTTGTTTGTTTTTTGTTTTTCCGCTATGCACCCTTCTACGTAATGCTGATTACACCTGTATCTGCGGCTGTCCTGTGGGGTCAGTCGCTCCTTCCAAGTCATGCCATATGGGTCTAGGAGTCCTCAGGCCGCCAGCCAAGCTTCTCCATGAAGCTTGCTTTCTCCATTGTTGAAGAGAACCACAAGTTCTTCATGTCTTTTTGTACTTTTCCTTTCAGTGCAAAACAAAACAAAAACAAAAAGTACCTCTAATAATTTAGACTTTCTCTAGTTGACTAGATATTTTGCTCAGTGGCAAAGTGTTATAAATAAATACAAATCCTAAAACATTTCAGTTTGATAGATAATGATGGTATAGCTTCTGAGTTTTTGTCTCTAGGAGTTGCTTTTATTGGCTCTGTCCTCTGGGGATTTTAACATCCAACCATGAATGATAAGTCATCATTTCCTGTGTCACCAAAAATAAAATCTGAGCATGTTATGCTGTTTGCTGGTGGTAGTGGGGCAGAATATAACTAATTCATGGCTTTGCCACAGAGGAACCACCTCTACTCTCCTTCTAGGAAATAAATAGCATCCCAGGTGGTGATACCTTTCTTGCCTGGATGACTTTCTTTCTGTTTTATTTGTCTGATCACCCTTGTGACCCCCATGCAGTCTCCCAGGATTGACTCCCCTCAGGATGATTTTAGGTATTCCCTAAATGCATGTACCAGGTAGTGCTTGCTTGCAGAAGCAACTGTGCTATTGTCTCTTTTAGGCTAATTAGGCAAACGCATGAGATGCTGGCTTCAGTGTTGTTATCATGTAATTCTGTGAATCACCCAGAAGCAGGAGTGTGCTTTCTCCACATGTGTATTTTCTTAGTTTATCAATATATGTTTTTTTTCTTTAGTTCAAAATGTACAAAACAGGCTTTATAGATGTTTGAAAAAGCCTAGTGGGTTCAGAGGAATAATGATCTCAAGGATAAAAGTAGATGCAAGATTAAAAATAAGGTATTTATTATTAAACATTACTTTTTATGAGTAAGTAAAATTATGCAGCCATAACTGAGTTATTCTGCATAACCAATGTCTAGTTTGGAGCTGGGGACTAATTTTAATATAAATTAAGAAATAATTAATTCTAGGCTGTATACATACATATGATAAGTGTTTACTGATACATGGAGTTTTTAAGGTGTCTGATTCAATTTACTCCTAATCTGCTTTAAATTTTCTATTTAGTAGCAAATCTACTTTTCTCTAATGCCAACAGTACCATAAGAGCCAGAAACCAGTGGCTTTGACGGTTCTTTCAGTTATTTTGGGCTTGAACTTCCACATGCAAATTTCTATCTCTATTGTTGTTTATAAAATTTGATTTATTCCTAATTGGTGAGGAGCTGCTATGGACAGTGGTTGTTTGGGCTTGTAATATGAAGAAAACGGTCACCTAACAAGTGCTGTTGTTTTTTAATGTGGGCATACATTTAAATTTCTCCAGCCTTTCCCTCTCCTCCCCCCTCCGCACAAAGCAAAATGCATTTAGCTTTGAGCTGAAGGGAGCTCTGGCTGAAGCCACATCTCTCGGCTCACCCTGGCATTAGCATATACAGGCATTGTCTCCATGGCTTCCTTCTGCAGCTTTATATAATAAAACAAACTGCATCAAATAGGCTAGGCTGTAATATTAGACAAAATCTAATTTCAGTTTGGTTATCATATAGTGTTCATTTCCCTAAGGGAGGGGAGAAATTAAATTTGTAACCTTAAGATTCCAGCTGCAGCAGTGGGGAGCGAGAGTGGCTTTCCTCGGCCTCCGATTATTCACTTTATGAATTAGCCTTAGTTTACTTGTTTCTATCGGGTGTCGACATATTTCTGAATACTATTAGCATAGCAATCAGGGCTGTTCTCAGGTTATTGAATGGTGTGTTGACTTCCGAAATAAATAGATATGCAGTGTGAAGGGCGAGCTGTCACTTTAGGAGAGCTCTTCCTTTCTAAATTAAAAGGCACTTCTAATTGAAAACTATAATAGCAGGAGGGTTAGAGAGACAATGAAACCGCTCAGTCCCTTTCAATTTTCACCGATTCTGTTAGTGAATGTAAGAGAAAAAAAAAGTAAAATGAAAATATTAAATTACAAATTGCAATTTAAGCAGCAATATTAAATTATACCTAAATAGCCATATTGCTCTGAAGCAATTTTAGATGCTTGATTTAAAGACTCTTTGCACCCGAGCTTCCTCTATTAGACTCTGATCTCTCTGTTTTATCACTTAACACATAATTCCATGTTTACATCAGCAAGTGTGTCTTTATCTATGAAAGATGGGGTACTTCTCAAAAGACTTTTCGTTGTACACTCTGAGATCAGTCACTCAGTGTTGTGTTCATTTTTGTGTGTGTGCCTTTTATCATACCAGAGGAAATGCATAAGGAGAGGGAATCTCAACTCGGGAGAACCTCATAAAATCTATGAAAATTATTTGTGAGTTGTCCATCTGAAGTATTTCCAGAAATTAACAGCAGTAAATCAATTATGAATTTTAGTAATCGGAGGAATTATTCACTGTTTCAGCCACACAAAGAGCTACCAGCTATTGAGTCTATATATTTTGGTCCTTTAAGGGTTAACAATTGAGGCCTGTTATAGCTCATTTCTATAGTAACAGCAAGACTGAGACTTTTTATGGGCACCTAATAATTAGAAAGTGCTAGAAGGTATAACAATATAATGAATCAAAACTGATAGACTTGTGGGTTTCCATAGAAACATGTATAATTATGATAATCGGTCCCTGGCGAACCTTCCGAATCGTATACATTCAGTTAAATGCAATAAACATTAGGCACTATTTAGTGAGCTGTGCTGCAGATTGACAGTGTGAGACACAGCGAGGCTATGAATAAAATCGCCGTACAGTTTATCTCCAACTAATTTCCCGATTGCGTTAATAGAGGTAGTGTGTAAATGTGAGGAATGGGAAGTGTGTTTTGGTTAGTGGTAAAGCTAACAAAGATAATATTTCACAAAGTGACTGGCCGTTAATTTCAGTGCACATCAAAATGGGCTCTGGAATATTATTCAATGGGAGACCCCAGAGCCTCAGAGCAAATGGCAGATCAGGCCTCCCTTTGCTGATTTATTTTTAAAATAAATTATAAATCTTTTCATGGTTGTCCTTTTTATTTTTTACCCTTTTCTTTTCCCTTGTCCTACCTCCTCTTGTTCTGGAGGATGTTTCAAGTCTGATTGTGGAGAGAGGACTTGTCAGTAAATATTTCCGGTATTTCTGGCCCGAAAATGGCGAGTTTCACTGCACAGCTAGCTTTTAATTTTCCCCCAGCTTCTAGATTTAAAGTGAACTGAACTTTCCAGCTTGCAAAGGTGCGGAAAACTGCCAGAATTCCTTGCAATGTGGGACACAAAATAACATGTGCTTTGTGTGTGTGTGTGTGTGTGTGTGTGTTTGTGTGTGTGTGTCAGTATGTGTGTGTGAATATGTGTGTGTCTCTGTGTGCATGTGTGATGTGTGCATGCGTGGGGGGTATCTGTGTATGTGGGAAATGTTTGTGCGAGTGTATATGTGTGAGTCGCTGCCTCTGTATGTGTATGATGAGTATTTGCATGCTTACACGTGGGTGGGTGTGTGTATACGTGTGTGTACATGTGTGCGTGTTTGTGTGGATGGGTGTGGTGTATGTATATGTATGCATGTGTGTGTGTGTGTGTGTGTGTGTGTGTGTATGTAAGAGAGAGAGAGAGAGAGAGAGAGAGAGAGAGAGAGAGAGAGAGAGAGAGAGAGAGAGAGAGAGAGCTTTGTGGAGCAGGCAGTATAGAAAGTTAAACATTCTTCTTTTATTTTTTTAAACAGGAGATTTAACACTCCAGTTTGGAAGATGCCAGACTGTTCTCAAGAGGAATAATGTGGCTGGGATAAGGTGATGTGGGGTGGGAACTGTATGAGACAATTTTAATAGAGAATGACAGGAAAGGTAGGGAGAAGCTTCTAAGTGTGTGTGGGGGGGGTTGGGGGTGCATGATTATGAGTCTGCATTATCTAGTAGTACTGACCTTCACTATCAATGCCCATGATAACCTCTCAGAATCGTTTCATAAGAGAAATGTGCAGTGAGTTCCCCCTAAAGCAGATGGAGAAGAATGCAAATTTGGGCTTATGCAATTGGATCCCTTAGTAAGGACAGGGTCTGGCTTCAGGATGAAACCACACAGGTGTGGTGCATTATTTCTAATACTAAATTTAATAAACAATGTGAATAAAATGTCTTGTGGGGAGAAACGCTTTTCTGCGGCAGCAGCTTCAGGGCTGTTGCAACCTGCACTGTTTTGTCCTGTGGGTCTTTAGTGGACCTCATGCTGTTTCGAGATTCAGCATGGGGGGCTTTTAAGTCACAGGGCAGTGCATCTCCAGCCTCTCTGCTCTCCTTCATGACTGTGTGACTTCCTAATACTATAATGGTGTGCCACAAAAGATTCGAGCCCCTGCCTGGCAGGAGCTGAAGTGGAGAGGGGGTGGGGGAGGGGGCTTGGCCAGGTTCTCTTTGAAAACACAATCCTCCTGGCTTCCAAGGACCCCAATATAGGGGAAAAGAGCCCATAGGTGTTTACTTTGATTGACAATGCAAATGATTAACCAATTCCCTTTCATAAGAACTCCTTTTCAGTCCTCTGTCTCCCTCTTATCTATAGTGGGGGGTGGGGGAGGATAGTAAACATTTATGTTTTTTAAAGTTTATTTTATATTATTTAGCTGTTTGTTATTTTTGTCCAAATTCCATCCTCATAGCTCGATCTTGGGACATTTGACATGCAGAATTCAAACCAGTATTTATGCTGTTATCTCACAATGTTGGAACACTTCTATGGTCTGTTTTTAAACCTATATGAATATAATAATGTGTTAGTCAATAAATAGGCAGAAAACACTATATCACTCTTAAGTAATATAGTATATACATATCCACACATAGCACATCTGTGTGTTTGTGTCATTGGACTTGTAGATGAGCATATACATGAATTCCACATTGTAGTATTTTATAAAACCTTTACCTGGCTTGATATGGAAACTAGGAGTCTACATTTCCAGAAAATTAATGATTGTAGTGTTTTTCCTCCACAAAAGTCACTAGTTTTGTTCTACTTGTCTTTCATCAACAGATGTGCCCCCCCCCACTCCAGGTCTCACATATGTGCTACTCAAATAAGAGATTCGTATTGGTGTGCTTGACAAACATTGAGTGGATGTTGCCCCTGTCCAGGGTACTAGCTGGAAAAGCATATTATCTACTTTGTATATCTTTATTTACAAGTAGTTGGGTGTGTCACTTGGCAGTTAGAAGTGCTGCTGTCAGCCTAAAGGAAATAAATTTATTTTTCTTTTAACAAATGTTTATTGAATTTTCCTCTTTGTAATAGGCACGATGTTTTGCAACTGAATGTTCATAATTGAACAGTATTTCTGCCTCTTCCTCTCCTAGGCTCTTATTTTTGAGGGTAGGAAGTTGAAACAGATAAGTAAATGGATACTAAGTAGGGATAAATACCATGAAATGAAATTTATAGGAAATATTATATGGGAAATACAGATAAACTAAGTAAATTCTTTGAACTTAAGTGATGATACTATAAACAAAGCAATATTCAAATTTCATAGCATGGGCTACATGAACATCATAGTATTAGTATTTACTGCAGAATCTTTTACAAAGGAAGATGTAAAATAAGTATTTGTTGAACAACTCATTGGTGCCTCGTGTTCAGTCAACCTCCATTCGCTCTTGGTGTATCACTGACGATATGTGTATGCTCAGAGATATGAACAAGCATTGCTCCCCACAGTGTACTAGGAAGGAAGCTGGAATTCTAAGATGCTAAGCCAAGGTTATGCTGCAGATACACGGGGACTTAAGTCAGCTCATCACTTTTCTATGCCCTTGCTGTATTAGCAGCTCGGCCCCTTTATACCTTTAGAACAAAGGAGAATTAGCATCTTCACACCACCCGACATTTAGCCAGGCTTCGCTTGCTTTTTATAGCTTAAGAGCTGTGCCTCCGAGGGAAGATGGGAAATGTAACCTGACTGGACAGATCTAACCCACCCCTGTTCCGTCCCACACTGCTATTATTCTAAACAGTCTTATTCAGAACCTTCAGGGATTTGTAGGGTAGAAACTCTTTCACATGACTGAATCTGTGCTGTTTATTTTCAGCTTAGTCCTGCTGCTGTGGGAATACATCTACACTTTCTGTCTCACTGCGCATTATGCCTTTAAAACTAAATTGTTCGTTCTGCATGGACTCTGAAAGCCTTGTTAAGAGTGTAGCATGTTTGAAGATCCTTGCTTATCTCTCTTGATTGAGGTTTACCAATCTTTTGATGAAAGGGAAGAAGGCCAAGTATTTAAACATTTACTTATTGTTTGTTCTAGTTGAGCAGGTATTATCAATGTGGTCCTGAGTTTCATTCAAACAGACTGAATTTGCCTATTTCTTAGATGGTCAGAAAAGCAGAAGTGACAATATCCATCTATTCTATAACTAGATTGGTACATTGGCATATTACATATAGGAAGGTATATATGAATTTAAGCAAGAAAATGTATTAGACATGGTGGTTTATGTAATTCTAAAAATCACAGAAAGCAGAGATACAGGATTGCTACATGCTTGAAAAAAAATCATGGTCAGCATACTAAAATCCAGGCCAGTGTGGGGCTATTTAGTAAGTGAGACATTTTCTTAAGAACTAAATTAATTTAATAATTAAAAATAAATGACCAAAATAAGCATATAATGCACATGCCATAATTGCACACAGCGATCCTCATTAGCAACTTAATCAACAGTGATGGGCATCTGATAAGATTATTAAATATAGTTAGCATTTTTATTTTCTGGATTAAAAATTATTTATTAGCCTATTCACAAAAGGCAATGAAATGTAAAAATTGTGTATGATGCATTTCATAAACACAATAAATCCTCTTTTTTGGAATTGGCCTAATCAATACTTATGATCACTTTACTGATATAGTAAAGATTAGCTAATATTTTCATAGACTTTGTTAAATACATTGTTCAGACTTGTGAACCTATCACTTATATGTTCACTAAAAGTGTGAACTCGGCTTGGGCTATGTCTCAGTGGTAGAGCACTTGGCTAGCATGTGTAAGGCCTCATGTTCAAGCCTCAGCATTGAAACACAAACAGATTCATTCATTTTGACCTTAGTCCTCAAGAGTGTGAGGAGTGCTTTCTAGCTTTAGCTTTCTTTCCCAAATGGGGAAAGAAAATAAAGAGCAAGGATTTTTTTTTACCATATTTTACTCATCTTACATAATACACATTTTCTCACATTATTTTTTTCCATTTCTACAACTTAGTGCAGCAACAACTCCCAATTGTCCAGTGGGACTGACAAGTGAAAATTTGTGAACTGATGCTTGGTTGTGAAATGCAGGCTTCTCTATCAATTTGGTAAATAAAAGAGAGATATATTAGAGAGAAGGCAAATAGATATTTCTGTCTTAGGCATGGTTGGCTGCTGTCTCAAAACTACTTTTATTTTGTTATCCTTCATCTAAGGTACTCTTCTGTTGTTAATTAAGCTGAGAACACCTAAATAGCACTAAGTTTGATGCAAATAAAAATTGAATCTCATGATTCTCTAGTCAATGTCTGTATACTCTCATAGAATATCCTACCTCTCATCTATCTATCTATCTATCTATCTATCTATCTATCTATCTATCTATCTATCTATCCAATTACCTATCTCTTTTTCTTGTTCTCTCTGTCTTTGTTTCCCTCTTTCTGTGTCTGTCTCTGTCTCATCCCCACACGTACAACTACAGTTTTCAACTTGCTGCAAGCTATTACTAGAAAAAACACTAAAAATGCCAAGCTCTGTAACTTAAATACCATATAATCTATTCTCAATATGGTACTGTCATTTAAGGCAAGGTTATTCAGCCATTGCAAGTGGTATTGAGTGAGGTTCAGATGATCATTATACATTACAACTTGGGAAAGTAGATTAAAACAAGAAATATTATACTATCGTACACTTGCTATAAAATGATAATGGGCATATCTAAATGTTGATATAGAATTGTGTTATTTTCCTCACATTTTCTAGAGACCCTAAAATAACCAACCACTATTATTATCATAAAATAGCCTTTTAAAAGAAAACAAAGTATTTTCTAAATTGTAATTACACCATAAGTACATATATGCATGAAGAATAATAGCTGAAATGTTACTAAAATTTATTTTTGAATCATAAGAATGTTTAGATATTTAAAAATCTTTCCTTCTAAATTCCATTTTTCTCCACTGTGAGTGTATGACTTTTGTAATCATGCAAAAGACAAACCCTGTAAGTGAAAAGGGCTGGAATGTTTCCTAACATCAGTGATAATGCTTTGCTTGGGAGATAGGAGTAGGGCAAAGTTGCCCAGTGGCTCTTCACATAGGAAGCTACAACGTTCGTGGATCATGTGTGCAGCCTTGAGACCCCCCAGGAGTTTTGACCCGTTGTCTCACTATGTTGGCAGTTGTATTGTAATAATAGTAAAAACTACAAGGCAAAAGAACAAGTAACTTTTAAAGGTAGAAGAATTAGAATTATGTTATACTTTTCAATGGAACTCTGAAAGCCAGAAGGGCCTGTCAGATGTGTGCAGAGTCTATGAGACCATAGGTGACAGTCAGACTACTATACACAACAAAACATTTAATCAATATAGATGGAGAAAATAAGATATTCGATGATAGGTCAAATCCAAACAAGAACTATCTGCAAACCCATAACTACAGAACTCACTAGAAAAAAAAACCCTATTCCAACAAGGTTAATTATACCCATGAAAACACAGGAATAAAGAATCTCATGCAAGAAATACCACAATAATACTATGACCACCACCACCAGCAGCACCATCATCATCAACAACAATAAAGTAATAGGAATTAACAGTCATTGGTCACTAATATCTCTCAACATCAGTGGGCTCAATTTCTCAATAAAAAGAAACAGACTAACAGGATGGACTCAAAAACAGGATCCATCTGTCTTCTGCGTACAAGAAACACACCTTGGCACTAAGGGCCATTGAGGTACAAGCAAAAGCTAGCAAGTGACAGGCCTGCAGGATGAACCACACAATTACCTGTGCAATTAAATCAGCACTTGCAAAGTTGTTTTTCAAGATTAAAGTTGCTAAAGTGGTATCTTTGACAGAATTAATATATAACAGCTGAAGGTTGTAGTTGGTTACCAATATTATTATATAAATTTTAGCTACCTGCAGGCTCAGATTTTGAAGGTTCTTGTCTGTTTAACTTTGACTTCTTATTTATTTTCTAGAGTGGTTTCTTCATTTTCTTTCTCAGTGAACATATTCAATAAGAACTTTGCCATTTATGAAAGTATAGATTAGTTTCTCTTTTCTATAGTATAGAGATAGAAACATGGAGGGAATATACGCTATTGAATGTACAATTAGATTTAAGGTCTTCTTCATAAAATTCCTATTATACTTGTTTCACTTAGCCCTTTGAATAAGAACATTATTCTGTGAGCATGAAAAGCCTTATCCTTCTTGCTGTGCCCATACAGGGATGACAAGAGCCCCTTTCCTTCTTTTAGAGCAGAGCCTTCCTGCTTACTTGACTGATCTGGACAGCACAGCACAGTCATTTCCTTCTGCTGGCCCAAGCTATCACTTTTTGACACTGTACAAGAGGGGATTGTCTAATCTGCCAAGATGCCTACAAGTCGTAGTGTCTACAACCACCACCAATAGAGAACCCGTGTAACAGTTCTTGCTTTGCATTCATGGATCTGACCACCGTTTCACAAGCTCTTAGTGGAGGAGTGGCTGATTAATTGATACTTCTAAAATCTAATAGGAAAAATGACAAAGAAGTACACAAAGATATTTCAATAGTTAATTATTCGCTTTAGAGATAGAGTAGACTGTTAGCAGAGAGTTTTCCTTTCCTCAAGATGACTTTATTTTAGAAGCATGAACGTTTTTCTTGAAAAAGAACCTTTGCATACTCCTTGCATTCTCCAGCAGATTTCGTTCTGTGTGAATTCAATTGATTATAAACACAATTATCTGTACTAAATAAGATGGAAAACTTATGGCTATCCAAAACTCAAGATGGTTTTGAATATTTTTATCCCAATGTTCTAACAGTAGTAGGAGTAATATTCTAGTTCTTATCTATATAATTAAGAAAACACCTTTTGAAGAGAACTTTTTTTAGGTCTATTCTCATGGTTTTGATCGGTCCCTTAATTAAGAACAGGACAGAAATTCTGTCTCAGGCTGAGTTTCTGTCTCAGCAATGTCCTGAATCTGGCCATCACAGGCCATCACAGGCTGAGTTTTGATGTCATGAGTGTCCTTAATGTCTGACGGACCCATTCCCGCAACCTTACCTTGATTGTCATAAACTTAAGTGGAGTCTGAGCTTCCATCCTGGCAATGTCCTGAGACTGCCCAGCTCAAAGCAACAGTTCAGCAGTGGCACTTGCTCTCACCTTCCTGACAAGCATGGAAAGTAACCAAATTAGCTCACATCAGCAATGTATAACAGTAAGTACAAACGTAATTTACAATTAAGGCTGCGTTTGAAAATTTCTTTTAAAACGATGTCCCTTCTTAGCTATTAATGATAAATTGGGATTGAGGGCTCAGCTCATTGGAACAGCAGCTGCCACGTGTGCACAAAGCCCCAGGTTCCATGCCCAGTGTTTGGGTTAAGGCCAACACCCAGAACCACAAACAAATAACACAACATGATACAATAAACATCTCTAACATTTATCAGTTGGTGCTTTACTGTACTTTCCCTCAAAAGTATTTTATTTCTGTGTTTGTTGTGTGTGTGAGCACATGTGCAGGTAATATCAATCTCTTCCTTTACCTCTCTCTGTCTTCATTTTTGAGACAGAGTCTCTCACTGAACTTGTGCGAGATCCAACAAGACTAGCTGGCCAGTGAGCTCCAGAAAACGTCCTCTTTTTGTCTCTCTGGCACTAAAACTACAGGAAAATGGCACCAAACTCAGCTTTTTAAGTAGATGTTAGGGTGTGGACTCTGGTCCTCATACATGAGCAGCAGGTTCTTTAGTGACTAGGCCATCTTTTCAGTCATCTTTCAAGGACTTTCTTTTGGATAAAATTACGAAGGGCAGAATCTTCTGTATTCTCAATAATACCCACTGGTAATAGGTGAGAGGTATGGTAACTCCTACTTCATCTAAGATAGCTGGAAGTCACTGAGCCGATGCATTTTGAGTTGGAGAACATTCACATAAAATGTCATTCCTGTGGGGTAGGGAGCCGGGTTTTCTTTGGAAGATTGAAAAAGATAGTTTTGAAGTACATATTGGAAGGTGTGTACCGGAAACTGGATTGAGAAGACAATATAAGTTCTGAAAGCAAATAATAGACAGGAAATCATAGGAAAAAAAACAAATAAAGACAAAGCAAACAACATTGTAAACATAATGAAAAATAAATTGTTTTCTGCCTTAGGAATTTTAGAGCTCAAAATTAAAACTGCTGCTGTTTGCCCCCTTAGTTTAAGTAGTTTTAAAGAATGAGAAATTCGCTGTTGCAATACATCCCTAAGCTATTTAGACAGTTTAAACATAAACCTTTTATTCCTTAGATCTCAATGCTAGATTTGTATAGATTTTCGGCAGAGGCTCTAAATAGGCTCCAGTCAAAATACTATTTGTTTAAATATGCATATTATTTTTCAAGCCAAAACAGAAGCAGAATAATACTATTGAAAACTGAAAGAAAACCAAGGTAAGCAGTAAGGGAGTGCTGCAGCCTTCGACCTGTAAATTTCTATTAGTGAGAAAGTAGGACCATGAGGGAGACAAGGAGAAAAGGAGAAGTGGGGAGAGGGAGGGAGAAAGGCATGAGAAAAATGGGATAAAGTGCAGGAAGGAAAACACCTGTGTTGTTTTCTGTGACTGCTCCTACATTTAAAACCTAAGCTAACGAGATCTAACATCAAAAAATGTTTATTGCTAAGGTAACACCCGCCCCTTTGACTGAGGTTTCTGTTCTGCCTGGTTCTCAGAGTCATTAAGTCCCAAAGAAACACACAGAGGTCTACACTAATTATAAAATGGTTGGCCTAGTAGCTTAGGCTTCTTATTGACTCTTATAACTTATATTAACCCATAATTCTTGTCTGTGTTAGCCACGTAGCTTGATACCTTATTTGGTGAGACAGTCACATCTTTCTCTGTGTCTGCCTTTCTCTGTGTCTGCCTTTCTCTGTGTCTGGGTGATCACTGAAGACTGAAACTTCCTTCTTCCAAGAATTCTCATTGCCCCGCTTGTACTTCTTGCTTAGCTACTGGACAATCAGCATTTATTTAAAATGCAAGTGACAGGGTGCAGAGCATTATCCCATAGCACCCCACCCTATGTGTCTCCATGGCACAAGACAGTCTCAATCAGAGACTGGTCCCTTCATGTGCATGTTGGCTGAAAGCTTCAGGGCAGGAGGAGGCTCAGAGACCAGAGCTCTTGTCATCTTGCAGTTTTTTTTAATCTCTTTCCTATTCCAGAAAGGAATTAAGTATTATGGGAGAGGCATCCTAGGTGAGTCAGAAAATCAACTCTGCCCATGCTCCCCAGGTCACAAGACCCACTGCTCAGCAACACACTGGGCAATTCCCTTTACGTATATGTTTACAAATACTAGCAGCCATGACAAGCACCTAAGCAGTTTCCACCATATGTGCTTACGTGGACACTCTATGGCCACTTGAACTTAGAAAAAGAAGAAGAGCTATAGCTTTTGAAGAAGCAAGTTTCCTTGTCAATTTTTAAAAACTAAATCCTCAAAACAAATGTTCACAGTCAATGAATAAAATTTATCAGTGGCCAAGAATCTGGTTTGACTTCTTCTGAACTCCTTGCTGTGTACCAGTATATCAAAGTCTTTGGTGGACATGGCCAATCCCCTTTTCTTCAAGAAACTCCAGGCACATCTTTAATGGAAAAATGAAGTGTCTGCTACAGTGGCACAAGATATGCTGAATACTTTTTTGTTAAGTGAAGTCACTTTAGGTTCTGGTGTCTATTAAACCAATTGCTTTCTCAACACTTAAATTTAGCCATGAACTTGCCTTTAAGTTTTGACATCTCTCGAAGCATTCCCTGTTCTCACATAGGTAAACATATATATGTATATATTTATATACATACAAATATATTCTGTATTTTTCCTTTTTAAACAATTCTCCTTTATCCTACATCATTTAATAATGGTAAGAAATATGAAGCATTTGTGATTCACATCAAAAGTTACACTTTTATATTCTTATAATTATTCAGACAAGAAAAGAGAATGCAATTACTGGAGTAAATTTAGCTTTTGTACAAAAGAAATCTATGGTAGAACTATAATTATTGTAATAGCGTAGTAAATATACAGACTGTAACATGCAGCTATTTTTCAGTATGATTATTTTAGTGTTGCTATTACTAGAGCCAATTTACTATAGTTTTACTAGGCAAATATTAGTTACTCCATTTTTCATGTAATAACTATGGTTTGTTATGGTTTTATGACAAAACTAAAACGCTATTATAATAGATTTTATTATGTTGTTTTTATAAGTGGTAGAGAGGGACTTTCAACTTGCTTCCTAGTTGAGCTTTGTGCTTGCAGTATGACCTAGAGCACGTCACTTGAGCTTTCATTATCCTTGTTTGCCACTATGATAAAAGAAATGTTTATTAAAAATAATAATCCTATTAAAATATAAAGTCCCATGCTAATTAATTGCTTTTATATTCTCTTTGTGGATTAACTAAGGTGAAATAGTAACCTTTTATTATTGAGTATATATATGTTTGTTTGTTGTTCATCCACACAGTGAATTAAGTACTCTTAATAAACATGATATTTTCTCTAAAATTAAATAATGGAAGCTGGACCATGTCTGGGGAGGTCCATGTGCTCATTATCATTTTCCTCTAAACTTTTTGCCTAGTGGAATCCTCTGAGCTTTAGTTTTTTTCCGTTTCATATTGGTATTCTTCATTAATCTCTAGCTTATCATGAGTTTCTACTTTTATGTACTGCTAAATACGGCAAAGCTGCTTTTAGAATTGGTTGTGTATTATGCCATTATTGTAGTTTATCGTTCTAGCTCTGATATGCAAAGCTGAACAGCACGGTCAAAAATAAAATTATGCGGGCTGGGAGGATGACTCAGTAGGTAAGGTGCTTGCTCCACAAGTGTGAGGATTTGAGTCCAGATTCAAAATATCCATTAAAAAAAGGCCAGGCATGGTGACAATCAACTTTAACTTAAGGGCTACAAAGGAGGGGTATGTAAAGGCAAGCAGATTTTGGAGGCTTGGTGGACAACTAAGCCATCCAAAATGGCCAGTTCGAAGTTCAGTAAAAAGATTCTACTTTAAAAAATAAGACAGAAAATGGATGAAGATATCAATACATCAGTTTCTAGCCTCCAGATACGCCTATATGTGTGAGCACATGCCAATACACATATGAGCAACACATACACACACACAAAACACTTCTTTAAGTACAGTTGTGGAATATCATGTGTTATATAAAATCTGCTAATGTTCTAATCTTCATGAGCCTTCTGGGGCAATAATGTGTTCAGTGAGGAGTTTAGTCACCTTAGCCCTAGACTGATCTTATTTTACATATTAATCTACTAGTACTTTAGCAAATTACATTTAAGAGTAGATTCTTATATAATAAGTGATGCTCCATTTTCTTCCTCTGAAATTTTATTCCATTTAGAAGAGAGCATTGAGACAGATAGAAATCAAGTAGAATTGGTTTTACTGAAAATTTTAATTGGAGAAGCAGACTTGATACATAGTGAAACTGTAAAATCTTTGTAATATAGTTGCACTTCTAGTTCAGGACAGAGCTACAAGGTGACTCTCAAAAGGCAGGAGCTTCCTGTGGCAGAAAGACAAACACGAGTCACCTGCATCTGCACACAGCTGCTCATGAGAGGTTGCATGGTGTTAGGAAGGCTTCTGTGCTTCCTTCACGTTCATTCTTCAGATTAGTTATTAAAGAGAAATAGGGAGTATGTCTTAGTTTATTTTCCTGTTCCCGTAATAAAATTCCCTGATAAATGGGACATAGAAAAATAAGATTTATTTTGCCTCACAATTCTGATTTACAGTCCTACCATACCAGGGAAATCATAACAGCAGAAACTTAGAGGAGCTAGATTTCAACTGACTAAATGTTGCCATCTAAAGTGGGTGAGTCCTCCCACGTGAATTAACTTAATGGTGATAATCACACACTGGCAGGTTCAGAGCCTAGTCTCCCTTGCGATTCCAGATTTCATCAAGTTGAAAGTTGAGGCGAACTATCATCAGAGAGTAAAAGCTTGCCAACCATTAGTTCCCCCTTATTTCCAAAAGGTCAATAGAGGTACAATCTACCTAAGACTATATATACAAAAGATAAGACTATATATATACAAAAGAGAAGGGTTTTGGGATCAGGCTGCTATTATTTGAATCCTAGTCCTTGGTTTGTTATCTATATGACCACAGGCAAGTTACTTAAGATATTAGGGTGATATATTCATTTCCACACACAGAGTCTAGCAGCTTTCTATGTCTTCATCAGAGTGTAAGAACAACCTGATTATGTGACTGTATGCTGACTAGTCAGGTATTGATAAAATGAAGCTAGTCATTTCCAGGCCTGGCCCTGGGCATGAGTCTACACCATTCTCTGCACCATTTCCTTGTGTCACATAGAGATATGAAGGATCCAGCTGAGGAACTAGATACACCAAGTCCTAGAAAAATGAGACAGAGAGATAACATGGATCCCAGAAGTCTCAATGGAAACTTTATATATTTCACTCTTTTAATATGTATTGGTAAATAATTTCAATAAAAAAATAATTATTTCTTATCAAAACCAAAATTTCTGGTTGCTTGTGACATGGGCAAACCTTTATTAAAACACAAAGAGCAGTGAGAGAGATAAAAGGGATAACAATTTGGAAAAGATGTGTTCCGTGATTCTTAGAAAACAGAAGGGATACATAAGGCGAAAGATCTAAATTTGCCCCACTTCACAATCTGTGTCTTTGTTTTCAGTTTTGTCTCAGTTTCTCAAACAACACCCCTGACAACAAGGACATGGGAGAGAGGATGAACAAAGCCTTAGTCAGTCCCAAAGTATCTCAAGGTAATGACCAAAAAGTATAGTTCCTGTAAGCCCCTGAAACAGGCCCAGACATGCCCAAATATGCCCAAATATGAAAAAACAAATATCAGAAATGTATTAATGTAATTGCTGCTTGTTTGACCAATCATGTTAAAAATGGAATAGCTGTTCCTAGAATTTCCGTTAAAAGTACCTGTGGGCCTTTGTCTTGGGTTGCCATTTTGTGCCAGTGGTTGACCCCTTATGCTGGAATAAATGCTTTTCATCTTTGTATATTATTTGATTCTGAGATATTCCTTCAGCAATTATCAGACCCTTACAAGGGATCTTGTCACTGTTTAGGCTGCAAGAATATAATAGAGTTTGTGGTGGTTAGAAAGAAATTGGCACACAAAGGGGTAGCTTTGTTGGTATGGTATGTTGTAGGTATGCTCTTCTTTGAGGAAGTGTGTCATTGTGGAGGTGGATTTTGAGAGTTCATATATGCGCAAGCCATACCCAATGAAACAGTTTCCATCCTGGTGCCTTCTGACCAAGATGTAACCAACACCATGTCTGCTTGCATGCTGTCATGCTCCCTGCCATGATGATAATGGACTAAACCTCTGAATTGTAAGCCACCAACTCAATTAAATGTTTTCTTTTATGAAAGACCTCAATATAAACATGACCACGCTGAACCTGATAGAAGAGAAAGTAGAAAGTAGCCTTCAATACATGGGTACAGGAGACGACTTCCTAAACATAACACCAGTAGAACAAAGACTGAAAGCAACAATAAATAAATGGGACCTCTGAAACTGAGAAGCTTCTATAAAGCAAAGGACACAGTCAATAAGACAAAAAGGCAGCCTACTAAATGGGAAAAAATCTTAATCAACCTCAAATCAGACAGAGGATTGATCTGCAAAATATATTTAAAAAATTCAAGAAATTAAACATCAAAATATTGAATAATTCAATTAAAAATTCTAATTCTGTTAACTAAACATATATTCAGTAATGTTTTAGAAAACATAAAATTTAATAAAATAATTGATAAGAAAAAAATTAAATTGAATAAATTATCTTTCTATAAGTACACTAGGTCAATACTGCCCAATAAAACATAATATGCTGACAAGGAATATAAAGGAAGCATGTTAACCCAGTTGTAATATAAACCACAGAATCATATTTAAATTTTCTACTATCTACTAGGAAAAACCCCAAACTAATATGAAATCAGTAAAGCATATTAATGATAAATGTCATTTGGCCCAAGGTAGGCAAAAATATTTTCATTTTAAACTGTAGTCAATAAAATTGCTAATGAGACATTTTACACATTTTAATTTACAAAATGCACCATGAAGATTCTCCTTACAGCACATCCACTTTGGACGGCTACTTTTCAAGTGTTTCATCGATACACATTATAAAGTTCTGTGAGGAATACTATTGATCTCCAACTCTATGTGTTTCAGGATTTCTTTCCGAAAATTCTGACTCATATTTTCAGTTTTATCATTTACCTTTAATTACAGAGTTCTAATACTTAATGAGCTTCTTCTATCCTCCTTGCCTTCAAGCTCTGGGCTTTACTTTTTAGATTTGCTGATTTTGATTAGCAGAATGACTAGCTCTTTTCCCATAATCATTCAAATTAGAATTCAGAAACCTGTCTCCTTCTCTTTAGGCTCTGTCATTCATCTTCAGTCGAATACAGGTCCAAACCATCCTGAATCTGTACCTTCTTGCTTCTCAGTTATTATGGAATTATTTAAAATTTTAAGTATTATTTCTGAATTACTAAGAATATCCTAATGCTTTGATCCATGTCCATGCATTTACACATCGTCACTTTGTCTAATCAACTTGTACACTGAAAAATATGGTTTCTTAGACAAAGTATGATAAATCAATTTGCTAAACCCCAAAGTATGGGCATTAAGGATATAAGAGCATAAGGATATGAAGGTATAAGTGTATAAAGGCATAAGGTTATAAGGTTATAGGGATACAATTATAAGTGTTTAGAATGATTGAGAAATCATACCAGCTTAGGAAAATGGTTGTACCAGGTTCTGTTCTAGGGTCCATTACCCTAATAGACACAGGTGGAGGGCTAGGTTTATGGTATCAGGAATAAATACCTTCTTATTGAGTGGGCTTTTTGTCCCACTACATGGCTGTTTTGTTGTCTTCAGGATATCAGTACCACTAATATACCTTTCAGGATACCTTGCTATTTCTTGCCATTGTTGTGGTTTGTAGACATTAGAACTGGATAGGACTATAGGTTGCTTTTCTTCCTTGGCAACTTACGCAGATCCTCCTGGTACTATGAGAGGATTCCATCTTTATTCCCTTAAATCCAATGTATGAAATATGTGTCATATACAACAATAAAGTCTTATCATTAATTTTTCAGAGGCCACCAAGATAAATGACAGAAACCTGTATTGTTTTGGGCAATTCTTGGATTCTTTTGATCAAAATCTTGAAATAATGATTTCCACATTTGGCATTGGGGTTTTTGTCAAATTATCTATGGCATTTGGGCAAGCATTATTGATATGAGTGAAATAACTTCATTTAATCTGTATATATGTGTATACATGTAAAAATATCTATGAAATTTTAAGTACCATAAAATAATATGATTTCCTATGGCTTTTAAAAACATTCTTAGTGTTATTTATCCTTTTTTAAAAGTTTTACTGTGTGTGTGTGTGTGTACATTTGTGTAGATGCATGTGAAGAAGAAATGTTGATCTAAAGTGTCTCCGTAAGTTATGCTTTATCTTACATTTGGAAGTAAAGTCTCTCAACGAACCTGGAACTCATTGATGATTGATTCAGCAAGACTAGCCACCTGGAGGGCTCCAGAGATCTTCCCTTCTGCACTCAGCTGCCCTGCCATCCAGCAAGTGCCGAGGTCAATAGCTCCTGCTAACCCTGCTTGCTTTCCATGTGGGTGGTAGAAATCCAGACTCAGGTCTTTAGCAGAAAGCACTTTCCTAATTGAGCCAGGGCTCTCACTTCTTCAAGACTTGAAGATGTTTTAGGTCCCAGTGTCAGTTAATTATGGACAATGAAAAAGAAAATGGCGAAGTTGGGGAGGACCGGGGGAAGACTCAGTGCCTTCTCCTTGATTACAGAAGTTTGTCTTGGGAGATTTCTCAAAAGTATACACTTAACAATTTGTGTGTACATATATCCCATATGTGCTATATTTCAATAAAAATGTAAAAAAAACAGCTTTGTTTGTATTTCTTTACTCTCTCAACATAGTACATTATCTTCCTGCTTAACTTCACTGCCAAATGTCTGCAAGGAAAAATCTATGCCTGTTGTCTCTCTTGTTTTTACATCTCACTCCTTCCCAGCCCATTACAATCTAGCTTCTGCTTTGCTGCTCTGCAAGTGCATTTGCCAAAGTAACCAGTGACCTCCTAATTGCTAATTGTCCATTTCCAGGGCTCATTGTCCTTGACCTCTCCAGGCTGTCTGACACTGCTGGCCACCTCTTGTTTGTCATCCACTCCTCCTCTGACCCATCCTCATTCTTTTCCTTTCCCCTGGATCATTTCAATTAAGTCTTCCTCCTCCCTTGCTTGATCCCCAAACACTAGAGTTTTTCAATTCTTCTTGTGGCTGCTATAAAATCAGAACTAAAACCTGCCTGCCTGAAGTGGTGGATTCCGTAATTCAAAGCATAGTTTTTTAAAACTATAAATGCTTTGCCACTGTATAAAGTCAGCAGATTTTACACACATATAAATCTATGTTTCTGGTATTGGGGCATTAGAGAAATTTGAATAAAGTTGAATCGATCTTTTTGAGGAAGCATGAATTTGCCAAGGCAATTAATTTTTTCTGTAGAGGTCTCACCTACTGCTGCATTCACCGAGCCTGCTTGCAAGTCCTAATGTACTGGAGTCTCTTTCAATAGGGACACCTATGTCTTTAGAGCTGAGCTGCCCAGCAGTATATGCAATCACCAAGGAAACTCATCCAAATGCTTCGGCTCCACATCAGGGGAAAGACTGCTACTAGTATTAGGTAGGGACACAAAGAGTGCCATTAAATAATCCAAAACCTAGATAAACCAAAGACAGACCAAAGACCAACATGGAGAGGGGAGCTGGACATATAACTGTATCCCAGTTTTAATGTAGATGGTGATTTTAGCTGCCAGAAAATAGAAAACTCTTTTTGTTGGTCATATTCCTGTAGAAGATTGCTTGGGTATCAAGATGCTGTGGGAAATCATTCTTGAAAGTTTTTTTTTTTAAAGAGAAAATAGTTCTTCTGTATGCCATCTATGGAAGATATCATTTGGGTTATTATTATTATTTATTATTATTGTGTGTGTGTGTTGCATTTAGGCAGAGTTTGAATCAGGCATTTTGCTTCTTTGTTTCCAGTTTATCAGTATGTTTAATCTTTGGTAAAGTCATGTGTACCTGTGGCTATTAAGTTAGGGCACAATCTTGATTCAATACCAGTAATGTACTAGAGGTCTAGGGAAGAAAGAAAATGGAGCAAATGCTGGAAGAGAAAAAGATGAGTAGTTTCTGAGATAGAGCTTAGGTTCCTTTGTAATACACTCAGAATGAAAGGGCCAGAGAAATGTGGAAGTGAAGAACAGACAGTAAAGGCCAAGAAAAAATTAAGACTGAGCTAGAGAAGGTATGCTAAAAGAAGAGGTGTCAGAGATTCAGATCTGATAAACCAAGGCATTCAGTAGAGAAACATAACAGATGTGAGTCTGGGAAGACATTGTTGATGCTTAGTAGAATTCAGAGAGCCTACAGTTGATAAGTAAAAGAAAGGGATACTATGTGTGCACAGAGACTTTTTAAGTACAAATGTCAGGAACAAGAGACTGCTATCTATTATCTTGTTCTCATAAGATTTATCTCTGCTGTTGAGTTAATAGATCTACACCTTTGGCATCACAGTTGTTACTAAAATCGTGAAAGCACTTGGTGCCACCAAAGTTTAAACACTTTGGTTAAAAAAAAACTCATCCCTTTAACAAACCACATCTAGTACAAAGTAGCTCAGTAAACAATAAATACTTGTGGAAGTAGTGCATAGCTATCATAGCATGCTTTATGTATGTGTGACTGTGCAACTTACAAAAACAGTTTCTAAAGTAGAGTAAAAAGAAATTATCATCGTGTTGTAAAATGTAAGACACAAGGCAAGCTAACAAATTAACAAAACAGGAGTAGTGCGTGAGCCTTCATCCCTTCACTCTGTTAATTCTTTACTTAGCACGTTCTGTAAACCGATGGAGATTACGCGACAGCAGTAGTCAGTGCCTTTAATATTGTAACAACAGTTATTTGCCAACTATGATTGAACGTAGAATGCACTTTCCCCATTAATTCTCATTAGAAAATGTAATATAGAGAATTCAGTTTGTTTCTAGGTGAAAAACCAAACAAAAAATGAAACTTCTATTTTTCAATGATGCTTGCCTGTTGGTTGCAGGACGGAGAAACCTACTGGCATTTCTGGGTATCTTTATTCTTTTCTTCTCATTAGACAGGCATGTATGAAGTATTTGGCCATGCACATGAGGTCACATAGGTATATAGAACTCTTAGTGACAGGGTTTGGAGGGAGGAAAGGGAATAAGGAAATGATGTAATCATATAATAACCTCAAAATTCAAGACAAAGAGTGAATAAAAAGAAATGCAGTTTTAATCAGAATAACAAAGCAAAACAAAAGAAAATTTCTTTACTTAAAAATACTGAGAGATGCTTTTGCAATTTTTCTTTTTGAATCTGATGTTCAAGACTCATCTTTATGTAGAGTTTATTAAGGGAAACCTTGTGGATTGTCTGTAGCAGAAAACATGTATGTAAGGAACATGTTTCTGTAGCAGAAAACATGTATGGGATATAGGGGAAAGGAAGTGATGTCTATATTCTGAAGGGATCCCAATGTTATGCTGGGCATAACTTTGCCTTATAACCATAACATGCTTATAGAAGCATGTAAAGAGCAGAAGGAATTGTACTGTTACTCCATCTACAAAATAGGTTCAATAAGAATAATATGTATATTATTAATTTTGTAAAGCATAAAACACCACAATGAACATGTTTCATGTGGGAGGAAGCACACAGATCCTAGACTTGGATTCATTATGTGCGTGCTCCTTTACTTTCAGAAATTTCCCTAATCTCTAAACATTAATTGCTCATTATCAACGTTTACATTGAACAAAACAGTTTGTTCCCATAAACGTCATCTAAAACTTCAGTGAATGTATGGAATCTGTGTTTTCAATTGTAAATGATAATTGCTAACAAGCAATAAGACACCTGTCAGTTTCTGAGTTTTGTTGTAGATTAATACATATTTAATTTTATAACAAAGTCTAACAGAATGATATCTACTGCCCCTGTATTTCTTTAAAATGTGCAATCATATGAACAGTGTGTGATATCTGGTTAAACGTATTTGAGCTATATAAAGGCTACATCAGGTTTCTCATCTTGTGTGTTCATAGTGTGTCTCTGTAATTAAATGTCTGATTTCATTTTCAAAGACAACACACATTACTTCTAGATCAACATGTGGTTTCACTAGAATTGGACTTTGAAATATAAATTTCTCTCATTCAGTATAACCACAGAAGATCGTTAAGATTTTGCCCAGTTCTAATGGGAGAATAAAATCAAATCTTTCTAAGTTTATGAATAACTTTTATACTTAGTAGTACAGACCACAAGTATTTAAATATATTACTTAATAATGTAATACTGCTTCTATTTACTGTCTAAAGTCTCCCTTCTTCCAACTCATTCTCCATGTTAATATATGATGATTTGTTCTGGCTTTCATGGCCTTTTGGATAAAATTTATATTTCAATGTCTCCCCTTCACCTTTGATGTGGGATTCCCCTCTGTATGCTGTGAATACCATTGATTAGTAAAGAAACTGCTTTGTGCCTATAGTATAGCAGGGCAGACAGAGTGAGGCGGGGAAAACTAAACTGAATTCTGGAAGAAAGAAGGCGGAGTCAGAAGACACCATGTAGACCTGCCAGAGACATACACTGGGTGGAACTTTATCTCGTAAACCACAGCCACGTGGCAATAGTCAAATTAATAGAGATAGGTTAAGATATAAAAGTTAGCCAGAAATATGCTTAAGCTATTGGCCAAACAGTATTGCAAATAATATGGTTTCTGTGTGATTGTTTTGGGGATGAGCAGCTGGGAACAAACAAGCAGCCTCCTACAACAAATCTTCATCTCCTCTTAAGATTCTATTAATGCTTCTCTAGGCATAGTAGCCAGTGACTACGTCACACCTTTTGTTTTTCTTGATACTTTCTGTTGGAATTAGTTTTATTTTTCAATCTTCTCGTAATAACGTGCCATTGGGATAATAATGGGAAGTGTAAATTACCTTAACACACTACACTCATTAGCTAACTCATCTGAAAGAACACAGATGTCTTTAACTCAGGAAGCTGAGTCCCTTTACAGAGCATAGACAGTATTTGAGGAAGACATCTCAAAAGACACTTCAACAGTAACGGGCACGTTCTTGAAAGAGGCTGATATGGATGACGTTGGATTAACACACTTCTAGTTCACACTTTGGACGCCTAGACCGCCTAGAGAATGAGCATAATGTTTCTTTTGTAGAAAGGATTTAGAAAATGCCTCAGAAGAAAACAGATCATAAACATGAAAGAATGCAGAGCCACCTTCTCAAGATGAAGTCTAAAAAACAGAGGTGGATACTCCCTCAATGTCCCTTCCTTTCCCTTCACTTTTCTGTTATTTTTGCCCATTTTCTGAACACACAGAACCTAATGGGCAAATGGGAAGAGGAAAATTCAGCCACTGGGGTTTTCTGTTCAGGACTATCCTAAGATACTGTGGCTAATTCAGGTATGGTATCCATGCAATGATGTTTTCTGAAGGCCGTGTACTCATCCAAAGGAACACTTGTAGACTGATGTACCCATGACAACCCCTGTAGAGGAGCAGAGCAGAGCCATCCACTTTTGATCTGAGTTAGAATAAACTGCCTTGTGGACTTCTTGGGACACAGTTTCGAAATCAGGCTTTCTCTATAAAGAAGACAATGGAGAAACAAACTCTGGATCAATGCAATACTGAAACTAATCTTTTTCCTCAAACATCCAGCTGTTTGGGGTTTTCCTTTATTATGCTGTTGCAGAGGTATACACTGAAGGCTGTTTGTTATCATTCACATTGTTTTATTAAGTCAATTGATGATAGTAAATAAACAATCTGAGTATGAAAAAGAAATTCATATAAAAATAAACAACAAAGTCTAATTAACATTGTGGAAAATGCATTTCTTTTTTCAACAGAGCAATAATAACTATTTTATTGATGTCTTACTATACAGGAAAGCTAATGTCTAGGCCCTAGGGAGATTTTTCTTTTTAAAACAAATCAGTGCAGAGACCACAAGTGAAGACATAAAATACAATAAAATAAAATTTTTTAAAGTAAGTGTTTTATACCAACAGAGACATATTTATTGAACACCTTTGTATACACTATGGCTACTTTAGAGTTTGAGAGTCCATAGGAATACAAACCTACAGACACGTGGTAAGCAAACTGAACATGGCGGCTCATGGTGGTGCTATCAGTGAGGCACGAAAAAATATCAAGAATTCGAGCCAGCCTAGAGTACATGAGGCTATCAAATAAAAAGAAAATTTCAAATGTGGAAGAAAACTAAAAAACACAAACCCTGTTCCCTTTGCCCCATGTTGTCTTCTTTCCTTCAGTCATCTCAGAAAGATCCAGAGTGCCCTGAGGCCTGAATACACTGGATGTTGATTCTCTGTGGTCTCTACACATCTTTCACAGGAAGTTTCTGAACAGCTTCCTTAAGTTGAAATTTTGGTGCACATGACTGTAGAGCCACACAAAAGGCATGTGACTAACTAACAGGCAAAGGACAAGAATGAGAGAAGTGACACAAAGCTTTCACTGTATTGACGCCAATGTGACCTGGACCTCTGCTTCACTCACCAGATACCGGAGATTCTCCATTTCTGAGTCCCTGGACCCTCCTGACCTTGAACCTAGCAGTGAGGTTAATAACTGAAAGAGACCCCAGAGGGAGAGCATCCAGGTTTGCAGATGCAGCACAAAGCCACTGTTCCACCGACAGAAGCCATGTAGAAACACAAAATTGTCTTTCTGAGGCCACAAGACTCTAGCTGCCTTCACTGTCCCATTTTTCTCCCCTCCTCTCAGCAAGCAAGGTCCACTTCACTGCACATCATTTTATTCCTAGCCATGTTAGCAGTGACTGATGCCACGAGTCCCGAGTCCCCAGGTGAGAGATGTGTCCCAAGCCTTCTATGCCAGTGCTTACAGCTCACTTAAGTTAACTTGTATGACAATGACTTCTCCATGCCCATCCTGAAGGACCTTTTGCACCATACAGCCAACTTGAGAAAGTTGAGTGTGGAACAGTACCCTGCCCTTTGGCAGTACTATGATGAGCTGGTTTACATCTCCATGGAAAATACATTTCTAATGATGAATTTAACAGTATACTTAGTTAAGGGCCCTAACAGGCCCTAGTGTGGCAAACATGGTGCTAACAGACCCTGCCTTCTTCCCTTCTCTCTTGCAAACCATTGATTCTCTTATTTAGCCACTTCCTCATTCCTAAAGCTGATCATCAGGGGCCCTTTCGGTATTTGGCCACTTCCTTATTTCTGGCTCATTTCTAAGGCTGATCACCAAGGTCCAGCTATCCGAATTTCCTATTTGGCTACCATGACAAATAGCTGTCAAAACCTACCAACTCATCCCAGCTGACCCTAACACAGAAGCCCCCCCTTTTCCCCTTTAAAAGTCCCTCCTGCAAAGCCATTTGCTGCTGTTTCTGTCTGATTCAGATTCAGTCACCTTGACTTTCGTCTTGCTTAATAAAGGATCTCTATGTCTTAGAAATTGATTTTTTTTCTGTGTTTCCGTGTGTTCTGTGGCTAATTCGGGGTCTAGAAGACAGTGCCCAGTTGTGTGTGGGTCCTTTCACTGAGTGTCTTATAAAGGTACAGAAATTATGACAAATATAAACCATTTCATCTATAGGTAAAGATTAAAAGGCAAGATGAGAATTCTGACAAAATCATGAAAAGTTACAAAAATAGTATAGAAAAGAAAACCAAATGGAAGTGTTTTGTTAAATGATTTTGGAGATTTTTTAAAATATGTTTAACCAGTAACACACTTTTTCTAAAATTAGAAAATAATAAATATTTGATATAACTGGAGTTTAGTGAAATATACTTTTTCTAGAAAAATGTAATATCTTTATTAATCAAAATCCATTTCTGTCAAATATTTCTGGCTATATATTACAGTTTTTTTTTTTTTAGCTTCTTCCCCATGAGTTATGTGTTTTCTGGAGCGCACTTCAGTTGCTTGGGTGTAAATTAAGTAAAACTTGGAATATTTTCACATTTATACCCATGGTACTCTTGAGTGTCTTGTAAATAAGCCCTTCCTTAAGCTGTCTTGGGCTAACAGGACAGCTCATTTCATGGAATTAAAATCTGTCGGTGTCATTTCAAAAGCTGAGAAGCTAATACTTAATTTGGATTTGTTGGTTTCTTGCTGTAGTGTCATGTGTTTCCTTCAGGATTCCGCAATCTGTCTTGTAAAGTGTTTAATTGTATCTTCATTTCACTGATTATCTTGCTTCAGAGGATTTTAGAAACACATTCACATTTCTGTAATTTTGTGAAACATGTTTTATACTTCTTTCCCCTTTTCTATTATTGAGACATAGAGTCTCATTACTTTTCTGTTTGTTTCCAGTGCAGTAATTTTACTACTTTTGTAGATAATTCTGCCTTTCAATTTCACAGAACTTGTTTGGAACTTCAGAGCTGTTTTGGAAGCAGCGGTTGGTCCATTTTCAAGTCTTTTGATGGCTTGATTCGACAACAAAGTGGTCATGCTCTGTATTTTCTGGGGGCAAATGTATACTTATATTTTATAACAGTAATTCTGCCTTTGATTTACAGTAGTTTGTTTTTAGTGATTTAACTTTGTATCTCCATAATTCTGTGTTGAGCTAAAGGCTAAATGGATACAATTTTTTTCAGCAACTTCTCAAATGTGTTTCTAATCAGCATGCAGCCAAACCTCTCCATTAAGCAGATCTTCCAATTTTATATTCCTTCCTCAGAGCTCATTATTTTGCATTTACCTGTGGAGAACTATATTTGCCATGTATTAGTGTAGACACTTAGGTGTTCTCCAGTTTGATGCATGCCTCAGAATGTTGCCCTGGCTTGCTTTTTTAGTCATTTAAAAATGATCTGAAAAAAAATGCGGGTTAAAGGTAAATCCTGTCTGGTCTTTTTTTTTTTATTTTTTTCAAAAACAGATAGATTATGAAGAAACTTAACCGTAGGAAAAGAAATAATGATAATAGTACATACTTACTGTCTTACCTTTAGCCTTTACATGATCTCCACTGACCATATATTATAATAATAATAGAAGCTATTTAAAGGGTCTGAAAGGAACTAATATGACTTTCTCATAGCTCACACCCAATAAATATGATGCGTGTCTCACTGTCTCTGTATTTCAGGTCAGACATCTTCTTGGGTTTCAGTGACCTTAAACTATGCTGATTGAAATAGTGTGAAAAGCACTGTTATGGTTAATTGAATCAAATACAATTACTGGAATAATATATGAATGAAAAGTCATTTATAAATTTTTGGTTGATAATTCTAATTTATTCAGATAAATTGGTAAATACAATAGTGGAAATTTGTAGAGTGAGTACTACAATCATGGTCATTTGTTGCTATTGTGTTCTAAGTATAACCAGGAAGTCAGAATTCCCTCAGTCTTTCATATCAATGATCACTCCTGGCAGAATTTTTCCACAAGAAACATGAGTGAATTGTCCAGGTAATTTTCTTGGTTTTATATGTATCTAGCAAACTTATAAAGGATTTCCTTTATAATTGAATTGAAGCATATTTATTTTAGGACCAAGGAATTCAATATTAGGATTTAAAAGTAAAGGAATTTTCTTGGAGTAGAATTGTCTTAAATTTGCATCCTGAATTTTAGAGATAATCTCTGGAAACAAACAAACAAACAATAAATGGATGACAAAAGAGATAGGTTAGTGGGTGGAGTGCTTTTTGCTCAGACATGAGAACCAGAGTTCAGCTCTTCAGTGCTTATACAAAAGTACAATATGAAAGCAAAGGACATCTCTATTCCTGGTACTGGACAGGCAGAGGCAGAAGTATTCCTAGACTACCAAATAGTCTTGCTGAATCAATGAGCTCCAGGTCTGATGAGGGGCTATACTGTAAAAAGTAATATGGAGAATGATTGAAAATGATGCTCAGTGTTGACTTCTGGCTTATAGACACACACATACACACACACACACACACACACACACACACACACACACACACACACCACAGACAGAGTAGGTAAAGCTGTGTGTCCATTTCCATCATATAATAAAGAAGAGTTTCCTGGATCAGAAGCTGGATTCTTTTAAGTGACATGCATCACAATTAAGTAGGAAAGTGGCAATGTAAAAGAAGACTGGAGTCCAATAAGCATAGCTTTGTATATGGAAAGGCTTAATGTTCTCATGGCTCTCAGTGAAGTTTCTTATTCCTTTATGGAGAGCAGTATGATAATGGACAGAAGATAAAATTTCCCACTGCACGCTAGTGCAAGCATTCCCAGGATGATTAACATGTGAACTACGATATTTATGCCATTTCTGAGATATTAAGATATTTAGAAAGGATAAGAGCTGAATTGTATTAAAAGCTTGGTAGAAAATTGTCAGATGATGTAAAGGGGGAAGAAGGAATTCTGGAACAAGAGGACAACTGTGGATAACTACAGGGTTTTTGTTGTTGTTGTTTTCCACTATGGAACATTGATTTAGCTGGATCATATAATGTAAATATTATGTGTCAACTGTCTGTATATCAGTTTTTGCCAGCGTCCTCCTATTGTGCCCACACCTGTGGTAATCAGCATATAAGAGACAACGCTGACTTTGGATCATGGTTTCAGGGGTATGAGTTTATAATCTATTGATTCTGTTTCTTTTTTTGTTTTTTTTTAAATTTATTTATTTATTAAAGATTTCTGCCTCTTCCCGCCACCGCCTCCCATTTCCCTCCCCCTCCCCCGATCAAGTCCCCCTCCCTCATCAGCCCGAAGAGCAATCAGGGTTCCCTGCCCTGTGGGAAGTCCAAGGACCACCCACCTCCATCCAGGTCTAATAAGGTGAGCATCCAAACTGCCTAGGCTCCCCCAAAGCCAGTACGGGCAGTAGGATCAAAAACCCATTGCCATTGTTCTTGAGTTCTCAGTAGTCCTCATTGTCCGCTATGTTCAGCAAGTCCGGATTTATCCCATGCTTTTTCAGACCCAGGCCAGCTGGCCTTAGTGGGTTCCTGATAGAACATCCCCATTGTCTCAGTGTGTGGGTGCACCCCTCGCGTTCCTGAGTTCCTTGTTCGTGCTCTCTCTCCTTCTGCTCCTGATTTGGACCTTGAGATTTTAGTCTGGTGCTCCAATGTGGGTCTCTGTCTCTGTCTCCTTTCATTGCCTGATGAAGGTTAATATTCAGGAGGATGCCTATATGTTTGTCTTTGGATTCATCTTCTTATTTAGCTTCTCTAGGACCGCGAATTATGGGCTCAATGTTTCTTTAAGGTAACAAGGCACATTATAGTTGAGTGGTGATGATGAACAAAATACCCTCAGTCAAAAATGCAAGAGGTTCTCACAGTTGCCATCAAATATCCACCTCTAATGACCTTTTACTAGGGATCACCTAGGAAGGGTTCCAGCACTTCTCACTAATGTGAAACTGGAGATCCAGCTTCTCCACATAGGCTTCGTGTTCAAGATCTAAACTTACAATGTTGTATAGAGCAGCGGGCCGCTTCCTGCCACCAGGCTAGATTTACCAGAAATAATTACACAGAAACTGTATTCTTTTAAACACTGCTTGGCCCATTAGTTTCAGCCTCTTATTGGCTAATTCTCACATCTTGCTTTAACCCATATTTAGTAATCTGTGTAGCACCATGAGGTGTGGCTTACCAAGAAAGATCTTAACCTGCATCTGTCTCAGAGAGGAGAGTCATGGAGATTGCCTGATTCAGCTTCTTTCTCCCAGAATTCTGTTCTGTTTACTCCGCATACCTAATTTTCTGTCCTATTAAAGGGCCAAGGCAGTTTCTTTATTAACCAATGGACAGATGATCCTCCTTCATCATTATAATTATCCTCTCAAGATGCCTTGAGTAGCCTCCTCATAACTCCTTTTGTAAGATAGGTGTTTTTATTTTGGATAGAATTTGAAAAACATACTGAAAATCCTCATATCTTTACTTAAACATAGATGGAAAGGTGAGCAGCCAAAATCGTCTCCAGGGTTGATATGCATGATTAGGTGTAAAAAGAGCTCTGTAATATGGAAAACTGAATTCAAAAATCACTTACCAGACTGATAAGATTCTAGCCATGTCTTGTATTGTATACTATGCCACTAAACTAAAATGAAATACCCCAAACACAATATTCAATGGACACAGCTTTATCTCATTTTTGTGCAACTATGTTTTCAGAAAGTTCAACTCAATCAAAGTAATTATATTTAACAGAAGTTTCATGCAAAGATACTAAACACATGATACATATAATCTAATCTAACTCGTCAATCATTTTCATAAGGCAGACTTAGTAACTCAAAATCAGAGTTCTTCCCAAATAGTGAAATACCAATATGTAAGGTCTGGCTCTAGGAAGCTGCTATTCTTTCTTTTTGTCAAAAGAAATCTTTATTGGATTACAGCCAGAATTGGACAATGGACACTTTTTCACTCCCAAGTGCCATCACTGAAGACTACTCTTTAATGCTGAGGAGAAAATTGCTAGATACCCTTAAGAATGATAATGTGAGGTGTGTGGGTTGTAAAAGAAGTACTCTTAACAATGTGACAAGAAATATACTTGAAGACATTCTTTTGCTTCAGGTACTTCAGATTACTGATTATTTAATTTCCTTCAAACCCCAACATAGGTTTTATACCAATTGTGGAAGTTTTAAGTGATGATTACCAAATGACTGGATTTGTGTTAAATGATAAGTAAAAATTCAAGTAAAAGTACCCTAAGTACATCCAAACAATTTTGTGAATGAAATCTAAAATATAGGAGGATACATTAAGACGCCGGGGCTGTGTCCACTAAGCCATCACCAGATACAATTTTCAAGGATCATTTTGAAGCTACTTAATGCAGACTATGTTGAAAAGCTGTTATTTGCCTTTTTCAAAAGTACCCAGTAAATAACCTTCAGTCCAATTATGTTTTTCTTCAAGATAAAATCTTAGGCATTTAAGATTTATAATGCTATTTTTTTCTGTCTGACTATCAAAGTATACAAAGCTCCTTTTCATTTTTATAAACAAGTAAGTACTTGATGGCATATATATATGGAACAGATAACTATGAGTCAAGAGAAACAAGACACAGGGCAAGAATGAAAGTTCTCAGCTTTGTCATATATATATATATATATATATATATATATATATATATATATACACATACACACTCATTCTGCCTTGAGCATCTCATACGTTAAATCTAGGATGTATGTATGTCCCAGTGAATAAATGTAATGAACATGTAATTGCTATTTTTTCAATCTTTAGATTTGGCATAAAGCTTTTTAACAAATTTTAACCAACCCCCACCCTTTCGTCTAATCCTCGATGAAGAGGTGGTGACTGTAGTTACATTAAGTGACAGAATTTGAAACTAACATGTAAAGAAAATGAATTATCTAAAAAATCATTTTAAAAACTATTCTTTTTGCATTTAATGTGTAAATATAGTTTGATGGGGAACTATGTTTACGTCACAGTGTGGCAGGGATTGCTCCATATGTGACTCAATAGGTATTTAATACCAGAGTCTGGTGTAGGGCATGATAAAGCATACATTTAAGATTTCACCTGCTCTGTGACCCCAATAAATAGATGTACTTGCTCAGATAATCTAATTTTTTCTGTTTTATTTATTTAATATATGCAGTTCTTAGAGTTATAGACATAGTCCAGCAAGATACCAGTTTTTCTTAAACTAAACAATAAGAGTTAGACAGAGGATTGATAACCTTGCACACTCAGACATTCTTGGGAGGAGATGTAGATCAAATCATATTTAAAGGGCAACCCAACAGAAATGGAAGAGAAAACAAAAACCTCATGTCAACCTTCTTAATGTTTCATGGATTCTTTCAGTTTTCTAGGAACTGTAATGTTCTATTTTTCATACATCTATATATGTTGAGCATGTAAGAAGTAAAGAATGAGTAGGGATAGAGTTTCAAATACAACTTACTAGGAAATTATTATTTTGGGGAATCATGTTAGTTCTAGTTGAAAGAGTAAAACATTTTCAATTAAATATTGTGTATCAGATACACTTGTCCATGTACCATTTCAATAGGTAAAGAGTAATGGACATGGCACAGCCACAAGCCATTGATACCATTATAACTAGACAAGTTAGAGCTTCACAACAAACACCCAGAAGACTCTAGTGTTCAAGGAGAGAGTCTGCTTTCAAGATGTTAGCTTCTCAAGACTGCTGCTTCAAACAAGGTCACTGTCCTGAGTAATGAGATCAATTGGGAATCTCTTCCATTCTCTATTGCCTGAAGGTCAACAGCCATCTGGTCTACCCATGCTCGATTTCCAACAGAGAGTAAAAGCAGATTTTCTATCACATCCAAAAACAAAGGGCATGGCTGAATGATGGAAAATGTAGATGACACAGTTACCTTAATCCATGAGAATGTGTATTTCAATTTCTATAAATGAACTCTTCACCAAAGTGTCTTATAATGGAAATAATGAAATATATGGATCATTAGAAAGAAGGGAAATAGCAGGGCATAGATTTCCTTTTGGAATGAAACTACAAAAATAAGAAGGTTTTTTTTTGAGTAATAAATTCGAGAACTATCTTTCCAATATAAAGGCTAAATCCAACAGAATGAATATGTTTACTCTTGGAAATTAATGAAGCACAAGCTATACACTTTAGAATTGTGCATTTTTGAACTATTTTTTTATATTTTCATTGAAGTACTGTTACATTATGAACAGGGCACTGAACAACAGATTAAAATCACTGATGATGAGTGTTCTTTCATATTTTTGTCAGATCACACACTGATCTAGCAGCCATGTATATTTTCTGATTTCTCAGGCATTGATTAACAAATATTCCTTGATGATAAACTCTCCAATTGTTCCATAACAAAATTATAAACATTAGAAAACAGTCACTCAAATATAATGCTGGACTCGGGTAAGATACCTGTATTAAATATTTCAACCACAACACACAATTTCCTGTGCTTGGTGAAATATTTAAAATAAATATCCAAGTATTAGGCGACTTGTTATTTCCAATTTATTTGAGAGATACTAATTATGTTACAATTAATTGCATATGCTGTATTAAGACAATCCATTTAAAGGCTCAGTACTACAGGGGTCTCCATAGGAGCCCTAAGAAATTCCATTTTGCAGTATAAAGAGCGTTATTAATGTTAAAAAGTTAGAAAATATATATTCTTTGATCTTTATTCCTTATTGAAAGACAGAATTCAGATGCCAGGAATGGATTTCTCTTTAAATAGTTGATGTCTTCTAGAAGAGGATGTGATTAAAGAGAATATGCTAGTTGCAATAAGACAACAAAAGAACTGGAAATTTCTTTCCTGCTCACTTTCTTCTAACAGCTCTAACCTGTTTGCTTTGGGATTTTAGAAATTGAAAGAACAAGTTTCTGAACCACAGAACTGAACAGTTACGTTGGTAAATCCAGTATTGAAACGGAACACATGCCAGAGACAGGCACATATTTCAGGGTAGGCATTTTGTACAGCTTATTTTAATTGATAGTTCAGCTTTGGGCACCTGCACAGATGCTTTAAAAGTGAAAGGAATTACTGGGTGCATGGAAGTTCTGTAACAAGAGATGTAGAAAGATGAATGGCTTTCTCTGATATTACAAGATATTTCTGAGAGTCTCTTATTACATTAAATCATCATTTATATGCCTTCATTTATCTAGAAAATATTTATCAATAGAACATCATTAGCAATTACTGTGATAAGCAATAGAATTGTGCTTATGTTCACAAAATTCTGCAGTGGAGACTATAGATTTTCAGTAAGATTTTATTACTAGGCATTTGGAACCCCAAGCAGAAGTCTCAAAAGTCATTTATTTCCTTTTTCAAATAAGCTTCTGCAAGTTTTTGAGCATAGTAGTAAGGCTTCTAAATAATAAAAATGAAAGCCTCAGATGAGTGTCACAGACCTGTCTCTCAAGCTCCATCACATTTTGCTAGGTGAGTGAAGCAGCTTTCCTCTAGTCAGTAGGAATAGAACAAGTAAGGACACAGCAGGAAGACAGCCATCTGTAAGTGAAGAGATAGGGCTCTTGTGAAGCCAGACTCACCAGCACCTTGATCTTAGAGTCCTAGCTTAGAGAACTATGGGAGAATAAATTTGTGTTCAAAGCACCCAGTCCATGAAGGTTTATCACAGCAGATCTAGCAAAGTAGGAGGAAAGAAACACAGTGACTATGTTCCCGCAATCATAAATTGCAATGAAATTTATGCCCTCTTATACTCTAAGTTCCAAAGTAAAAAACAAATGAAATACACAATGAAAAAAAAACAGAAAGTCATTTACTGTATGACAAAATGATAAATGTTATGGAAAAAGTTAAGTAGAGTTAGAGGCTGAGCAGGACTTTGAACAGTGGCTGGGAGGTTTCAGTAGGACAGTGGGGAAATCATCCTTAAGAAGGTGCCTGTGATTGAGCACTGGAGATGTGGAAATCAGTCAGAAGTATAAAAGGAAAACATTTCAGAGAGAATAAACCTTCAAAGGTTTTCACAAGGGACAGACTTAGATTTCTGAGCACAGAGTGACAAGCGAAGGAGATAGTCTGGAATGTGGCAACATCAGAGGAGACCAAGGCAGAATAGGCAACCTTCTGCGAAAGTTTGGAAACCAAGATAAAATCTCAGGAGTGGTAAAGTTGCCATTTACTTCCTCTGTCATGGACATTCCTGTCTCAGTATCTGTGTGTCGTGTGCAACTTTAGTATATGAAAACAAGTACCTATCTGCTCCGAGTTTGATTCCTTTTTTAATAGAGCACAAGGTCCTTGAATGGTCCATCCATACACCATCTAGGTTCCAATCCCAGTTTTGAAAGTTTTCTACTATCACCATCTTCTCTATCAAGCACATGATAAATTACTTTCTTATGGTGAGAAAATTAATGGTTCCTTATCAGATCTACCCCCCTATTCAGTGCTGTAGAGTAAAGCTAAGGATATTAAGAGGAGTCTAGCTCTGGAATTGCTTGAGGAAGACTACAGAATAAGGGAGGTTATAGACAATAGACTGCTAAGTCCCAAGGAGGAGCTGGCAGGCTGAAGGTGGAATACAGTTCTAATTATGGTAGAAATGAGGAGTGGGGTAACAAATCCAAAGAAATAACCTGAACAAAGAGGTATGAAAGTAAAAAATTAGTTGGAGTCTGTTTTTTGAACAGTCCGATGTTCATTGAAATTTCATCACAGTTTAAACATTCCAATAGAGTCGGGGAAATGGTATTAAAATACAATTGGATTTAAATTCTTAAAGAAATAGTCTTAGACTCTTATGAATTTGAGTACAATATTGGTTTCTTTTCAAATTGCTGGGATCAAATGCCTGCCATGAAGTGACTCAATGAGAAAAGGTTTACCTTGACTCATGAGTCGTGATATAAAATTCACAATAGGAAGGAAGCATAACAGAGAGAAAATGAGGTGGCTGATCTCATAACACCCATGCTCAGGAAGCAGACATTGAGGAATGTTAGGAGTCAGCTAACCTTCTCCTCTTCCTTATTTGCTCTGCTTTTCTAGTTCATGGCATGATACTACTCACATCCAAAGAGGTCTTCCCACTCAGTTAATTCTATCCGGAAATGCTCTCTCAGGTATACTCTGTTTCTCCTAGGTAAACTGAGATCAAGTTATAGTGATAATTAAGAATAACCATCACAAGTGAAAAATTCTTTAAATTAATTGATTATTTTCACCTTTGCTGAATTATCCTCACTCTTACACTTTGGGTTAGATGTTAGCCACTTCATTTTTGTTTTGCTGAAAAAAAGCACAAATAAATCCAATTACTTATTTAAACTAACTTATCTGAATAGTTTGCTCAATGGGAAAATGCAATACATAATGATAAGTCAGTGAACCGTGCATCATTTTTATAGTGGTGATCCCATAAAAATGTTAACATGATTAAAATATTTTATGTTCTTAAAACTTATCAGCTAAGTGTATTAGCACATCTTAGCTGTGGTGGCACCATAAGGCATCACTGAGGTTCTTGTGGTGATATGGACACAAGCAAACCTTTTGTACTCTCAGTACATCAGAAGTACAGCACATGCAACACTTGCCATCACAACGATATTTAAGTTGCTGTTTCCTATACTCACTGCATTCTCCTTTGTGTTTGTAAAGTGTCCTCCTACATATAAAACCACATTCTTAGAGAATATACTGTGCCTAAACCCTGAGAAGTTTCATATATTTCACTCGTATCACTTATCTCAATCATACTAAGAGGCCACATGGAGCCATTGACCTATAGAAAGATTGACGTAAGTGCCTTCCATATTTGTACAATAGAATTGTCTAACTGCACCCTTCTCAGAATGAAACCACGTAACTAAGAGACACTTGACCCTATACTTACACATACATAATTTCTATAAGTAAAAGCAGAACTGTAGATAACTGTTGTTCAAATGGGAATATCCTTCTCAAGTCAGACAATACTTTTTCGTCATCCACTCTTACTTCATCATATTATTACAGAATCCAGAGGTGGGCAGTAAGAAAGCAGTTGTGCTTTAGAATCCCATGGAGTCAGTTTCTGCAGCCCCCTGCTCTAGCCTGTTTTGAAATGTAATGATTCCACATCCAAAGCCTGTATTTGGACCTCAACACCACTGCCCATTCAGTTGACATGACCTTGAGTAGGTTGCTGTAGCTCTGCATAGGTATTTTCTCACCTCTAAAGTAATGATCATAATGGTTGTTATTTTTAGTCAATTTTCTATAGACCATAAGTTCTGATACCCCAATATCTTCACCTCTTCAACATGACCTTGCTAATACTCTCAAACAGAGGTGTAATCCCTTTGCATCTGATTGGCCCAGTGACACTAGACAGAAACAGAAAAGGCAGTAGCACAATTAATTTTTAAGGATTCATGTCTCTGGTTTGAAGTTTTAGACAGATGGTTATTATTTAGCACTGTGCATAAACTGGCTTTGATAATTAAACAACTAATACAAACTAATACAGGTCTGGCAAGTAAGCTCAGTGAGTTAGTGTACTTGCTGCCAAGTGTGATAATATGAATTCCATTCTTGAAACTCAAATGCTCAATGGAAAGAACTATAGTGATATAAACATTGTAGGAATAAACAACCACTGTCTGATTGTATTTAAGGCCCAGCCCCTGAGAGAGAATCCTTGCATGGCACTGTTTGGGTGGCCAATAACCTGAGACTAGATAGGCCACGAGCCTAAGGGAAAGCAAAATACTACTGCTCTGCTAGAGGAACATAGATATAAAATGACTCCTAATATGATGCGGGAGTCCCCTTTGTATGCTGTGAATACCACTGGTTAATAACGAAGCTGCTTTGGGCTTGTTGCAGCACAGAATAGGGCAAAGCAGGAATTCCATGCAAGTAGAGGAGGAGGGAGAACACACAAAACCACAAAATTGAAAACCTTCATATACAAGCAAAAGACCCATAAGAAAAAAAAAATCATTGCTTACCTAGTCAAGAGTCCAGTGAACCGAGTTTTCATTGATTAGCACATTATGCTTTTGTTTGGACAGCTGAAGATCAACCAGGCCAGGCTCCCAGATCACACTAACCTGTTATTTTCACCATTACTACTTTCCCAAATCTTGAGCAGTCACTCCATTCATGGGCACATGACTCTCTGACACTGGTCACTACTGTAATTTATCTCATATGACTTAAGCCTTCTTTTTAGCCTGTCCATATCATATCAAACTTTTACTATTTTATTTTTTTATTAATGTTATATTTTGAGTAAGAACAAATTTGGAAGAGATGGATATGTATAACGAACACCTCAGTAAAATCTTTCTTGCCTTTCATTGTAGGTCAACCATTTTAAGTTCAGAGTGAGCTATGCTACAACAAGGAACAGTGTGAGTATTTCCAACTGTGAAGACACATTATGTGTGTAAATGCCCTGAATATTAACCTTCATCAGGCGATGAAAGGAGACAGAGACAGAGTCCCACATTGGAGCACCGGACATAAAGCTCAAGGTTCAAATCAGGAGCAGGAGAGAGAGCATGAGCAAGGAACTCAGGACCGCAAGGGGTGCACCCACACACTGAGACAATGGGGATGTTCTATTGGGAACTCACCAAGGCTAGCTGGCCTGGGTCTGAAAAAGCATGGGATAAAACCGGACTCTCTGAACATAGTGGACAATGAGGACTGCTGAGAACTCAAGAACAATGGCAATGGCTTTCTGATCCTACTGTACGTACTGGCTTTGTCGGAGCTTAGGCAGTTTGGATGCTCACCTTACTAGACCTGGATGGAGGTGGGTGGTCTTGGACTTCCCACAGGGCAGGGAACCCTGATTGCTCTTCGGGCTGATGAGGGAGGGGGACTTGATCGGGGGAGGGGGAGGGAAATGGGAGGCGGTGGCGGGGAAGAGACAGAAATCTTTAATAAATAAATAAATTTAAAAAAAAGAAACACATACAAATCTGAAGGATCAAGAGCCTTTCTGTGAAGACAACAGACTGGTTCCTTTCCATAGTTCTGGTGATCTGGTGATGCTCTGTGGGAAACTGAGCTCCATGACAGGACAACACATAAACAAAATAGAAAGAAAAGAAATGGAGTCCCATAGCGGACAAAGTGAATTGCATCTCAGGCTGAAACCACACAGCATGGAAGTTTTCCAGTAACATATACCCAGTTTTATTTGTCTAAGAAGCACAACAAATTCTATCAAACTACAATTTTACTGGAAAATTCATGTTCTGAGATGGAGAATACTGGCCATTGCTACATTTGAAATAAAAATTTTTACTCTTCCACACAGGGAGAAAATCCTACAGTTATTTCCCCTTTAAAACCATAAAGCATTTTCATAAATAAAAGATATTCTTGAACTTCTCAGTTCTGTAGCATTTTCACAAAGTTTTATCTTTTGTCAAAGGTAAGTCTTCCCTCCCCCATATTGTTGTAATTTGAGCCTACTAAACATTAAGCAGAAATAAATTATGTACAAGCCTAAAAAAAAAATCTTTGATTAACAAGCCACAGAATTGCAGGTATTAAAATTGCCCCCCAGAGGGAGCCCATACCGTTTCATGAATGCATTAGCCATCTTCTTTGAATTACAAAGAAAAATTAATTAAAAAGATATGTTTATATGTAATGTGTGTCCCCCTGAGTTAATTCTAAAAGTCCCATATATGCAGAGTCTAATAAAAATGAAATTATGTTAGCTGCATATTTTACTTAAGCAATATGAGGCGAAAGATGAAAGCGGGTACTACTTAGCATTTTGTTCATGGGAGTCTCCTTGGTGCCCCAACAGTTCGGAATGATTGCGGTACTCTGTGCCCACTGGAGAGTTCTGGATGACTGAAATTCTTGTTTTGTCATCATTACTTCAGAAAAGAGAAATGGTGAGGTGATGAGGTTACTGTGAGCTGGGAGCCCAACCTGGCTGATTTTCTGCTGGCCAAACCAAAACATACCATGCTAATCAATGAAAGCTCAGCTGACTGGATTCTTGACTAGACAAGCAATAATTGTTCCTGGAGTATGGCATCCAGTTTGGATGCCACATTGATTTCTATTTGTCAGCCAAGCCATAGCTAGCTTACAAAGCAGTGATAAGCAATGATTTGGGATTGCTGTGAGTAGCTCTGCTTCCATTCTAGCTGCGTGATTCTGGGTTATTTTAGTCATGTCCACAGAGGTTCTGCAGAGCTCGGGGTATAGGAGGATTCAGCAGGCTCCATTACCAAGGATTCATATAGAAGCTGGTAGATGCAGGCAGCCCTGAGGAGTGTTGGTCATTTTATCAAGCAAGCCTCAGGCAGAGTATTCCTGCCTGTCTGATATTTCAGAAGGCATGACCCTCATATCTCTAGATATGTAGAAGTGTAGAGACAAAAGTATTCTGACATCCAACACTTTCCCATATTTTGTTTACTCCATAGATACTTCATTTTATTAGCTTTTATGCTGTTTTTGTCCCTCCCTCTGCTTTTCTTCCTCCTTTGGTTACCATGGAAACAATTTCCTTGGTAGGGGAGGAGCTTAATGGCATCTAGGAGTGTGGAGTAAAGTCAATTTATATCACGGTTTGTGAAATATTGAGAGTTTGTAATGGTTGTTATTGCCACATATGGTAAATCAATCTCTCTCTAGAGCAAATTTCTAAATATTGATATGAGTTCAGGAGTGATAGATTTATAGAGAACCATGCATTTCAGCAACTTGCCTGGCAGCCTTGAAGATCTCTGATTTGCTTGTTTGGATAGAAAATAAAGTTTGAAAGAGAAAAAAATGCATTATATTTTAAATAGTCTATTTTTAGCTACCCAAAGTATCACCTAATCACTAAAATAAAGTATATAATTGTTTTAATAATGCAATCTAAGGCATTCTATTTCATCACTTAGTTTATATAGCTTTATTCATGCATAGTTCTTTATGCATGGCTTATACATAGCTCAGTTGCTATGCTATCTTCATTCTTGGTACTGTCACTAAAATAAAGTATATAATTGTTTTAATAATGCAATCTAAGGCATTCTATTTCATCACTTAGTTTATATAGCTTTATTCATGCGTAGTTCTTTATGCATAGCTTATACATAGCTCAGTTGCTATGCTATCTTCATTCTTGGTACCGTCACTCCCATTTAAAATCAACTAGTCCCTGCACTAATCCAGAACATGCAGTCTTTAAACACTTGTCACAGTACGTGTGCTTCACACAATCATCAAGGTGATTACATTTCCAGGTTTTAAAATAGCCTGTTTGTCCCTCTTGTCAGAGCCCAAATTTGTTTATTTGGTTTCACTTGCTGCTCGTTCTGTTCTCTGTTTTCTCTCGAAGAGTTGTTAATGATGAGACGACAAAATATTGGGTTATTTGTGCACTTGAAACAGATGCCACCTGAGCGGTGACAGGTATTTTTAAGTATAATCTGCATTCAGTTAACACTCACATTTAAAATGTTTCAAACCTTGGGCATATCCTTGTTCATTTTCCACTGAAATGAGTCACTTTTTGGATGCGAAGAGAGCAGGTGCGAGGGAAATGGGACAGCAGAGGTAGAACTATTGGGAAAGTGTGGCTGACTCAAATGATGGAGCCTGAGCAGCGACAGGGGATTCCCAAGTTTGTCTCTGAAGGGCTACCACCACATGACCCTGGTTTTGCCTGTGCTTCATGACTTGATCTATGGTGGCTTCCTGCTAAAACCATAATTTAGAAGCATAATTGTCGTAACACTAGGGAACCTTGTCATGTCTGTAGAGATGCTTAGCATAATGTGTACCGCCTTACCACCCTGGAGAAGTAAATTTCTGCCCAGAGAATGTCTCAAGCTAGTGCACAGTGCAGACCACATTGTAGCCACGCTGAGCAAAGGGACCTGCCTTGGTGTCTCAGATTGGTTTTTCTGCGACTGGAAGATAATTGATTTGATTCTTCCTGAGAAGCACATACTGTGTGAAGTTCCCCAGTGCAGATGGATATCCAGCCCTGTTTTTCACATATTTTGCAATTGCTATTATAAAAACAAAAAAAGCTACTTGCTTCATTGACCTTCACTGTGTACCTATTTTCCAGGTTGGTGTGAGTGAAATATATATTTTAAGAATATCTTCTTTAGTTTACTCTCCACAACTGATCAGACTGAACTTGGCCTTGGGTCTTGGTTGGGCAGCCACATAGCACTATAAGTCTAGTTTGGAGACACAGGCAAGAAATGTGTAGTTGTCTTGGGTCTCTTCTCTGATAGAACGCAGGTCATCAAGGAAACTTCAAGAAACCAAGGGTATTCATTCAGATATCTCCAGTGAGCCCATTGCTGGTATATGCTGAGATCAAAGCATAGCTACTATTGTTTTATGTATTATTACTGCACCAATGAAGTCTGTGAAACAAGGATGTGTTCCTCTTACATATTGTAGTAACATTATATATGTCAGAAACAATGAAGTCAATTTAGGGGTTGTGAAACCTGAAAGATTATTAAAAGAGTGTAGGTGTTTCTTTTTCTTTCTTTCTTACTTGGAATTTTCTCATTTTTTTAATCGACCATGAAAACTGGAAAGGATCTAATGTCTCTATGGTATTTTGTATCGTTATTGTTTGTTTTTTAGCTTTTGTTTTGATCAGAGAAAGGTGAAGATCAGAGAAAGAAATGTTCAGGAGATGACTATGGTCCAGTCTGCCAGTTTGTTCAGGCTTTGGCTAAAGATTGTGGATGAAGAGACTCTCTTCCATTCAGAGGAGAGGTGCTTCATTTTTAAAAGTTTTAGTTTTGGTATCTTGGTGACCTAGGTCTGTGGCATGTTTTGTGTGAGTCCTCTACCTGGGACATCTGTCAGCAATGGTTAAATGAAGCAGTGAACATTTGCCTCTTTTCCTGGGAAAGAGGGATCGAAATAACTTTGTAATGACACTGAGAGGAGGAGCATTGTATTGTTTGGGAAGGAAGTTAAAGGTGTAAGTGGAGTTTAGTGACTTGTATAGAGAAAGTTGTCTAGATTATCTACAGAAAGAAAAACTGTAAGACAGGAAGCAGGCAAGTCTGGGAATATAGACTAATAGTATTGTGGTCAGCTATGCGGATGTGGTGTTGATCTCTCACAACATCCCTTTATGGTAGTGCATGTGTGTGTGGTGTGTGACTCAGGAGCAGACCTGGGACAAAGTTGTCAAGCTGAGAGGACCAGGCAGCACACTGGTTTTCACAATGTTCTTATATTTAGATTAGTTCAGAATTTTAAATATACATTTTAGATTTATATAGTTATACAATAGTGCTAAAAATGTTTCTATATCTGTTATCCTATTTTCCTCGTGATAAAATTATACAAAACTATAGAATAATATTATAACCTAAATATCCTAATTGATAGAGTCAAAGTATTGCACATTTCTAGCACATAAAGTGAATCAGGTTGTCATTTTGTAGACATAATCACAACTTCCTGTCTCTACTCTTTTTGTACCTGTATAACATCAATATGCTCCCTGTTGCTATAATTTCAGTTCAAGAATGTAACATAATGAAATTATGTAGTGTGTATACTCTGGCTTTTGTCTTTCAGCATATCTCTGTAGAGCTTCATCAAAGTTGTTAGATACATTGGCAGCCATTCCCTTTTACTGTTAAGTACTAATTCTTGGTGTGTATGCACTGCAGACTCATCTTCATTTAATAATTTCCACCAAAGGGCATTTAGTCTGGTTCCTGTTTGGGGCAATTATGAATTGCTAATCAAAATAAATTCACATTTTACAAATACTCTTCTATCAACTTTATGCATAGGAAAATTGCTAGGTTGTACAATCTTGAGATTTTAAGAAAACTGTTAAACTATTTTCTAAATGACTGAACCATTTTCATGTCTAGTAGTTAAGACAGAGTGATTCAGTTTCTTTGGCATCCCAACCATCTTCTTGTGTTTGCTGTTTCATATTTTATCAGCTATTATATTATATTATATTATATTATATTATATTATATTATATTAATAAATGTCTGTTCATTCTAGATAAGGTATTGATGATAGATCAAAATAAGAATTCAACCAAGGTCCAACTTGATGAACTAATTAATGTATGGGTAAGTATGGTTGAGGGAGTAGTTCCAAGAGTATGTGACCCCACAATAGCAATCAGTAGGTGAGCCTACTATGTATCAAGACTTCACAGAAAGTACAATATGGAGTTCTATCTTCAGGTAGCTTTCAACTTCCTATGTACTCTATCATTTTGTGTTTTTCAACTTCCTATATGTTATTTAATGATATCACTTGCAGCCATGAGCAGGGGCTAATGTTTGGCTCTGGGTCTTTGTATCTGCTCCCAATTAGTTGTTGAATGAAGCTTCTCTGATGGTGCTTGGGCTCGGCTCTGATCCACAACTAAAGCAGACTATCATTAGAAGTCATTCCATTCACTGTTTTTTGTTTTGTTTTGTTTTTTGCCAGTCTTGTTTGGCTCTATCCTAGATCTCAGGGCTATCCAGCCAAGCAGTGCCAGGCATAGGCTCCCTCTCATAGCCTGAGTCTCAAGTTGTTTCAGTTACTGCTTTGCCACTCCCACAAGTTCTGAGCCACCTTTTCCCCAGCAAATCTTACAGGAAGGACAGATGGTGGAACTTAGGTTCTCTGGTTGTGTTGGTGTACCATACCCACCATTGAGAATCTAGCCTGGTTACAGAAGATAACAACTTCAGGATACATATTCTCCTCTACTAGGAGTACTTGCTAGGGCCATGGTCATAGATTTCAGGTATTTTCTACTGCACTAGGTTTCCACTCCCCACAAATGGCCACCTATCAGAGTTGTAGCTCTCCAAACTCTCTACATCCCTTCCTCCCCCACCTGATCCCTTGAGTTCCCATTCCCATATGCCCCCAGATCACCCACAAACACTATTCTATTTCCCTTTCATAAGGATACCCACACATTCTCCCCTAGACCGCTCCTCTTTCTTTAACTTTCTTCTTCTATTACTCTTAAAACCACGTTCACTTGTGTCCCATAAATTTGGGTATGCTGGGAAAGCTCCTTCATGGAAATCTGGGAAGTCTTTTCTTTCTTTCTTTCTTTCTTTCTTTCTTTCTTTCTTTCTTTCTTTCTTTCTTTCCTTCCTTCCTTCTTTCTTTTTTCTTTCTTTCTTTCTTTCCTTCCTTCTTTCTTTCTTTCTTTCTTTCTTTCTTTTTCTTTCTTTCTTCATTCAATAGTTATACAGTAGAGAGTTGTTCAGTTTCAATGAGTTTATAAGCTTTCTGTTGTTTCTGTTATTGTTGAAATCAAGTTTTAATCCATGGTGGTATGATAGGATGCATGGGGTTATTTTAATTTCATTGTAGATGTTGATACTTGTTTTGTAATGACATATGTGGTAAATTTTGGAGAAAATTCAGTGAGGTGCTGAGAAGAAGATATTGTCTTTTGTCATTGGGTGCAATGTTCTGTAGACATCTGTTAGGGCCATTAGGTTTATAACACCTCTCAGCTCCTGTATTTCTCTGTTTGGTTTTTAGTCTGGATGACTTGTCCATTTGTGAGAGTGGGCTATTGAAATCTCCCATTACCAATGTGTAATGGTGGATGTATGCTTTCAGCTATAGTAATGTTTTATTTACAAGCATGAATGTCTTTGAGTTTTGAGCAGAGATGTGAAGAATTGAAACACCATGTTGGTGGTTTTTTTCTTTGATTAATTTTGCTTTAACATCTATTTTGTTATGTATTATAATGGCTACAACAACTTGTTTCTTAGGTCCATTTTCTTGGAAAATTTTTTTTCCAACTCTTTACTCTGAGGCAATGTCTATGTTTGATTTTGAGATGTGTTTCTTATATGCATCAGAAAGATGGATCCTATTTTCATATCCATTCTGTTAGTCTGTGTCTTTTTATTGGGAAATTGACCCAATTGATATTGATAAATAACAATGGCATCAATGACCAACGGTTGCTAATTTCTGGTATTTTATTGTTGCTTTGTTGATGTGTGTGTGTGTGTGTTTAATTTCTTTTGGTTTTACTGTTTTGAAATTATTATATTCTGTGTTTTCATGAGTATGGTTTACTTCCTTGGGTGGGAATTTTCCTTCTAGCACCTTTTGTAGGGCTAGATACATATTTTATTTTATATAGAAATACTTTTTCCATCTATGGTTATTGAAAGTTTTGTTGGATATAATAATCATTTCTGCAAGACATTTGTCCAGGTCCTTTTGGCTTTTAGAGTTTCCACTGAGAACTGAAGTGTAATTCTAATAAATCTAACTTTATATGTTACTTGTTCTTTTTACTTTGCAGCTTTTAATAATCTTTCATTGTTCCGTATGTTTAATGTTTTGTTTATTATGTGGGGAAGGTACTTTCTTTTCTGTTCCAGTATATTTGTATATTCTGCATGCTTCTTGTACCTTTGTAGGCATTGCCTTGAATAAGTTAGAAAAAAATTCTTATTTGATTTTAATGAAATAATTTTTGGGGCCTTTGAGCTGGTAAGTATTCTCCTTTTTCCATCCTATTATTCTTAGTATTGGTCTATTCATAGTATCCCTGATTTCCTGGGTGCTTTGTATCAGGATTTTTTTTTTAGTTTAACATTTTTTAAACTGATATATCTACTTCTTCTATAATGTTTTCAATGCCTGAGATTTGATCCTCCATCTCTTGTATTCTGTTTTTGGGGCTCACATCTGTAGTTCCTGTTTGCTTAACTAGATTTTCATTTTCCGGAATTACCTCAGTTTGTATTCTTTATTGTTTCTATTTCCATTCTGAGGTCTTGAACAGTTATTATTTCTTCAATGGTGCTAGTTTGTGTTTTCTTTAAAGAATTTACTCATTTTCCTCATTTTTATTTGTTTGTCTTTTCCTCGATTTATTTAATGGATTTATTCCTTTTTTTATTTAAGAACCTCTATCATCTTCATAAAGTTGATTTTAAACTCCTTTTTTTATGCTTCAGTTGTGTTAGACTATTCAGGCCTTACTGTAGTAGGATAGCTGGAATTTCATGGTGACGTATTCTTATGCATCATATGCATCTAAGCATCTTGGTTTTGGTGATTATAGGCCTAATTGCCGCTTTCTAGATTTGTCTTTGTTAGATGGGTATTTTATTCTTGGTTTCTGTTTCTTCTTTTGTCTTCTGACTTGTGTGGTCTTTGGTTGGGCAGAGGGCCTCCATCCAATTTTGGGCGGACTTCTCATGGCCAGAGTGGTCTATTGTCAAGCAGGATATCTCAGTTCAAGTTGAGGGCAAGTGTTCTGGTACCCTGCTTGACCTCTGATCAAGAAGGTAGTCCCAGCCTAAGTCAGAGGCTAGAGTTCTGATGGCTGTGTGGCCTCTGGTCTATTAGGGAGTGTCTGCCTGAGTTGGGTGCTGGTGTATGGCAATAATGAGGGGAAGATTGGCTGGCAATTGAGCGCACAGTCCACCTGTTTGTCTGGCAAGTGCAGCCTGTGGTTGTGAAGGGGGTGTCTGCCTGAGGGGCCTGATAGAGTGGGGGTGTCTGCGGGCTTGTAGCTCACCTGGTCTTTTGGCAGGTGTGGCCTGTGGTTGGACAGGGAATCTCTGTGTGGGGAAGGGGAGAAAGTGGCTGGGGTCCATAGGTGGCTAGTTTATTTGGTCTTTTAGTAGGCGTAACCTGCGGTTTTAATTTTTCCTTAGACATTTACTAGATTCTCCTTTTTCTTATCACTTTTGGGATTTTTAAAATAAGGACTTTGATTTCTTCTACAATTATCTGGCTAGGCACATTATGTACTTTACATTGTAGGGAACTTTGCTGGCATTGTTTGTGGGACTCTGCTTTCCTTCTCCAAGTTGTCAAATTCATGTCTTATAGATCAGTATAGGGCTTCCTTCTTGCATTTTTCAATCTGCTTGTTTCGAATGGTATATTCAATTTCATTTGCAATATTGGCAACTTATCTCTTCTTTCTTTTGTCTTTTTTTTTGACTATAAGATGATTGTTAATTTTCTAGATTTTCCAGTGCAGTTAGCTTTTTTAAAAAAAGGTTCTTCAATGTAGATATATGAATAATAGTCTTTTAGTTTCATCTATTTCTCTTTTTGTATTTATTATTTGTGTTATTGTTCTTGTTTTGTGTTGCACCAATTCTTATATTCTTGATTGAAGAGCTTTTTATGTACAAATTTATGACATTTTATTTCTTTCTAAGTCTTGCTTTAGTTCAATGCATTGTCTTTTAATTTCTCGCATACATGCTCTCTGAGACAAGTGCATTTAGAGTAGTGCTATTTTTTTTCACAAATTTTAGAGATTTTCTTGTTATTGGTATATTACTAGTTTCCAGTTTGATGTTTGGCATCAGAGAACACATGTTCTAAGATTTTGACAATCCCAATCTTGAGTTTTGTTTTATGGACCATGTTGCCCTCTGATTTGGTATATGTCTTGTGGGCATCTAAAAAGAGAATGCATTGTTATGTTGCATAGCTAGTCTATGAATATAGATTTCTTCCTTGCATTTGCTCATGTCTTAGTTCTGTATTTTTGCTAGTTTTTTTATCTAGTTATTCTATCAGTTGTTGAGAAAGGAACATTGAAGTTTCTAAGAATAACTGGAGATGTGTTTGTCACACTTTTTGGCATGTGAAGTAAAAGTCCAGGTTTCCTCATGAGGTTCTATTAATATCTAAAAAGAGAGAGAAAGTTGCTTGGTTGCTCTTGGGCAAAGGGAAAGTTTTGACTCTCCAAGTGGTCCCACTGGTATGGTATTGGGGGTGGCCTGTGGATGGTAGAATTTCAGGGTACTCTGCTTTCTCCAACAACTCCGTTGTTTCAGGAATGGTTGGAAGAGTCTTTCCTTTTTTCCAATAGTAAGTGTGCAAATTCCAATCTGATGGCTTTGTCTTCAACATTATCTTGCTGGAGATTGCTGTAATACTTGAATTCAAGCTGTTTTATATAGATATAGTACAACAAACAGCAATATATTGGCATAAAAAGATACATTGATCAATAGAATTGAATTGAAGACCCAGAAAGTACACACCTGTGGACACCCAATTTTTGACAAAGAAAACCACACATCAAAAATACACAATGGAATAAAAAATGCTCAACAGATGGCAGTGGTCAAAGTGGATAGTTTCATTTAGAAGAATGAAAATAAAATTACCACCCTGAACAAAACTCAATTTGAATAGATCAAAGACCTTACCATAACAAATACCCTAAATTTGAAAAGGAAATTGAAGGGAATAAACTTAAACTCATTGGCACAGGAAACAAATGATATAAAAACCAAAACCCATAATTAATGAGACTTCACAATGTTGAAAACACTTTCATGAAAAAGAACACTAAAGGGGTTAAATCAGCTCCCTTTAGAGGGCGGGGTTTGCCTCAGGCGAATCCATGCCAATAAAGGGTGCGCGGAGAGGCGGCTCGTCCCTTTGGTTCATCGCTACCTGTGCTACGCTGGAACTTTGGTTCAGTAAGTTTAACAATAAACTGGTAAATATTCTTTGATATCTGCATTGCCTTTATTTTGTGCCGGTACAGAACACCATGATTTGGGAAAAGGGGTAGCCTACAGAATGGAAAAATATCTTTATGAATTTTTTACTTGACAAAGGATTATTATTTATAATACATAAAAAACTAAAAAACAGAATATCAAGAAAATAACCCTGTTAAAATGGGATACAATACTAAGCAGAGAGTTTTCCAATTATGAAACCAGTATGGCTGAGAGGCACTTAAAAATTGTCCAACATTCTTACCCATCAGGAAATTAAAAATTAAAGACACTTTGAGATTTCACCCTATGTACCCTACCAGAATGGCTAAGATCAGTAAAACAAATAACAGCATACACTGAAAAAGACTCAAGGAAAAAAAGAACACTATTCATTGTTGATCCTATTGCATGATGTAGAGGTGCTGTAAAAATCAGTGTGGAGGATATTCATCCTCAAAAACATGAATATAGATCTACATACCTAATGATGGATAGAACTTTTCACACTACCAGAGGAGAAAAGGAATCCTGAACATCACCAAGCTGCAAAACCTATGAGTTGTAAGAGCAACCTATCCACAATAAATAGTAGTGCAATAGTGGTGCAAATATTATAGGAGTAGCCATTCACTTTTTGATTGGATTTAAGGTTCACTCCTTGTGATAGAACCATGCTCAAAACTGCTGAAGTGACCAAGTACTTGAAACTTGACAGGTCATAATTCCTAGGGGAAAACATATTACTATTATTCTTCTAAAGGAGCACAGTAACAAAATAACTCCTAACGATATCCTGCTATCCCCATAGAGCAAGCATCACTTAGCTCTTATCAGAGAAGATTCTTCTTGAAATAGATAGTAATTAACACAGAAAACTGCAACAGGTATTATGCAGAGAATGGTAGATGTTGAAGCATCAACCCTAAATCGATTGAAGGTTGAGAAATCTATGTAGAAGAGGAGGCAGAGAGCCAGAGGTGGAAGACGACGCCAAGGAGATAGCATATTTCAGACACAGTAAGGGAGATGAAAATATGAACTCACAGAGACTGTGACAACATGCACAAGACCTGTGCAAGTTAAAACCAGACAAAATCCATCACCCAAAAGAAGAAATGAAAACAGAGATCCATGCCTAACCTAGAAGCTATTTCTTTAAAAAAAAATAATTTATTTTATTTTAGGTTTTTAAAAATAAAACAAACTATCTTTTTAAAAATTTTATATACCAATCCCAGTTGCCACTCCCTCCCCTCCTCCGATTCCCTCCACTTACTCTCCCTCCTTACCCGCCATTCTCTCCTCAGAGAGGATAAGGCACATTGCTTTGGAGTACATCCAAGGCCCTCCCTAATATATCTAGGCTGAGCAAGGTATCCATCCAAATAGAATGGGTTCCCAAAAAGCCACTACAAGTAGTAGAGATAAATCCTGATACTATTGCTAGTGACCCCGCAGTCTGTCCCAGCCATACAACTGTCACAAACATTCAGAGGGACTAGTTTGATCCTATGCTGGTTTCTTCTCTGTCTCTCTGAAATTTAGTGAGCTCCTCTTAGCTCAGGCAAGCTGTTTCAGTGGGTGTCCCCATCATGGTCTTGACCTCTTTGCTCACATTCTCATTCCTCTCACTCTTCAACTAAACTTTGGGAGCTCAGTCCAGTGCTCCGATGTGGGTCTCTGCCTCTATTTCCATCAGTTGCTGGATGAAGGTTCTATGGTGACATTTAAGATAGTCATCAATCTGACTACAGGGCAAAGCAAGTTCTGGCACCCTCGCCTCTATTACTTAGGGTCTTAGCTGAGGTCAGCCTTGTGGATTCCTGGGAATTTCTTTAGTGCCAGTTTCTTGCTAGCCCCATAATGGCTCGCTCAATCAAGGAATCTCTTTTATTGCTCTCATCTCTTTCCTTCCTCCATCTACTCTATCCTCTTCCATCAAGTTCTCCTCACCCCTTCCATTCTCCCACCACCCCCATGCTCCCAGTTTGTCAGACTATCTTATTTCCCCGTTCCAGGTGGAAGCATGTATGTTTTTCTTATTGAAGCTGTTCCTCATTGATAGCTGTTGGGGATGGGAAAATCAGTCTTCTCCAAAGTGACTCTGCTTCTTCCTTGTTATCATTGGCTACATTGCTCCATGAGGGTGGAGGGAGCAGAAGAAGGGTACATGGTTCAGAGACAGCTTTGGTGAATCTGATCAATTTTATTCCAGAGTTTATAGAACTGTATAGCATTGGAGAACCCAAGAACAAGCCCTAATTTGCATTAAGAGGCACTGCTCTATCATGAGGCTTCATAAGGCTTCTTTGTGGCCTTATAACAAAGCTCCTTATAATGAAACACAAGTCATAATTTCCATATGTGCAGCAGGGGAGACTTCCAGCAGGAAACTGTGCCAGGGGTCACACTAGAGATAAATCTGGCATCCAGGCTTAGAGACAGTTTTCAGATAAGGTCAGTTCTCTCAGTCCAAGGACATTCTTCAGATAAAGAGCAGGTAGAGACCTGGAAGTTTTGCTGGGGTGGAGGAAATCCCTTGTCACCAAGCTTTGGGAAAAGCTAAAAGGCCATGATAGACAGAAGCCTATAATCAGCAGGGCAGGTTCCATACCCAAGGGTAGGTGGTTGACACAAAGCAGACTCTATGTTTTGTGTGTGTGCTTTTGTTGTGGTTTATGTCTTACTTATTTTTGTTTTGTGTGTTTAGGCCTTCATTCTTGCTTTGGTTTGAGAGAGAAAGAGTTGGAGGACATACAAATGGGGAGGGTCTAGTAAAAATTGGTAGAGAGAAAATATGATCAAAATATATTTTATGAAAGAGAATTCAATACATAAATGAAAATTTAAGACACAAATGTAGATGACATTCGTAAGAGCCAAACACCTCCAATAGTTTATAAGCTGAGGTGAATATTCAGTATGCTTTCTTTAGTGTTGTGAAATCCATGAGTCTTCCTGGTTGTAATCTGCAACTTTTGTTGATATCAATAAAACATATGGAATGTGAAATTAAAGACAAGATGTATGTGTGGATAAGAGTCAAGGCATTTGTGTTCCCAGACTCTGTATGAAGGTGTAACATAAGATGCTGAAAGATTATGTCTTGAGATGCCCCATGGTAGGACAGCAGCATTTGTATACACTGGGTATTTACGCCTAAATTATATACTTGTAGAAAGAAAGAAGTAGACTGCTTAATTTCTGCACAATTTTCATTGATGGATTGGCATCAAGGCAGTTTTTCTGGAAAGTACCTTTCATATTTTGGTTCTCTACAACCTTCTAATATCTTCTAGACTCATCATTTCATTCAACTGTGAAGAATAATTATTCATTTATAGAAAAACCTACCACTGCATTAGAGCCTCTATTGGTGTGTACACAATAAAAATTCAACAATTACATTACATTAAATTAAATTAGCTCCAGCAGCTGTAATTTCCCTTTAAAAAGCATAGCAGCATACTGGACATGAAAGAATGCTATGTGAAAGTCATTATTATCTCTGATGGTTTTACTTATTTAATTTTTGATTCCCATAAGAATTAGGATGCTCTAATATATTCTCACATGATTAAAATATTTCCTGTTAAGCACATTTATTTTGCCTAGCCATCCTTTTTTATACCAGAGGATTTCTATATTAATGAGTTGTCTATCTCAACTGAATCACTAAAACATAAAAGTGCCTTAGAATCACATAATGATGTGATAACTATCAATACAAACTGATAAATGCGAGCTGCAAAACAAATGGCTGACATGTGCTATCGGTTATAGATGGTTTAAAAGGTGGATATATTATGAATACTAGATAAAATACTCACTTCATATTATGAGCATCTTCCAATTAGGAACTTTTCCTTCTGTCTTTCCATAGCATAATTGTAGTTTGTGTTCAGTTGAGTGCACGCATTGTACTTAAGATTCATTTTTCTTCCTTTTTAATTTGAATATATTCAGACATAATACTTTTAGAGTTGTTCTTTTACTTATCTGAACTCTTGGATTTGATGTTAAGAGTCCCAGTGTAGGATGCCATCAATTCTAAGAACTAGATACTGCCAAGAAACACTGAAGTTATAATCAGAAATAATTTTCTGTGGTCTATGTCACTGCTCATACCAACATCTTCATTAACTTTGCCAGTTTGTTTGAATAATGAGGATAAAAAAAGACTGTAGTCAGCCAGGCAGTGACGGTGCACAACTTTAATCCCAGCACTTGGGAGGCAGAGGCAGGTGGATCGCTGTGAGTTCAAGGCAAGGATGGTCTACAAGAGCTAGTTCCAGGACACCAGTTTAACACAGAGAAACCCTGTCTTGAAAACAAACAAACAAAAAAAAAAAACTATTGTAGTCATGTAATCTGAGTCAGGACACTATTTTGTAAACTCAGGACATTTATCTATATTCTTTTACTCATTTAGTATTCTCATTTGTAAAGTGAGGATGGATCATATTACTTCAAAATAACAGAGTTTTCAGTTATTTTACTCATCAGATTACAATAGATCAGCTAGCAAGACAATATTTAAATTTTTAGTTTGAAGCATTAAAAGTTAGCTTTTGATGTAAGGATTGTCACTTACCTTCTGGAAACATAATGGCAACATGAAGGATGCATTCATGCACATCATATCTATGATGTAATGTCTAAAGGATATCTGTGATGTCTTGTCATGAAGTTAAGCTTTTGGATATACAACCTGAATCAGCTGTTCCCACAGGTCTCCAGAAGTGAGAATTCAGCAGTCCCTTAAAGCAAGTCATAAAGAATCCTGCACATCACCTAAATCAGTAAGGGAGATCCCCCACCCCTTTGTAGTGTTAAAAACTTAAACCATTTGAGTGAGTACATATGATATTTGTCTTTCTGGGTCTGGGTTACCTCACTCAATATGATGTGTTCTAGATCCATCCGTTTGTCTGCAAATTTCAAGATGTCATTATTTTTTCTGCTGTGTAATACTCCATTATGTAAATTACCACATTTTTCTTATTTATTCTTTATTGAGAGGCATTTATGTTGTTTCCAGGTTCTGGCTATAACAAACAATGCTGCTATGAACATAGTTGAGCACATATTCTTGTAGTATGGTTGAGCATCTTTCGGGTATATAGCCAAGTACTCACTCACAAGTAGTTTTTAGACATAAAGTAAAGAAAACCAGCCTACAAATCACAATCCCAGAGAACCTAGACAACAATCAAAACCCTAAGAGGGACATACATGGATCTAATCTACATGAGAAGTATAAAAAAACAAGATCTCCTGAGTAAATTGGAAGCATGGGGACATTGCGAGAGGGTTGAAGGGGAAGGGAGAAGAAGGGAGGAGAGCAGAGAAAATGTATAACTCAATAAAATCAATAAAAAAGAAATTACAAAAATCTTAAGCTATTTGGAATTAAGTTTAGTTTCACGTGAAAAAAATCCATTAGATTTTCCTTTTAATTTTATGTGTGTGTGTGTTTGAGAGTTAATTAAAAATAAAGTCCAATAATTTTATCTATATATTTCCCTTATTATGCATTAGAAATTTATGCTAGTTTGTTAAAATAGAATGGCTGTCATCATCAGTTTAGGGGACAGGTATATTTTATGTGTACTGTAGGGGGGCAAAATATTATAAACAACATTGAATGGTTTCTATGCAAGAATTCTGAAGGATTTTCTGCAGGGAATTGCGCATTGTCTTCATGCTACTATGTTCTTCAGAGAAAAATGGATAACAGTAAAATTCCATTTTTCTGATGTGTATTGTATGTGTTTGCTTATATGGTGACCAAGCCTTAAACATATCTTTTGTTAACTAAACTAAGAGGACAAAAACAATATGTTGGAGATAATTTCAGTAGAATTAACACATTTTTTTTTCTGGTAACAAGACTACCATTGCTTAAGATCTTAAAACAAACACCTCCTGGATTCTCTATTGATATGACAAGGTGTGTTTTGGGAACACAGAGAGGAGGGAATCAGATCTGGAAGGTGCAGTGATGAGCCTCTTCAGGATAACAGGAAAGAAAACAGATCACAAGCTTTGCCTGCACCTGCAAGCTGCTTCTTCCCATTACTTTTCAAATCTCAGGTTTCTTTGCTTAAATTCACTTATAGTAAATAAAATCTGTATTATGTTCAAGTGTATAAAACTACAATAATCCATAAAAATAAAATTCAGTAGCATTAACCTACATGAGGAAATATCCAATTTAGAGTCTCTTAAAGTCTTTAGTCATTGTCAAAAGAATTGGAAAGAATGCCACACAGTTTATACAAGCCTGTTTAAATACCAGACTTTGAGAATGTGGAACTCTCATGGCCTTTAAATACTAAAGGCAAGGAAACATAGCTGGGCTGGAGTCTCAAGGTGTTCTTAGACAATGAGATACCTAAGAACTATCTGGAAATCTTGCAATGACTCACTTCCCTAATCCCTTCCCTATAGAGGTAAAATTGGTATTCCAGATGTGAAATCCAATCTTTAAGAAGCTCATAGTCATGCCAGTGGCTTTGGTCTGTGGATTATACTTGAGATCAGGTGAGCTTCAGGTACCCACCGCATTGGAAATCATCTGTCTCACTTGAAGAAAACCTTCCTCCCATAAAAGGGGAAAAGGGAACAGAATGAAGAGGAACAGTAAACACTGGCTCCTGGGTTCTTTCAGATAATCTTTGCAGCAACCTCTGAGCAAGCAATCACTGCCCTGATACATTTGGGATGCTATAACAAAGCACCATGGGAGGTCTGTTTCTTACAGAGATCAGTGCTGGAAAACCAAGGTCAAGGTATCTGAAGACTCCATATTCCGTGAGTGGCTACTTCTGGTTTTCAGAGCAGTAGTACTCAAGGGTCTTAACCTGGCAGAAGGACAAGCATCTTTGGCTATGAAGGATTTCTCTTCCACATACCTAAAATTAATCTTCAAATGCCTACCGGTGCCCATATGACTGGGTATATTAGTTTCTTGCCTTTTTTTCTTAAGACAAAATATTGTGACAGAAGAAACTTAGAGAGAATAGTTACAAAGGCTCACAGTTTGAGAATGCATCTAGCCATGATAGTCAAAAAATAGGAACAGGAGCTGGAGGTGGCTGGTTACACAACATCCCCAATCAAACTTGTACACAACTATCTTTCTCCTTATTTGTTATGTTTATTTTTTAAAAAGAAAACAAACTATCCTTTTTCATTATATATACCAACCCAAGTTTCCACTCCTTCTCCTTCTCCCATCCCTTCCACATACCCTCACACCCCACCTCAATCCAGTCCTCAGAGAGAGTAAGGCAAGTTGCTTTATGGACGGTCCAAAACCCTCCCTGCTATATCTAGGCTGAGCAAGGTATCCATCCAAAGAGAATAGGCTCCCAAAAAGCCAGTACATGCAGTAGGGATAAATCCTGGTGCCACTGCCAGTGGCCCCTCAGTCTGCCCCAGCCATGCACCTGTCAACCACATTCAGAGGGACTAGTTTGGTCCTATGCTGGTTCCTTCTCTGTCATGCTGGTTGGTGAGCTCCTGTTAGCTCAGGTAGACTGTTTCAGTGGGTGTACTTATCATGGTCTTGATCTCTTTGCAGATATTCTCATTCCTCCCACTGGAGCTCTAATGTGGGTCTCTGCCTCTGTTTCCATCAGCTGCTGAATTAAGGTTCTGTGGTGATATTTAATATATTCATCAGTCTGACTACAGGGTATGTCAAGATTGGGTCCTCTCTCCTTTATTGCTTAGGGTCTTAGCTGAGGTCATCCTTGTGGGTTCCTGGGAATTTCTCTAGAGCCAGGTTTCTGCTAACCCAATAATAGCTCCCTTATCTTTCTCCTATTACCTGGTCTAGGGCACCAGTTCATGGAATAAAACTATCCATATTTATGGTGTCTTCCCATCTCATATAATAAAATCAATATACTCTCTCGTGGACTTCCCCAGAGATTTGTTTTTGTGTTTTTGATTTTGTTTTTGTTAATTCTATGTTAGGATTATTTCTTAGAGGAGCCTCTCTGCCGATGCAAATAATTCCAATGAGACCAAATTAGACCTAATAAAAGATGCCCATGTTTAATGCCATTTTCCCTTGTGGTACCGGGAAAGCATGGAGAGAAAAAGAGAGAGAAAAGGAGACAGTGTAAAATCTAAGATCACATGTTCATTCTCTGAGGGGTAGTTAAAGTATCCTGTGGGAGTGGTCTTGACCTTTCCTGGGGAGTGGTTACCTTTTGGTGGGCTTCCTTGACCCTTCCTGGGGAGGGGTCACCTTTTGGCAGCTTTCTCAGAGGTGGAGTTTGGACTTAGCAACTCCCAGAAGAGGGGGCTTGAAATGGAGTTCTTGTCCAGTATTCCAAAATGCATGCCAGGGGACTGGGATGAGGCCCCCGAGACTCTTTGTATAAAGGGGTGTTAGGGAGCTGGGATGATGCTTTCTACCAAACACTCTAAATCTCAAGTTTTAAAAACGTTAATCATTATTCTGGGTTGTTTTTGCATAAGAATGGTAAAATTCCAAGCACTGGAACAACAGACCCACAGTTCTCCGCAAATTCCAACTGTATTTCTAGTGCTTCTAACTACAGGTGTTTCTATTGCCTACCTCCGAGCTCTATTTTTTTTTCTTTTTCTTTTATTTTTTTTGTTTTTTTTTTAATTTATTTATTTATTAAGGATTTCTGCCTCCTCCCTGCAACCGCCTCCCATTTCCCTCCCCCTCCCCCGATCAAGTCACCCTCCCTCATCTGCTCAAAGAGCAATCAGGGTTCCCTGACCTGTGGGAAGCTCAAGGACCGCCCACCTCTATCCAGGTCTCCTAAGGTGAGCATCCAAACTGCCTAGGCTCCCCCAAAGCCAGTACGTGCAGTAGGATCAAAAACCCACTGCGATTGTTCTTGAGTTCTCAGTATTCCTCATTGTCCTCTATGTTCAGCTAGTCCGGATTTATCCCATGCTTTTTCAGACCCAGGCCAGCTGTCTACAATAACCCAGGCATCTAGTGACCCTTCACCTCCGAGCTCTATTAGAAGTAAGTTCAGAGACTTTTAAATTTCTATCTCCATAATATGGCACAATGCAAGGCATTGTAGGCTTTTATAGCTTTTGAAGTGACAAATAAATAATTCAGAAATTCTCAAACAAAGAGTTTGAGGAAAGGTGAAGTTTGTAAATAATTCTTGAGAGCAAGAAACAAGTTGTTCACCAGTCAACTATAAAAGCTTAAAGCAAGCGTCAGAATCTACTATATACTCCATCAATAATTCTTGAAGAAATAAAGGTAACAGATGGGAAGACGAGTGTAGTGATGTTGACAACAAAAGCATTATTATAAAATTTGAATTGAGGGGAACAGAAATAAGGCTAAGCAGCTAAGAGAGCATGTTGCCCGTTCCCAGCACCAATCTCAAGTAAACATAGATCTGGGGGAATCCACCTTTCTCTTCTGGCCCTCCATTGGAGCCTGCAATTGTTTCCACTTGACACACATACACAATTAAAGGTAAATAATTCTTTAAAACTTTTTGATTCCCTATGTGATAATAATATTATCTGCTTTGTGCTTCTTGCTTCTGTCTTCTGTCTTCCTTCCTTGAAACTGGGCGTGCTATAGAAATATCTATTGGCCCAAGTCTGGGCTAGTCAAATTAGAAATGACAGAGACAGAAGCTAAAACAGTTCTTCCAGTCATAAACTGTTTAAATTTCATTTCATTTATTACTAAGATTTAGTGCAAGGGCAGTTAATTCCTTGAACGTATTATAAAAGCCTCATGAGAGCATAGCATGTTTTAAAGCGTTATATCATATTCCCTCCTATCAGAATATGTGCTATCAGAGCAGTACACCCCACTCCCAGCCCAGACTGCCTCAGCACACTGCAGGTTCCTTCACGCTCTTCTAAATATCATACTATAGAATTGGTGCTATTTCTGAGTTACATGGATTGTCAAATATTCTTTGATATCTAAGGTTAATCTGTACACCCTGGTTAGTCTGTACTTCCTAGAAGCTCTACCTTTCAACATACACATATATCATAGCATTCATTTGATATGTATTTAATAGTATATACTACATATATATGTATATACTATTAGTAGTTAGATTTAATTATGAGGTATTCTTATATGTATATAATGTTTTTAATAATTTTCACCCACAATCCCATTCCACTCCTCTTCCCAAGTAGTCTCCTTCTATTGCATGTGTGTGTGTGTGTGTGTGTGTGTGTGTGCGAGAGAGAGAGAGAGAGAGAGAGAGAGAGAGAGAGAATATGATTCTAATAAGAGTTAATTACAGGGTCATAGGTGAGGAGCATGGACTATTGTTCTATCACACACAGTGAGGGAAATCTAGCAGTCACTAAGGTGGTCTTGGTCAAACATTTTTATTTATCTAATCAGCTAATCATATTGGGAATATGTTCAATTGTGTTTTTCAGGATGTATTATCCTTATTAAAGTATTGTCAATGTTATCACACATGATTTCGGTAGTTAAAGTCTTTTGTACATTATCTATAAGATTTAAAAAATTAGCAATTTCATACTGATAGCTGTAAATAATTGAAAAAATAAAGGGGAAAATAAAGGTTTTTCTCAAGTAGAAACTGAATAAATAAACAGAAGCAGAAAGGAATAAAACTGAATATTCACCAACAGCTAACTACTCTAGTGACAGCTCCAGAGGAATATTGAGGAGAAACATTGTTTTCATAGTCTTAGTGTGTCTCCCGTCAGCTTGTAAATTGCTAAAAGCAAAGCTATTACTATGGAGAACACTAGCAGATATCATATTGCCAAATAAGCAAAATGAATGTGGTTACTTCATATTACTCACTGAAAAGTACACATCACTTCTACTACATTATCACAAAGCTTGAATATTATTTAGTTATTGTGTCACATTCCCCAAGGACAAAACCTACAATTAAATAGCAGTCCACAAAATACCTCACTGGTATTATTCAATGTTTTAAACCGTGAAGAACAATGAGAGACTGTCCCAGTCCTGATGCAGGGACACAAGAGATGTCACAGAAGATAAAAGGAGACTAAGGAAGGGGGAATGGAACTCAGTGATAGAGTGGTAGAACTTTTCACTGGAGAATTTCTGAGTTCTAGATTTGAGCTTCAAAAAGGTGTCAGAAGAAAGATATACAACAGTTCAATGCAGAACAAAACAAAATTAGGATAAAACAAATAAAATTTGAAAATTTTATAGGTTGTAGTTTGGTCAAAAAGTATTATACCCATGTTGATTTTTAATACTGATAATCACATTGTGATTACGCAGATGTTAGAGGAAATTAAGTGAAAGGCAGTGAAAAAGCTTATATTATTTCAGATAAGTTGATATAAATTTTATATTAATTTACTTTGACAATAGAAATGTGTGGGGACCAGTATCAGTTCAAGACTTCCCAAGACCAAATGCTAATCACAAAGGAGATTTGTTTGCTCCAGAGGGACAAAAGGGGAAAGGAATCAGATACAAAGGCAGAAGATAGCTGAAAAGGAAGAAGGCGGAAAGGAAAAAGGGATTGAGGGCAGGGGTATTTGTTCTGGTGGGGAACAAAGGATAGAGAGGAGATAGACATGACCCATAGGCAAATGGTGGTTTATAAAAGTAAAATAACAATCTGGGTGTTAGGATAAGGTGTTTAACTTTAACTGGGAATGTTAATTAGGGTAGCCAAAGGGGGCTTTTGATTGCTGGACTTCAATACTTTGATAGATAAACATTGGTAATCAGTCTTAGGATGAGGAAGTGGCCAAATAAGGGAATAAACCCCGGGGAACAGCTTTAGAAATGTAATCTAGCAGTTTTAGCAAGGAAGAGGGAATGGCAGAAAAGGGCACGGCCTGCCACAGCCATGTTTGCCAAACTCGAGCTGGCTAGAGTCCCTACAAAATGGAAATTGCTTAAGATAGAGCACAGGGTAGAATAAACATGTGGTGTAATCTAGTCAGCCTTGGATAATGTAATTATACCTTCTCTTTGCTCACATGGCCTTAATGTGCCACATTTGGTCCATGGACTCCTGGGTCCAACATACCTGTCCTTTTCCCAAATGAGAGTTCTGTGTAAATCTGAGAAACCTATTCTCAACGGGTAGTCCTTCTGCAACAATACATGGATAGATTGAACTATAGTTTTGTTGTCTTCAATCACAGCAAGCAATAAAACTGTCTCTGTCTGTACAATATCTACTATGAGAGATGGCTTGGTCTTCTCTGAATTTAGAAATAAAATCCTAGCAAGATGACTTCGAGATAGCTGAGAGCGGGTAAAAGGAAGAACATATTTCTCTAATCTTCTGGACCTCTTGGACAGCACTAATGCCTTGAGAGATAAGAAAAAAAATATTTTCAAAAAGAATGAAAAGTTTTGACATTTAAGATTTATATCTAAGCAGACTCGGGGAATAGAAAGTAAAATAGCATAGTGTCAGAAAACTAATTTAACAGCAGTAGACAAAAAGCAGCTATAGAGGGCAAGCTCAGTTTCAAGGGGGGTTAGTAAGAGCATGCTTGCAGAGCTCTGGGAATAAGACCTATATATTTTAGGACATGTGCAGAAGAGCAAAGATCATTGAATTTTGCTGGTGATACTAAAACTGAAGTCAGGACATAATAAGGTGCAATATTATCAGATTGAAAAGGATTTGAATCGCAGGTGATTAAGGCAGAAGATGCCAAACACAGGCAAGGTATAAAGATACAAACTAATAAGTATAGGATCAAGAAGCCAATTATGCAGAACATACACCTAGGAAAGGATTTGGAGGATATTGTGGGAAAATCTGCAAAACCTAGAGCATAGAGCACAACCGAATTAGGAAAAGCAACTTGGATTTACTAGGTTATCTCATCAAGGAGAAAGAAGATGAGAAGAGAGAGTGGAGTTATACCTTTGTTAGGCATTCACTTGAGTTCTGTGTGAATATAGTGTGCAGCATTGAACTGAACAGAAAATGAAAGCAACGAGGCTAGGGGACAGAGGGTGTGGTTAAGTGAAAACTTTAATTGGGAGGCAATTTACATTTTAGCTTCTCTGGGAAATGGGGGCTTTACAGAAGAGATTTTGAAAACTGAATGTTCTCAAGGAAAGTTTTCATATATAGAAAATGATGATCGCATTATTGTTTATATGTACAGTCTGTTGTAGTGAGGGTTCAAATATCCTTTCTAGAATCCATCTAATCATGTCCTCTTCTTCACTGTTAGGATGGCATGTATACAGAAAGGCAACATTGAGCCCCAGGGTTGATAGAGTGGAGCCAGAGCTAAACCGGTTAATGCAAGAAAATTCTCCAAGAAAAGCTAGTGAAGTAAAAGTGCAAATGAGTTGAAGTGACACTTCAACTTATTTTTGGTGAAGGTGGTGATTAAAAAGCATCGCTAAAAAAAGAAAATCACAGTGAATGGGAAGTGAGAATAAATTTTAAATGGCCAGTTTTGACATACAAAGTTTTCCAAATTGTAACATCTTCATGTTTGAACTAGAATGTGGCTGTATAAACAAGCCTTGAAATTTTCCATTTATTTATGTTTGTGTGCCTTGCTGTTCTGATTCTGCCGCAGGGAACGTGGATCACTTTAATGAAAGTACAGTGGATGCCAATTTCACATAGCCCAATCGAGCATTCTGTTCAACATGGTTTCCTAGATTCACTATGGATGAGGAAGTATGCATTTCTGGCTGGCACACAGTATAAAGTATGAGCACAGACAATGTTCCTGGTGATGTGGGATTAAAGAGTAATTTTTATTTGAATTATGCAGAGAAATAGAGGAAAACATTGAGCCTTGTTTTTCCTTTCATCCTTCTGAGTGGTTATCTCACCTCTTCACTTTATTTTGCATGATAAAGAATCACAGGCATTTCTCCCTGGAAGGAACTTTAAGTATCATCTAGTGAAATCCTCTTATACTTCAGATAAGGGAAATTAGAAAGAGGGGTTAAGAAATATACCCAAAACCTTCAAAAAGTACCTAAAAGAAGATTTAGGATTAGACTTGATTTCTAATTCATCATTTTAACGTTCAGAGTTGTAGGCTCCTAAATTGGTAAGACAATATGATTGAATTTCTGCAATTATGCTTAATTCTTTCTTTTTTGTGTGCTTTCATTTTCAAATTTATGTTTTCACTTTTCCGAGTAGGAAACCTAGACACATTTGCAAAATTATAGCATATGAATTATTTAGGAATATCAGGGCACTCCAGAAGAACAGAAAATCTCAGGACCGGCAAGAGTGACTGCTGCCTGCAGCTGCAAAGGGATGCATCAGGCTTCCCAAGCCTAATGTCCCCTCAGGACACTCACCGGATCAGAAACACAGGGACTTGCAGACTAACTCTTTTGTGACTAGTTACATTACAGCAGTGTTATACTACTTCGACCAGTCTGTCTTCCTAGTTTTTAAATCTTCTTGCATGAGATAATAATTCAGAAAAGTCCCTAACCAATTATGAACCTAGCACAAGATGATAGTGATGACACCAATGTGTGAATGTGTGTGTGAAAGACTATATATATACTTTCACTGTCTCAAATACTTTGTACAATTTCTATTATTCAAATAACACCTAACTTTGTGTTACATAGCCAAAGCAGGAAAAAGGAGTAGAACGTGTAAATGTTTTAATAATGTTTCATTACTGAATTCTACAGTACGAAAGCCATAATCTAGAGCTGACTCTGGACTTCATCCTAAGACGAGGTGAGTTCAGTGAATTCTCCTTAGGAGCTGAACTGATAAAAATCTCCTGTGTTATAAGTAACTTTCAAAAGATGAGCATATAGTACACATTGTTATATGCAAATAATTCATAGACAGTTTGGAATGTCTACCATTAAGTACATGAGAGTGGGATCTGAAATTTATTCTACAGTAATAGGCAAGTCTGTTAAAAGATTTGTGTAACATGTTTGGCTCTAGGTACTTTCCAAGTAACATGTGAAAAAATTTAAATATATGATATATGAGCTCCGAAAGAACCATTTTTGTTTTCTTTTCTATTTCAACAATCTAGAATACAACTATTGTCAGGCCCAGGTTCTATCAACCACAGAGCTTCATTGGTTTTCTTGATATTTTTGCTTTTCTATTTTGTTTGTAAGAGGAGATGTTTTGATATTGCTTAGAGGAGATTGCTGTTCTTTTCACAAAGCTAGTTTTGATTACATAGCTTATGTTATAAAATAATTTTTGTGGGTTTGATTAAAGAGTATTTAGTAAGAAGATTAGAAATTATTTTGTGACTTTGTGATTATAAAATTTCTCTATATTTATATGCAATATTTGGTATTTAGAATATTTTTATGTCCTAAGGGTAGTATCCTTATATGCAATGAAAAAGCAGTATATTTGGAGAGCTAAATCTCTAAGTTTTCATTTTAGGTAAGAATAATGAATATAATAGCAGACATTTGGATAGCACCGCACAGATGCTTAGTCTGTTACCAGGGGGATCACTAATGTGGAAGAATGGATCTGAAGACCCTGAAAGTACCAGAGTGCTCTCCTGCATTTATACTTTAGCAATAATCAAAGATTTTGGAAATTTATATTGCTATTTAGAGATGTATTTTTTTCTTTAAAGCTTAACCAATAGTCTGTCTTCAGGACCACTAGTTGTAGGACTCTACTGAATCTCTGATTATTGGGTAAATGCTGAAAGTAAGGAGCATATGGGCTTTAAGTGAAGAATACAAATTAAGCCACGTATATGTTTTAAAATATGCATCAGGCACAAAAGCAGGTACTTAACGATTAATGATATTCAAGCTGATAAGGAAGGAAAGAGATGATGAAACTTCCTGCCACAGACTTCCCCTGATCTAGGCACCTCACCCATTTCACTCCATATTACCGTTACTAGAAACGACCAAGCCAAATATAGCCCACAAAAATAATAGTTTTGCTTCACTTGCTTCGCCTATAGTGCCAGGGGGATGGATTTAATGATCTTATGGTTCTTTTCAATCTCTCTAATATTTCTGAGATTGCAACTGTCAATGTTGAACATGAAATTGCTGAAATAGCACAATTTCTGGAAATGGGTAATATCTCACAGGACAAGAGCTCAGAAATGGAAAGAACAGTCAAAAACCTGCTAAAACTCATCTCAACAGGTTGCCAACTTTACTCTTTAGCTAATAAAAACAATTAACTTTAAAAATGTGACCAATCACTATGGCAAAAAAAAACAGCCATTTTCAAAATTTCTTTCTCAGTCATTATACAGTCCAATGAAAAAGGTAATTTCTTAGTCTCTCTGTTTTCTGTTTTGACTTTTCTAGCACCTGACCATTTGGCTCTTATTTGTTTTGTCTGAGACTTAATTAAATTTAAATTTAGGACCTGGTATTACTTTGACTGTATTTATTTACAAACCATAAATTTTTGTGATAACAAGGAGTTAAACCAAACCACATTCAAGTTCTTCTGACAAATAGAGTAATTAAATTCCAACTTCTTATATTCTAGCTCTGAGTTTGAATTACTAGCTGTTAATGATTGATTTTCTCCCTGTAGTGCTGAATATCAAACTTGGCTTTGGTCATGCTCAATAAGTGGTTGACCACTATGCTCCATTCATCCCAGGCTCTCTAGTTAAATCTGAGAGTGTGGATCTGGAATAATAGGGCAGAGAACATACAGATGAAAGCAATATTCTTTTTCTCGCCTCTACTTTAGATATTTGAAAGCTTTATTTTGTTAAAGGAGACTAACAACGACATCATGCAGCCAAGCAAAGATTTTCCTAAGTGTTCTAGTGCCAAGTGTTCAGTGCTCACCAAGGAGAAAGGATTCCATACCTCAGTTAACGTTCAAGAAAGTCAAACCTGATATAGAAAGAACATGACTAGGAGGCATCTATGAAGGTCCAATTACTTAATCAGTCCCTTGTTGATTAAGGTGATAAATAAATCTATCATCCATAACCTCCTTGATTTTTCTTGACAGTACTTGTTCTCTAATGGAAAGAGTTACAAGTATGTTAAAAGTCAAGAAGGAAAAAGTTGCTTGAAACCTCTACAGAAACCTTGGTGTGTGATTAGAAACTGACTTAAAACAACACACACACACACACAAAAAAAAAAAAAACCCTGTGACTTTTGTGGTTAAAATATATCAGAAAATGGCACATTTCACTTGATATGTGAAATCCAAAGAAATAGTGAAGAGGAGTTAAAGAATCATAGAACATCACAAAGAAATTAAATCTAGTAGATATATTTGACCACAAAATCTTTGCAACAAAATAATTGAATAGCTCTGTAAACATGAAGATATACTAGGAAATCCCCAAGCCAAACAGAAGAAGGAAAAAGTTGGAAAATATACATAGGACATACTGATGTGGGAGTGTCATATATCAATCTGTTGATTTCATTGATTAAGCAATAAAGAAACTGCTTGGTCCTCATAGGTTAAAACTTAGGTGGGAGGAGTAAACAGAACAGAAGGCTGGGAGAAAGAAGCTGAGTCAGGAGTCGCCATGATTTTCCCACTCCAGAGAGAGGCAGGTTAAGATCATTCCTGGTAAGCCAGCTCATGGGCTACAGCAGATTATTAGAAATGGGCTAGTCCAGGTGCGAGAGCTAGCCTAGAAGAGGCTAGATAGAAATGGGCCAAGCGGTGTTTAAAAGAATACAGTTTCCGTGTAATTATTTCAGGGCATAAGCTAAAGCTAGCTGTGCAGGCAGCGGGGGTGCCAGGGACGCAGCCCCACTGCTCCAATTATTACAACAACATACTGAAAATATGTAAAGGATTTTAATGTATAAAAACTGACACATCAAAAAAAGAAAGAGAATATAATATTTGAAAATATAATTATGATAACATTACTTACCAGTTAAAATATGTCAACTCACAAATTCAAGAGGAAGTTTCTACCCACGCAGAATAAATACAAATAAAAACATGAAGACATATAATCACAAAATACTAAACAGTAATGAGAAATTAAAAAAATTAAAGTAAGTTGGGCACAATAAATTATCTCCAAGGAATCCAAAAAATGTACTGTTTTTTTCCTATGAAGCAATGAATATATGTTGACAATAGACTGAACATTTTAAAGATATGAAAAATAAATGTCTACTATTGAACCAGCAGGTACATTTTGCCTGGCAAGTAGGTAATGTAGTGTGAAGAGTGTGGTACAGGAAAGAGGACTGCTGTGTTTTCCCCTACAAAAGCCAGCATAATACCTTCAATCAGTGTGAAATCTAGCCAGTATGGAGAGCTTTCTCTGTCAATTCAAAAGTGATCTCTCTGTGTCCTGCAACCAGAGTGTTTAATGCTTTCATTATTACAGTTTTACCAGTAGTTACGATGGGCAACCAAGAGCAAAAGCAGTAGATTGTATTGTTTTAGGTGTTTCTGGGGTCTCTCTGACCAATAACTGATAGGGAGAAAGTGGTGTCTGGCACTAAGATTTGTATTTACTAATCCATGTCTACTGGGAGCAGCATAGTTCATTATATGGAGTACTTCTCTTCAAATTCATTTTCATAGATCTTATTTACTATATGTGTGTTCTGCTTCATTGTAAGTCTGTGTCCCACGTGGGTGGAGTGCTCATGGATACTAGAAGAGGACATTGGATTACATGGGACTGGACTTACTGTATTCTTCTTTCATTTTAGCCACATTATCGTAGTTTCGTTTCCTAGAGGCATTCCCCTAAAATTGGTCATTTTCTATTTTCCTGACTTCTATGCATATGGTATGCTAAATACACAAAAGTCTTGCAACATGAACCCTCATATAAGAAAGCCCATGGCATCTGTCTCCTGGGGCTTGGGTGACATTTGTTAGTTTCATAATTTTATCTGTCTCATCAATTTATCTGAAAATTTTATGACTTTGATTTTCTTTACAGTTGAATAATAAAAATCCCTAGTGTGTGTTCTACATTTTTATTATCCATTTATAAGTTGTTTGACAGATATCTAAGGTGATTCCATTTCCTGACTATTATTAATAAATTGTGAACATGGATTTGGGAGTGTCATTACTGAAGAAACTTGTAAAGCTCTTTGGATTATGTCCAACATTAAGGAGCATAGGAAGGAATTCATATGTGGCACTAAAGACATAGACAAACTCATGTATAGGTAAGTCATAAACCCTATGGGAGAATCAATTGACATAGTTCATGGTGGCTTGAATGAGAATTGTCCTCAGACACTATATATTAAAATTCTTGATTCACAGTTGTTGAAAATATTTGGAAAAGATTAGGAGGTATGGTCTCATTGGAGGAACCGTGTCACAGGGGCCTGGGTATTGAGATTTCAAAAGTCAACACCACTCCCAATTAATTTTCTCTCTACTTTGTGCTTGTAGGTCAAATGTAAGCTTTTAGCTATTACCCCATAGCCATACTTGCCTATCTGCTGCCATACTCCCTACTATGATGGTCATGGACTGACTCTAACCCCCTGAGACCATTGATCACTAAATTAAATGTTTTCTTTCAGAAGCTACCTTGGTCATGGTGTTTTGTCATGGTAATAGAAAAGTAACTAAGACATTGTTCTAAATGGTCATGTCGTCAAACAACCTTCTAAATATTAATGCTCATATCCATAGATTTGTGTTGTCCAGACATTGGTCAGAGGAGTTTATTGGATTTGTATTGGCTGATGCAGAGACACATATCTATTCACAATGCTGAGAACAAATAACTGTGAGTTCTCAGCCATAGCTGAGATATGGATATAAACCTCCTGCTAGGTTCAGGGACTGTCATGGAGGAGTGGACAGAAAGGTGGAGGATGGGGAGGAGTGATGCGAAAAACTAGGCTTTGGACATCACATGGCTGCTGCATACATGATCTTACAGAAGCTGTGGCTGTCTATACAAGACCTGCTCAAGATCAAGATTCCAGAATGGAGTGCGGAGAGATTCCTAAGCCTCCACCCCTGACCGAGGGCTTACTGGCAGTAACTGGCTGATTGGGAGACTGAGCTATTTTTCTTTAGCAGTGGGACACTTAAAGGTTCCCAGCTAATGAATCCATACCCATGTTAAAGGCAGCAATATTGGACTTAGTGGGCTTTATAAATAAAAATTAAATCATGAAGTTGGGAGGAAGATATGATGGAGGAGTTGTAAAGGAAGTGAAAAATGGATATGTTTAAAACACATTGTATATGTGACAGGCCTAAATTATCAAAAACGGAATAAAAATAAGATTTAAAAATGAATGGCAAATGAAAATATACCATTAAAATTTTACACTTATGGCTAAAAAATAGACATCTTCCAGACAACCAGATTCTGAGTGAGTTAATTGCTAGATGGACCTTCTGCAGGAATATAGGGCCTTTGATTCAAGAAAATAAAATATTTTAAACAGAAACAAAATCCCACAAAAATTATACAACAAAGAAAAAATGAAAAAAAATATGTGAAAAGTTGCATAAAATTTAAAATGGTACCTCATGATGCCTAAAATATACACAAAATTATCAATCATGGCAGTAATATAAAATGTGAGAATATAGACAGATATATACATATGCGAAACTCTTGTATAAACCAATCTCATTCTAGGCAAAGATTCATCTCAAAATTGTAAAAATGTGAAACTCTCAGAGGATTTTCTGATATCAGTAGACTTAATCTCAAATGATAGCAAAAACCTAAAGTACCCAAATTGTAGAGATTAGGGAAATCAACAGCAATAACTGGTCAAAGTGTCCAAGAAGAGTTTTCAGTGAATGACAGAAAATCTTCCTCATATAAGAGCTGAAATGGACGAGCTGAGATTTGTCAGCTGTAGCTGCTCTGTCATTTGGAGGAAATCTGTGGTTCTATATTTGAAAAGTAAGAAGGATGAGCATTACTGAAAAAGTTAGGAAAAAAACATTCAAAAAAAGAAAGGCATAAAATCAGCACCTAAGTCAATAACAGAAAAAGTATAGAAAAAATACAACTACAAGGCAAAGTGATTGTGTTAAGTGAATAACGGAACTGATAAACACACTGTTGGCTTTATCAAGAAGAAAAGAAGTTATGATCTCTATCTCAAGAATGAAAAGAGATATAGCAGTTTTTCAGATCATAAGAAAATAATGAATAACTTCATGTCAAAGAATTTGGAGATTTAAACAAAGGCTAAAAATGTCTAGGAAAGTAAAATTTAACAAAATGAACATGATAAAAGTAAGCAAATTCAAAATATTTTAATTAATTAAATCCCTAAGTAAAAACTTTAGTAAAAAAAAATCCACATCTAGAAGATTTTATCAGTTAATCCTTTCAGTGGTGAATGAAGAGGTAAAGGAAGTTCCTAACAGCAGTTCTTCCAGAGCTACAGAGACATTTTCCTAGATTAGATTAGGAGGTCAATGTATTCATAATGCCACAACCTGAAAGGCCAATGAAAGAAATGAAAATCACATTTCCACCTCACTTCTGAATATTGACAGAAAGCTCCTAAATTGCATTAGTAAACTGAACCCAAAACATGTACACTGAATAACAAATGATGTTCTAGTAAACTAATTTCAGAATGCAAGATTGATTAACAGTCAAAAATCAACCATTATACCACGTTAGTGGAACTATAGATTAAATTAATATTTATGATAAATGTTTAATATATATGTGTATATTTAATGATACACAGCATATATATTTACCATATATCATTATATATAACAAAATAGTAAATAAAATTTAATAGTTAATAAATTTAACAATATACTGGAACTAAAACATTAATTCCCTATTCATATACATAATTTCTGCATAGCCAAGGAAAAACCTTTACTATATATTGTATATAAAGCCATCTTATGGGTTGCCTAATTCCCCTTGCTTATTCTCTATACCCTTAAGCCTTAAAGCTTGTAGGTTGAGAGCATCTGTATTACCTGGGTATGTGATAGCTAGTCTTGGTTGCCAATTTGACACTTCTTGGAAGAGGTAACCTCAACTGAGCAATTGTCTCCATCAGTTGGGTCAATAGACATCTTTGTAGAACATTTTCTCGGTTAATGATGAATGTGGTAAGTGTCAGTCTACTGTGGGCAGTGCTACTTCTGGGCAGGTGGTACTTGTCTCTATTAGAAAACAGGCTGAAATGGCTGTATCTCTCTCTCTCTCTCTCTCTCTCTCTCTCTCTCTCTCTCTCTCTCTCTCTCTCTGTGTGTGTGTGTGTGTGTGTGTGTGTGTGTGTGTGTGCAACCAACAACTTTCTACTTGGACTTATGACCTGCTCAAAAAATTGTGCCTGATACTATAAACCTAATAAACTAGTGAAATTATGTAGGAAAAGCTATAAATCTCTTTATTAAACCACCATAATATTTAACTGTCCTCTAAATAATTTCTCTTTGTACTCAGAGATAACTGTAGTCCTCATTCCTCTTTGAGTTAACTTCTCTTTGCAGACTGAAGCCATTAAAAGAAAATCATAGACAATCAACTGTGGAGCCCAGTCCCAAAGGATATATCTATAAAACAACTCCTGTAGCTAAGTCTCAGGGAACATTGTAGAAAAGATCAAAGAAAGACTGCAATCGCCAGAGTTTGCCATGAGATTGCATCTACTAATAATGTCAGAAGCTACACTCATTAAATTGCGTAAACAAGACCTGAGCAAGAACAACAACACACATGCCAAAGTTGATGGGGAAAGGCCGTGAAGGGGGAAAACACTACAGAAAGAACTATGGGCCGCTAAGAAATACTGAGAGCAGGAGAGGCTATCTTCCCCATGGAAGAACACAGCAATTGATTATCCAGTACAAAGTCTAGCCCTGAAAACATGTACATATAAACCAAAACATATGTATACAAGTAAACACATACAGACTGAACAAGTTATAATTAGGAATATATGTGTGTATATATATATATGTATATATATATACATATATATATATATAAATGTATAAACATGTAACAATAATTATTGAAAAAGAGGCTTTGAGATTCAAAGCAGAAGAAGGACCGTGTGGTAGGAGTTGAGGGAGAAAATGAAGGAGGAAATGATGCAATTATATTATAATCTCAAAAATTTTTAATTTCTTTACTACTTTTACAAAGTACAAATTTATTCAAAGTAAAGCTAATTTCCTATTTATTTTTAATTATTTGATTTACCTTTTAGATTATAAGACATATAGGTTATTTCTTCTATACCTTTCCCCTTTCGAAAACTTCCCAAGTTTCATATGGATTTGACACAAGCTAGAGTTATTTTGAGAGAGGGAGCCCAATTGGAGTGTTCCCACTACACTGGCCTGTGAAAAAGCCTATGCTGCATTTTCTTGATGGAAGGTTAACATGGCAGGGCCCAGCTCACTTTGGGTTGTCCCTTGTCTAGTGGTCCTGGATGCTGTAAGAAAATAGGCTGAGCAAGCCATGAGGAACAAGCCACGAAGCAGCGCTTCTCCATCAGTTCCTGCTTCCAGGTTCCTCGGTGATAAACTGGTACCTAAAAATCATTGCTTCTTACTATAGTGTCTTATTGTAACAATAGAAACCTTAACTAAGATACAAGCTGACTACGGTGTGGAAAGCAAGCTTGTAGAAGTGCTGTCATGGCCTCTGCTTCAGTTCTCCTCTCCAGGTTCCTATCTTGAGTTCCTGTCGTGGCCTCCTTGATTATCTGTAAGACAACCCTTTTTCAGATCTCAGGGTGCTGGGGACGTGGTGTTTATTACTGTAATATAAAGAAATGTAAGACAGGAAGGCTGTTGTCAGGCCCTATTCCTAACAATGTTTTCAGCTGCGAACTGAATTCCCCATTTCATGCTCACATTGCAGTATGAACTTCTTTACAGAGGTTTCATTCATTTTTGTGAAGGACATTTTAATATTTGAAACAGGACAAGACAAAGAGATGCTGTTTGCAAAGGTGAGTGAGACATGATGGTCCAGAACAACCCAATGGCAGATGAAGCTGAGGACTCAAGGTAAGTTATTAAAATTAATAGGTGGATTTAGTAAAGGTGCGCTGTCCAAATTTAATATATAAAAATAAAATGTGTTTTATGTATTTGAAATAAGAAATAATAGATGTAAAATTTAAAGCGATGCTTTAGAAAGGTTAAAAACATGTGTTCTTGGCTGAAACTTACAAAACACCATTGAAAGAAATGAGGAAAATGTTAAAACATTACAAACTTATACTGCTGTGTATTAGAGGTCTTATAACACATTGGCTCAAAGAAATGGTGATTGTTCCTTTCCTAAGAGCTGTGCTGAACATTCTCCTTCCTTTCTCAACTTAACAGAGAAAGAATGAACTGGAAGTTTAGAACAAGCTTTTTTCTTCTAAACAAACAAAGCTGATAAATTAATTTCACACTCAATCCTAGTTGAAAGGCAGCCTGGAAAAAAAGCAGCCTCGATCTGGACTGCCATAACTGAGCTTTAACTCACTTTATGTGGACAAATGGAAGAGGGGAGAAGTGGTTTCTGGCAGGTAAGTGGTGGACTTTCACCGTTTGTGAATAGCACAGCCAATGGCTATTCCGCCAAGCATGGCAGATGCTGTGAAAGATGGGTAGAACTGAGTTGTGGTGTTATCATCTTACACCATGTCTGTCATTAATGTAATGTTTATCATCCTTAATTCTCTGGAACAAGGAAAGAATTCCTCAGCATTGAGTTTAGTTTCCTTGTACTCTTTCTCCCTTCCTCCCAGCACCAGAGTCAGTCATGAGTTGAATGGCTGATATTAAAGTACGGTAGAATTCCCTTAATAAAATGCTAAGGTAAATATCTTTGGGCTCTAAAATTTTCTAACCACTCTGATACAGGTGCCTCCAAACACCAAAATTTCTCTATTGGTTTTACTTCAGTTAACACAAAATTTATTATGAAATAACCATTAAATATTAACTATACCAACCAATGAGGCCAGTGGGGTGCTGTTAATGAGTTCACACGCAGAGATAATAATTGGATGGAGATTATGATCTCAGTCTATTTGCTGGTTAAAGTTAAGTTCTGTTGGTGATAATAACTCCAAATAACTTCACATCTCATAATATAAAAATTTTGTTTCCTCCTATACTGCCAAAATGTCTGCATGATATTTCGGTGGTGTATTTAGTGTTTGTAATACCACAGGTAAGGTGTTCATACTCCAACTATTGTTGAAGGAATATGGAAAGGAACAAAGAGAAAAACGATTGAAATGTTCCCATATCCAAAATGCCTTGAGATTCCTGTGGTAGTTTACTTGGGCTTTATGAAATACTGACATACATCTATTGAGATAATAGTACAAGCAGGTTACTCTCACATTCTTTCCATTTTTCTTCTTTTGGACAAGTAATAAAACATAGGTTACATATTCTAGCCTTTTGCTCAATTAGGTCAGGAAACTCTTCCTTTAAGAACTGCTGTGTCCCCCGGGTCCAGGTCCCCAAGCTTAACGCCCATGTTCACCTGGATGAACATGACTGGACTAAATGAGTCAAGAAACAGAAACAAAAGAGACATGAAGGTATGTTAGAGGTTTTAAGATGGAGCTTGGCTAATAAAGAAGGAAGTGTGATAAGAATGCATTATGTAAACATAAGAAATTGTTAGATGGTTCAGCTGGTAAAGGCACTTGTAAACAAGCATTTGACTACCTAAATTTGTGTCTCAGAACCCACATTATAGTAGGAAGAAACCAATTCCTCAGAGTTGTCCAATGTTTTCTACACGTAGCAGTGACATACAGATAAGTACATGTACACACACATACGTAATATTTTAAATTGTAAACAAAAGAGAGAGAGAGAGAGAGAGAGAGAGAGAGAGAGAGAGAGAGAGAGAGATGTCCCTTTGCCTAGAAGGAAGAAATATACTTATCTCTGAGGACACAGAGTCACACTATTTCCCATCCAGATCTACCCCTCATCTGTTTCTCATTAGGAAAAGGCATCTAATGGAAACTAATAAAATATGATATATTGTTAAAGTGAAAACAAGCACATCAGAATAGTACAAAACAAACAGAAGGGAAATAACCCAAAAAAAAAGACACAAGAAACAGATATAGATGCAGAGACCCACTTAGTAATGCATTCAGGAATCCCACTAAAAACAAACAAACAAAAAGACAGAAGCCATACACGCAACATAGGCATGAAGAATCTGTAGGGGAAATGAAGAGACGGAGAGAGAGAGAGAGAGAGACAGAGAGAGAGAGAGAGAGAGAGAGAGAGAGACAGAGAGAGAGACAGAGAGAGAGACAGAGAGAGAGACAGAGAGAGAGACAGAGAGAGACAAAGAGAGACAGAGAGACAGAGACACACAGAAAGAGATATTAAAAATACAACTTAAAGTTAAAAAGAAAAAGAGCTAAAACAATGACACAACCTCCAGAGATGCCATTCAGTTTATTTTCAGTTGGCCATTCACTGCTGGGCATGCAGCCTATCATTAAGAGTAGTTTGTTTCTCCCGTGAGACTTCCTCCGAGAAAACTATTTGGAAGAGGTTATCAATTGGAGAAGCTTCTGGGTTAAAGATGGGGGCCTGTGTACATTTCTCCTTTCAGCTCTAGGACCATTTGTGACATATACTCATGAAGGTTTTCTGCATGCCACCTTGGCTTCCGTGAGTTCATATGTGTCTTGGTTATGTTGTGTTTACTAGACCATGTTTCCTTGGTGTCCTTCATCCCCTCTGCCTCTTACCCTCCTTTTTCCTCTTCTTCTGCAGGGCTCATTTAGCCCTAAAAGGGGGATTTGATAGAGATATCTGTTTCAGGCTGAATGATCCAAATATCTGACTGTGGATCTCTGCATAATGTCTAACTGTGAATCTCTCTATTTGTACTTACCTGCTGCAGGAGGAAGCTTCTCTGATAATCAAGGAAGCCAATGTTCTGAGTCATTAAAAGTCATTTTGTTGTTACATTGCTTTAGTAGATCAGTAGTTTGGTTTTACCCTAAGTCCCTAGGCTATCTAGTCTCACATCTCGTCTTAGATTCTTAATCACCCAAGCAGTGCTGGGTATTGGTTCCATTTTGTGGAGTGGACTTTAAATGGTTTGGTTGCTCCTATAAGCTTTGTGCCACCATGGCACTTAAAGTAGAATTATACCATTTTCCCTTGTTCCTTTCCTCCCTTCAGCCCCTTCCAGGTACATACCATGCACTCAACTCTCAAATCAGCAGCCTGTTTTCTTTTAATTATTATTGTTACATGCACATATATGTTTGTATATGTATATATGTATGTATATGTATATATCTATGCATAGATACATAAATACAACTGGTTGAGCCCAATTTGTGTTTCATACTGACTAGTTTTGCTGGATAACCAATAAGGGTATTGACTGGAAGAAACTGATTCTCCTAGCTCTCACCCCTGATCAAAGAGGCTTCTCTTTACAGCAAACAGAGCCCATCGGAGAAAATCACAACTGGACTCAATGCAGAAACCAACAGAATTGGTGTCCAGTGCCAATGGATATCTGTATCACAGCTCCTTCATCTGGGGTTCAGGGAACATTGTAGAAGAGGTGACAGAGAGACTGAAAGTGACAGAATATCAGGAGATCTGCTTTGACACATTTTCTTCTAGAAATGGCTGCATGAAGAAAATCCAAACATAACAACAGCAAGAGACATGCTCATGTGGAAACTGAACAATCCCCCGAGATTCCAACACTAGACAGAGCATCAAGAGCTATTACTGATGGCTGGGACAGAGAGAAATGGATTCCACGTTTTCATTCATTTAAAAATGTCGAAGAAGAATCCCATGCTTCTGCCATGTCTTAGTTCAGAAACCTCGTTTGTTAAGTTCAGCCTACACTCAAAGATGGAATAAGTTAAGAGCAATTTCTTAAATAAGTGGGTACCAAAAAGTTGGCAGATAGGCATTTAATACCATGTTGTCCACATACCCACCACATTACAGAATTTAAAATATGTCACCCAGTTTGGGTTTGAAAGCTTCGAGCTGAAAGGAACCTCTATTCTCCCCAGAAATCCTAATTCCTTTCTTGAGGTTGTCAGTTTCCTGAGTGTCCCAGAAATGGTCTATGAAATTACAGGCGAAGCTTGCCAAGGATTAGCCCCTGGCCACCTCGGCAGCGACTGTGTTCTGACCATGTGATTAGCTCTGATCAATTAAATCAGCATTCTTTTCTGCGTAGGGTGTGAGGATGACTGAGAAAGGACCTTCCCCTTTCTTTCTCTAATAAACTGTTGCCAACGTGGACTCATTTCATAGGGTAGAATATGCCCTTTAAAACACTGGTTTAACAAAAGCTATTTAATTGTAGCTGCCCCTCCCTTTGAAACATTCTTTGTGGCTTTCTCTCCCCATTAGCCAGTGCCTTAGGCAGTTACTTAGAAGGAACTAAATTGAGTTGCCTTTGTTATTAGCTGCGGTTTGAGTCAGCTTACTGCTTCTAAAACAATTACAGAAGAAAACTATTATTTTAAATAGAAATTTGAGTATATTTAGAAGAAATTGAACCATGTATTTTCTTCTGGCTGCCCTTGCTTTCCAGTTTCATTTTAAAAACTGAAAAAGACTGCAAGGAGGAGGTTGGTAGAGGAGAAAAAAAGTGCAGGAAGTAAGAGCAAGTGGGAGACAAGCATGGGGAGATGGGGGAGACAAAGACCTAAAGGGAGCCTGGAAATGCGCAGATACCAAGGATGACACTTCAGGTTTCATAGTGCACTCAGTTAAATCATTCCATTTTCCTGAGATTTCCCAAAATGATAGGATTTGTGCTGACACACTATGCCAATCCACATTAGCCTAAAAGATCAACTTTCAATGGCTTTATCCTCAAGACATGAAATGTATTCTGTGACAATTCCTGGGGAGATGGTGCAAGATAATGAAATCATTGTTTGGATCTGGGTGCTCGCCCCAGATATGTCACCTGGAGTTGTGATTCCCAGCTCTTTCAAAAATAAAACCTAAGCTGCATCTAAACTGTAGAATGTGCTTTGGGCGGGGGGGGGGGGGGGGGGGGGGGGGGGGCAGTTCATACCTAGCTGATAAGGCATTGATTCTCCACATATGAGTCTCACATTTAATGCTGTAGATTATGTCCCTTGGGTCATGAAACGTTTAGAAAGTTTCTTCATAATTAATCCTTATGAAGAAACTGCGCTTTGTTTTTTCTTTAATTTTAATTTTGGTCTTTGTCATTGAAAAATATTATTTGTAAAAATACTTGAGGAAAACTATAAAGTTTTAGTAATCTATTACCTCATATAATAATGGAATCAAGGAAAAAGGTAGTCAGCACATTAACTCAAACATCATTGTTTTGGTAGAAAATATTCAAAATTTCCTGTTGTTATTCTTAGGCATATGACACATTATTGTAGACTACAGTCACTGCACTGCGCGATGGAAAAGCAGAGCTCACTCCTACCTCACTGTCATGTGGTGGCATGGTGGCTGCTGATTTGCTCCCAGACCCTGCCTGTGCTCCATCCTTGCCACCATCGGAAAACACTTGTTTTTCTGTCTGCCTTTATGAGGCAGGATTCTTGGTTGTTTTAAGAAGATCTGCCCCAGTTTAAGCAACTTTGCATCCTTTCCTAAGTAGGTAGAGTACAATTACCGGTGAATAGTTGAGACATTTATTGATTTCAGAAGAGAAGAAGGCAACAGCATCCTTAACAACGTATTTATGACAGAATTTAAACCACCACCGTGGCATCTCTACCACATTTTAAGACCAGTTTATTTCATCATTTTTTTTACTGTAAAAATCCAACCTTAAATAAGTAAAATCAAACCGTCATTTCACAAACATGTTTCATGACATGTGTCAGGAACACAGAATATGTTTTTCCCCAATGTCAGAATTTACAGAATACGGCAAATTCAGGAGATGGGAAAGTTTCAAGGTCAGTACTTTGCCTGATAGAACCACTTTCTCTGCTAGTTCAGGCCAAGGCAATCACAATCTTAATTTTAATATCATTTTTTAATCACATCTTATAAATACAGTATGTATATCTCTATATCTGTGTATGAAGGTTACTTAATGCCTGTAAATGACTAAAAGGCTGAATTTTTAAAATTAGAAAGAAACAAGGAAATTAATACAAATTAAAATGGAGTCTGTATTTCAAAAGATAAAATCCAAACTCAGCTAGAAATCTCGACAAAGAAGCTGTAGTAATTGTTGTAGATTCAGGGCGCAGGGTCAGAGAAAAGCTTTAAAGTTGAGTCCAGCTGTAGTAGGGAAAGGGCAGGACCAGGTACAGAAAACCGAGTATGCTTATACCCATGGATAAGCCATACTACTAATATATCATTGAGGGACAGGGAAGTCAAGATAATAATGACATAAACAAACAGTTCCAAGTCTTCATAACTTCAAGAAGCCTCACCGTGTATTCAAACTGAATGCACTTAAGTAATTTTAATTACAACCTATTTATATAAATGTAGACATTCATCTAAATCTACTAAAAAATTATATTTTTTCCTTAGGAACACAGGCTATGTGGCAGCCCTTTTGATAGACATTGAATATTCAAGAATATAAGTATTCTACAAATATAAGAAATAATTGTTGTTTTATTTAGAGCATTGCTTAAAGGTTTTTGCCATTTGAAAAATCATGTCACCTGTAATAATGCCACTTTTGATATTTGACTTACTCATGTCCATATCGGTCTGTACAGGAGAGTCTGCCTCTGGTGACCGGTGTCTGGTTCCCTTATCTTCTGGTGTGGCTATGGTTTGCAGTCACACAATCAAATACTGTGCATTCCTTTTGTGACACATACATAATGTGATTTATACCTCTTAGCATGCAAAATAATATACATAGAAATTTTATGCCTGATAAGGACGTATCAGAAAATATTGTTATGGAAAGCTATGTTGCAGACGCTGCTACTTACTCAGCTAAAAAGTTTTCTCCCTGCCCTCCAAGCACAGAGATCAACGCCATGGCCCAGCCACCCTCACAGGTAGCTGTTGCCTTGTGATGGTTTTCATCAGCAGGAAGTCAGTGGAAGGATGTACAACAAGTCAAGACCTGGAACATGGAAGTCAACCTCAGGCACACCCTCTGGCTGATGGAGTTGGGACAATAACCAGGACAGTCCTGGATGACAATGTGGAAGAACCCAGAGATTGCTTCACTAGGTTTTTTTTTAACATTAGAAGAAAAATATCTGGAGTCCATATGTACTGGCTCAATTTGATCAATCAAAAAAGGAAGATAATTTTATTATTTTTTTTCCAGAAGCCTTGATTTTGAGGTCCTGGCCCCTATGTTAAGCCTCTGACCGTGTCTTACTTTATATGTTACAGTTTCTAAGTTTACATGCATGCAGGCCTCTGACTCTGTTTGGTAATACAGAAAATATGCAAAATTTTCACAGTTTGGATTCTAACTTTTTATAAAACAAAACTGAAATCACAGCATATAGTGAAAGTTTTTTAAAAGATTTATAATAAAAGTGATCGACTAACAAGGAGCTGCTTGTTAGTCCTGGCCATCTGGCTAGCTTAGCCCTGAAATAATCACACAGAAACTGTATTAATTAAATCACTGCTTGGCCTATTAGCTATAGTTTCTTACTGGCTAATTCTTACATCTTAGTTTAACCCATTTCTATTAATCTGTGTATTGCCATGTGGCAGTGTCTTACCAGGTAAAATTCCCAGCATCTGTCTCCGGCAGATCCATGACATCTCTGACTCTGCTTTCTTCCTCCCAGAATTCAGTTTTGTTTTTTCTGCCTACCAAAGTTCTGCCCTATCAGGCCAAGGAAGTTTCTTTATTCATTAACCAATACAAGCAACACACAGAGGGGACTCTCACATCAATATTTTATATAAAATAGTATTTAAACTAATTAAGTCCCTTCCTTAAACATGAGCTAGAATACCAAAGTATGAAAATTATCCACACCCCTACTATGGAAATTAAGATATTGAGATGGAAGATTATTATTATTCTGTCAGGAATGTTACATTAGTTTGAAAGCCTGTGTGATAATGAAATTTCCAAGTATAGAAAACTTCAAATTTAAAGTTCAGATCCTTTTTCTTTATCTTCATTTTAATTTTATGCATAACATGGAAGTTGTAAGATTAAGCAGCTCTCTGATATATCAGAATTCTCAGTATCTTGAAAGAATAGTAAAAATGGTATTGAACCAATCATGAACACTCTATGGTAAAAATTGAATTTATACTACAAAAAGAGCCATTGTGGAGAGTCCATGCAACCTTCACTCGTCCTAAAGTTTGCTGTGATGGGGAGGCTTCAGTGGCAGTATGTCTGGAAGCCGTAGCCGTAACTTCTCTGTGTGCCGAGGTGGTATGTCTACATTGACAGTCATTGCTTTTGATGGGAGGGCACTCAGTATCTGTTTCCAGCCCATCTCAGATTTATCATTCTTTTCGTGGTCATCTGGGTGTGTGCAGCTCCTATCAATGCTCCTGTGTGGAGGCACAATCTCCCACTCTGTCCTGCAGCTCAGCCATTTCCGAGAGTTCTGTCTCATATGATAGAAATGTTTTCTCTCACAGTTCAAAGGTCATTGTCAGTTATCTGCTTTCTTTCGTAGCAAAAATGTTGATAGTTTTAGCCATAACTGCTTCAGCCAGTCTGACATCTTCTAAGCAGCTTAAAAATTTTTCAACCATCAAAAATTAAACTCTAAGAAGGAATCATAAACTGGGGATTAATACATTTAAGTTGTGGTGGATAGAAATAATTTCATCTTCCCTGACAGCAAAGGACATGAAAATTTATTCCTTTTATTTGCATTTGCCTCTTCCTATTCCTCCCCTCAAGTCTTCTTATATACCTTTTCTTACTCTCTTCAAAATTCATGACATCTTTTTCCACAAATTGTTGTTAGAAACACACACACACACTTCTAAATCTACAAGTATAACTTGCTCAGTCTGTATAATGTTACTTCTACGTATGTTTGCAGAGTTACTTGGTATTGGACAACCAATTGTGCTCTTCTCTTGGGAAGACTTCCTTCTATTCTCAGTATTCCTTTGTTACTTACAGTTCTTTTGAGAGGGTTGAGTCCTTGTTTGTAGTCTTTCCTCCATTTGCTTTGGCATATCTATTGTTGTTGTCCATATCAGTTCATGTTTAGGCAGTCATGTTGCTGAAATCTCATGGGTGAAACTGACTTTCTCGAAGACAGTACAGTCTGTGATCCTATGAGCTTTTAATACTCCTTCCATCTCCACTTTAGTAAGAATGCTGAGCCTACATATCTTGGAGTAACTGCAGAATCCAGGAAAGTAAAAAGACAATGAATATCTTAAGAGTGAATTCACACTCAGAAATTCATACATGAATATTTCAAATACTAGACTATCTCTGCTAGTCAATATTTATGATGATATTTTGCTTATAACCTAACAAATAAAGTCTGCCAAAAATCAGTGTGTAAAGCTAGCCACACTAGTAAGTTATACAAGCCAGGCTGTGGTGGCTATACTTTTAATCCCAGCATCCACACCAGTTAGCCATAGAGGCTGAGCGATGGCAAGTGCATGCCTTTAATACCAGCACTAGAGAGGGATATAAGAAGGAATGAGATAGGAACTCGCTCTCCTTTCAGTCTGAAGATTTTGTAGAGGTAAGAGCTCTCTAGTTAATTGGCTGGTTTGTTTTCTGGTCCTCATCTTGAACCCAAATATCTGTCTTGAAGCACTATTAACAAAAACTCAGAGATAGAATTTTGGATTCAACCTGAAGGTCGGAATAACAAAACAGCCAGCTACTGGTTCTTACCTCTACTACCTCAATCTGAAATGGTAATATTGCTTCTAGGAATTTCAGAATAAGACTGAGACTGAGAGTTGTTCCTTCCTGTTTAATAATCCTCTCTAGTTCTGGGATTAAGGGTATGCACCACTACTGTCTGGTTTCTATGACAAGCTAATGTGGCTACTGGGATGAAAGGTATATGTCAGTGTGGATATTGGGATTAAAGGTGTATGCCATTTCTGCCTCATCTATAAGGCTGGCCAATGTGGCTTTTACTTTTCTGATCCTCAGGCAAGTTGTATTCATTAAAATACAAATGAAATGCCACTACACTGCCTCTGTGTTTTTATTATTTGTGCTACAAATGTTAAGTGTGTGTGTGTGTGTGTGTGTGTGTGTGTGTGTGTGTGTTATCACTGTTTAGAGGGACTTCATGGTGGACAGGTGTTACCTTTGAGCTGGTAATCATATTCTGGAGGTGAATTCTCAATTGGTACTGAGCATCTGATGTGTGATTCCCTTGTATGTGCTGTGATTACCATGAATGAATAAAGAAACTGCTTTGGACCTATAGCATGTTAGAATGTAGCTAGGCAGGGAAAACTAAACTGAATTCTGGGAGAAAGGAGGCAGAGTCAGAGAGAAGCCATGTAGCCCAGGTGGAGACAGATGCTGGAATTTTACCAGGTGAGCCACAGTTACATGGTGATACACAGATTACTAAAAATGGGTTAAATTAAGATGTAAGAGTTAGCCAATAAGAAACTAGAGCTAATGGGCCAAGCACTGATTTAAATAATTAGTTTCTGTGTGATTATTTCAGGGCTGAGAAGCAGGGAATCAACAAGCGGCCTCCTTCCACAGGCATCTTGTTTTACTAACTCCTTCTGTAAAGTCTATCTTAAAGGATTAAGATCAGGGGATTTACTAATAGGACTCTACAGCAATAAAGCAGTCCAGAGGAGTAGTCAATGATGTCCACATAGATTTGACCGATAGGCCTTATTATGAAGGGGGAAATCTGAGTGACATAATACCACATGTTTCCCCTTGAAGTTATCATTTTACTACTTTTTGTCTGAAACCCTCATCATAATAAATTGATTTACTTCTCAAGTTTGAGGTTTTCTTCATGATCTCCATTTTTTTTCTCTAAAAATAATAGCTTTGGGTATAGTTTCTTAGCCCTGTAACCCTAGTAGTTAGGGAGTTGAAGTAGGAGGATATCTGTGAGGTCAAGGTCTGAACTACATAGTTAGTTTTAGAAGTGCATAAAACCCTATTTCAAAATGATAAGATGATAGATAGGTAGATAGGTAGATAGATAGATAGATAGATAGATAGATAGATAGATAGATAGATAGATAGATGATCATAAAAGCTTTTATCAAGTCATCATATCAGGCCAATAAAGGCCCTGAAATCAAGATATCCCAAAAAGAAGCAATCTAGTAAATGTGCACTAAACTCTGATAAATGGTTGCTCTTAAACTTGCTGGTAATTGTACCAAAAGCACAAAATCAACGTAAATTATTTGAGGTACACATATGGGGTAAACCATTGGTTACTTCCTTTGTTTTAGTTCTCTTCAGGTTTAGGAGAATCTTGGGAAGTTATTTTGGTTGCTTGAAAGTTGGATTGAGTTCTCCGAAGTCCATGAGATTGTTGAATTTCCGGAGACTCCACTGCAGAAACTTTTACCACAGGCTGGATATGACATACTATGACTGACTCAGTCTTGAGTTCATGACTGGAAGGATGCAAGGCAAAATGAGGATACTTCCTTATCCGTTGAAGGCTTCTGAGGTCCATGTGAACTCATAAAGAGTGCCAAAAGAAATGACAATTTACAAGTAAAAAAAATATAAGAAATAAAAGGGACTAAAGTTTCTGTGAAAGTCCAGGTAGAATGACATAAGTCTTCATACTTCATACTTCAGATGTCTCCTAAGCTTTTTTGCAGAACTGAAAAAGCTCAGAGTTTGTGCTGATCCAGTGTGGATAGATGCCTATCTTGCTGTCTCTTGAGGTTCCAGTCTTCTCTTTCCTGATTAGATGGTTCAGAGATGATGACACTATAAATATTTTCTTATATCTACTATCTGACCTTAGCAGTTGACCACAATGTCATTGAAGTTTAGGGAGAAGGTCCTTGTATCCTTAGACTCTAAAATGTGAACACTTTGAGATTTGTTTTGACTTTAAAAAGCTGAAATTACTAAATGGAGTATAAGAACTATTAAATGAGTTCTTTGAATCATAGTTTTCATTAGTATTTGCAGGGGTAAAGATGGAAGTCTTCAAGTGTATGAAATGAGATTACAGATGTCTCCTTAGCATGACATTATACATGAGTAATGCCAAAAGTTTGCTGAAATATTGTAGAGACTTAAAATATGATACCTGTTGTTGTGACTCTAACTAGTAAATAAAAGGGGTGCTAAGACCAGAGCTCAACTATTTCTTTAACTTTTTGTTCAATTTTATGATTTTATTTATAGTTTTAAATATGTTACATTTATTTAACAAAATACTATAAATGGCTACTTCTCTACGGGTGAACAACTTTGCAGAAATAAAAAGAAGTTGTGCATTAGGGATGAAAGAAGAATCACAGACTCTGAGACAGACTTCATATGTAGTTCATTCCTCAATAGGGGAAGGATTGGGATAGTGAAACATGATTGGATCCACAGATAACCTCAAGTTGATGCTGAGGCCAGAGACAAGAAAGTTCTAGAGGACAGGTGACCACAGAGGGCTGGGGGAAATGTTGGTTAACTTCTAATTTTAGAACAGAAGTTATTGTTTTCCAAATTTTAGTTTTTCCCCTTGGTAGCTCTATAGACAGAGCCTAAGCTTTTGTGATGCTAGGCAAGCACTCCACAACTGCAACCCTATCCTTCTTCACATTTAAAAATATTTACAAAAGTTTATTGCCTAAGAATTTCTTATTTTGTATGCAATATTATATGATTAAATATATTTCTACCCTTCACTTGTTCCCACATACTGTCCAACATGTCTCTTTCCCAGCTTCATAAAATTGTCCTCTTTTTCTTTCCTTCATTCTCCATCTCTGTTTCCTCCTCCTCCCTTTCCTTCTCTTCGTTTACATAATAGAGTGGTTTTAATTAGTGTTGCCCCTATTTCATGGATGATACAGGGATCAGTAACTTTCCTAGGCTGACCATGGACTTCTGATTCTTCTGGATCGGCCTCCTGTGAAGCTGCAACCAAGCCAAGATTGTCATTGTGTGTGTGTGTGTGTGTGTGTGTGTGTGTGTGTGTGTGTGTGTGAGTGCGCAAGCCTCACCTGATGCTGCAGGTTAGAGATAAAATTCAAAGAGGCAATAGTCAGTTGACCACATTGAATTGGTGAAGTTAAGGGTTCTAAAATGATAGATTCATAAAGAAGTTCTTCTATTAGTTCTAGCACTCTAAAGTTCTCCAATTGAGCAAAAGCCTTTTTTAAAAACATGGTTCTCATGTGCCACATAATAATCTGACACTTAGTTAGCTGAGGTTCTGCGAGGTTAGAAGTCTTGATGTACTATGTTAACATTAAAGGTGGAAGCTGTTAACACCGGGATAAAATAGCATAAGGACTTTATTTAACATCTTTAATTTTCCAAGTGAGTCATTTGTGATAAAAGAACAAAAATTAGGTCACCTGAAGGAAGTGATTTAATTCTAAAAAAAGAGTCACTTAGCAAGCTTGTATTATCACTATTTAATGAAAATAAATATAGCGTTAGTGTTTTCAGCATTTCTCCTAGTACTTTCTTTCTTTCTTTTTTTTTTTTTTATGAATGAGGCAATTTATTAACCCAGCATCCTTTGTCCTAATGCTTCTTGTTGGCAGCTGCCACCTGTCCGGCAATCCTGTCCAGATCTCTCTGTCCCTGAGGTGTTAGCTTGCGGCCCCCGTCCTGGTCCTTTTCCACCATTTTCTCCAGGGCTTGGAGAACGCGGCGGGCCACACTCTTGGAGCATCTGCTGAAGTGGCTGGGCCTGACACCGTTTCTCTGCCGTCCTCCATAGATCTTGGTCATGGAGCCAACCCCGGCACCACCACGCAGGTACAGGTGCCGTGCTGTAGAGGCAGCTCGCGTGTAGAACCAGTTCTCATCATAGGGGGCAAGCTCTTTATGTTTGGCCAGCTTGACTGTGTCCACCCATTCGGGGACTTTCAGCTTCCCGGACTTTTTGAGGAAGGCTGCCAGAGCTCTGACGAACTCCTGCTGGTTAACGTCTTTTACAGTAACTCCAGGCATCGTGCGGCCTCCGCGCTGCTAGCCAGGGGCTCTCCTAGTACTTTCAAATGGAAACATTGCTCATTGGCAATGCTATTGTATTATTTTTTTGCAGCATGGGTGGAGGACTTATTCAAATAGGCAAAGTGTGATAAGTCAAGAGTTTGGGAAGACATGGCCTCTTAATTTAGTCACAAGGTAATCTGAAGCATCATCTTTCACATCTCTGCACTTCAGTTTTCTTATGTATAAAATAAGATAGTTTAAATGGATTGTTAATTCTTTATTTGGGGATCAGTTTTCACATTCATAACCCAATGATAGTATGGAAACTTTTTCTGGAAAATCAAGCAAACATGTTGTCGATAAAATCATGTTCTAGTGAACCCACTGTGGCTGTATTTAGAAACAGGGCAATTAAAATGATAATTATGTGAAGTTTAAAATAAAGGACCATGTATATTATGTTTTTTCCCCTTGGAAGCCTGGGAAGATAGGGATGGGCATAGAGCAAAGGTCATAAAGTGTAGGCACTTGTAAATGTGTTTGCAGCTTGGCCTGGTAATTCCTCACCATGGCCTAGAGATTCCATTAAATGTGGCACAATAGCATAAGCAAAGCTATCCCTAGGTTTTGAATAAATCCCACCCTTACAGGGAGGTTCAACTTCTTTCATAACGGTAACACCTGGTAACTGGTTTGGATTGACTATTCTGAGAAATATTTTTGTCAGAGACTCCCCTGATTAGACAACTATTTAACCCCTGTGTAGAAGGATATGTTTCTGCATTGATCTTTTGTAGCCCCTGGTGGCCTTGAACTCATAGGAATCCATCTGCTTCTGTCTCCCAAATCCTGGAATTAAAGGTATGTGCCAAACTGCCTGACCTCCAGTGGTTTAGCTTTGCTCTTCTGATATTTTGTTAAGGTTTATTTATTAAAATATAAATACAGTATGGCTATAAACCCAACTAGAACAAAGACAACAAAACAAATAGAGATGAGGAACAGAAGAAGACTTACTGAGAAGTTTTGATCACTCTGCTTCTGAATGTAGCATAGTTTCAGGACCTATAGGAACTTGAAGATATTCTTCCCTAACATATGCATAGTTTATCTCTATTTGAGTCAGAATTTGTATTAATTATAACCAGAATATTTTAAATAATGGTTATTAAGCAGCTCTCCAATTATTTACTTATTTGAAAGCTTTTTCCTAAATTTGATTGCTATAAGAAATTGTGTTATTTCAGTTTATTATCTGTCTATAATATACTCTTACTGTCAGTTGTATCTAAATATTACTTATTCAATCAATTTTAATAATCATTTACCTCATAGGTTGTCAACAATAGATGAAACAAGCCTCTAGGATATTGTGAACAAATACTGTGCTACCTGCCTTCCAGAAGCATCGTTTCAAAATAAAAGGTTAGAGGAAAGGCACATACAGGTATTTATTGATCTTTATTCTTTCTCTTAAAAGAGTATTTTTTTAAAAAAAAAACAAAATCACTGGATTCTGTAAGGGAAGATGTATTATCAATGTGTCTCTAGTAACAGGAAGTGATTAGAAAGTTTTCTATATTTGCACAAGGAATCTGATCTCTGTTTATTTGCTAAGCTTCAGTTTCCTCATCTTTAAAGTGATATATTTATGGAATTTTCCTTAGTATAAAACTAGAAAAGTGTAATGCACACTAAACTTTAAGTGATAACTTAGGGAAAGATTATTTAATAATAAAATGGTTTTAGGACCTTGATAACAGTAAATATCAGACTTATACAAGGCCCTTTATACTTGTGCCATACTTTGTACATGCTTACACCTTCTTCCACACACTTGCTCAGCGTCTCATGACAGTATAGCTATCATGGTAAAATCCCTCCTATTGTATTTAAAATACAAAATTAATTCTCCATGTTAGTCTTCAACACACTGTGAAGGGTCTATGGCTGCCTGTGGGTATCAACTTCAATAGAAGAGTCAACAGTAGACTTAAGAGTTGGAGACAAATTAGTCAACATGTGCAATACTGGGGGTAGAAGTCAGAAGTAAGGTCTAAATGTCTGGATGAATATGATGCTCAGGTGATGAATTGGCCATGAGTACAGAACAATGGTACGGTAAGAACAAAAGATTGAAAGCCATTTGTAAGGCTAAAAGTTTTTAAGCATAAGTAAGAACACAAATAAAATAACATACAGTCACAATACTTTGATGACAAACTATCATTAACTAAAATTAATTTATGGTTTATGTCAACAGTTTACTATTTTTTGATAAGATGATTAAGAATCTTAAAATTTTATGATATCGAGCATTGCTACAAGGTAACAGAATGCATTTTCATAACAAAATTCCTAAATACAGTATACTGAAATACATTTGCTCTTTCTATATTCTCTCTCTATGATAAAAAGACAAAATGCAAGAAAACAAGCAAGACCCACTGCTCAACATGGCTACTTTTCCAATTATCCCCAGGCTCCTTTTTGCTTTAAATCCTTAAAAACATTAGAAACTCACTACATACTAACTGTGAAAGCCACAATTCTTACACATGTCACAAAGCCAAAGGATCTCCCCTACCACCCACATTCATTAATGTAAGACGCCAAGAAGAATGCAAGTGTGCTTATCATAAAGCAAAAGCTCATTTGTTCCTGCTGAATCTCCATCAAGATATCCACACAACGTGGTTTCCTGAATGCACCACAAGAGAATGTGTAATCGAAAGCCCCATACACTGCACCATCCAAATCCAAGAACATTTCTCAAAGGGAGGCAGACTTTAGACTTTGGGAATGTTTTTAATTACTTATGTGCCTCATTCAAGCCTTTGCTCTTACAGTCTGGGTAAACTGCCAATTTATAATTGTGGTTTAGCCACTGTTCCCTATCCCTGATGCAGGTAGACTTTTAATGGCCTTCGAGGTAAAGATAATTGGCTATTTGCATGCTTCTAAATGTATCAGCTAAAAAGGTACTTCAAGAAATAAACCCAGTGTGTCTTAGAGTGAATGCATTATGGATGCAGATTAACCATCATGTGGGCACACATTAATGAAACCTAGAATGCCTTGACCTGTGATATGCCCAGTGAATATCCTATCACCGAGAAGTTTCCAACTAACAACAGAAACAAAAGTTAGATGGACCTAACTCGGCTATCAGTGTGCAAATTTGAGAAAGAGGGAATGATGAGCCTGACACCTACATGTCTTTCCACTGAAGAATGAGAACTTCAAATAAGCTCTGGGCAATGATTTAGAAGGGGGAAATGCAAATGCAAGAGGATTAAATTAGCTATCCCTACATATTGATTAACAGCTTTTCAGCCCATCAGTCATACTTTAATTTCTATGTGTGGTGTGTTTAACGTGAGCTCCCAATCCACCTGATTAGATTACCTCACCACCCATAAAAGAATCAGCCGTTAGGGCTTAAAACTGTAATTAGAATCAGGCAGTAATTTGTGCTGGGAGGGTTTTGGGTGGTTGTGGGGGCAAACCCTTTTGCCCCTTCTGTTTCAGTTTTTCTCTATAGATGATGAATAATAATTGCATTGCAGCCAATTACCTCTGAGATAATAGATAGCATATATGTGACAGGAAAATCTGAGATTTTAGATAGTCTGCTTCCATAAAGGGGTCAGTAATATACAGGAAATAAGCTTATTGTTCACAGTCTCTAATTTCAATGAAACTAGTGACTCATAAGAGATGAATCCTGTCTTAAATGGCCAAAATATTCTCCTGCTGATATTTTCTCTTGCGTATTTTCAGGATTAGCCTAAGATGTAAAACCATCTCTATTGTAAAATACAAGCCTACTATAAAATATTTATCATTAACATAATTTACATGACTTCAAGTTTAATATTTAAATATCTAAATTTATAAAATAAATTTAAAATTTCTTTTCTTTTTCATATTGCTTGTAATATATGTTTCCCATGGATCTTTAATAAGTACTATATTTTGTTTGGTTTTATTATAAAATTTAGCCACAGGAAGGGCCACTGCTTCCATCTTTGTTTAAACTACTTAGTTATATTTTATTGCCAAAACAAGTTTCTTGGAAAAAAAATCTATTTTCTAATTGGCTATGCTGTGTTGGAAATGTGCTGGGGTTCTGTTTTAAGATAGGACTTGAAATAATATTTATTATTTAAAAGCAAACGTACAAATTTAACCTAAAGTGAGTGATAAAATATTGAGTGTAACCTGTAATAAAACTGGAAAGTCATTTAAGATGAGGTTTCTTCCACTGAACTAATTCACAAAATTTATATGTAGACAGCCCAAAGCAAAGGAAAGCTGTCAAATTCTCTTGATTACACTGAACAGTGAGGTCACTATCAGTCTCAGTGCAAGCACACTTGTGTGAAAGCATACCCACAGGCCAAAACCGTGTCAGAAGTGCCATGGCTATCTCTCACCTCATGCCCTGGCTATTAAGCCTCAAAGCAAATACATTACTAGCAGATTACATCTCTCTCTGAGTCTGCCCTAACAGGAACCTCACCTTCCTTTCTGCAGACCGTGATAATAAAACTCATTCTTCCTGCCTCATCGTGAACCAGAATCCATCTCTCTACTCAGTCTGACTCCAGTTATCACCAGATCCTGTGTCTTTTACTAGATCTCCCTTCTCTTTTCTCATCTGGATAGAATCTAAAAGTCCAGTCTATTTCACTCCTCATCCATGTTGATACTTTATTGCTTTCATGCTTTGGGCAGTGATGAACACCCACCTTGGTATAGTAGAAACTGCCTTGGCTAAAGCTTTTATACTTGTCAGTTACTAACATAGAATTTAATATCTCTGGACCTCAGGTCTACGATATGTAAATGAGGAGTAGCCTGAAGGGGTCTCAAGCTCTCAACCTTGTACAATCCTTTAAACAGAAATAGCTTAACATTTTCCTAATGTCTTGCTCAGCAGCAATTTCACATACTGATGTTCTGTGTCTCATTAGACAGCAAGGTTTCCATGAGCAAGCACAGAACTTCTTTCCTGTTGTATCATATTTCCTAGCAAACTTTTGCAAGTATTTTAGATATTCAATAGATGTTCACTGATTAGTTTACGGAAACCACCTAGGGAAGATGTTCCTTATATATCATTGTTACAATCATTATTGTTAGTGTGGAATAAAAGATAAAATAGTTTTCAGAAAATTAACAGGTTAAAAATTGCAGCAATGAAAGTGAGTCTAAACCTTGTATGTCACCTGATAATCATCAATAATGGCAATTTTTTTCATGATGTAATAACCCGTAGCAATAATTCAAAGAGTAGATGAAGAAAATACTCTGAGGGGAGTGAAAGTCTAGTAGTTGTTTAAATAAATTACTTTTTGTTTTCAGGGTCTGGTGAACACTGAGAGTGGATGACTGCTATGGGCTTTCCCTAAGAGGGTCTACAGATTTTTTTTTTACCACCTTTCTCTATGTACAAAGTATTTTCATGAAGCACATATTTGGGATCCATCTGTAATAATCAAAATCTTTTAGTTAAAGGGGTCATGTTGGATAAAAGTGTCATCAATACTTTATGAGGACCCACAGTTTTGGATCTGTCCCATGTTAAAGGTCACAAAGTTCAAACCTATTCTTGCTCCTCGATGATGAACAAGTGGATGTGTGACCAAAGGTGAGGCTACTGGATGCTTTACTCCTCAAAAGCCAGACAACAGGATATTTGACTTAGGGCATGGTTACCAGGTATTTTGAAACACAAGGAAGTAATTATGATTCCTTATTCTTTGTATCATGAAAGTTTAGTGCCCTTCCCTTTCGATTGGGGCATATAACAGCTGTGGGTAATAAACTTGTTTCTGATTGCTGTGATGATTATCATGGAACAGAGGATGAAGAGCAGAGGAAATGGATAAACAGAGTCACACAGTGGACAGGTTTCAGCACGTTGTTCATAGTCTTGTAAGTGAAAGAAGATGGTTTGGTGTTTGTCATGAGTGAAAATGTGAGCATGTTCTGACCTGTGGGTCTGTGGGTTTCTAGAAGATGGGGGCTTATTTTATTTAATATTGTAAGTATGCTTTCTATGAACTTACAATTACATGAAAAAAATGCATTTATACAGAACTTAGTATTTGTCTACTTTCTATTTTATCTCCTTTTCTGGTGAATGTCATGAGTTGTCTGAATGAAACAAACTTTATATTATTTCTCTGACTTCTAAAAATGCCACTAAATGTGTCTAAGCCAACAATGATTTATATCCTTTTGAAAAAATCAGTTATTGGTTAAAATAAACAGGTAGATAATATATAACAGAAGAAATAGAAGAGAAGACATATAGATGAGATTGGATTCAGTCTCATTATGGACTCTATGTTCCTGCACTTGTACCAATAATAGAAAGAATGCCATTCTTTACTCTGGGAAAATTGAGGTCATTACAGAAATGTGTAACCCTATAAGGGATAGAAGACATCTCAGTGCTCATCCTGAGACCATACATTTTATTGGTAGATAACTGAAGTCTAGAAGTGTAGGTAACAAATTTCTTCCTCCACAATGCTGCCTTTCATTCTTCTACTGAATGACATGAGTATTTACTCTTTCTCCCTGACTAGTCAATAATATTCCTGAGTGTACACAGTGTTAAGTTTAAATTGGTCTTTTCAAGGCCATCTCTTTCTTATTACTTTTTGTTTGGAAGTCCTTCAAGAAGGTTTTCGTAGTCTTCAGATTTCTATGGTTCTTCATCAATATCCTTATTTTTTGCTTTCCATGGTACTGCAAACAATTAACAGAATTTTAATCATATGAACATATAAACACATACATATATACATGTACATTTAGAAAATGATTCGCTTAATGTCTTTTACCTCAATCTATGTTGCAGTTTCCCCATCTGTAAAATAGATAATAATAGTATATAAACTTTAGAATTGTACATTTTATTTATTAACAGTCAATGAAATGTTGAAAAGGAAAGAATATATTTTATTATTAAAATAATTATTTCTCAGGCTATGTATTAGTCACTGATTTTAATAACTGAGATTCAAACATCTTTAATCATCAAAAATGATTATGTTCAACATAAATTTTATGTTCAATAGATTATAAAACTATCCTTGTGCTAGTTCACAGATAGATTACCCATAGTTCTTCATGCCTTCATCCTAGGGACATGTCTAATCATCAAGTTCTACTAATGATCTATAAGAAAAACATTCAGATAATCTAAGTCATTTTATGAGAGGTTAAATTACATGGTTCTCTGCTATCTTTAGAAAATATCTTGCCATGAATGAGTGAGGGGCTCCTAGAGCCCTTCTGCTGAACTCTTTATTTATTTATTTAGTTCACTTTTTAAAAAGCAGCCTTTTCTCATTTTACAAACCACTCCCAGTTTCCCCTCCTTCTCCTCCTCCCACTCCTCTCACTTCCCCAACCCCTGTCCCACCACCATCCACTCCTCGGAGAGGGTAAAGCCTTCCATGGGAGTCAACAAAGTCTATCACATTCCTTTGAAGCAGGACCAAGGCCCTCTGATGTACACAGAGATTGTGCTTTAGTTTCTCGGCATGCCAGATCTGAATAATTATACAAAACTCTATTAATTACAACATTTCTTGAACAGTGGTTCCATCTGTAATCCTAGCTAGCTCTTACATCTTAAACTAACCTATGTCTATTAATCTATGTATCACCATGAGGCTGTGGCCTCCAGGTAATGTTCCTGTGTCTTTCTCTTTCAGAAGCTACATGGTTTCTCTGACTCCCCCTTTTTTCCCATGCATTCTGTTTAGTTTTCCCACCTAGGTCTATTCTGCCCCGCCATAGGCCAAAACAGCCTCTTTATTAACCAATGGTAATAAAGCATATTCACAACATACAGAGGAGAATCCCACATCATTCCCCACTATATCTAGGCTGAGAAAGGTATCCCTGCAAAGAAAATAGGCTTGAAAAAGCCAGTTCAATCAGTAGGGATAAATTCTGGTCCCACTACCAGTGGCCCAACAGACTGTCCCAGCTATACAACTGTCACCCATATTTATAGGGACTAGTTTGCTCCTATGCTCGTTCCCCCACTGTCATTCCAGAGTTAGTGAATTTTCATTAACTCAGGTAAGCTGTTTCAGTGGGTATCCCCATCATTTTCTTGACTCCTTTGCTCATTTTATCGCCCCTCCCTCTCTTCGACTGGACTTTGAGAGGTCAGTCCAGCACTTCACTGTGGATTCTTGCATCTGCTTCCATAATTTCCTGGATGAAAGTTCTATGGTGATAACAAAGGTAGTCATCAATCTGATTACTATTGGTTTTTGGTAGAGTCTAAGGAAGGGGCTGGGGGCATTGTTTTCAGTTTTATTCTCACTTCTGAATCAATGAGGTTCCATTGGGTAGCTTCAACTCTATGGTCATAGAAACAGGCCCATTTAAATACATGACAGTAACAAAACAAAACTAACAGACATGAATCAAAGAAAGAGATTTGTTTGAAAGGGTAGGCAGGGATTGGAGAGGCTGAGTATATTGATTCACAACTCTAATCCCAGTACTTGGGAGGCAGAAGCAGTTAAATCGCTGAGAGGTTTAAGCTAGCAAGTACTGTGCAGTGACCCCACCACACATACACACTATGGAGAGTAGGGAGAGGCAGGGTGGAAGGGCCGTTATCATCTACATATACTCTTTAAAATATTAAAGAGGTCTAGTTAATAAGAGTACCCAAAAATATCATGACAGACTGGTACCACACTTTATGTATGCCATCTACAAAACATCCTGTCATTCATCTTAAGGGTAGAGTTGATTTCCTGTCACACTCCAAAAAGGTACACAGAGAGGAAGACATGTGAGAACTATTTCTTTCTGAGAAGTAATGATTTTGCCACAACATGGACTTAGTTAAACCAAAAAGTAGAAGATGTTGGCTTGTATAGGACATACATATCTGAGCAATCAACCTATTATATCTGCTCATGAATGCAAAAGAGAAGAGAGTTACAAGTATTGGTCATCTCAAAATTGAAATTATTCAGTTGCCAACACCACTTGCAAACTGTTAACAATTTAGAACTAAAATTCTCAGTATTATTTTGTTTGTTCTTTCAAGAAAATTTATTAAATTGTTCAGCCTGATTAAAAATAAGCACTCAAAGATGGAAAATATCACCAAATCTTTTAGAAGATAGGGAAATGACTTACAAATACCATTACAATTTCTGAGTATTTTATGTGATGAATTTGCCCAGATTTGGGAATTGCAATTCTGTTCGGCGTGGCTCTCCTTTCATAGGAAGTATTAAAACATTTACTTCTCAATGTTTATTGTAAACAGTCTTTGTAAACAAAAACACTTGAGATATATTTGTGAACTCTTGGAAGGTAACGTTGCACCCAAATGATAGGAGTAGAAATGGGAAGTGAATGCTGCTTGTTACCAGGCTGTGCAAGGATGTCCTGAGCTTTTCTGGAAAGCAGTTTCTGAATACACTAGCTTTCAGGATCCCAATACACCCTTAATGCTAGACAGCTCCAATCAATCCGTAAATATCATGGAGTAAAATATTTCTAGCTTTAGAAAATTACATCCTGTTTCAGGAAGATCTTAAGCCACGGCGGGTATGGGGAAAATTTCTCATTTGCTACTCAATCTTTCCTGTGCTCCACGTATTACTCATTTACATTTTATAGAGAATCAGCAGATATTTTTCCTGAAAAGATTGTTTTCTTCCTGATTTTTTGATCAATTTTCACTTCTACAATCCAGTATTTATATGTTAATGAAAATATTTATTGACAAACAAATGTCAGAAATGAAAATAGCAAGGGTTTTTTGTTTATGTATTTGTTTTGTTTGTTGATGTTTTTGTTTTTTACCTTGCATATATCTAAGCAGAGACGGAGATTACAATTGTGTGGAGAAATGTGCTGTCATATGGGAAAGAGAATTTTCAGGACTCAGCCATTGGAATGGACAACCAAATTTTATTTACTTGTTTCAATGATTGCCCACACATAGCATTGTACTAAATGCTTGTGAGGACATAAAAACTAAATAGCCTACATTTTTGTCCTCTCTGTACTTCATATTTAGCTGTGGGTACACATATACACAAATAATTTTAATAAAAGAGACCATATAATATGCTACAATAGATTATAATTGCATGTTCTCATATAAATCTGAGTTTATATTAGGATGAGACATGCACAAATTAAAATATCATTAAAACTGTGATGCCTAAGGTTTCCCTTGAAAAATAGTGAAATTTTGGTACAAATGTAAATGAAGTGGATCCCCTGCAAAAGTTCTGGAGGCATATGGAACTCAGATACATAGGAAGAATTAGACAATGAAAGTCAAACATATCGGTGCTTGCTGAGGTTCTGTGTATTAGGTTCCCATCACTGGAAAAAAATATGATGCAAATTAACTTGAGGAACAGCTTCTTTTGCTCACGGCTTTGGGAATTTCATTCCACGATCACTAGGCTTTGATGCATTCAGCCTGTTTGTGCACACAAGGTCAGAGTAAGAGTATGAAGCAGAAGAACACGATCAACTCAGGCAGTTAGGAAGCAAAGAAGGTAAAGGATTGGAGTCCCAAACATCATCAGATCCCCATTACAATGGTGATGGCTGCCTTGTGTACTCTTTTGTTATTCACTGGAATACGTTAACTGTTCAGCAGATACCTGAGCTCACTGATATGTTATACATATGATAACTATCTATGTTTTTATATAATTGCAGACTTTTGGCAGTGTATATTAGACATAATAAGAGATTAACTATCACCTACAGTAAATTAGAATATAAATGTTATTTAGGACTCTGCATAACTTAATTATTTGTGGAATTTTACACTTGATATTATAAGGTCCAGGGAGCGTGGAGAACAAAATTGTGGAAAGTGAGACCATAAGTAAAAAAAGATCAGCAGACTGCCCTGGAGTGAACTGGAATTCATCGTCTGTGATCTAAGTAAGAGGCATCTATCAGCATTTTCACCAGACTACCCTGGAGTGAGCTGAAAGATCACCAGACTGCCCTAGAGGGAACTGAAAGATCACCAGACTACCTGGAGGGAACTGAAAGATCACCAGACTAACCTGGAGTGAACTGATTCCATCATCTGTGATCTAAGAGGCATCTACCAGCATTTTCACCAGACTACCCTGGAGTGAACTAAAATCCATCATCTGTGATCTAAGAGGCATCTACCAGCATTTTCACCAGACTACCCTGGAGGGAACTGGAATCCATCATCTGTGATCTAAGAGGCATCTACCAGCATTTTCACCAGACTGCCCTGGAGTGAACTGAAATCCATCGTCTGTGATCTAAGAGGCATCTACCAGCATTTTCACCAGACTACCCTGGAGGGAACTAAAATCCATCATCTGTGATCTAAGAGGCATCTACCAGCATTTTTTTGAGATTAGAATCAGTCTATGAATGTAAAGTTTCTCACACCTCCAGAAAACAGCTGCTCCAGTTTTCTTCTTTTGTCTTCAAAACCTGTTTTTCTTTGCTTAAATAACCTATAGAAAGAACTTGATATGGGTTCTTAAGAAAAAAAATCACATATTTTGCTGGAATGTTTGTGGGGGACAGTCTTTCCACACATGCCACTTGGTTATTGGTGGTTTGTTCAGAAGGATTGTGAACTAATATTTACTGAAATTTGGGGAAGAAATATTGAAGGGGTTGCTCATTAATACAGAATCATAAAGCTTTTCCCTAAACTTAAATCTGTATTAGTCCTGTTTCTTATGGCAGCTAAACCTCTTTTGGGCAGTTGGGAATATATATCAGGGAAAGAACACTTGACTAGCGTGTATGAGGAACCAAGTGAATCTCAGCAATTCACCAAAATGAAAAGAATGAACATGAAATTATTCTGCTTTGTTTAGTATATGGGACTTGTGAATTAAATTCACAGAAGAGAGAGTGGTGTGACCAAAACAATCAAATCAACAAAAAAGTGCTTGTTATTCACATACCAGAAACTCCCATAAAATCTGTCTCAAGCTTCCAATTACAGTTTGAAACCTGTAGCATCCTCATGGGAGAAGGTGAAAGAAATCAGGTCATTTCTGCTTAAATGAACAGAATTTGAAAAATAAAAAGAAGCCTTTGAATATTAGAAGGCAGTTTTCAAGGAGATGTGAATTTTATGGTGATGAGTCAGTTGTGTATTGCTCTCATGCAGACAACTGACAAAAATTGAATCTCTTTAATCTCTTTTATGTTAATTTGAGAAGCTTACCTTTTAGAAAGAAGATCTCAGAAACTCACATGCATGCCTTCTGCTCTCTTTCTCTCATCTATACAAATCCTCAAGATAGTTGATTAAGATAGCCTGATCCAGCCTCAGTAATGGGTCTTTTTCTCATCTAGGTTAGCATTTCAGCCCTGTTTGCACATGACAGTTTTGCATTTTTTTTTTTTTTTTGGTTTTTCGAGACAGGGTTTCTCTGTGGCTTTGGAGCCTGTCCTGGAACTAGCTCTGTAGACCAGGCTGGTCTCGAACTCACAGAGATCCGCCTGCCTCTGCCTCCCGAGTGCTGGGATTAAAGGCATGCGCCACCATCGCCCGGCCTTGCATTTTTTTTTGACACATTTCTTACCCCCTTACAAATTATAACAGCAATGATCCATGGTAAAAGACATTTTCACAAAAGGTGTTTTTCAGACAATATATGTTCAGTACTTGAAAAGGAATCACAGTAGTCTATGTGGGCAGTTTGAAAGGGTTATATGCAGGAAGTTACTTCTGTGACATGGGATTCTAGTAATTAATACCAAGAATGTTTCATCCATGGTTCACGATCCCTCATGCTCCTGTTGCTTCATTTATGGTTTGCTTGACTTTCTGGAAAGTAATATTCATTCATGGCAAGCAATAGAATGGTTTGAGAGCATGAACACAGAACATGCTGGAGAATAGAGCAACATTAGCTACTTTGCCTCTTCTTCCTCTTACGCCTGGCATTTCATACCCATTGTTGTCACCAGCTTGCAGATCAAGTGACTACAAGGATTGTGGCTAAATACATCAGAAGGTTAATGAATAATCCTTCCATTATTTGTGTAGCACTGAGGTGTTTGCACTACAGAGACACGAACACTTAGGGTTTGGAGGCATACAAGTTTCTTCTCCATTTATTTGCACTCTACTTTCATGGTGATGGTCAAGACTTAAAGTCAATGAAACAACCTTGACTTTTTCCCTGAAGCACCAGAGCTGGCTATTTGGAGAAGCTTACAGAAGTATACCCTGGGATACAGCATCCTCTGTGAACACCACATAAAGGTATTCAGGATACATTCCACTTTTACTTATAAAATTTCATCAAAACCATGGCAAAAATGCAACGTTTGTGTTTTGAGTTCAAGGGTGTCTTTAAAGAAGCCGCTAAAGGTGATTCAGGGACCTAACTATTAGCTACTTCTAGCAATGCTCCCAAAGGGCCATATGAGCTCACTGTGATTGAGAAAAAAAAATCTGCTTAAAGGTATAGAAAAGAAGAATAACTATTGAATAGGACATTTAGAATGAAAAACTGGACACAAACTGTGCGGTCTACTTTGAAATCATATAAAGCACGGGAATGTGGATGGCCTGGTATAGTGAAAATCTGACTGATATGCCTTCTCACTGAAGATAGTGAAACCCCTACTGTGAGTGCTTGTCGACCCCTTTGACAACAGCAATTCTCTTGCACACCCTCGAGCACACTCATGTACCTGACCTCATCTAACACTGACCCAGTCTTCTAGGAAATGCTGGAGATGTACTATTTTTATATTACATGGCTACCTATCCTCAGTACCAGTGTGTAGCCCAGCAAGACAGAACTGTGACAATTTCTCACTGTTGCTGTTGAGACTATAGAGGATTAGAGCTTTCCCAGGATCCAATCTAGGTAATCTCTCCTATGGGATTACCTCACTGTTGGGTTTCCTGCCACATATTTGTTTTTAAGAAGAAATTTCAAATCCTTAGATATGAAAGTAACATTTGTTTACTGTGCAGATAACATCACTGATAACTTTGAATATGTGTGTGTGTGTGTGTGTGTGTGTGTGTGTGTGTGTGTGTGTGTGTGTATGTGTTGGGGGGGGTGGTAAATGTTCTTAGCCTCTTCCATGAGAAACCTCTAAATGAAAATTTTAAAAAAAAACTAATTTTTTTACAAACTATAATTACTTTAATTACAGGATAATTATATAAATAATGCATTTGAATGTAGGTTTCAGTTTTCTTTGTTTTCTAAATATTATCATCTTTCACTGTTTTCAGACGTGTAAACAGGAAACATTTGAGCTTAGATGAAGAGCAGGTGAACTGTCTGTGATACAAGGAGAGACAATCAAATGATGATTAGGCTATTGAAAATTGCCTAACTAGGTGCTAATTTTTAAGTGAGCAGGTGTAGTTAGTCATTATAACTTTAAAATGAAAATATATTTGAATTAAACCAACCCTCCAACATTAAAATAACATTAGAGGTCTAACTAGTACTGACTACATCCAGCAAAGGCACAGAAGAGGATAATCAGAAATGAAGCAGTTCGCCCTTCAGCATGAGAGCAGAGCTGGAAGTCTGTAAAGAAATGTTGAATTGGTTTCACAATATTTTACTGACTTACTTGAACCATGGCTCAAAGTGAATTAGCATGTTAACAATATTAATACTGCATTTAGAGTTAAAGGATGGTTAATTTTTCATATAAATAATACAGAATCAGAATGATCTTACAATTAGCCATGACTGAAGCTAGTAGGTATTTAATTCTCAAATCAGTTGTTCTGCTGATTGTCATTGGAGTGCCTTGATGTAGTCAGATCTTGCAATAGAGCACATGAGCTGATTCTGAGGCAAACAGGGTTGTAAACTTGTGACTGAAGCAGAGACATCACATATCAAAGTGGAATAGCACACACAATGCTCCCTCAATTCTCATACAGTTGCACCTGAAACAGAACAATTTTCATTAAGAGTTAATGCAACCAAATAAAATAATGTAATGTAGTACTTGATATGGGACTGTTTTAGATCCACTTAATAATGTGGGAATATCTGAACACTTTCTAAGGATCCAGGTGATGGATCATTTAACAGTTTAATAAATTTGCCTTTATTGCACAAAATTAAACTTCAGTGTCAAGAAAAAGTTTAAAAGCTCTTGAAAAAGGAAACTACGTTATCACCAATTCAAATGCATAAGACATGAATCTGAATGAATTTGTATAGACTGTTGGAGTAGGTGTGTGGGATGGTATGCTACACTCAACTTCCAGTTAAGCCTACTAAGCCTTCAAATGTTCATTCAACTCCCACATCCTATCTATTCCCCCTAACTCACTAGAGATTATACATTTACCACTTTGCTTTAATCTTTGAACTATTTAGACTTTTCTCTGACAGCATTAACATTGGCTAGGCTTACTAACTGCTTCAATAATTGTCCCAATTTTTATGTTAATATTTTGAAAATTTCTTAGATTATACAATGTATTTTGATCATACCCAGCACCATACTATTTTTCTCTAATTTCCCTGGGAACCCCCATGTATCTTTTTCTTAACTTCATACCTTTATCATTTATTATTATTGAAACTCTGTCTAATAATTAGTGTTGATTATGTGTACATGAGTGCGAGACAATTCACTGGAACATGGGCAACCTTACAGGTCCAAGTAACAGAATTTACTTATAAAATCCTGATATCAAGTTGTCATCTTGACTGTAGGGTGACTATATTTTGTCCCCAACATAGCTATTGTTCAAAACAAGGTAGAATAAGGTAGGCCTCCAATGTCTGTAATTCCAGTGTTTGGCAAGCTGAAGCAGGATATTTTTGAGTTCAAGGGCACTCTGGGCTACATAATCAGTTTCTGGGTATCCTGGACTATAGAAAGAGATTCATGTTTTAAAATCAAACAAAAATAATAAAAAACAAAATTAAGTTTTGATAGGATAATATATGAATTTATTGATAATTAGAAGTTCACATTTTTTATTAATTTTTTTAGGAATCAATTGAAAGGTAGTACTAAAGATGAACTTTGAAAATCAATTTATTTCCTTCACTCTCCCTCACAGTTTTAAATACTCTTAGTAAGTTGTCTCAGAAGTTCTTCACAATATACAGGGCCTCATTATGTGTCCTAGAGAAGTTTATAGTTAATATAAGCCTCTGTGTGTTTCTTTGGGACTGAATGGCTGCGGGACAAGGTAGGACAGAAACTTACATCTTCACTCTCTGGTGTGGGAGAATTATCTGTTTTCTGTCAGTCATGTTTTAAATAAACACTGACCAGCCAGGTAGGAAGTATAGGCGGGTCAACCAGATGGGAAGTAGAGGTGGGGCGATGAGAACAGGAGAATTCTGGGAAGGAGGAAGCCCATTCCTACAGTCTAGTACAGATCACCGAAAAAGCAGGATGCGATCTACCCCGCTGAAAAAGGTACTGAGCCATGTGGCTAACATAGATAGTAATAATGGGTTAATATAAGGCACAAGAGCTAATAAGAAGCCTGAGCTAATGGGCCAATCAGTTTATAACCTAATGTAGAATCTCTATGTGATTTTTCTCTGGGACTAAACAGCTGGGGGACCGGGCTCTACAGAAACCCCCACCAGCAAGCCCTCATGTTAGAACTCTCTCTATTCTTCACCCAATTTGACCTTCTCAATCCCTCATGTTCCACCCTCCTCCTTTTCTCCCCTCCCAACTCCCTTATCACCATCCCCTTCCCTCCATGCTGTCAATTTACTAAGGAGATCTTGTCTACTTCCTCTTTCCAGGGTGATCCATATATACCCCTCTTAGGGTTCTCCTTGTTCCCTATATTCTCTCAGGTTATAGACTGTAGGCTGGTTATCCTTTGCTTTATGTCTAATATTTAATTATGAGTGAGTACATACTGTATTTGTGTTTCTTTGTTTGGGTTACTTCATTCAGTATGTTTTTTTCTAGTTCCATCCATTTCCATGCAAATTTCAAGATGTTATTGATTTTTACTGCTGAGTAGTACTCCATTGTATAAAAATATCACATTTCCTTTATGCATTCTCCAGTTGAGGGGCATCTAGTTTGTTTTAGGTTCTGAATATAACCAATAAGCTATAAACATAGTTGAGCAAATGTCCTTGTGGTATGTGTGTTCATCCTTTGGGTATATGTCCAAGAGTGGTATTGCCGGTACTTGAGATAAATTGATTTCAGATTTTATGTGAAACCATGATATTGATTTCCAAAATGGCTGTAAAAGTTTGCACTCCCCACAACAATGGAGGAGTATTCTCTTTACTCTACATCCTCTGAAGCATAAGCTTTCATTAGTGTTTTTGATCTTAGCCATTCTGATAATTTTAAGATGGTATCTCAAAGTTGTTTTGACTTGCATTTCCCTGATGGCTAAGGATGTTGACCAGTTCCTTAAGTGCCTTTCAGTCATTTGAGTTTCCTCTGTTGAGAATTCTCTGTCTAGATTTATACCCTGTTTAATTTGATTATTTGATATTTTGATATCCAGTTTCTTGAGGTTTTGTATATTTTGAAGATCACCTTTCTGTAAGATGTTGGGTTGGTAAGTTTTTTCCCCCATACTATAGGTTGCTGTTTGTCTTGTTGTCTATGTCCTTTAGAGAACCTTCTCAGTTTCAGGATGATCCATTTATTAATTGTTGATCTCAGTGTCTTACTGGTATTATATTCAGGAGGTGGTTTCCTGTGCCAGTGCATTCAAGGATACTTCACTCTTTCCCCTCTATGAAGTTCAGTGTGGCTAGATTTATGTTGAGATCTTTGATCCATCTGGTCTTGAGGTGTGTGCAAGGGGACAGATGTGGATCTATTTCATTCTTCTACATGTTGATAACTGGTTATGCCAGCATCATTTGTTGAATATGTTTGACTTTTTTCATTGTATAATTTTAGCTTCTTTGTCAAAAATCAGGTTTCAATAGGTGTGTGGATTTATCTCAGGATCTTTTATTCAGTTCCATTGTTCCAACTGTTTGTTTTTGTGCCAATACCAAGCTGTTTTCATTACTCTAGCTCTATAGTAGAGCTTGAAGTCAGGGAGTGTGATGCCTCCAGATGTTCTTTTATTTTTTAAAGGTTGTTTTGACTATCCTGGCCTTTTGTTTTTTCATATGAAGTTGAGTATTGTTCTTTCAAGGTCTGTGAAGAATTGTGTTGGGATTTTAATGAGGATCACATTGAATGTGTAGATTGCTTTTGGTAAGATTGACTTTTTTTTTTTTCTGTGCTGATCCTACAAATCTACGAGCAAGGGAGATCTTTCCATTTTCTTATATCTTCTTCAATTTATTTCTTTAAAGACTCAAACTTCTTTTTATTGATATTTATTGAGCTCTGCATTTTTCTCTGCTCCCCTCCCTGCCTCTCCCCTCCCCTTCAACCCTCCCACAAGGTCCTCATGCTCCCAATTTACTCCTTTATTCTCTCATGCACGATATACAGTAGAATCAATGATCTTTTGGTCATTTTTAAGATTTATAATTAAATTATACCCTTTCTTTCTTTCATTTCCTCTATTCAAGTGTTCTTTGTTTTTTTTTTCCAAATTCAAGGCTGCTTTTCTTATTATTGTTACATGTATGTGTGTATATCTATATACATATATAATCTTAAATATAGCCATGCTGTGTCTGTATAATGCAACATACAAGCTATTTTCAGTGGTAAATATTTAGTTGGGGTATCCAACTGATATCATTTTCTCTATAGAAGACTATTTCTCCCTCTTCAATATTCTTTTCTGTAGTTTTATGTGTAGAATTGAGGTCTCATGAAATTCTTCTTTTCCCTTTGTCATGGTTATTGTGGTTGTCTTTGCTCAGGTCATGAACCTAAGGCCACATCATAATCAGGTGTCTACTTAGAAACCTCTAATGGATTGTCATGAAACGGGTAACTTTAAATGACAAGACATACAAGGTTTCATCTCATCCCTCCCTGTCTTATAAATCTCAGGCACTTCTCCTATTGATTATTCAACTCATCCACACTTGATGCCTTAGCTTTCCTGAACTTGCTTAATACTTTCATAATGCAGACCCTTTTTCATGTTTCACATGGTCATTAATGGTTTATTATTTCTTGTGTGCCCATGATTTTCATTTTCATAACCTCATTCAGATTTTAGCTCAAATAGCACTTGGCCAGAGAACCTTTGCTTGTTGTTCTCTAAAAAAAATGCCACTGCCCCACTCAACATAAACATAATTTACTTGATTGTTTCTTCTCCTTAGTTCCTATTGCTCTCTGGGGTTTATTTATATATTTTTTGCTTCTTCCTCCACAAAAGGAAAATTGTATGAAAGTAGAACTCTGATTCAGTTATTCTCAGCTTTAGTCCTAGTGCTTGAATCATACATGGAATAAAGAAGCAATATAAAACATTTTTAAGAAATAAAATTTCCATCTACTATTCTGGCTTCTATAATATCAAAGACTACTTGATGCAAAAAGCTTTACAGAGATTTCTAAACTAACATTTAGATATGTTAAAATTAGCCTAAGTTAGAAGAACCTATACTGAAGTATTTTCCATTCTTTCTTTCTAAAACTTTTATGCCTTTAGTTGAAATAGAATCATATCACTTACTCCTTCTCTTTTATCTCTTTGACTTTCATAGCTACCCTCATTAATCCCTCCAATATACCCCCAGATTTCAGTTGATAGGACCTTTTTCTCTTATTATTGTTATATATGCCTATATATATACACACATATGAACATATAATCCTTTTGTAATAACCTCTGTTCTTCTCACCCATCACAAAAGAAGCAACAGCATAACCAGGAAGCCATCCAAGAGAACTCTTTGAAAGTGTAATGAAAATGCCCAACTGATGGCTTCCAACAGGGTTGTGGAGGAGAAGGATTCAGTTCTATTTAAGGTTCAGGTAACTGGTGTCTGACCATACCCCAGTGAGTATATGGATAACACAAATTGGGTTTTGACCACACCCAGTGAGTAGATAACACAAATTGTACTTGTTTCTTTTGTGAGGGTCACAAGTACAAGGGTAGACATGGGAGGATTGGGAGATGAGTATGATCAGCGTATGATATAAAATTCCCAAAGAATCAATAAAAATATTATGCTGAAAAAATGAAAAGCATATATTAATTCACTATGTTGTGAATAACGTATTAGCTATACAGTTGTTAATGATATTTAGCAGTCTTTCCTTAAGTGCCTAATGTCTGCTCTTATAAGACTATGGGTGCAAACTATATTATATGTAAATTTTAAAAGCACACACATACACACATGTTAATGAGAGAAAGAGGTTGAAAATCAGAGTGGGCAGATACAATTAAAAATGGACTTCAAAATGTTCACGTACTGGCAGGATTTGCTATTATAATGGTGTTGCGGTGGAGGGAGGGCACAGCGACAGACAAGGAGTTATGGGATAAAGTTACTGGGGCCAGGCATTTGTTTGGAGTGTCTCTGAATAGAGGCCTAGTAGAGAGGACACTGAGCAAGGCTGTGAAGTTGAAGTATGGGTTGCTTTGGTGAACCCAAGATGTTTGAGGTGCCAGAGTTGTGGGATACCTGACGACCAAGCTTATAAGAGGGAGTGGAAGCATCCCAAGAGAAACGAGTGTGCTGCAGTCAACAAAGCCGAGAAAGGGTGGAGATCTGAAGAGTGTTTTGACATCAGACATGGAGCTACAGATAGTTTAGTTTGCCCAGTCTTGTTTTCAGTCTTGCATTGTCCAGTATTTCTGTGCTATGCTTTCTTCCTTGCACTTTGAAGTGATAATATATATCATGTGCTATTATATGTCGGAAGTATGTGATCTGCTTTTTGATTTTGATTTTTACAGGGGAATCACAGTTAACATATTGCCATTCATCTCAGAAAAACACTTTGTACTTGGTACTTTGAAACAAGTTTGAGACTGGGACAGACTATGGGAGCTTTTGAAGCACAGCCAAACCTGATCTTTAAAATGGGAGTGGTCTTTAACAAGTAGCAGGCAATAGTCATTGCTGAGTATTATATCTTAGGGATTTTATGTAAAGCAGAATCCAAATTTAGATGGTAGCTTTTTATGCTATATAAAAGATTTGGATAATTCTCTTCTAAATAATTATAGTGAGATGGAATGGTGGTCCCCAAAAAGTCATGTCCAGAACATGATCACTTCAGAAAATGTCTTTGTATGTGCAATATAAACAATCATAATGGCTTAAAGAGGCTATCATGGTTTTTCTAAGAGAGCCCTGAATCAAAAGACAATGGTCTTTATAAAAGACAAGAATATTAGATTTAGAAACAGATGAGAAAAAGACCATGTGAGCATAGAGACTAAGGGTAGGCTTATGAAATCAGAAGGTGTGCAAAGCCTGGAGCCTGTACAACCTGGAAAAGCGTGGGCAGGTTTCTTTATGAGAGCTTCTAGAGGAAGCATGGCCAAGCAGGTAGCTTGATCTCAGGGTTTCTCTAAAGCAGAGAGAGAATTTATATTGGTTTTAGAAATTTAGCTCATGGCAATTTGCCATATAATTTCAGGGAACTAATGCAATTGCAATTTTAGACTTTTCTAACATTATCACCAGAATTTTCAAGAAGAACTCTCTGAAAATATATGAGGGATAAACTAAAAAACAAAAGGCTATTAGAGTATTTATTTTAAGAACCTATCAAAAATAATAGAATTTTAGAATAAAATAATGTTTAGCAAGTATCAGCTATTAGTGTTAAATAAAGGACAGAGCTATGAGATGTTATACATGTGTTAAATGATTGGGAAGGATAACAAAGACATGTTAAAAGTATTTACCAGGCCTTTCAGAACAAGATAAATAAGCTTTCTTGTGAAATCATTGAATGTGATTCAGAGGGAATACATGTTATTATCTTTCACTCTTATGAAGATCTATACTGAAAAGCAGCAAGCTGAGCAAGGAAAAATGCAACATGTACAATTCTCGGAGAAAAAGCTCACCAGTAAGTGGAATGGTGTTAAATCCTGTTGTTCAATGAGATAAACAGATTAAAATAAGGCCTGATGTTAAATGGAATAAAGGAAGTAGTGACCACAGGAAAAGGTCTCATCTAGCTAAGATTCCAACTTATGAAAAAGATTTTTTAAAAAGCTTAGCTCAGTGTGTGATGAGTGTGTACTTTAAACCCAGTACACTCAGGAGACAGAGATGTACAGATACATGAATTCAAGGCCAGCCTAGTCTACAGGGCAAGTTCCAAAACAGTGAAGCTTAGGCAGTGAAAGAAACCATTAAGACCAATATGCTCATGAAGATGTGATTGATCTAGAAAGCCATATTTCAGTACTATCAGCAGCAGAACTTTTCTGTTTCAGCCATGTTGTTCTGGCTTTAGAGTCGAGAAAAGGGGTCATGGGTTCTCCCTCTGTGACTAAGGACAACGGCCTTTTTCTGAAGCTGTGAAGGTGAAACCTGGATATCCTTGGAGACCCCAAGACGATGGAGATGCAAAAAGCCATGAGATCCCTCCTGATGAAAGCAGCTAAGAGGGATTGAAACCACCCCAAGATAAAGAAATGTGCTGTTTTCAAAAAAGTTAAAAGGAGTTGGATATCTGAAAAGCATTTTGACATCAGACATAGTGATGGAGTATTTGGTGTATGCCCAGCAGGTTTTCAGTCCTGCTTTGGTTGGATATTTTCTCACTATGCCTATACTGTCTTTGGAAAGGAAGTGTACATCCTGTGCTGTTATATGTTAGAAGTTGTGGACATTTTTTTAGTTTGATTTTTATAGGGGATTCCAGCTAAGAGATCACATGAATCTCAGAAGAGACTTTGAACTTTGAGCTTCTAAACGTTGTTGAGGCTGTGATAGGCTATGGAAACTTTTGAAGTTGGACCAAATGCACTGTGCACGCTGTTGTGGTCTTATAAGTCTATGGGAGCTCAGGAGTGGAATGTGGTGGTGTAAAGCCATATGGCTCCCATAGACTTGTATGTTCAAATATTTGGCCCATAGGGAATTAATATATTAGGAGGTATGACCCTGATGGTGTAACTGTGACCTTGTTGGATGAAGTATGTCACTGTAAGGGGGCTGGCTTGGAGGTGTCATATGCTTTAGCTCTTCCCAGCATGGTAGACAGTCTACTTCCTACTAATTGCAGATCAAGATTTGGAAATCTCAGCTTCTTCTATAGCACCATGTCTGCCTAGAGGCCAATGAATATGTTTTCCATCATGAGAATAATTGACTAAACCTCTGAGGCTGTAAGCCAGTCCCGAATAAATATTTTCCTTATAAGAGTTACCCTGGTCATGGTGTCTCTTTATAGCAATAAAACCCTAAGACAAACACAGATAGTGTTTAGGAACAATGGGCTGAAAAGATTATCTGCAGTAAAAAACAAATAGGGATATTATATTATGTTGTATTATGTTATGTTATAGTATATCTAGTAAAAATCTGTGGATTATGGGGCCAGAGAGACCGTTCAGTGTTTCAGAGCACTGATTGTACTTTGAGAGGATCTGGTATCAATTTCCTGTACCTAGATCACAGTTTATAACTATTTGTAACTTCAATTCCATGATCTCCAATACCCTCTTCTTGTGTCTGCAGGCAACAGACTAACATACAAGTAAAACACCCATTTGTATAAAATAATTAAAAATTGTTTTGAAAATATCTTCAAATTAAAGAACATAACTTAATGTTTCTAGAAGGAAGAAATCTGACATTCTGTTGTACACTAGAAACAGTGAGATCAGTTTTGTGTTCACAGACTCTTGTGTCTGCCCCTTTCAGATACCAAGTCCTTATGCAGGAAATTCATATGCTATCAGCTAACGGTGATTTATACAAAATTCACCAAACTTCTCTTGAATTTTTCATATAGATGAATGTTTCCACAGCCATTTGTAAATATCTTCTGATGTATGGGCTGTAACAGAGCATAAGGAAGAAGTGACCTCATTACATGTTTAAGATAGAAATACCTGAATACAAGGACAGAACACTGATCTAAAGAGAGTGATAGTTTCATTTATTTATTGTCTTTTATTTTGTTTAATTGTAGACATTATAAGTTATGGATACTGTGAGGAGGGTGACATATTTTTGGCATAGATTTCTTTCCCTAGTTTCAAGGACTCTTCCTCGAATCAAAAGTACACTATGATTAATGCCACCAAGTATCTCTCTACAGTGCAACCCAATGCATTTATAACAAATGTGAAATTGCTCAAAATCTCATAAATATAAAAATGAAATAGTCTTAAGCAGAGTGTTATAAGGTATGCTTATGCATTTATTGACAGAACTCATTTGGGACTGACAGTGTCATCACACTGAACACATTTCCCTTCAGAAACTATGTGCTTATATTGCTCCAAAAGGGCTCATTTCTCCATAGTGTTGTGCTTGAACACTGTGGCAAGAAACCACAATAATGCCCATCAATGTGATGTGTAATATAGATGTTATTGCATATAATAGAAAGCACCCATTGGGAATAATGGAATTTTGTTGCCTGGATGCCGGCACCAAACAAATATAAATATGCTTTCATGTATTTCCTTTTAAAGGACCAGTGTAGTCTCACCCTTTATGTTGTCTGTAAGATTTGGTAAGGAGCTCCGTTTTAATAATTGCCTTCTACATCCACATCAGAACCCTAATAGCTCTAATTATAAACTGTACACTTTTCTCTTCCTTTCTTGCTGTTCTTTGCCATTGCCTCGCTCATAGATATTTAAACATTTGAAGCTGTTTATAGTTCATTAAACACTCTAAGTTGTTGTTTTAGAGTTTTATCCTTTCCCTATATTTCCAAGTCATTTCCCACTGTTGTTGCATGAAGCCATGCGACACAGTTCAATAGGAGCCATCAGACAGGCGCACATTTATGAATAACTAGCAGGCTAGCACAAAGTGATACATCAGTCACAGTCCGACTGTATACTAGGCTTCATAGGGCGTTTGGCACAGAATGTTTAGACTTCCATTGTTTGAAGAAAATATTGCTTGTTTCTTTCTAAAGTGGTTATTTCCCTTCTTAAATACAAACGCTAACCAAAAGGAGTATTAGCTCAGATGATGAGATGATGCAGCATAGGAAATGTGACTGCTGGAAAGCTATAGATTTTCCTATAATATCACTGTAGCAGGAGGTGCAATAATTACTCCAACAAATGGCCCACTAGGGATGTTGCAACAGTATAATGAAAGAGATTTGTTGTCATCCATGCTACAGAGGAGTGGGCAGGAGACAGTAATCTGAATAGAAGGATCACATGTCTTTGTTTCTTTTGGACTGACCACATGTGTGCTGGTGTTTCTTGAAGTTCTGGAGAAGGTGTTGTATCACATGCTGTGCTGAAAGAATTCATCACTAGGGTTAATTACATCCGTTTCTAAAAATTATTTTAAATGTCCTGTGAAAATAGTTAAAAGTTTATTATTTTTAATTTTTACATTTATTTATTTTTTTGCTGTTCCAACCACTGAAAAACATCATGCTCCATCATATCCATATTATTTTATAAAGTTTAATATACATCATCACATGACCCTTGCTTAGAACATGACTCTTCAGTAGTGATGAAAGCAAATTCCCAAGAAAACCAATTTAAAACAGGAGGAACTGTGCATAAAAAGGTGGTTTCTAGTTAACATTGAATTTCTGATGATGATTGTTTTAAGAATCTGTAGCATTGTCACCTTCTCCGGAAGAACATTTATGTCCTACTGTTCTTAAGGTATTGCCATGAGATGACCTACAGAAAGCAGACTCCTCATAGGATCTTCTAACAGTCCTAAAGGCATGAAAACTGGGTCTATGTCCTTGAAGTTTACTATGCAATAGTCTATCTCCCTACCTACTTATATTGCTGCCTCTCATTATTGTGAAATCAAATGACAACAGAATAAGAAATAAAGAGAAAAGGTTTTTTTTTAAAAAAATGTATGCACATATAGACAAAAAAGTTAATCTAAGCACATACATGGAGCTGGAACTCAGGTTACTGAGGCAGTGCTTATAGCTGTTGGCAAACACATACACTTGTAGGCACTCTTTCCCTTTGTTTGTGTTAACACATGTGTACTGCAAGACTGCTGATATCATAGGTATGTTATATTCATAGAAGGATGACCCCAAATTATAAAAAATTCATTTATATTAAAATTTACTATAGAGTATAATTAGGACAATTTTTTCATTAGGAATTTGCACTACATTTCTGCAATTGCCTCTTTGCATTTTTTTTATAAATTTATTTATTTATTAAAGATTTCTGTCTCTTCCCCGCCACCGCCCCCCACCTCCCTCCCCCTCCCCCAATCAAGTCCCCCCCCCAGCCCGAAATACAATCAGGATTCCCCGTCCCGTGGGAGGTCCAAGGAACCCCCACCTCCATCCAGGTCCAGCAAGCTGAGCATCCAAACTGCCCAGGCTCCCACAAAGCCAGTGCATGCAGTAGGATCAGAAACCCACCGCCACCGTTCTTGAGCTCTCACTAGTCCTCATTGTCCACTATGTTCAGAGAGTCCGGTTTTATCCCAGGCTTTTCCAGACCCAGGCCAGCTGGCCTTGGTGAGTTCCCAGTAGAACACCCCCATTGTCTCAGTGTGTGGGTGCACCCCTTGCGGTCCTGAGTTCCTTGCTCATGCTCTCTCTCCTTCTGCTCCTGATCTGGACCCCGAGATTTCAGTCCAGTGCTCCAATGTGGGTCTCTGTCTTCTTTCATCACCTGCTGAAGGTTAATATTCAGGAGGATGCCTATATGTTTTTCTTTGGGTTCTCCTTATTTAGCTTCTCTAGTATCACTAATTATAGGCTCAATGTCCTTGGTTTATGGCTAGAAACCAAATATGAGTGAGTACATCCCATGTTGCTCTTTTTGGGTCTGGCTTACCTCACTCAGGATAGTGTTTTCTATTTCCATCCATTTGCATGAAGAGAGGGAAATTAGAGAAGCATCACCTTTCACGATAGCCACAAATAGCATAAAATATCTTGGGGTAACTCTGACCAAGGATGTGAAAGATCTATTTGACAAGAACTTTAAGTCTTTGAAGAAAGAAATTGAAGAGGACACCAGAAAATGGAAAGATCTTCCTTGCTCCTGGATTGGGAGGATCAACATAGTAAAAATGGCAATTTTACCAAAAGCAATCTATAGATTCAATGCAATCCCCATCAAAATCCCATCGAAATTCTTCACAGATCTGGAGAAGACAATAACCAACTTTATTTGGAAGAACAAAAAACCCAGGATAGCCAAAACAATCTTATACAACAAAGGATTGTCTGGAGGCATTACCATCCCTGACTTCAAACTCTACTACAGAGCTACAGTATTGAAAACAGCTTGGTTTTGGCCTCTTTGCATTTAACATGAACATTTTATAAAATTTGTCTTAGAATTCCTATTTATAATATGATAAAGTTGTATCTAAGACATAGTAATGAAAAAGCCAAGTAATAATATTTTTAAATTGTTGTTACTGTGAACCATAAAATGTTACATAAATACATATTTATGATTAAAAATAGCAGGCATGTTTCTTTTTGTGCTACAGAATTATTATCTCACATGCTTTAAAACAACTTGTTGGAGAGAAACACTCAGTGGACACAAAGGCTCCGTTTTAAGTATTAAATAAGAATTTTGGGCAAAATGGAACTTCATGGTTTTTTCCACATCGTATTATTTAATTAATTTTTGTTTTTTGCATATTTTATTATCTCTTTCCCCACCTGAACATATTTTTGTGGGAGTAGAGGAATATTTTATTTAGCTTACAGGCCTAATGCATAGTCCATTACTAGAGTCAGAATAGGAACACAACTACAGTTGGTATCTGGTTTCAAATGCTCAAGCCAGGTCCAGTGTTAATCTCTCTTCTCAGTTCCTGTGGAACTAGATGTAGAGTTCGTAGCAATCTCTCCATCACCATGTCTGCCTGCATGCTGCCTTGCTTTTCACCATTATAAAAATGGACTAAGTCTCTGAACTGTAAGCCAGCCTCGATTAAATGTTTTCCTTTAGGAAAGTTACCATGGTCATGGAGTCTCTTCAAAGAACTAGAAATTACTACTAAGAAAATGATATAATATAAAAAACCTAACCCAATAACCTCTACATGTGATATCCTCAGTAAATATTTTCTAAGTAATTCAAAAAGTATTATAATTTTTTTTTGTTGTGGCGCACGCCTTTATTTATTTTTTTAATTTATTTATTTATTAAGGATTTCTGCCTCCTCCCCGCAACCGCTTCCCATTTCCCTCCCCCTCCCCTGATCAAGTTTCCCTCCCTCATCTGCTCCAAGAGCAATCAGGGCTCCCTGACCTGTGGGAAGCCCAAGGACCGCCCACCTCTATCCAGGTCTAGTAAGGTGAGCATCCAAACTGCCTAGGCTCCCACAAAGCCAGTACGTGCAGTAGGATCAAAAAACCCACTGCGATTGTTCTTGAGATCTCAGTATTCCTCATTGTCCCTATATTATAAGTATATAATATTTAGCAGTGTTTTTTGTTTTACGTTAACTGCTGTGGGACAATGGTCTTTTATTCTGTCACTTGTATTATTTTAATAAAATGCTTATTGGCCAGTAGCCAGGCAGAGAGTAGAAGCATGGTGATAAGAATAGAAAAATTCTGAGAAGAGAAAGCCTCAGTCTGCAGCCATCAGCCAGCTGTAGAGGAGTCAAGATAAGAATGCCTCACTGAGAAATGTTAGAAAGGCTAACATAGAAAAGAATAATGGGTTAATTTAAGAAGAAAAAAAAGTTAATAAGAATCCTGAGCTAATAGGCCAGCCAGTTTATGATTAATGTAGACCTCTGTGTGTTTCTTTGGGACTGAATAGACCAGGGGAGACAGAAATCTCAGTCAACAGTTGACATTTATTTATTAGTGTATATGTCAGATGTAAGCGCTTGTGCATGCATACTTAAGTGCCAGGGTACACATATAAAGGGCAGAAGACATGATTGCAGGGATCCAATTCAGACTGCCATGTTTGGAGACAAGTGCCTTCACTTGCACACCATCTAACAGACACTTCAGTAGGCTTTGAAAGAGAAGATATGCATGGGCAAGATATCCCACTAGAACGTTTAAGAAAAATCTCACAGGACAGAAGTATGACAACTGTGGAGCACCTGAAGAAAATAACACTTTACTTATCTTCATGGGGTATTCAAGATCAGACATAGTGAATAGCTCATGTTAGTTTGAAAGTAATCATTTCACAAGAAAAGAAAATTACAAGTCAATTCTTATCTTCAATATTGAAAGTTGTGAGAGTGTTTCATTTTCTACAGATTTCTTGTACTTTTTTATGTTTTATATCTCAACTAAGATTTTTGTATTGAGCCTTTGATATAATAAAAGGAAATTTCCCTGTGAAACAAATGATTAAGTACATTGCTAGTAAGTTTTAAAAGAAGTAACCCATTATTCTGCTGTACTTTTTTTTAAAGATGCAAAGAAATAAAATTCTTAGAAAACTCTGACCACAGCACTCCACACAATTTTTAATTTTTCTAAACATATGGTTATCTTTTGATGTCAAAGATAATTCACTGTGTGTATCAGCTACTGAGACTACAGGCCATCATAAAGTAGTGAAAAATAGAGGTAATATATAGAGTCAAGAAAACAGGGCGACTTAAATTAATAATACTCTCACACACGTACCTGTGTTTGTTTGTTTCTTCTTAAAAAGTAGAGTTGGGTTCTTTACAGCATACTGTTACCAGCACCTTTCTGTGATATGACAGGCAAATCCTTTCTAGTAGTAGAATATTTTAAAACAAGCGTGCATTTTAACTAAAAGCTTCTTAAATTGAAAATGAAACCAAATAACAAAGACATAAATGTGAAGAAATGCAACCCAATCCCTGTTCTGTGTGATTACCCGTTCAGTTCATGGAATTCGGTTTAATGGAACAGAAAAGAAGAGGGTCCGAATGAGAAATCTAGAGTGTTTCTGCCAAACTATATTTTAGGCCTGGTGGGCATTAATGTGTGTGTATATGTGTTTATGTGTTTATATGTACATGTGTGTGTGTGTGAGAGAGAGAGACAGAGACAGAGAAAAAGACAAAAAAGGAGAGATTGAGATATTTCAGATCCGAAAATGCAAACAAAAAAATACAGAAATTTGATATATGCCGTTATGAATTAGGCAAATTGCTGGGTATTCAAATAAGTAATCAGCAATAAAGTGAAAGGTACAAATACACAGATCTACCATGACTATCATTATAAAGATGAAAAGTAGTTAAATTCACTAATGCATGGGTAGAATTTCATTATTTTTAATGTTTGTTTTCCTACACGCTATGGAATAGATGGACTAAGATATCAGAGGTGGCTCAGAGACAATATGTACATTAAACTACAGATAGATTTTCCTTGACGTTATTAAAAAAACAGAGTATCTGCTTTCTTGGGGAAAAAAAACCAGTCTTAGGTGTAAAACACCACAGAAGTGGACAACAGTGAGGAGCTACAAAGTGCTCGCTTTTGTCTTTCAACTCAGGATGTTGTGCCTGCCTTCATACCATTTCACTTCCCTTCTTCCATCATGTTTCAAGGCAACATCTCTTCATCATTTTTCCTTTCTTTGGGTATCTATTCAGGCTGGCTCCAGGAACTGAAAGGGAAGATGCTGTCTTACAGTGTGTCTCTTTGTCAGAACTTCATTTTCATTTTCCTCTTTCCTTTAAATGGATTATTTAGAGAAAGCAGAGGGAACAAACCAACTCCAGGCTGGCAGCTATACCTTGCCTGGTCAAGGAAGTGAAAGCAAAGACGGATGGCTCATTTGGCAATGCCCAATACAATTTCATGTGTCAAGAGCTTGCTATCATCACCTGCAGTCCAAATATTTTTTTTATAAAAATTATTTATTTTTCTTTTTTATTATACAAAACCAGCATACTAAACCAAAAAGGCACTCATAAAAACAATCACTTTCATCCTACCAATATTAGAAACAAGTTGCTGGCCCAACTTTTATAAATAATGCCTCTATTTTGATGTACCAATACTACTTCTAACTCTAAATAGTCGCCATTATGTGGTTTTATTTATTGAAGTAGATTATCAAAATGCATAGCATGGTCTCTCCATTAACTCTTTCACATTAATGAATTGCTATTTAGCAAATTACTATTTCCCAGCACTAAAAGGGAGGAAGCCAGTGGCCTGAACGATTTTCCGGAGTGCCTATTAATAAGCACAAGGCGTGTATTAAAATGCTAGTATGGAAAAGTCTTTGGGAAAATCCACACAATGGGGCCTGGGTTTTCAAAAATGTGCCTTAACCCTTTCTTGACTTATCATACTGCTGATAAATGCCCTTTCAGTTGACCTCTCACCCTCCTTATTAGCACATTGCTACTTGGGACAGTTTTGTGATATCTGATAGAACTAAATAAAAGTGTCTCATTTCTCTTTTCTTGAGAAACGTTACATAATTATGTAGAATTTTATCTAAAAATTTTAAATATCCTACTTTTCTTCAAATTTATGTATATTACGAGCAGTAAAGGATATGAATGATTTATTATTAAAAATATATAGAATAAAATTTTCTTTTTGAAACTTTTAAAGACATTGATTAAACTAATTGCATAAAATATAATGTACTTAAGACAGTTGTAATCACTCCTTAAATGTTGAAACAACATTTATAAGTTCAAGATTTCTAAAGTTTAACAACATTTTATTTTATTATTATTATTATGTGTATGTGTGTGTGTGTGTGTGTGTGTGTGTGTGTGTGGTGTGTTTAAGTAGATGTCAGCTTTGTATAACCAGTTCTTTTTTTTTGTTTTTTATTTATTTTTATTTTTTTAAAATTTATTTATTTATTAAAGATTTCTGTCTCTTCCCTGCCACTGCCTCCCATTTCCCTCCCGCTCCCCCAATTAAGTCCCCCCCAGCCCGAAAAGCAATCAGGGTTCCCTGTCCTTTGGGAAGTCCAAGGAACCCCCACCTCCATCCAGGTCTAGTAAGGTGAGCATCCAAACTGCCTAGGCTCCCACAAAGCCAGAGGACTGCTGAGAACTCAAGAACAATGGCAATGGGTTTCTGATCCTACTAACCAGTTCTTTTTTTAAGGCTTTATGTGGATTCCAGGGATCAGACAATATCTTTAGTGTGCACAGCACTGAATCATCTCACTGGCCTAAAGTTTTTAAGTTAAATAATTTATGTAGCATTATTTTTTCCATTTATATACACTTTATTATAATATAGAGATGTTTTAGGTGACCATTAGCCATTGCCCACCACAACTTTCTTCAAAACTATATATTCTATATATGTCACTATCTACAGAAAGAAGAAACTCTTCTGATTAGGTATAGGGTAAGGCTACTTGTTCGTTCCCAGCCACTTAGACCTGAATAATCACACAGAAACTATATTAATTACAACAAAGTTCAGCCAATGACTCAGGCATATTTACTTAGCTCTTATATCTTAAATTAACCATTTCTATCAGTCTGTGCATAACCACAAGGCTGTGGCCTGCCAGTAATCTTTTTGCTTGTGTGTCTTTCTCCTTTGGCAACTACAATGCATCTCTCTGACTCCACCTACTCTCTACATATCTCTCTCTCTATATCGCTCTCTCTCTCTATCTCTCTCTATATCTATATATCTATATCTAAATCTATATCTATATCTATCTATCTATCTATCTATCTATCTATCTATCTATCTATATACTTTGTATTTCTTTAGGGAATTTCTTTTCTGGATCTTAAGAACAAGGAAAACTATAACTATGTAACTGTAACTATCTAGTCTTCAACTTCCTCTCATGTGGGAGTCCCCTCTGTGTGCTGTCATTACCATTAATGAATAATGAAACTGCCTTTGCCATTGATAGGGCAGAACTTAGGTAGGCAGGGAAAACAGAACTGAATGTTGGGAGAAACAAGGGCAGAGCCAGGAAGATGCAATGGTTCTGCCACCAGAGATAGATATGCTGGAACTTTGTTGGTAGACCACAGCCTTGTGGTTATACACAGATTAATAGAAATGGGTTGAGATAAGATATAAGAGTTAGCCAATGAGAAGTTGGAGCTAATGGGCCAAGCAGTGATATAATTAATACCATTTCTGTGTGGTTATTTTAGTTCTGGGAAGCCAGGACAAACAAGCGGGCCTCCTCCAACATACCTCAGAGACACAAGAAGAAAACAATATTAACCAAGTAAGTAGAAAGTACCAGCAAGAAAATTCCATAAAATATGAGAAATGACAGAAACAGCTGGCTGTCTGGACAGTCACCAAAGTTCCTCTTTAATGTTGGGTCATCTATCTTCAATCTAAAAAAAAAAAAACTCCTGCATTAGACAGACTTTTCTGTGAGTCAGGATATTCTGAAGGTATGTTCTACCTTGTCTTGGCTAAGTGAGGCAGTCCTTTCTTTTGTGCCCTCCTTGTCCAATTTTTATAGAATACTGTCAGCAGTTGAGGCAAGATTACTTTATTAACCAGTGGCTAATCTTTGCAGTAAACTTCATATTGAGTTTCTTCAATGTGCATCATCTTTGCTGAAGTACATTGGTACCGCCAGGAGCAAACTTGACTCATTTTCACAAAAATGAACCTATGTTATTAAAAAATATAAAGTGCCACATTATGTACATTTATGAAGTGTTTGAAGATCACTTGTCTATTTAAAATACATCCCTCTTTTACCTTGAAAACATACCTAATATGACTATAAGTTTATTTGCTATTGGTGACTAATTACTAACCTGCATTTTCTTATTATCCTAAACATTTGGTAATAATAATTTTCCAGAACTAGAAATTTTAATTATATTGTTAAATGAGCTGTATAAATACATAGTTTAAACAAGATTAAAAATGTATGTACAGTGTGTTTCAATAAATTAATCTCAAGTTTGTATAAATATCTAAAATTTTATATAATATATAAAAGTCCAATTCAATGTAAAACATTTAAAGCTAGTATTTGCTTTTAAAAAATAAACTCAACAATCTACCTTTTTATTTGATCATATCTATATATTCCCTTATTTATTTTCTAGCTTTTTATCCTATTATATTGTATACTCCTTTTTTCTTTTCAAAACAAGAACTCTGAATCTAACCTCCTTTGTTCAACTTTCCTCCTAACAATAACCAAATACAACTTGTAATGAACCTTCCTAAATAATGACAAATATCTATAACCCATTGAATGACCAAAAACCACCCACCCCACCTCTTGGGAATGTGGGCATCATGTTCTTAAATTTACTTCCTGCTGTCTGGGGACAACAGCATCTTTAGGGTATCCTGAAGAAAGAAATTTGGGTTAATTGTCCAGTCCTGGGAGAGATAGCTATATCATTTGTTGTCCACTCTCTGCATAATGGGAAAGTATAGGGTTTGTCTAAACTCTTGGCTAATGTAGTCTGTGAGGGTGGATCATCTCAACTAACCACCTTGAAATTGTTCTGAGAATTTTGTGGCTCAAAGTTGAACTTTAGGTGGTGTTTTTTCAACTTGGTAGTGGTATAATAGTTCTGTAAGAGTTGTCATAGTCAGGCCCCATCCTTCTTTTGGAGATTTCAAATGTTACTGTTAGGCATGGTCATGGTTCATTACAGAAACCTGATAGAGACTCAAAGCCAATATCATGTACAGAAAGGTAGATTAAGTCTTTTTCAAGAATTAGTTTGTACTCTATATACCCATTAATACCATGATTAAAAAGGTTAATATATATATGTATTAATATCATAAAATTTGATACAATATTCATACTTTCAGAAACGCTGTTTGAGTCAATATAAAACTAAAAGATTATGATATTAGTAGCAATAAAATAGCTCTTAAATATTTGTTTTTCTTCTGTCATATATCAGGTGTCTCTTATCACATAAGACAGAGATTTTGGATTTTACTTTAATAAGCATCCTTGGGATTAGAAAAGGAGAGAACCAGACTCCAACTTCAAAGTCAAATTCAATCTTTTACTGGATTGGGATTACCAAAAGACTATTTGCATTATATATTTGTATAGAATAGCAGAAACAAACCTTTTGGAAGATTTATGGAATTTTATCCTAGTTGGGAATGTGATATAATAATAAGTCAATTATTTTTTTTCTTGGGAAGTTTTTTCTGCATGATTTCTCCATTTTCTTCAGATGTCTCACTTTTCCAGTCGTCTTTAGATTCCTTAGCTGCCTTTATTTTCCTGAAGATTCAGAAACAAAACCCTTCACCAATCCTAATTCTAGGGAGATGCTTTGGCAAATTATATTTGATCAAATGAAAAACAGGTGTGGGTTTTATAGGTTGGGTTAGATTAAAAGCTCATGCTGTTTGAAGAGCTATCATCTCTTCTAATTAAGAGGTGTATCTTGTTCAAGTCTAATTCTTATCAATTTTGATAGTACCTATAGCTTTTCTTCTCCTGTGGAAACAAAAGTAAATCCCCTTTCCCAACACAATATATGTCCTGGCTTTTATTCTGAAGTCAGTATATTTTTAAACATTACATTCTGTAGCTTTTTCTACTATCCTATGTCTCTCTGCAGCTGCTCTTCCTTTTTTATTACCATTTATAATATTTGTAGTTAATAAAGCATTATACAATCTATTTCTGAGGATCTTTATCATCACTTTCTGTTTATTTAACATATCCATTACAGTTTGATTTGAACTTTCTCTAACAGCCTGCCCTGTAGGTTCATAAGGTATATCTGTAATATGCTTGATATTATAATAAGCAAAAAACTTTTTCGTTCTCTTAGAGACTTATGCTGGAGTAATGTCTGTCTTTACTTATACAGGTATTCCTATGATGGCCATAATTTCTAGCAATTGTGTGATTATCAAATCAGCCTTTTCCAAACTCAAAGCAGTTACCATTGAAAACCTGAATAAGTATCAATGGTATAGTGTTTATATTTTAGTTTTCCAAATTCTAAAAAACAGAACACATACATCTGCCAGATTTCATTCAATTGAGTACTCCTTGGGTTACTTCCTGCCAGGAGTCCAATTAGCTCTTACATAGCCTCTATCATTTGAAAATTCCTGTAAGGTTACTGAATATATTAAGGTTGTTTTTTTGAAAACCTTATGCTGCAACCTTATGTCTGTAACCTTATAATGCAATGCTGAAATTGAATTTCTATGTAATTTTTTTGTCAAGATATACATGATCTTCATGATCTGTTTTGGTAAGTTTTTCTAAGGACTGTACATTGGCAGTCAAACCAAACAACTTTTTAAGAGATAAACCAAGAATTATCAAAACAACAAAGATTATCAAAATGACGACTAACAGTATGTTAATCCTGGTTAAATTCGTTTATCCCTTCCTTTAATTGCTTCATTTTTAAATCATGCATTACATAATTGTACAGAAACTTAACTTTTTCTATCGGAATTTTGTTTCTCATTTTTTTTAACATGAGAAAATTACTCTCCATTTAACCAATTCCTCCCTTAAAGATTTCCTAATTTTCTCACCAAATGTTCCACACGATGATGAAGTTGTGAGGTTTATTGCTACTGCAAAGAAGAGTAGAAGTCTAACTGGATTTCAATGCACCTACCTAGTTTGGCAGCACCCGAGAAGGAGGCTCAGGGGAAGTCCACTAGGAGAGAAGAAAGGAAAACACAGCCAGCAGGACAGTGTCTCCATCTGTGTGTAGCTCTGACCTACAGCTTTGGCTGCAAAGCCACAGACAAATGGCTTTTTTTTTTTATGAATTCATACTCAAATGTTGGACATCAAATGTAGCATGAATAATGAAAAACCCAGATATCGATATTGGTGTTCAAGCTGAATATCAGAAAAGCAAAGCAGACAAGCTACTAGAGAATTCTTATCTCTCCCAAGGCTCAGACAAACAAAGGGGCAAATCCTGGCCTCAGTGTGACAGCAGACTGCAACCTTTCCACCAATTCTCAGACTGCAGACCGAGACCCTGTGCTTCTGTCTCCTCCCATCCTGTATGTCTTTCTATTTCGTGGATTAAACGTAGGTATCACCAATGCCCAGCCTCTATGGATAAGTAGTGTGCCTACTAGGATTACAGGTATGTGTTATCACTGCCTGCCCTCTATGGCTGTCTTGTGGGGCCAGCTTTGTACTCTGACCTTCAAAAAAGCTCTATTTATTATAAAATAATAAAATGTGATGTTAATGATATTTTTATTATTTAGGTCCTATAGTACAGTTTGAGTTCTAGGATGCTGATACCTCAAGCAGTTCTCCCATTATTCATAAATTTTTAGCTGTGCATTTTGTGTGTGTGTGTGTGTTTCTAAATGCAGATGAAAATAGAGATGTGAGAAACTGACGAACTATTTAGTTTTTTGATGACAGTCTTGACTAAAGTAAAGACAGACAAATCTTGAAATCATTTTGAAACAACCTAGAGATGTCTCACTATTTCCCAGCTTCTCAGAGGAAACTAGTAAAACATAATGTCTATGTATTTTTGAAGAGAGATATTTTCAAGAAGAAAATGATCTCATTGTTCCTAGTTCATTTTTTTCTAGAGCTATTTTCTCTCATCAACAGACCATTGTACAGCGAATATAATTTTGGAGCAAGCAAAGCTCCCTGCCTATCCATGTTAAATACACCTGTGTTACCTGCCTATTCTTATCTGAAAGAAGAATGGCAATGAAGCTCAACGAGTGATCAATATTTATTGTCAGCTGTGGAAATTTCTCCATAGAGCATCTAAAAGATCTAAAAGAAGTAAAAGTACAAGCTTTCTGTCTAGTTGAAATACTTAAAAATATCAATATTCACAACACACAATGCATTCGACAAAAGTGAGCAGTGGATGTCACAAAAGGTGTAAGCATTGAATCTGAGCAGCTCTGGCTGATAACTCTCCCATTCTTACAGGTAAGGCTTGGCCTTTCATACATGGAGAAGGTTCAAATCCTGTATTTTCTGAACTATGAAATAAGGGAGAAGTGTCTACTATAAAATTTTTTTGTCATAAAATCAAATTATTCTAAGAACCTAAAGAAATACAATATACATTATTTTATTTTTGACAAAATTATAATAGGATAAAACAAAAAGTATCACTTCAAATTTGTACAAAGTAAACCACTAGAAAGAAAAGAATTCTAAGAGAAGTCACAAGAATCAGAGACTCACTCAATTACACATTCACAAGTCCCATAACAATACAACAATAAAAGCGATAATATGTATGCTTAGAACCTAGGACAGATTGGCCCTGTGCTTGCTGCTTTCATCTCTGTGATTTCATATAAACTTTGTTCAGTTGATTTACAGGGTCTTATTTTACTTGTGTCTTCCATATTCTCTTGCTCTTACATTCATTTAACCTCTTCCACGGGGATCCCAGATCTCCCATGAGAGAGATTTGATGGAGACATTCTATTAAGAACTGTGTGTTCCAAGATCTCCCTCTCCATGTGTTGTCTGGCTGCAGGTCTCTTGGTTCCATCTACTGTGAAAATAAGCCTCTCTAATGATGGCTGATGAAGGCAGTGATCTATGAATAAAGCAGAATATCATTAGTAGTCATTTTAATTTTACTTTTTTAGGCCAGTATTATTTAGTTTCATACTAACTCTCTGCATTATTTAGTTTCTGATTTTTAGGAACCCAAGCAGTATAGGGTAAGGGTTCCATCTCACAGATTGAGCTTTAAGTTGGTTTAAACATTGATTGGTTACTCTCATAAGTTTTGTTCTTTTTTATTTTCAAGACAGGGTTTCTCTATAGTTTGTGGTGCCTGTTCTGGAACTAGCTCTTGTAGACCAGGCTAGTCTCGAACTCACGAAGATCCGCCTGCCTCTGCCTCCCGAGTGCTGGGATTAAAGATGTGCGCTACCATGGCCTGGATCATAAGTTTTGTTCTACCATTACCCTAGCATATTTTGCAGGCAGGAGAAATTGTAGATCAAAGGTTTTGTAGCTGGGTTGGTATTTATATTTCTTTTTTGGTAACCTGTGGAGTATCTTATAAAAGATAATAGACTAAAGGAGTTAATGGTTGTATATAGGTACCAGCTCACCCCCTCCATGTTCAATTAACTATGTGTATGTTGTATTCAACAATTGGGTCTTGCTGCCAGGTTGTGGAAATGAACATTTCTTTAAGGAAACAGCATGAATATTTTGGGATTTCCATGGGACCCCTTTTTGCCAGCAACTCAATTGAATGTAACTGGAAGTTTTATTTGGTGGCAAGATATGGCCTGTTGGGACTCTGTATCCCTCATTATTTGGAGACTGAAGTAGAATTGCCTTAATATATTTTAAGAATGTTCCTGTGAGTTCCTGATAGAACATCCCCAGGCCAGCTGGCCTAGGTCTGAAAAAGCATGGGATAAACCCGGACTAGCTGAACATAGCGGACAATGAGGAATACTGAGATCTCAAGAACAATCGCAGTGGGTTTTCTGATCCTACTGCACGTACTGGCTTTGTGGGAGCCTAGGCAGTTTGGATGCTCACCTTACGAGACCTGGATAGAGGTGGGCAGTCCTTGGGCTTCCCACAGGTCAGGGAACCCTGATTGCTCTTGGAGCAGATGAGGGAGGGGGACTTGATCGGGGGAGGGGGAGGGAAATCGGAAGCGGTTGCGGGGAGGAGGCAGAAATCCTTAATAAATAAATAAATTTAAAAAAAAAAGAATGTTCCTGTGCAATAGTTTTCTGACTTAAAGTTTTATTGCTGTGAAGAGACACCATGACCATGGCAACTCTGATAAGAAAAACATGTAATTGGGACTGGCTCACAATTTCAGAGGTTTAGTCCATTACCATCATGTGTGAAGCATGGTGGCATTCAGGCAGACACAGAGATGGAAGGGAGCTGAGAGTTCTATGTCAGAATCTACAGGCAAAAGAAAGAGAATCCAGCATATTAGGCATGGCTTGAGCTTCTGAGACATCAAAGTCAACCTCCAGTGACACATTTCTTCCAACAGTGACATTACCTATGAACCTATGTGCTCATTTTCATTCAAACTAGAAAATTCTACTCCCTAGTTTTCATAGGTTAATAGTTATATCATATCACAAAATGCAATTAGTCCAACTTTAAAAGTCTTTATAGTCTATCAGAGTACCAATGTTATTTAAAGTTCCAAAACTCAAAGTCTCCTCTAAAACTCATACAATCTCTTAACAATAATCCCCTGTAAAATAAAAGTGAAACAGCTGAACACATGCTTCCAACATAAACTGACACCAGATGTGCTTTACCTTTCCAAAATGGAGGAAAAGGAGCACAGTGATGAAATACTGGACCAAAACAAGAGCACAAATCAGTTGGGCAAACTCCAAGCTCTGCATCTCCATGTTTGCTGTCAATGTGCTCTTCACATCTCCAATTTGTTGAATACAACATATTTCTTTCTCTTGGATTGGCAGGTTTTCTATGGTTATGACATCTCCAACATCTTGGGGACTATAAGACAATCCAGGCTTCAACTATATAGTTTCACACAATGGCCACTCTTGGCATGTATTCAGGGATACATTGACACAGTGGTTTCCTTGGTCAGGGCAGAGATTCCATAACTCCTTTCTTATATTCTTGTCACCAAAGCCAGAACTATATGACTGAACCTGCCAACTTCTGTTCCTTGTGGCAGCTGGAACATGGCCCTCTTGCCAAACATTTTTATAAGTTTTCATTTTTAAATGGCTTTTTTTACTACCTAAGATTGACTGTCCTAGAATTTTCTATGGAGACCAGGTTAGCCTTAAACTCTGAAATTCATCGGTCTCTTCTTTATCAGTTCTGGGATTAAAGGTGTGTGCTACCATGCCTGCTCTAAACTTTTCTTTAATTCCTTTTCACAAGTTGGAGGCTTAACTGAGTGAGGTCTGGCCCTGATTTCATCACTCCCTTTAATCTATCCAACATCAGAATTTTCTTCAATTTACTTGCTTTTCTTCAATCTGTTTATTTCCTTGAGTACAAGATTCCTCAGCTCCATATTCTCTCCTGTTCTCTACCTGATCTTTCCATCTCCTACCTACCGTCCACCTATAAAATCTGTTTCATTTTCCTCTCACAAGGAGATCCATGTTTCTCACCTAGTTCCTTCCACTTTACCTTTACTCCTGGGTAAAACTCATCTCCTATGCCAATGAGTTTAAGATTATTCTCTATTTTCTCTTTAATAAGGTCCATTTATCTAGTTTTATGCTCAGGTCTTTGATCCATTTTTGTTCAGTACTATACAGGGTAATAAATATGATATTTCAGTTCTTCTATTTATTTTCAGCTATTCAGTTTGATCTGCACTATTTGTTGAAGATACTGTCCTTTTTGCCAGTGTGTATCTCTGGCTTCTTTATCAAAAATCATGTGTCGGTATGTGTGTGGATTTATTTCTATGACTTCAGTTCAATTCCATTGTTCTACATGTCTATTTTTTGTGCACAAAGCATGATTTTTTTATTACTATAGATTTGTAGTACAACATGAAACTGGGAACAATAAAAACTGAACAATTCTTTCATTTTTCAGGATTGTTTTAGCTCTTCTGATTTTTAATTATGTTTCTATGTGAAGCTGACCTGTGAAGAATTTAGTAGGAATTTTGACAGGGATTGCATGGAATCTGTCGATTGTTTCCATAGGCTTGCCACTTTTACTATCTTAATTTTATTGATCCATGAGAATGGAATATCTTTTCATCTTCTGATATCTTTTACAGTGACTTGAAATTTTCAATCGTATATGTCTTTTACTTGAATGATTAGAGTTAAGTCAAGCTAGTTCAAATTATTTGAGACTTTTATGAAAGGTGGTGTTTCCCTGACTTCTTTTTTAGTCCATTTGCTATTAGTGTCTTGGAAGGCTAGTGATTTTGTGAGTTTATTTCATATCCACTTCGTTATAAGCATCTATCAGCTGTAGGACTTAAAAGTGGATTTCTAGAGTGACTTACGTATACACTCATATTATCTACAAATAATGATACTTTGACTTCTTTCTTTTCCATTTTCAGTCTCTTGAATTTCTTCAGTTGTCTTATTGATCTAGGTAAGAATTCAAGGATTATATTGAATAGGTATGGCAAGAATAGACAACCACATCTTGTTCTTGATTTTAGTGGATTTGATTTGAGCTTCTCTTTTAAGCTGTTGTTAGCTATAGGCTTGCTCTATATTGCCTTTATTATATTTATGTTTCTTTTATCTCTAACATCTCAAGGACTTTTATCATGAAAGACTCTTGGATTTTGTCAAAGGCTTTTCCTGAGTTTAATGAGATGATGTGTAATTTTTGTCTTTCAATTTCTTGATATGGTAGATTACATTTATTGATGTAAGCACATCGAACCATACATGAAGTTCTGAGATGAAGTCTATTTGGTCATGATGAATGATTTTTGTATGTGTGTATTTTCTTGGATTCAGTTTGAAAGTATTTTTTGAGTGTTTTTCTATTTATGTTCTTTATGAAAGTTGGTCTGCAATTTCATTCCTGTTAGGGTTTTGTATTTTTTGGGTTACCTGGGTAGTTGTGGCTTCATAAAATTAACTGTTCAATGTTCCTCACTTTTCTATTTTGTGTAATAATTTGAGGAGTATTGGCTTCACTCGTTGAATGCCTGGCAGAATTGCCTATTAATACCTCCTGTCCCTGCTCTTTTTTTTAATTAGTAGGTTTTAATGACTACTTCTAGTTCACTAGGGGATATAGATATGTCTGTGTAAACTGCTTATCTGATCTCTATTAAACTTTTGTAAGTTGTATTTTTAAGATAATTATCCATTTCTTTTAGATTTTCTAATTTTGTGGAGCCCATCTTTTTAAACTATTTCCTTGTGATTCTTTGGATTTAGTTGGTGTCAGATGTTATGTTCTTTGTTTTATTTTTAGCTTTTTAATTTGTATATTTTCTCTCTGCCTTTTAATTATTTTTGATAAGTGTTTTTATCTCATTAATTTTTGTAAGAAGTGATTCTCTGTTTCATTGGTTCTTTGTAATTTTTGTTCTTTCTATCTCATTGATTTCATCAATTTAGTTATAGTTAATGAAAGAAATAGAGGAAATGGGAATTGTTTTTTACTTTCCTAGAGATAGAGGGAGATTACACAAATATATATGCATGATCAGTTTTTCTTTAATTTTTTGGCTTATTTCTAAAGATTTTATTTATTTTGTTAAAATTAATTAATTTATTTTTATTCATGTGTATCTGTGCATGCACTTTTGTATAAAGCTACCCTCAGAGGCAAGAAAAGGCATCAGATCTCCTAAAGCTGGAATTAGAGACAAATATAAGTTGCCTGCTATAGGTTCTGGGAACCAACTACCTGTCCTCTGAAAGAGCAGCCAGTGCTCTAAACTGTTAAGCCATTTTATCATTTCTTCAGCAACCTCCTCTGCCCCAAGTGCCACCCCCAAGTCTCAATCTGTATGGGCCTGATCCTGTTTTTACCTCCTCAACACTGGGATTAAGACTAGTCCCCTCATTATTTATATGGGGTCTGGAGATTTGAATTTCGGTCTTCTTGCCTCTGCAGCACTGATCACTCTTTCTAGTCTCCTTTCTACTGTAATTTTAAGAGCTTTCTTTGGATAGTAATCTTCAAAATTCTTTTCAGATAGTATTATATGCAAATATCTCCCTCCATTTTTAAGAAAACATTCTCATGATTTACAAAGGCATTCTGTGCAGGAGAACATATTTATCGAGGACATTTGCATTGAATACTCGGGAATGTGTTTGTACCATATGGTGGCAGTTATGTGTCTAGTCAATATTCTACCAATAAGAGGTACTATGATGATGGCATTCTTATAGAAGAAAACATTCCCCTGGGGTAGCTTAGAGTTTCACAGGTTTAGTACATTTTCTTCATACTGGCATGCAGGCAGACATGGTACTAGAAAAGAATATGAGAACTCTACACCTTGATCTACAGGCAGTAGAAGCAACTGTATGCTACACTAGTCCTGGCTTGAGCATAGGAGACCTCAAAGCCCAGTCCCACTGTGACACACTTGATCCTAAAAGGTCACAACTACACCAACAAAGCAAAATCTGCTAATAGTGCCATTGCCTTTTGGGGCCATTTTCTTTCAAACCACCATAGCAAGGCTAGTTATACAATGTGTGGGTTGAAAATAAAAGGTGGACATTTATTTATTCTCTTTGTGATCTGTCTTGGACAGTATACGTGCTTTGTAATATCATTTCCCACAGGCAATACAACATTCTACTTTTATGGTATGTCTCTTTCCCAAGTCAGTATTTCCATAGCTCAGAGTAGAAAACTATGGTAGGCTCTGTTCCCAGCCATGATGAGTATCTGCTTTCACTGTAAGTAGAAAGTTTAGTAACCTCCCTTGAATGTGCCATGTTGATCCTTGTCTTCAACAAAGACAGCTACCACCAAGCTGCTCACACAACTAATTGATCTATAAAATCTAATCCTCTCTTTACTGCAGAAAAGCATATAACAAGTACAGAACTGTCATGGAAACATGATGGAATACCCAGGTTCTCAAGAGAAGAGAATTAGAAGTGTAGAATACATGTGAGGGAGGCAGCATGAGGCTCACACAGCCCATCACAAATCTAGACTGATGAAACATTACATAACACAAGTATATTCAAAGATAGAAATGCTAAGACTTTTTTTTTTTAACATAGCAATCCAGGGTTGGGGAAATGACTCAATTCATAAAGTGTTTGCTGTGCAAGCATGAGAACCTGAGTCTGGACCACAAGCTCACAGGTGAAAGCAGGGTATAATGGCATGCACTTGTTACCCTAGTGATGGAAGGGAGCAGATATGGGTAGATCCTGGGGACTCATTGAAGCTGCAAACTCCAGGATCAATGAGAGAAAGTGTCTCAAAAAATGAGGTGCAGGCGGGCGGTGGTGGCACAAGCCTTTAATCCCAGCACTTTGGAGGCAGAGGCAGGCAGATCTCTGTGAGTTTGAGGCCAGCGTGGTCTACAAGAGCTAGTTCCAGGACAGGCACCAAAGCTACAGAGAAACCCTGTCTCGAAAATCAAAAAAAAAAAAAAAAAAGGTGCCGATGATAAAAGAGGTCACGATGTTCTATTGGTACACATCCCTCTGTCCTACTTTCATAAACACACACACACCTGCACAGACATGGCACGCACGCACGCGCGCGCGCGTACACACACACACACACACACAGAGAGAGAGAGAGAGAGAGGCAGAGAGAGAGAGAGAGAGAGAGATTAAAAAGACAGAACAGCAGTGTGTGTTGATGCAACATTGCAATCACAGTTCTTGTGTGGCAAAATCTAAAGCTCTACTGGACTACCTACTGAGACCATGTGTTACACAGGAAATCTGTTTATCAGTGGAAATTACAGTACATTGATCTCCTAGCAAGACTGCTTCTTGGGACTGAAGTGAGCCCTGCTTTGTGTTGCACTTGTGGCAAGAAATTGGTCTGGGTGACAGGGCCACAGTGGGGTCAGGTCTTGAGAATCCTTTTAGCTTTAAATGAACTGGCATTTAATGAAAACTTTAGTCTTTTAAAAATATATCTCGTGTGTTTTGTTAACTCTATTTTTTTTTTTTTTTTTTGCTAAATGATCATGTTGTTTTGACACTTGGAAGACATTAACACTTTCAAGTGGTTTCGATGAGAAGGGTCTGCTGACTTCCTTTACTTCATCATATCCTAGTATTATGATAAAGGCATGTATTTTACTTTCATACATTTATCGGTGATCCCATTATTATACTGTAATTATTCCTTCAAGACAGAAACCAAGTTCCATGACCCAATAAGGAACTACTTTACGTCATCTAGAACAATAAATCTGCAGCATGTGACTGTTAACTGCAAACTGAAGTTCCTCAAGGGGCTCACCATAGCATCTGTAGTCCCATTTTAAAATTTTAGTTAGGAAATTCTCTCTGTTTCTCCCCTTCTCTCTTTCTCTCTTACACACACACACACACACACACACACACACACACACACACACTTTAACCTCAGTTCTTTTTTAAATGAAGCTTGCTTCTAGTAGTACCTCTATCTTCACAAATGGCTAAATGGATTATACAATTGTGTAAATTGAATTGACTTCATTTTTTTCTGATTTTATAGAAAAAATATAGGTTTTTAAAGTAATGTTTTAGAACTTAAAAATCTTAAGACAGATTTAATCATTTGAAACTTGATCATGAAGCCTAAAAATTTTAATTAGTACCAATGCAAGTGTAGCCATTTTATTGAACACTATACTATGTATGTCTGAAAGCATTTTCAACTTACCCCATTAGATACTTTTCAACTCATTTGCAGTGTTGAAATTATTATTGTTTTCATTTTGCAGAAAAGGAAACTGAAACACAGCAGAACTAAAAAAACTTGCTTTAAAAATTAATTAGATGCAATTTTATCAATACTTGAGTTCCTTTTATCTATCTTGTTATGTCATTGGTACCAAATGTCCAGTATTTGAAAAAAATTATTCTGGATTCTACTGCTCTTTACTTCTTTATTTGTTAGCTTGTCTGTTTAAAGTTTTAAACCTTTGTAATTTTTTTTGAGGTGACTAAAAGGGATACAGATGCAGGGTTTCAATACAGGAAGTCTGTTTTCACTCACAGCCTCTGGAGTTCAGTTTTATGTCATGGGTCAGGGAGTAGTGATGAATTTGGTATGAGAGTTGTTGATTTATGGCTCTAAAGAAATCTTACTCTAAAACTTTTTGCCTCTTTGGGATTTCAAACATACCAGTCTCTGTGGATAAATCTCCACACCAGTGTTATTTGGACACAGTTGGGCTAACAACTGCAATCTATTGTATCTTTCAACATTCATTGAGTGAGCATGAATCCTAAAGATGTGGGTTGGACCCCTCTTAATCTGGTAAGCTAGATTCAATGTTTCTGACCAATCTTGTGGGCCTCATCAGTGCTGAGTCCAAAGTACCAGGTTAGTTAGTGGCCATCTGGTCTTCGATGTGGCTTCAAGGGTTGAAACCATCCAGCTAATTGTTCTCAGCCCTTCATTGCCACCTACAGCAGTTATCACACCACATCAGTTTCACATAAAAAGCAGAGTTGCCGGGCGGTGGTGGCGCATGCCTTGAATCCCAGCACTCGGGAGAAGAAGGCAGGCCGATCTCTGTGAGTTCGAGACCAGCCTGGTCTACAAGAGCTAGTTCCAGGACAGGCTCCAAAACCACAGAGAAACCCTGTCTCGAAACAAACAAACAAACAAAAAAGCAGAGTTATTTTGTTGTTGTTCTGGCTATTTCAAAAAGCTCAGGAATATTTGGATAAGTCTGCCCTGTGTTTATGCAATACCTCCCTCTCTTCCAACGGTCTATGGTTTACTTTAATACAACTTAAAAAAAAATGACTTCCACAGATGATTACAAAGCTCATTGTGTAACAGGATACATTGCTCTATATACTCAGCTATCAAAATATGACATAGTTTTGTATCATACATAAAGTTAAAGGAACATCTGAAAGACTTATTCTATCTGAAAAAAAGATAATCTATCTGTATGCTATAGAAATAATGACATTAGACATTTGGCTACAATGTTCTTCATAAACCTTTATGAAGCCTCATTGGCTGATGAACTAGAAGCATTGATTCTAAAGATAACCTTTGACACAAATCTCAAAGATAATATTAATTTAGGCTGCAGTGTGGGCAGCTGTAATATTTATGTCACAAAGTTAATTTAGGATATGTTTATTGTATTCTGTTTTTGTTTAAGTGATTCTGTGCTTAGTTCTACAAATTTTATATACTTTTTTCCTGAAATGTTTCAATTTATAGGCCTGAGATGATAATGTTTCCTAAGCAATTAGCAAGTATTTTATAATTTCAAATAGTTCATGACTTTCCAATTCAAGATAGTTCCTTTCGGCATTTTGTTTATTTTGAGCCATAAATATCTAAGAAAAACAGTTGTGGAGAAGGACTCTAACCTGCTCTCCTCTGTATAAAAACTGACCTCAAAATCCCCATGAGAAAATTTCTCCATATACCCAGAAAGAGAAGAACACCTTTCCACCAAAGGTTGAAAATCAAGCCAGAAATGAACCTGCAGAAGAAAACTGAAATAAGTCCCATTTTCACTATTTTCCTCCCACAAATGTCCCGGTCACTGTCTATGTTTCCAACACATGTGTTTTTATTGAAAATAATTTTTATAGAATATATTTTGATTTCTGTCTCCTCTCTCCCAATTCTAAATCCTCTCCATCTTTTCACCCACCCAAATCTACTCCCCCTTTCTCTTCCTCCCTCTCTCCCTCTCTCTTTCTCTCTCATTCTTTTTTCTTTATTTCTCCTTAGAAGATAAAAAAACAAAGAAAAGAAGAATTGAAAACCAACAAATACAAAACACTCACACCAAAAACCATGAAAACCCCAAATTGAAAACCACAATATCCAAGCCCCCCCACAAAGCAGTTAAACAAAAAACTATATAAATACAAAAAGCAATATAAGACAAAACATCTATAAAATGGCTTTGAGTTTGTTAGGTGTAGGGCCTGTATTTAGTATATACATACAGTGAGACCCCCATTGGAGAAAACTAGTTTTTTCTTTGCAAGCAATTGCTGATTTGAAAAAGCTTCTGAGTAACGGGTGGGAACCTGTGTCTATTCCTCCCTCTCAGCACCTGGAACCCATCTTGCTTGAATATGTACTATTCCTGTGTATGCTGCCAGAGGCTCTGAAAGTTCATGTGGTGTCAGTTCTTTTGTGTCTGGAAGACAAGGTTTCTTTGTTGTCATCCATCCCTTCTGGCTCTAAGAATCTTTCTGCCTCCTTTTCTGTATAAGCTCTCTGTGAACCAGAGATGGGAAGTATTTGATGGAGACATTCCAATTATGACTGTGTGTATCCCAAAGTCTTTCATTTTCTTCACATTGTCTAGTTGTGGACCTCTGTGCTAGCTCCCATCTACTTCAAGAAGAAGCTTTTCTGATGACATATGAAGGAGAAACCGACTTACAGTTATAGCAGAATGTCATTAGAAATCATTTTGCTGTTATGTATCTTTAGTAGAAAAATAGTATTTGATTTTCCCCAGGCCCATATCTACAGTTTGTTGTGTGTAGAACACATCTTATTATCTTGCTATTTCTTTACAGATTTTATTTCTTTGTCCAAATTATACGTATGCTTTTCTGCTCTGTTACTTTTTCATATTTTCATAGTAAGTATGTATTTTATGAGTAAGTGAGTATGTATGTGAAATCATCACATTAAGCATTAACTACTAGCAGTTTATCTCATGTTGTTTTAAAGGTGAAGGAAGCATCACAAGATGGCATGCTCATTTTCTGTTGTGAAAAGAGAATATCTAAGCCTGGTTAGTTTACAAAGGAAAGAAAAGTATGGAGCTTGCACTTTGGCAGCTACATCTGGCTAAAAGCTTATGTCAATTTATAGCAGAAAAACATAGATGGCCAAACAGGTAAATACTGGGAAATAAAAAAGAGCCACGGATAATTTATAACAGCTAGTTGAACTCATAATTCTATGATTATATTAATCTCTTTTAGATATGAAACCCTCACCTAATGACTCAACACCTCTCAATATGAGGATATTGAGTTGTATTTATAGGACATCCCTAAGCCATGTCTTTGTTTTTTCACTGTCATGAAATAAGCAAAAAGAATTTTAAGTAATTTAATAACCAAAAACTTGAAATTCTTCAACTGTCATAATATTTAGGCAAACTATAATTTGTTGTTTGACATAGGTGGATAATTAATATTTTCCCACTTATTTGTTGCTAGTGTCTCAGTAAGTGTGGGTCTTTCTTCAATTGCCCATGTTTTCATATACAAACACTGAAATCCTATAAATCCTGCTGAAATGGTTCCTACTGCTTCACAGTCATTCCCCCAGGACTCAACTTACTCTGTGACAGCTTATTTAAAAAACCTTCCTTGAATAAAATTCTCAATTCCCACCTGTTCCCAGACAAGTTTATACCTTCTTCTAATTACTTCCTCAGGATCCTGTGTTTAGCCAAATTATCCCACTGGACATATTTTCTGAATTTCTTATATTTCTCCCCAAATAGATTATTAGCTCCTTGGGGGACAGAAACTGGAGTTTCTGTAGCATAGTGTCCAGCATTTAAAAGAGATGTTAAATATTTGATAGGCTTGGAAATGAAGATGAGAATAGGTTGTGGGTCTTAATATTACCCTTGGCCACACTTTATGTGGTCCCTATACTACTTATATTTTCTTTCTAGCCTTATCTTCTCTATTTCCTCATGTAGAGTGGTATACATGGGCAGAAACAAATATTGCTTTCATTTCTCTATATCTGGGCTGTATCCTTGTAAACTCCAAAACATATTTGGTTGGTACATTTTTCTTTTCTTTATTTGTTTTTGGTTGCCTCTACCTTTTCCATGGTATAATTGCCCAAAACATTGTCAAGAAAAGATTATGGAGCACATTGCAAAACATTAATAGTTTTCCAGAAATTTAGTAACAAACCTATAAAGAAGCTATTGTTTAAAAATAGTCAGGAAAGACTGTGTAGCTCTGTCCATTCTGATTTTATTAGGTATTTGAGAGTTTTCTATATGTTTTGGACATAGTTACCCATTTCAAATATTCACAAATAAACCATGCTTCCCTACGCCCATGTTTTCCCCACCAAGTCCAATCTTAACTGTTGTAATATTCTCGGATGTGTGGTCGTCCACTTGAACATCATTATCTTACGGGGGCTACACTGTTAAAGAAATCTGCCTCTCCTTCTCCAAACAACTAACAATGTCCAATTGCCCCATTACTAGGAGCAGGAATTCTGACCCTACTTTCTGCTCCAAGCTGGAATTTGGTCTGTCTTGGACTTGCACAGGTTTTATCGGTGCTGCCCTAACCATTGTGAGTTCATAGGTGTGCCTGTGCTGCTACATCCAGAAGACAGTGTTTCCCTGGGTTCATTAACTGCCTCAGACTCTTGCATTCTTTGTAGTCACTCTTCCACGGTGATTGCTGAGCCTTAGGAGGAGGGGGTATGCAGCAGGCTTTCTTGGACCACCAGCCCCCTCAAACATGACATGGAGACTTATTATCAAGTAAGAAAGCTTATCCTTAGCTTAGGCTTGGTTCTAGCTAGTTTTTATTAAAAAACACACACACATTAATCCATATCTATTAATATATGTGCTTTCCTGAGGCTTGTTGACCTCATCTACTTTCTGTCCATTTTGCTTTTCTGCTTCTGTTTCTACTTCATTGGCCCCCAACTGGCCCATGTCTGGCTGGGTCCCCTTTTCTCTCTGTCCACTAGCTGGGCCTTTTCCTCCTCTGCCTAAGTATTGGCCAGTCAGCTTTTTATTTGACCTATGAGATATCTTAGGCAAATAAGATAAAGCAACAACACATTTACATAGTTAAACAAATGTAGCACAAACAAGTGCAATACATTTTTATATAGTCAAACAAACATTTTATTCCATGACAGGGGTATGGTATATATGCTGCATTTAGTACAGAACTTTTCAAACTCTTTTCTCTTCACTTTGGCTAGTTCTGAGTCTCTGTGTTAAACACCATATACTATAAATAGAACTTCTTAGATAAGGTTTGATAGATGCACCTCTCTCTCTCTCTCTCTCTCTCTCTCTCTCTCTCTCTCTCTCTCTATCCACCTATCTATCTATCTATCTATTGATAATTCATTGGTTCAATACTATGTACATACATGAAAATGATGGTAGTGGGTTCTCCCATAGGACATGTGACTCATCAAGCCATAGTTTTCTTCACAGGATAATGGTGCAACGTTAGCATTTCATCTTGCTCCATAAGACTTTATTCCAGTCAGAAAGCGGTTGGTTGGTGGCTCCCCAGACATTTGTGCCACTACTGTACCAGTGAGCATATATTGCTAAAATAAGTCAATATTGTAGCTTGCAGGGGCCATATCTTAGCATAATTTGGTTATTATCTTTTTGTAGTGTGTGTAGCATCTTCTAGTAGCATGAAAGCTAACCAGAAAGCATAAAACATCTAATTTGGTATAAGCTTGATTTTTTCATGATTTATGACAAAGTAATGTAGTTACTTTTTGTTGTGGGATTCCCCACTGTATGTTTGTGACTATGCTTTATTAACATTGATTAATAAAGAAGCTGCTTTGGCCTATGGCAGGGCAGAATAGAGTAAGGCAGGAAAAGTAAACTGAATACAGGGAGAAAGAAGACAGAGTCAGGGAGATGCCATGTAGCTGCTGAAGTAGAAATACTCTGGAACCTTTCCAGTGGTAGGCCACAGCTTCATGGTGATACATAGATTAATAGAAATGTGTTAATTTAAGATGCAAGAGCTTTCTCGAAAAACACATGAACCATTGGCCAAACAGTGCTGTAATTAATATAATTTCTGTATGATTATTTGGACCTGGATAGCAGGGAAATAAGTGCATTCTCAGTTTCCATTTTGTATTATAATGCCTTACTAGACACCATAGACTAAAAATAATAAACCTCATACAAAGAATAGGTTTCTTACTTTGGTGTTGTTGCCAGTGAGGTCCCCCACACACTGAAACATCACAGGTATTGTATTGCTTTTACCATTGATTACCCTCTGTCCTTTTATAAGCATTACAAGATATCATATATATGAAGGTATGTAAAAAATATACAGATAATATGTAAACCAGTTCATTTAAGTTACCCATCTCATCCATATTTGCCTGCAATTATTTGAACATAAATCTATAGGTGAAGTTACTCATTGTCTGAAGTGCTTATTTTGAACCAAAGAAATTGTGTTCTTTGTGAATGTCACGAATGAGGATTGCTGGCCACTGCCATGGTCTATGTACACATAGTTTACACAGATACACTAATGAGTAAATAATGCATTGCTGTCGTTTATCTTTTAGGTTCTCCTTCTCAATTTTTCTTTAATATCTCATTGAAAAACTACTTCAATTGATCCTTAAAATCACTACGGAATACATTTGTTACAAACAACACGGGTGTCAAAGTTAGGATGCTATGAGGAATCTGTAATGCATGGTAATTATTATGAATATGTTGAATGGTTTTCTTGAATTGTAGCATACCTTAATAAAAATCTTACAAATATTTTCTTAAGTAAACCAGTCAATTACAGTTCATTTAATGTTATAGAGTATAGTCAACTTTATGTATTAATTTTTGTTTAATTATTTTCAGGGTTATTTTCCTAATATAGATACCATACCTAGGAGTCCTATTCTAGGCACTCAGGTAGCCTTTGGAAATTGGAGTGTGATAATCTATTTGTTGCTCAGCATGTTTATGGTACACAGTACTTTAAATTGAATATATTTGCAATTCCCCTTTGTATTTTTATGAAACTATTTTTTTTATTTTCCCATTCTTCCTTGACTGACAGGTTCATTTCTCTTGTACGTGTTTCTGTTGCTAAAAACTGTTATTCAATAGCCAGAGAAATTAGAAATTAGTTTTTTTTCTTTTTGGGGGAATGTGTTTGCTTCTACCTTTATTTTGCTTTAAGTTACAGGAAAGCACATTTTCTAAATGGCTAATTTGCAGACTAAAAGTGAATTTCAAAATTACAGTTAGTAGAGGTGATCACCTGCTAATCATAGACACTTATGTCAGTGTAAGGTCATTTGTACATTCCTCTTGTTGGCTGAAGTCTTTTCATAGCATTCAAATGGAGGACAATGTTTTTCTTACTCAGCTTTGCTACCTATTTGAGAACTATTTAAATTGTATAAAAGTGAAAAAAATTGAAATTAAAATTGGTTGGCAGTTTTATAAGTAAATAAGTACTGCTTTCTAACCGGTGCCCCCCTTCTTTGCAGACACCTATCCATTAGCTGTCCTGGATCGGGGCAGCTGATTTGGTCTAGAACATTCTGGTCCGGAGTGTTCTTTAGGAGCTCTTGTCATGCTACTTCTTTATCTTTGTATAACAAACATGCCCTCTTCTAACAGCTCTATAGACTGTTTTAGGCTTCTTATCTTTTCTGGTTAGAAATAGGTTTTAATGACAAGGTGTGAATTTGATTGGTTATTTCAAGTTCTAGCTTTGTCTACTTTTCCTCACCATCCTTCTTAGAGCAACAAAGATTTTTCTCAGATCTGAGAAAGAAAGAAATGACAGTTTTGTATGCTTGCAGGTCATGACAGAGGCTTTCAGATTTAGGTTTCTTAAATTTGAACAGTAGTTACTGATGATGGTGAGGACAGAAATAGTTAGACTATCCCAAATTTTGCATCTTATATATAAACACTCAGCCATGTTTATTGTTTCTGCTTCATCATGCCAGTCATTGTACCTAGAAAACAGTTAGATATGCCCAACACACTTTTATTGTTGTTGTCTGTGCACTCAGACACTTCTTAATAGTTCTTCCACAAAGGTTAGCCAGCTTTCCTTCCTTCTCACCTTGACCATCACTCTCATAGACAACCATTCCTTGTAGGGCAGTCTACCTTTAAACACTCTCTGCATGCCAGTCTGAACCTGGACTGTCTGAATACTCAGTACTGAGATGGTTTGTGTTGCACATGCCTGGTTGCCTTTTTTCTAGTAATTAACCTTATCCCCTTCAGTTCCCACCCCATTTTCTTCCTCTTTGAAAACCTTTGTTTAGCAGCTCTAATAAATTATTTTAATTTTTTTTCTTGGGTTGATATTTATACATTAAGTTGCCATTGCTACAATTTCATTATAGGTGTTTGTTTTCATATCCTATCTTACCTGCAAAACATTAGATTACAAAATCTGTAAGGATTGAGATATCACATTTCACTATCCTTTAAAATCTTTAAGGCCTTTAGAGGTATAACAATTCTGCTTCTCTTCTCCTTCAATTCACTAAAGAAAAAGATGCAAATATTTTCCCTCTAGGGAAGTTGTGGAAAGAATTTTTTCAGTGGCTAATGATTTATACTTTGGGATTAATGGTCCATATGAATCTATTAACTAATATCAGGAGGAAGAGAGCGTTCCAGTGCAAATCTGAAAGGGATAAACCAGAAAAAGGAAAAATGCTCAGTCTAGGGGACAAGTATGAGATAAAGAAGTGGACCAAGTAATAGGTTCTGTATTGGGGAGATGAATGACAGGTAGGAAGCAGAATGACCCAAATGGGAAGACTCAGGCAGAGCTGTGAGGCTGACCTAGTCAAAGGCCACCAGCAGAGGCCATAGTCTTTGAATCAGGAAATGCTGTAACATACAAACATACTTCCTACATGTTTCTAGCAGAGCTAATCTCCTTGCCTCTGCCAAGGAAGAGAATATTTATCCTTGGTAACATTGGACACCCATGAACTGTCATTCCATTTCTGTTGGCCTTCTAGAACACAGATACCATCCATGTGAATCAAGACTTAGTCATGGCACCAGTATACCATCTCTGAGATTTTTCCTTCAACCCAGATTTCAGATTTTATCTGTATATCTACTCAAATGTCAAAGACATTTTGAAATTAGAATATCCAATTTAGCCTCTGCTCTTCCTATTTACATGGCATCAGTATCCACATACTTTAATCCCCATACATGCAGAAGTCATTCCGGAATACTTGTGTGACATACCCAAAAAGATCAACAGAGAACATTAAAAAGCTAAAAGCATAGCAAAAGAAATTACCAACAAGATTGCAGTATGTCTTAAGTAATGACAATAAGACTACAGCCTGTTTCAGGACTTGGCAGATATTGGAGCATAAAAAAGGAATGGTAGGGAAGACAATGAGTGGTGTGTGGTTGTAACAGAACATATATATGGCTTCTAGTTAGTGACTATGGCCAGCTCACATCATAGTGTGGGGATTCTGGTGGAAGCAGTCTCTCATAGATACTTTCTCTGGCTCCTCAGAATCCCTTTACTGTTTATCAAAGACACAGAACAAAAGAAAAAATAACCCTGCTGCTATAATCTTAGAGAGTGTCCTAGTACATAGAGCAGTTTAGAAAAGGATGAAGAGTAATCTAGGTACCAGAAAAAGGAAAGTGATTATAGTCAGGTATATTTCAAACTCCTATGTTGTTATTGATGGTTTAATGGGAGTTTGTCTCTATCTTCTCTGTAGTTCTTAGCCTTTCTTAAACAAAAATCATAGAAATTTTCTAAGAATATGAAGTACTTTTCAAAGTACAGCTTATAGGGGAAATTATTCAGAAACTTCCAAATTGGAATAAGTACAGGCTGAGTGTGTGTGTATGTTAAAATGACACAAGCTAGGGCCATCAGAGAGGAAGAAGCCTCAGTTAAGGAAATGTTCCATTAGATGCAGCTGTAAAGAATTTTATCAGTTATTGGTCAATGGTGGTCCAGTCTACTTTGGTGGTACCATCCCTGGGCTGATATTCCTGGGTTCTATAAAAGGTGGGCTAACAACCAGTAGATGCAAGCTAGTAAGCAACTCCCCTCCTATGCCCCTGAAACAGTCAAAATCCTGCTCTGTGTGAGTTCCTGCCCTGACATCCTTCAACAGTGAATGGCAATGTGGAAGTGTAAATCAAATAAACCCTTTCCTGAGAAACTGGCTTTTTGTCATGGTGTTTCATCACAACAATAGAAACCCTAAGACAGAAGAGTAGCTGATGATTTCCCCACTTTCTTTATCCAGAGGTGATGTGGGAAGTCCTTCTGTATATGTGTTGCTTTTATTGGTTGATGAATAAAGAAGCTACCTGGACCTATCACAGGGCAGAATATAGAAGGGTGGGAATTCCAAGTAGGGATAGAGGGAGAAAGTAGACAGAGTGTGATAGAAGCCATGTAGCTGCCAAAAAAGACAGATGACTCTTCTGGAGTCTGCTGAAACTTTGCCGGTAGGCCATGACCTCGTTGTGGTGATGCACAGATTAATGGATATGGGTTAGTTTAGAATATAAGAGCTAGCTAGAAAATATGCTTAAGCCATTGGACAAGCAGTACTGCAAATAATATAGTTTCTGTATGATTATTTGAGGTCTGAGTGACAGGGAATGAATGAACAGCCTTGAAGTACATAAAGGCAAACACTGACAGTGGTTGCCCTCATCTCTTCTACACCCAGAAGCCAACATTCTTTCAGGCTTGTTTAATTCTTTGTGAACATGAAGCATTCCTTGAAGATCCACTCTGCAGTGCATGTTCACTCATACACTGACACATAATCAAATGTTTTACTTTGGTTCATTATCATTTCATCAAAATACTTTGAAGGGAAAGTGATTGACAGTACCATGTTAATTCAGTTGAGGACAAACAATCTTCAAAGTACAGTTCCCTCACCTCATGCTGGCTCAACAGTTTGCAATATTGAATTCATAAATTGAGTTACTTCTGCCTCTGACTGACTTTCCTTGAAAGTAGATATTATTCTCTTTTTTTACATAATCAATTATGGATTAAAGTAGGTAACATGAGTTGTTTGCTACAGATCAGTTTCTGTATAAAACCTGAAAGGGGGAATCATAAAGAAGAGAGTGAAGATTTTCTGCTAAATAAAGTTTCTGCTAATAAAATCTAAAAACACTTTTTCTTTAGCTCTTAGAAAACTGCATTTTTTCTCACTCTAAGTTGCTTTAGAAATTCTAACCCAAGAGGTCATTCAGCTTAATTTTTGAAACATGATTTCATTTATTTACATGTGTATTTGTGTGTATGTAACTTTATGTGTGTGCTTGAGCAACATTCCATGGCATGTGTTTAGTGAAAGGATGACTTTGGAGAATTGTTTTCATCCTACTACCATGGGATCTAGGGATTAAACTCAACCATCATGTTTATGTTGAAATTTCCTTTCCATTCTGAGCCATCTCTCTGGACAGCTCCTTGTCGCTATAACTATACACCTAGGTTAATCACCACATTAGAGGAAAAGTTCTTTTGACTTTAATTTTCAGAGCACTCCATCCATAGCAGTTCGGTCCTATTTCTAGGGCACATGGCCTGGAGACATTGTGGCAGGGAGCAGGAAGCCACCTCATAGCAGTTGAGTACAAAGAAAGTGAGCTTTTTTTTTTTTAATCTGAAGATGCTCCTCACCCTAAATTCATTAAGCTCCCAAAATAGATGAATTGTTACAACTGATAACAGCCTTCATGATCAATCACATTCCAAAACAGATTTAAATTATACATATTTACAAATCCAGTCCTACAGAAAGTACTAGAAAGAAAATCCCAACCCAAGAAAGCTAACTGCATGCCCACAAAAAAATAAAACCCCACAGGCAACTGATAACCCTCCACCAGCATAATGCAAAGAAGGAAAACACACAAACACACTACCGAAAAATAATCAGAATTAACAACTGGTTGTTAACATCACTTAATATCAATGGACTCAATTCACAGATAAAAAGACCCAGGCTAAGAGAATATATACATAAACAGGATCCAGTCTTCTGCTATATACAAGAAACACACCTCAACCGCAAAGACAGAGACTACCTCAGAATAATGGGTTGGGAAAAAGTTTTCCAATCAAATGAACCTAAGCAACAAGCAGGAGTAGCTATCCTAATAGCTAACAAAATAGATTTCAATCTAAAATCAATTAGAAGAGATGGAGAGGGACACTTAATACTCATAACAGGAACAATTCATCAAGATGAAGTCTCAACCCTGAATATCTATGCCTCTAATATAAAAGCACCCACATATGTAAAGGAAATGTTACTAAAACTTAAATCACACATCAAACCTCACACACTAATAGTAGGGGACTTCAAAACTCCACTCCCTCCAATGGACAGGTCAATCAGACAGCAACTTAATATAGAAACAAGAGAGCTAACAGATGTCATGAATCAAATGGGCTTAACATCTATAGAACATTCCACCCAAACATGAAAAAATATACCTTCTTCTCAGTACCTCATGGAACCTTCTCTAAAACTGATCACATACTTGGCAACAAAACAAACCTCTACAAATACAAAAAATGGGAGTAACCCTCTGTGTCTTATTGGATCACCTTGGATTAAAGTTAGAATTTAAGAACAATTCTAGTCTTAGAAAGCCTACAAATGCATGGAAATTAAACAGTGAACTACTGAACCACCCCTGGATCAAGGAAGAAATAAAGAAAGAAATTAAAGACTTTTTTGAATTCAACGAAAATCAAAGCACAATGTATCCAACCTTTGGAACACTATGAAATCAGTGCTAAGAAAAAAGTTTATAGTACTAAGTGCCCACATAAAGAAAATGGAGAATTTTATTTATTCATATTAGTGACTTAACAGCACACCTGGAAGCTTTAGAACAACAAAAAAAAGCAGACTCACCTAGGAGGAGTAGAATACAGGAAATAATTAAATTGAGGGCTGAAATCAACAAAATAGAAACAAAGAGAACAATATAAAGAATCAATTAAACAAAGAGCTAGGTTTTTTTTGTTGTTGAGAAAATCAACAAGATAGACAAACCCATATCGAAACTTTTCAAAAGGCAGAGTGAGAACATCCAAATTAACAAAACCAGAAATAAAAAGTGTGACATAACAGCTGAGGATGTGCAGAGATTCACTCGGTCATACTACAAGAATCTGTACTGCACAAATTTGGAAGATTTAAAAAATGGACAATTTGTTTAGATAGATACCCATACACAAAAATTAACTCAAGACCAGGTGAACAATTTAAATAAACTTATAAACTGCAAGGAAATAGAAGCTGTCATAAAAAAACCTCCCAACCCAAAAAAGCCCAGACCTGGGTGGTTTTAGTGCAGAACTCTACCAAAACTTCCAAGAAGAGCTAATACCTACACTCCTCAAAGTTTCCACATCATATAAATAGAAGGGATATTGTCAAACTCTTTTTATGAGGCTATAGCTACACTGATACAAAAATCACACAAGACTCAACCAAGAAAGAGAATTACAGACCAATCTCACTCACCAATATGGATGCAAAAATACTCAATAAAATTCTGGCAAACTGAATCCAAAAACACATCAAAAGAAATCATCCACCATGATGAAGTCAGCTTCATCCCAGAGATACAGGGCTGGTTCAGCATATGAAAATTTATCAATGTAATGCAGCATATAAATAAACTGAAAGAAAAAACCATATGATCATTTCATTAGATGCTGAAAAAGCATTTGACAAATCCAACATCTCTTCATAATAAAAGTCTTGGAGAGATCAGGGTTTCAAAATACTTTTCTAAATATAATAAAAAAAATATACAGCAAGCCAACAGCCAAGATCAAATTAAATGGAGAGAAGTTCAAAGCAATTCCACTAAAATCAGGGACAAGACAAGGCTGTCCTCTCTCTCCATATCTCTTCAACATAGTTCTTGAAGTTTTAGCGATAATACTACGACAAAAAAGGAGATCAAGAGGATTCAAATTGGAAAGGAAGAAGTCAAACTTTAGTTATTTGAAGATGATATGATATTGTATATAAGTGACCACAGAAACTCTACCAGAAAACTCCCACAGCTAATAAATACCTTTAGTGAAGTGGCAGGGTACAAGATCAACTCAAAAAAAAAAAAACAGTAGCCTTCCTATACGCAAATGATAAGGAAGCTGATAGTGATAAAGAAGCTGATAGGGAAATCAGAGAAACATCACTTTTCACAGCAGTCACAAATAACATAAAATATTTTGGGGTACTACTAACCAAAGAAGTGAAAGACCTATTTGACAAGAACTTTAGTCTTTGATGAAAGAAATTGAAGAAGATACCAGAAAATTGAAACATCTCACATGCTCTTGGAAAAGTAGGATAAACATAGTAAAAATGGCAATTCTACCAAAAGCAATCTATAAACTCAGTGCAATCCCCATAGAAATCCCAACACAATTCTTCATAGTCCTTGAAAAAACAATAATCAACTTCATTTGGAAAAACAAAAAACTCAGAATAGCCAAAACAATCCTGTACAATAAAGGAACTTCCTGAGGCATTATCATCCCTGACATTAAGCTCTGTTGCAGAACTACAGTAATGAAAACAGCTTGGTATTGGCATAAAAACAGAGAGAATGACCAATGGAATAGAATCGAAAACCTGGATATTAATCCACACAACTATGAACACCTGAATTTTGTCTAAAAAGCTAAAAATTATACAATGAAAAAAGAAAATATCTTCAGCAAATGGTGCTGGCATAACTGGATGGCAACATGTGAAAGAATGAAAATAGATCTGCATCTATTGCCGTGTACCAAACTGAAGTCCAAATGGATTTAAGGCTTCAATATAAACCCAACCACACTGAACCTGATAGAAGACAAAGTGGAAGTAGTCTTCAATGCATGGGCACAGGAGTCCACTTTCTAAATATAACACCAGTAGCACAGAAACTGAGAGCAACAATAAATAGATAGGACCTCCTGAAACTGAGAAGCTTCTGTAAAGCAATGGACACAGTCATAAGATAAAAAGGCAGCCTAATTAATGGGAAAGATCTTCACCAACCCTGCATCAAACAAGGGACTGATCTCCAAAATATATAACTCAAGAAACTAGACATTAAAATTATAAATAACCCAATTGAAAATGGGGTACTGAACTAAACAGAGAATTCTCAACAGAAAAATTTCAAATAGCCAAAAGATACTTAAGGAAATGTTTGACATTCTTAGCTATCAGGAGAATGTAAATCAGAACTACTTTGAGATATCATCTTACACCTGTGAGAATGGCTAAGATCAAAAACACTAATAATAGCTTATGCTGGAGAGGATGTGGAGTAAGGGGAACACTCATCCAATGCTGGTTGGCATGCAAACTTGTACAACCACTTCGAAAATCAGTATGGCAGTTTCTTAGAAAATTGTGAATTTACTTAACTCAGGATCCAGCAATACCACTCTTGGGCATATACTCAAATGATGCTCAATCATACTACAAAATCATTTGTTCAACTATGTTTATAGCAGCATTATTTGTAATAGCCAGAACCTGGAAACAACCTAAATGCCCATCAACTGAAGAATGAATAAAGAAAATGTGAAACATTTACACATTAGAGTATTACTCAGAGGTTAATAACAATAATATCTTGAATTTTGCATGCAAATGGATGGAATTAGAAAACACTATCCTGAGTGAGGTAACTCAGACCCAAAAAGATGAATATGGTATGTATTCACTCATAAATGGATACTAACTATAAACAAAGGACATTGAGCCTGTAGTTCATGATCCAAGAGAAGCTAAGTAATAAGGTTAACCCAAAGAAATTATATGGACCCACCTTGAAATTGAAAACAAACCGTATTGACTGGCAGGTTTGGGAGCATGATGATGGTGGGAAAGGGGTGGGTAGGAACAAAAGAGGAGGGAAGAGGAGAAGGGTAAAGGAGAACTTGAGGGAATGGGGTGATTAAGATGAAGGGGTGAGATGAGAGCAAGGAGAGAGATATCTTGATTGAGGGAGCCATTATAGGATTAGCAGAAACCTGGCTCTGGAGAAATTCCCAGGAATCCAATAGGATGACCCCATCTATAACCCTGGGTAATAGAGTAGAGGAGGCCTAATCTTAACTTGCCCTCTAGTCAGACTGATGTTTATCTTAAGTATCACCATAGAAAATTCATCCAGCAACTGATGGAGGCAGAGACAGAGACCCACATCCGAACACTGGGCAGAGCTCCCAAAATCCTGTTGAAGAGTGGAGAAAATGAGAATATGAGCAAGGAGGTCAAGACCATGATGGGTTCACCTGCTGAAACAGTTTGCCTGAGCTAATGAGAGCTCACCAATTCCAGCCAAACTGGGAAGGAACAAGCATAGGACTAAACTAGTCCCTCTGAATGTGGTTGTCAGATGTATGGCTGGAGCAGACTCAGTGGCCACTGGCAGTGGCACCAGGATTTATCCTTACTGCATATACTGTCTTTTTTGGGATCCGATTCTCTTTGGATGTATACCTTGCTCAGCCTAGATCTAGTAGGGAGGGCCTTGGACCTTTTACAAGGCAATGTGCCTTTCCCTCTCTGAGAATTAGATGGGGGTTGGGTGGCAGCGTGTGCGGAAGGAGTGGAAGGAGAGGAGAGAGTGGGAACTTGGATTAATATTTTCTTAAAATTTCTATCAAATAAAATATAAAAGTAGATTCTATTATCTACCTTTTTAGTACATTGTATCTATATTCTTCCTTTTTTCTTTCCAGAGTAGATTCAGTAATCTACCCTTTTATCTTATCATACCTGTATCCCCTATTTTTATTCTCAAAACAAGAATTCTGAATCTAATCTCCTTTGCTCAACTTTCCTCCTAGTCATAACCAATAACAGTTTGTAACCACCCTCCATTAGAAAGGCAAATATTCATAACCCATTGAATGACCAAAAAACTACTTACCTTCTTTTGAATGTGGGCATAGTATTTTTAAATTTTCTTCCTGCTGTCTGAACGCAATGGTGTCTTAGTGGATCCTGAAAGGAAAAATTTGGTGGATTAGTTGGGAGAGGTAGCTGCATTATTTGATGTCCAGTCTCTGCGTAATGGGAAAGTGCAGGACTTGACTCAAATCATGGTTAGAGTCTTCTGTTTGAGTGGATCTACTTAGCTAGCCACCTCAAATTTTTTCTGACAAGATTGTAGTATAAAAGCTGATCTTTAGGTGGACTTTCCCACCTTAGTGGGATTATCATAGTCCTGGAAGAATATTCCTTGAAAGGCCTAATCCTCATTTTAGAGACTTTAAAAATCACTGTTAGGTGTGCTCATGGTTCACTGCAGAAAACTGATAGAGACTCAAACCCAAAATCATGTACAGGAAGGTAGACGAAATCTTTTGCTACGGTTAGTTAATACTCTATTTGTACCTTTATACCTTGGCAATGCTTAAGCATCATGGGCAGTCTGTTTATTGCATTTCTCCAATAGTTCCTAGCCTGTGCAGTACTAGATGCTTGTCTTATTTTCATACCCATGATTCCACAGTCTTTTTTATTCTGTCTCATCAGCAGGTTTACTTTCATACCAAGGTTTTTGCTTACTTACAAAACTCTGTTTACCATGGACTGCAGCTCATTTGGACTTTCAGCAAATAGTGCTATGCTGTTGGTAAAGTACAGGTTATTGATTTGCACACCACCTTTCTGCACACCAATCTCCTTATCTTCAAGAGCTGTTGCTATTATTAATTCTGGAAATATAGTAGAGAGTATTAGTAAGAGGACACATCCCTGTAACACACCTACAATTGTCTTAATCTGATCACTTATTTCTCCACAAACTTTGACTGATGCAAAGGTATCTTTCTTTCTTTTATAAATTTTTTATTGAGTTCTACATTTTTCTCTGCTTCCTTTCTAGTCTTTCTCCTCCCCTTCTGCCCTCCCCCAAGGTCCCCATGCTCCCAATTTACTCAGGAGATCTTGTCTTTTTTTTTACTTCCCATGTAGATTGGATGTATGTATGTCTCTTTAAGGATCCTCATTGTTGTCTATGCTCTCTGGGATTGTGATTTGTTTTCTTTGCTTTGTTATTAAAAACCAGTTATGAGTGAGTACATATGATAATTATCTTTCTGGGTTTGGGTTACCTCAATCAAATGATGTTTTTTAGCTCCATCCATTTTCCTTCAAAATTCAAGATGTCACTTTTTTTCTCCTGTGTAGTACTCCATTGTGTAAATTACCACATTTTCCTTATTCATTCTTTGGTTGAGGGGCATTTAGGTTGTTTCCAGGTTCTTGCTATGACAAACAGTGCTGCTATGAACATAGTTGAGCACATGTCCTTGTGGCACGATTGAACATCCTTTGGATATATACTCAAAAGTGGTATTACTGGGTCTTGAGGAACGTTGTTTCCTAATTTTCTGAGAAATCAACACACTGACATCCAAAGGGGCTTTACCAGCTTTCATTTCCATTAGCAATGCAGGAGTGTTCCCTTTACCCCAGAAAGCCTCCAGTATAAGGTGTCATTAGTGTTTTTGATCTTGGCCATTCTTATAGGTATAAGATAGAATCTCAGAGTTGTTTTGATTTGCGTTTCTATGATGACTAAGCATGTTGAACATTCCTTAAGTGTCTTTCAGCCATTTTAGATTCCTCTGTTGAGAGTTCTCTGTTTATGTCTGTACTCCATTTTCTTATTGGATTTTTGTTCCTTTGATGACCAAAGCAAAAAAAAAAAAAAAAAACCCAGGATGGAAATGGGGTAGGAGTTCCTTCTGTTTGTATGAGATGATCATGTAGCTTTTTTCTTTCAGTTTGTTTATATGGTGAATAGATACTTTGGATATCACTATGGCAATTTCTCAGAAAATTAGAAAACAAGCTACCTCAAGACCACTTTTGACTCTATACCCCAAAAAATGCTCAAACATACCACAAAACATGGGATCAACTTTGTTCATATCAACATTATTCAGAATAGTCAGAACCTGAAACAACCTAGATACCTTTCAACCAAAGGAGGGATAAAGAAAATATGCAACATTTACACAGTGGGATATTATACAACATTAAAAAATAGTGGCATATTGAGATTTGCAGGCAAATGGATGGATCTAGAAAAATCCATATTGAGTAAGGTAACCCAGACCCAGAAAGACAAATATAATGTGCCAAATGTAGCATGAAAACTCAAACCCCAGAGACAGATATTGGAGTTGAAGCTGATGATTAGAAAACCAAAGCAGCCAACCACAGCAGAGGCCTTTTGCCTCTACCAAGTCTTCAGACTGAAATGGCCATATCCTGTCTCTGTGAATCTTCAGACCCCACACTCCACACTGAGTTCCTGTTTCTTCCTCTTTATATTCCTCTTTCTTCTCTCCACCCAGTCATATCACTTCTATCTCTACCCTCCTAGTGCTGGGATTAAAGATGTGTGATCCCAAGTGTTGGGATCACCTTTTTGTGAGTTCTGTTTTTCTTTTAGATAGATTCATTCTCTTGTAGCCCAGGGTGGTCATAGAGACCCTTCTGCCTCTGCTTCTTAAATCCTGGGATTAAAGTTGTGTGCTACCACTCCCTGGCCTCTATGGCTGGCTAGTATGGATGTTTTGCCCTCTGATCTTCAGGCAAGTTTTATTTATTAAAACACAAATGATATTCCACCATACCACAAATCAAAATTAAATCAAATTCAGAAAGAAATAATTTAAATAAATCTCTAAACACTAAAAAGAATGGAAGCAGTCATTAAGTCTCCCAGCAAAAAAGAGCCAGAGAATTTCAGTACATTCTATCAGAATTTCAAAGAAGGGCTAATACCAGTATTTCTCAAATTATTTCCCCAAATAGAAACAAAAGGAATATTGTCAAATACAATATTTTTTATGGAGCTACAATTACGCTGACACCTGAACCCACAAAAACTCAGCAAAGAAGGAGAATTATAGAAGAATTTTTTTTGAACATAGATGCGGAAACACTCAATAAGATAATGGTCAACAAAATCTAAAAACACATTTAAAATAGCATCTACCATGATAAATGGGCTTCATCTTAGACATGTAGGGATGGTTCAACATACTAAAATCTGTCTATGTAATCCACCATATAAACAAACTGTAAGAAAAATAGACACATGATCATCTCCTTGGATGTTGAAAAAGTCTTTGACAAGATCCTACACCCTTTAATGATAACAGTCTTGGAGAGATCAGGAATAAAATTTTAGTTTTATTATGTAACTAAACATAATAAAAGCAATATATAGTAAATTAATGGCCAAGGTCATTGACTGGAAAGAAACTCAAAGCAATTTTAATAAAAGCAGAAACAAGCTAAAGCTACTCACTCTCTCCATATCTATCAATCGTATTCAAAGTTCTGGCTAGAGAAATAAGAAACAAATTGATATTATGGGGACACAAATTATAAAAGAAGTCAAAGTATCTCTATTTGCAGATGACATGACTTCTTTTTTCTCATTTAAGTCCTTCCATGGGCCTCACCTTGTTTTTTAAGTTTATACTGATTCTTTAATTTTTTCTATATATATACATACACATATATATATGTAAATATAACCTGATCAACATATAATATTACTTGTTTTTATATGTGTTTTCACAGCTAGCCATTTGATACTTGATAAAAATTTTTAAAAATTAAAGTTGAAAGTAGGAGAAACAAAAGCATCAGCAATCTTCCAAGGCCAGATAACTATCTGTAAAATGTCATCCATAACAATTCTGGTCACTAATTTGCTCTAGTCATAATGCTAACAAATAATAATAATAACCTAAAAATAATATGGGTGAGATACAGAAACAAAACCTTTGTTGTGTACCTGACACTAAAATGAAGCTCTCCAAGAATGTTGTATCCATGACAATTCGGAATAAAATAGAATAGATAACATCAGCCAATTTTGTTTCTCCTAGAAACAGAAACATCCAACCTTCCTCCTGCCCTCAGTGCAAGTTTCTGATAAAATATTTTTATCATTGTTATTAGTAAAGAATGGACTAACTAATTTGTATTACTAGATAAAAGATCAAATGAATGTAATAGGCTGGAGTGATGACTCAACGTTTAAGAGCACTGCCTGCTCTTCCAAAGGTTCAATTCCCAACAACCACAAGTTGCTTCTGTAATGACATCTGGTGCCCTCTTGAGGAAGAGTCCTGGTCAGTCATCTTTATTAACTTAGACCATGAAACTCAATATGGACAAATTCAACAGAATTGCCATAAATGGTCTGCCCATGCATGCAAAAATTTGAAAAGATGGAAGAGTAAATGAATGTAATAGGCAGTACTGTCTTTCATCATTGTTTTTTCTTTAAATAACAGATTAGATGCCCTTCTAAAATCTTTCAGGAAAGTGTTTTGAAAATAATCCAGAGAAAGTATAAGAATTTCAAGACATCCTTTCTTAGTGAAAGCAGATGACAACATTAGGTCATACTATTATATTTACTGCCATGAAATCAGAGAGATACAAGTTTGCTTTTTTGACATGAATGATTTTCAAATATTATTTTATAAAATAAATGTTTTTTCATTGTAACATTATTTTGAAGTCTTGCTTGCTAATGCTTTTTCTGCTTTGCTTCTCTTCTAAAATGTTGATTTAAAACAATAATTCATGATATATGTTGTGTTTACTATGTAGCTATTCATTCCAAGCTAACACATTCCCTCTTAGAGGGAGGAGAGAGTGTCACATGCAGGAAAGCAACATAACATAAAAAACAAAGAAGCAGACTGTTTCAAGACTGGGGAGGTCCTTCCTTATATGTGAGCAATAAGGGATTGCTCACAAAGAGGAGACTCTTCAGTGGAATTGCCTGCAAGTCGCACAGAAAGCTGTACAGATGAAGATTTTATAATGCAAAGTTCAAGCTGCAGAAGACCTACTAGTGATGCAGCTACCTGTGAGTCACCAATGTTCCTATAAGTGACAAAAGTAAACTCCTAAATTCACCCAGGTAGACTTGAATGGATTTGTCCATTGGCGCCATGTCTGAAATGAATAGATAGATGTCTGTGCTTTGTTCTTCCCAGGAAAATTCACCCAATAATTTTCTGTGCAATAATGGTTTAGATGCATGAAAAAAGATGATTTAGAACATGAAAAACTTTTATTTTATATATGCTCTTTAAAAAATGTTTTGAGCCAAGTCGGTGGTGGCACACACCTTTAATCCCAGCACTCGGTAGGCAGAGGCAGGTGGATCTCTGTGAGTTCAAGGTTAGCCTGGTCTACACGAGCTAGTTCTAGGACAGGCTCTAAAACTACAGAGAAACCCTGTTCCAAAAAACCAAAAACCAAACAAACAAACAAAATTTTTTGAAATGTGGAGTTGATGCAAATGGATTTCTTGGGGAATTCATAAGTACTATTTACATTTAAAAAATTTTTGAGAGTATAATATAATTGCAACATTAGACTTTTGTACACATATTCAAACTCATTTTATCTCAGGATTCTTTTATTTATTAGAATATATTATGAGTCGAATGTTTAATGAAACATTTCATGGGGAACTTTGCTCCATCTAAGAAGTACATAGTTATGAGACAACCTAGAGGCCAGCAAGCACAGGCCCTGATGAAGAGCATTCACTCCTAGGGACTCATTGACTCCCCAGTATATGTCTAGAAAGTACACTGGAAGTTATGGTTTCAATACCAGCATTTAAGTGGAAAATATTCAATTTATAAAATTTTTTATAATGCTGTTATTTCTTCATTTAAAAATCTGTATTTACTGTGTTTTAGAGAGTACTAGGAACTGGAAGAGGCAAGTAGGGGTATTTAAAATGAAGGACAATAGTAGAATTAACTGTTACTTATAGGTCCTAGAACACTGAATTAAACAATCTATTTTAATTTTTACTTTACTTTTACAACAAGTGTAAGCATGATATATGAGTGCATGTGCCATATGTATGAAAGACAGAGGCTAATTTTGGCTGAGTCAGTTTTATCATCACCTTTATATGTGTTCCAGGAGTCATACTCAGGTCATCAGGTCTGTGTGGCAAGCATTTTAACTCATTGAGCCAACTTGTGGATCCAGAAAGCACATGTGCTCCTACTACACATGCACAGATATACTGTCTTGTCATCTCTCCCTATGTAATTTAGTACAATGATTATTTACACAACATTCACATTGTAATAGGAATCATAAATAAACTAGAGATGGCTCAAATATAGGGCAGTATGCATATAGGTTACATGCATATATGAAGCCATCTTAGGTAACAGATGGGAGAATCCATAGTTTGAGCATTGTGGTATCCTTGAAGAACAGAGATAGAGATGAGTGATAGACTCTAGGTACAGTGTCCTGAGGATATATCAAATTTTGATTATGGAAAGGGACAGATAAAAAATATTCTTAAAAAGAGATAGGAGACATCTGAGTCAGAGAAAAATAAACTGGATCCCTAGTAAGAAGTGTGAGTAAGTAGCTCATACTCCTAATGAGTCACTGAACCTTCTAAGTGTCAATCTGTCCTCATGTAAAAGACTGTGGAACTCCATTGCCTCTAGGCTCTTAAGCAATTCTCTGTGTCTAATCTAGTTTGCTGTCTTTTACATTTGCAAGGTCAGGTTTAAGGAAGTCAGGCAGCCAAAGAAGAATTCATAGTTGAACTGCTTCTTAGACATTGGTTTCATTTCTATTTAATTTATTATCAAGCTTACATGAAAACAAATTTGGTTATTGTTTGAAACAAAAGATCATTAAGCAGGAAGCATCTCAATGGCATTGTGATTAATAGACTCTGAAGAGCTCAGGAAGCAGTTTCCAAGCACACTGTTTTCCTCCCTTTGTACAAAAAGAAACCTCTTTGTACAGGTTGAAATGTAAGATTAGATACTAATTTGATCTCTTGCATTACAGAGCAGTCTTTAACACAGTGCACAGATATGGGCTTATCTGGTGGGACTGCATTTGAAAGACATGCTGCTATTCGAGGAGATAAGGACAGACCAGCTTTGTTTCCCTAAATTATTCAGAGCAGAAATAATTGGCTGATTTTCTGATATGCAGATACATCTCAGGTGTTACCTAGACACCAACAACGTGTGTGCTGCCTAAATACCTCTCTTCCTTTCTTGGATAAAGAGATTCCTTTTTCACAAAAGAGGTGAAATCTTTGTACAGATACTGGATAGTACCTTCAGGTATGGAGAATATTTGATAAACTCTATCATCCTGCACAGAAAGAAGCCTGCTTTCCTCAACTACAGATAAAAAGTTCTGTAATGATCCACAAAAGCTTCAACGTGGCGGTACTGAGGAGCAGGGAAGTTGCCACTTAGTTATAGTTAACTAGCAGTGCTACAATCATAAGGTTATTGTAAAGATGGAAAAGGCAGCCCTCCTTTATACCTTGTTGTTTCTCAGTTGTCTTTATCTCTTTTAAAGCCTATGTTGCTTTTCATTTTAACTTTAGAAAAAATTTCACCTTCTTTACAGCTAAATAAACACTGTGTATATTCCACAGCACAATTCCATTATCAATACATCAGTTGATGGACATCTAGGTTCCTTCTAATTCATAGATATTGCAAATTGAGAAACATTAAACATGGTTGTGAAAGTATCTTATAGTCAGATATAAAGTCATTTATGCCAGGAAAGGTGCTCAAGACGTAGTTCTGTTTATAGTTTTTGAGAAACCTCTAGACAAAGTTCCAAAGTAACTGTATTAATATACATTCCCACCAATAGTTATAAGACCTTCCTTTCCCATAAGTTCATTTTAGCATTTGTTGTCATTTATATTCCTGATGATGACCTTTCTGTTTGGGATGACATGGAATCCTATGTATTTTTAATCTAGATTTTGCTGGTAACTAATGAAAACGAACACTTTTGAAAGTGTTTACTAGCTACTTGATTTTCTTCTTTTGAGAATTTTCTTTTTTTTTAAAGGAATATAAAACTATTTATTGACCACTGTTCACCATTATTTACAATAAAGTAAATATACAGTTGGATGACATTCTGATACTACAAAGTTACTTTTCTGGCTCACTGAACCACAACCCAAATACTGAAAAGATTGTTGATCCTACCAGTAAGGAATGAGACAGGGTAAAGAAAAAGCATGCAAGTCATTAGTTTATATTACCAGATTTTGTTCATTTATGTCAGCAGGTCTGAAATTGCCAACACCATCTCTAACCATGATTCTATTTCCACAGCAAACAGATATTCCACACATCATAATCTTTTAGATTTCAACTTTCTACAAAGGAATGGTTCACTAGAGGAACCTTACATGCCCAATTGTCTTTTTGCTTAGTTTTTAGAGACAGGGATTCTCTGTATAGCCCTGGCTGACCCGAAACTCAGTAGACCCGGCTGATTTAGTCTATTCAATTTCATAGCCCATGTTTTATTTGGGTTATTGTCTTGAAGTCGAGGTTAAACTATCTGTAATTTCTAGACACAAATTATCTGTCAGATGTTTAGTTGGCGAAGACTTTTCTCCCATTCTGTGGAATGCCTTTTCACTTGGTTGACAAAGTTTCCTTTGCTGTATAGAAAGTCACTAGCTCCCAACTGTCAGTTACTGGAACTGTTTCCCGCACCTCGAGTCTCATTCAGAAAGTCTTTACCTGTGCCTGAAAGCTGACATACTCCCTACTTCCCCCCCCCCCCTAGAAATTTCAGTGTATCTGGTCTTATGGTGAAGTACTTTATCATTTGGAGTTTTATGCACAATGATAGATGAGAATCCAGTTCTATCTTTCTATATGTTGAAATTAGGTTTGCTGGAACCTCTTATGAATGATGCTTTCTTTTTTCAGTATTTATTTTTTGATATCCTTGTAAAAAAATCAAGTAACTACAGTTGTGTAGACATCTTTCTGGGTGCTCTATTCTTTTCCATTGACTGTATGTCTGTTTCATTTAACAGTCCCTTGCTGGGAGAAGGTTAACCAAAATGAAGTGTACATTTTAAAAGCTATGTAGAAATATACTATCTTGTAACTCAATTTTGACTAAATTTGAAACCTGCTCTACAAGAAGGAATTTGTAAACCTTTAGTCCATGGCTGTGGAAGTCAGAGGTCATTAAAATGGGACTTACTGTTGTTATTCTTCTGAATGGTCATATGTCAAACCACCTTCTGAACATTGTTTATATCATTGATCTACGCTTCTCTCAACCATGGTCAGAGAAATGCCTTTTAAAAGTGGGCAGTAGTTAATATAAAGATTCATACATAACAGTTAAAGTGCTGAGAATAAGTGACCATTGAGTGCTTGGTTTTAAATGGCACAATGGCTATTTATAACAATCTTTCTGCTCTCAAGTAACAGTGTGGAAGAAGAAACAGGAAGAATGTAAGTGCTAGAGGATATGAAGGGGTGCTGCTGTCCAACCCCATCCTCACAAATGCCCTTCTAAAGTTCTTCATAAGCACAGACTGCAGTGTTTCCAACTACAGATCTTTGCTGGAGGGAGGACTCCATGTGGTGAATGAGATAGATTGAGTATCAAGGTTAACTTGAATGTGGTCAGAACAGGTATACATCCCACTGGGAAAGTCTTAGAGGTGTTGGAAACAAGTTTCAGTCTAAATGCAATCTCCATGAAAGACAATAAGTTTTAGTAAAAATTTAACATATGAAATGAGCCATTGCCTTCTACAAGTTTTAATATCCTGGCCCTGTTCTTTTCAAATAGTATTGGGTGCCTTTAATCCAACAGACTTTAATTTTGATCTATAAAATAATTCCACATCTAAATAGACTACCTTAGAAATAGTTACTTTTACAAAAGTTCTGACTTGAATGTATAACCCCAAATTCAAATTCTTAATTCTCAAATTAATAGGTTGATGGCTTTAGAGTTGAGGATCTTAGAGGTTAAAGTAATAACATTAGGGTCTCATAATTTTACTATTGGCTTTATAAGAGGAAGAAGATTGAGCGTCTCACCATGTGATGCCATCACTGTGTCTGATGAAGCACATAGACCCTCAAAGGATTCTGGCATCTTGCAATTGAAGTTTCATACTACTCTGAATGTGAGAAACATATTTTCTTATAAAGTTACGAGTCTTTGCTATTCTACCATAGTAAAAGAAATAGACAAATACAATCAGGTGCAAGAAAACACTCCATTATCATTCAAGGTTTTTAAGTTAGTTTTTAAATCTTTACTTGCTTATTAGAATTAATCTCTAAGCATGTAAAAATGCTATTTGGTATGAAATCTCCAATCTCTAATCATATATCTTCAACAACTACTATTTGCATAGATAATAAATTTAAAATTATAATTAGAAGATAATGAGTTTCAAAAATAAATTGCACTATACTACGGAAGAGGAAAATAGAGGAAAAGAATATTAAAGATTATTAAAACAAAGGAAAATTAATATTTTTGTAGCAAGTTACCTACTTTAGTCTCAGTTTTCTCATTTGCATTTTTTTCATATTTTATATGCTGATTCTTGATATATAGCACTGTAAAATAACATTTCATTCTTAATTTTTAAAATCACAAATCAACAACCACAAAGAATTCAATAACTCAATTTCTTAATTCAATCTCTGTAAATTTAAACCATCTATTTTTCTATTATGTAGATAGATCTGAATAGCAGGAACTTTCTTAGGCAAAATTCTCAGTCAGGTCTTTTAAATGAACCCATGTTGTGTGGTTAGTGGTCTATGCAATTCTGTGTACTCTACAGTGCAGTTAGGAAACATGAGTTTTAACCCTTGAGTCAACTCCTTCTTTAGTCCTCAAGTGAATGAATTATAAAACTGATTTTTTATTGTATTTATTTATTTGATGTGTTGAGAGAATAAGTTTTGCCCTTCTATCATGTGGGTACTCAGGTCCTCAGTTTTGGAACACTGCATCTTTACCCACTGAGCCATCTTACCAGTCCCCCAAAAACCTTAACATCAAGAATTTGTCTTTATCTCCTCCACACACTGGCACTAAGGATTGAACTTATGCTTTATACATGCAAGACAAGCACTTTACTATTGTGAAACATTCCCCAATCCTATTTTTTGTTTTAAAGGAATATAGACAATTTATAAACAATGAGTTTAAAATTAAATAGTTATTTCTCTTTCTTTTTAAACTCTCACCTGTGCATCTAGGTGTCAGAATCACTTTCATCAGGCATCTTCGTTTTTAGAAAATAGGGCAGAATCAATGTGTCAACTGTAGTTTCTTCTCAGGACAGATTTCTCTATCAAAGCCCAATGACAATTATTGGGACGATATATCAAATTTAGCATGAAATAATATGCATGGATATTTGATGTGAAATTTAAAAATAAGGTTTTAATAAATACAAAAGATTTTGCTATAAAGAAATAATCATTAGTGTCTGCATTTCTCTAATCTTTGCTGGCATCTTCTGGCATTTATTTTATTGATCTTGATTCTGCTTACTGTGGTAAGGTAGATTCTCAAAGTAGTTGTAATTAGCATTTCCCTAATTGCTAAGGGTGTTGAACATATTTTAAAGTATTTCTTGGTTATTTGTGTTTCGTCTTTTGAGAATTCTATGTTTAGTCCCATTCCCAAATTTTGTTGGGCTGTTTATTGAGTTCTTTACATATTCTAGATCCTAATCTTCTGTCAGATGTATAATTGGTAAAGATACTTTATGATTTTGCAGGTTGCTGCATTGCTCAAATGATGATTCACTTTGGTATACAAAAACTTCTTAGTTTCGTGTGTTCTCATTTATAAGTTATTGATCTTGCCAGGTTTATCAGGTTCTTGTTCAAAATGTGTTTTACTTATTTGCTTTGGTCAGATACACAGTATCTAGTCTTATGTTGATGTGTTTGATCCTTTGAAGTTAAGTTTTAATCAGTTATAGGTACAAATCTATTTTCTTCTACACACAATTATCCAGCTTGACCAGCAGCATTTGTTGAAGATACTATCTTTTCTCTCTAATTTGCACTTTTCGCATTGCTAAAAATCAGGAATATATATGTGTGTGTGTGTGTGTGTGTGTATGTATGTGTGCGTGTGTGTGTGTTCATGTCTGACTGTGTGAGAGATAGATTATGTCTCAGTCCTCAGTTATACTTCTCCAATTACTGTCTTTTTATCACAATTCATTGCCTGGATTTTTTTTTAACTATAGCTCTGTATTATCTCTTTAAATCAGAAATGGTGATACCTCCTGCGATTATTTTATTTTTCAGGATTATTTTTGTTATCTTGTTTGTGCGCATGTTTTCATCTTATAATTTTTTTCAATTCTGGAAAAAAAAAACATTCTGAAATTTTGATGGAGATTGCTTGAAATCTGCAGGTTGCTTTTGGCAAGATGTCTATTTTCACAATAGTTGTCTTTCCAAAAAATAAGCATGATAGAGCAAATCTTAGTCAGTACTGGTGGGAGTGTAAAGTCATATTGTAAATTAGTGTGGTGGTTACTAAAAAAGATGATTAAAATAGATCTACCACAAGATTCAGCTATATTATTGTGCTGGTTAGCGGTTTTTAAACTTGATAACAAACAAGAATCAACTGGGAAGAAGGAAGTTCAATTGGGAAATGTCTCCATTAAATTTGTCCATAGACAGTTCTATGGGGCTTTTGTTAAAATCAGTAATTAGTGTAGAAGATCCTAACCCACTGTGAATGATGCCTTTGTTGATAAGGCTCTTTGGGTGCATAAGAAAGTAAACTGAGCAAGCAAGTAGGAACAAGCCAGAAAGCAGCATTTCAAGACAATCTTTGAGTCAACTTCTGCCTCGAGGTGTTGTGTGAACTCCTTCAGTCAATAGCCTGTAAGATACCACCTAACTTTGAACATGGTCTCATGTGCTATAAATGCAGTTGCAAAGCCTGCACGACTCTGCTGCTTGCTGAATTTGGTTCTAGTTCCCAGCGCATGGAGAAGACTGCAGATTGCTGCTCTTAGTGTGAGTTTATCTCTAAATAAATAAACCTTTGTTATACTCTTTTTCTGGGCTATTGTAGATATCTTTGGTGCGATAACATCCAGGTTTCCGCTTTGTGTTAATGTTCTACCTTCCCTAGATGATGAACTCCAAGCTCTCAGATAAAAGAAACCATCTTCCCCAAATTGTTTATGGTCACAATGTGTTATCATAACTCATTAACTCAGACCCATCAAGATAAATATTACATGTTTTCTTTTTTATATGGATGTTAGATTTTATACAGATTTAAGCTATGGATATTTGTATTTTATTTAGGAAAACCCAGAAGTTAAGTAGCTAGTAAAGGACCAGGGAGAAAGAGAAGATCTTTCAATGAATGAGAAATTGAATAGTGTTACAAAAGGATAAAGGGAAAATTAGACCAGGAGGATTGAATGGAGTGAGGTTTGGAAGTGCAGGATAGAAGAGGGAAAATGGGAAGTGATGACTTGTACCAGGCTTTCTTTTTTTGAGGGACACCAACCAGCTCCCAAATCATGACACAGAGACTTCAATTTTGAATGCTCAGCCTAGCTTAGTCATATCTCTGGCCAGCTCTTTTAACTTAAATTAACCCATTTCTCTTTATGTTTTGTTCCAGGGCCTCCCCCCACTAACTTCTGGATGTCTTGCTTTTATTGCTTCTCTATATCTGTTGGCTGCTGGCAGTTGACTGAATTCTAATCCTGGGCATCTCCTTTGTTCTCTCCTCCTACTGCTTCTTTAGTTCCTCCTTTCTTCTCTTTGAGCCTAGATTTCTCCACCTATTTATTCTCTCTGCTTGCTAGCCCTGCCTATCCTTTGACCTGCCTAGCTATTGGCCTTTCAGCTCTTTATTACATCAAGCAGGTGACCTAGACAGGCAAAGTAAAACAAAATACAACACATTTTTACATCATTAAACAAATGCAACATAAACAAATGTAACACATGTTTACATAGTTAAAGATTACTTTATATTCTGCAGCATAAACAAATGTAACACCTCTTAACTAGTTAAAATAATAGTCCACAACAATTGTTAACAGTAAACACATTTTGAAGGATCATATGGAAACCTACTACTGTAAAAGCTTATAAAATATATACATATATAAAAGGGGTTTAATGGAGATATATAGTGGGGTAAACAATTTTCAAAGTAAATATAATTTGCTACAAAGTAAAGCCTCAAATAGTAGCAATAGCTTATACTCTTTGACTATTGGCCAATAGGTTTCATAAACCCCACAAACATTATAGGCTACTGCAAAACTTTATTGTTTATTCTATCTAGACTGATAGTAAGACCCTATTGCTAAAGATACCACATGCTTATAACTTAGAACATGGAGAATTGAGCTGGTACACAATAGGAAGCATCACCCCTACAGACTATAATTCATTATGGGAAGTTATTATGTATCCTACTGAAAAAGACTTGTAATATTCTATAGCAATAATAGAAATTTGCTTGCAAGATAGCCCCACTGGAGCGATAGTGGCACAAATGTTGTGGGAATAACCACCCATTTTAAAACTGGATTTAAGTGTGCTGTATGAGGTGGAAATCACTCACACCCATACCTTTAAGGCACAAAGATATATGTGAAGGTGGAAGCAGAATAATTATAAGAGCCAAAGGTGGTGAATAACTCCAAGGAAACTGTCTTCCAGACACAACAAGGTGATGTGCATATAAACTCAGAAAGACTGTGAAACCTCTGTGACACACTGTGTATGAGACCTGCACAAGTTCAAGCCAGAGTTCTGGAGAATGGAAACCAGACAAAAGTTCTACTTTTAGACAAGAAGTTATTTGTAATCAGTAGCTGCTGTGAGAGGCAAAACAAGTCTTATACAATGAAAAGTCGCTGTGCTTATCAATCATACTCCACAGAATTCTCCAGGCTCAGGAGAAATTAGAAAACACATGTCAGACTCTATGTATGGGGGTTTATGATATTCTGTTTTGTTTATACTAGAAAGGAAGAACATGAAGTTGGGTGAGTGGGTGAGTGAATGGGAGGAGGACTTAGGAAGAGTTGGAGAAGGAAGCAATTATGATACAAAATTTAAAAAGTCATTAATTTTTTAAAATAATGAATTGAAATTATCTTGAAATTAAAACAATATTGTCTCCCATACAGAGAAAAATGTAGATCTCAAAAAAATCAATAAAAATAAAATAATGAATGTAAAGAAAAATAATATTGTCTGAGGTAATGTTTGGTTTATATTTTTGTTGCAAAAATATTATTACAAAATATATACAAAGAAATAAATCTAATTTTATAATTTAAATAATATTTCTGTACTTAGGTAAACCTAAGTCCTTTACTTCTTCACTTACATGTTTATCTATTGCTGAGCTTCAATTTCAATGAATTAAAATTTACAGTGAAAATTGATTAATTTCAGGCCATATTTTGATGATTATTAATGAAAAATAAAAGGGAAGGGCATGACTCTTCCATGGTATGGTGTTGGAGAAAGTTTACTATAGAAAAAGGGGGGTCTTAGAGTCAGAGACCTCTGGCAGAATCCAGAATGGACATGATCCTGAGTCATGTGAGGAGAGAGGGGAGAAGAAGGGAAGGAGGAGAGATGGAAAACAGCTGCAGAAAAGAAAAGAGGAGAAAAGAGACTGTGACTAAAATGTCTGGATTATATTCGGAAGAACCTCTGTGGGAAGGGCTGCCTAGTCCCTGGGCTGGAGAGTTCAGGGTAGAGGGTAGCCATATCCTGTAACAGTTATGGACTGAGGATGCTGGGAGAACCTGGTGATCAGGCCATGTTACTTTATATGTTAAACAGGCAGCTTAACTATTTGTTCCTGGGTCCAAGACTTAACAGTGATTGTGGTGGTGGTGGTGGTGGTGGTGGTGGTGGTGGTGGTGGTGGTGGTGGTGGTGGTGGTGGTGGTGGTGTTGGTGGTATGTGTGCATACTTGTGAGGAATATTACAATCTGGGTCATCATTCTTCAGAGTTTCTCACTGGCCTTCCAGTTGACTAGCAGACCAGGCTAGTGAACTACATCTCGCCAGCTCTGGAATCACATCCACAAGCCACCATGCTTGGCTTCTTTGAAGTGAAATGTGGGAATCAGACTCATGTCTTGTGCTTGCAAGACCAGCACTGTACTGACAGAGCTACAACCCCACTAACTTGAGAATATTTTTAACTGAAATGAAATTCACATGAAGCTAGCTATCTTAGGTCTCCTACACAGACATGGTGGTAATAATAGCTTGACCTAATGCAATATCTCTCCTGTTTTTGTTTTTCTGTAATTCTAATACATAATACACATTTGTTATAATCCTTGGGGTGTATTATTTATTTTCCTACTCTAGAAAATTCACAAGCAAGAACGTACATGGGCAATTTTGTGTTTGATTTCTTTGAGGCTCAGTCATACTATAGAATAAATCAGTATTTCATTAGCTTTGTTAGTGGGTAAGTACTAGTACTAGTCCATCCTATGGATATCATATTTTGTTCATTTTTTTCAGATGGAGGGTATTTGGTCTATTTTAAGCTTTTAGCTGCTGCGTATGTTGGTGCACCAACATTCAGATATATTTTTCTTAACTGAGACTCTGTTCATTTCCCTTGTGTTAATACATACATGTGAAACTGCTGGGTTATATAGTGACCCTGTTTAACTTTGTGATAAATCACCAAACTTTTCCCATAGTGTCTGTACCAGTTTTGCAATCCCAGATGAATCAGGATCCTAATTTCCTCAAACCCTTGTCATTATTTGCTGTCTCTTATTTGTTTTGTTTTGTTTTGGTGTCTTGATTTTTGGCTTTGTTATTGCTGTTTTTGGTGAACTTCCTAGATAGGCTGCCCTGTAGTCAGTCATGTCTGGGAGAAATTGTCTTGATTGTTAATTAATAAAGAAGGAGCAAGCTGATGGTGAGTAGCCCTATTTTCTTGGCTGGATCCTGAGTTGTGAATAAAGAAATCATTGAACAAGCAGGCAAAATAAGTGATTTAATTTATCTGCCTTTGTCTGTGCACTAGATGCTTAAGCTCTTGCCTCTTGATTTCCCTGCAATGGTGGATTATAACCCCAAATTATGACCCAAATCAACTTGCCACACCCTAAGCTGGTTTGAATGTTTCATCTCAGCAAAAGAAAGTAAAGTCAGACAATTGTTTTCTGTTTTTAATTTTGCTTAGTCTAGGCAGGCTATCAGAAACAGCTTACAAGTGTGTAAGCACAAGCAGCTTTGTGTCTTTTTCCATGAGAATGCTGACCTTCTGGTGTCTTTTGGGGATATGGATCTATTCAGATCCTTCATTCTTTTCAAATTGTGTTGCTTATATTGTTGGTGAGCTTTGATATGTTTGATATATTCTGGACACTATTCCTTTATAGTTATATTATTTCATAATATTTTTGTCAATATTATTGCTATTTTCACTTATATATATTCCTCCTCTAAAAAGTTTTAAATTTTGATGGGTTAGTATTTAATTAGTTTTTATTTTTTTTGCCTTTATTGTCATATGAAAATACTGTCAATAGGTTTTCCTTTCCACTGAAAATTTTCTTCTTGGACTTTCATAATTTTAATTCTTACATGAAGTCTTTGAGGGAGAGCAAGATGATTAAGCAGGGCAAATAAACCAAATTCTATTGGTAGAATCCACAGTGGAAAAAGATGCATAAGCATTATCCTCTGGTCTTCATACATGCAGAGTAGATTATGTGTGACTCGCCCGGTACACACACCCTCTCTTCTCTCACATGCACATATGTAATACATAACATGAAAATTTCAGAAGTTTTTAAAATATTTTGAATTGGTTTTATGTTTACAATGTAAACTCAGTGTGTAAATGCATTATTTGAATGTGGCTATATGATTACAAATACGGTATTGTAAAGTTTGTTTTCCCATATAACAGTTATAGAATGCTTATCAAAAATCAGTTGCCCAAATTATGGGCATATACATATATATGTATATATACATATATTATATGTGTGTATGCAATTAGACTATTTCATATAGACAATTTTCATACACGTATCTATAGAGGAGTTCCAGTTTTGGTTGTGGTAGCTTCCTGATATTTTCTGAAATCAAATTTTTTCTATTCTATTGTTTTAACCATTTTTTTTTACTATTTGTGTACCTTACTGGTTATTATGGATTATGAAATAAATTTTTCCATATCTACAAAATGGAAAACATTCCTTTTAGAGAGATTGGATAGAGTTTTTAGATCAATTTGAAAAGCATGTTCACCTTACTAATATGAAGTGTCTTAATCATAATACGACGTCTTTCCACCTATATCTTATAATCAAGTGTGTCATCTGTAAGTCCCTATTGAATTGTTTTCTTCATTTCATTTTAAATAGATTATGGATAACATGTAGAAACACATGTTTTTCATGCATGGATATTATATCCAGCAACATAGTTGAATTTAGTTATCAGTTGTAATAGTCTTTCAATGCTCTCTGCTTATTGTCTTGGTTGGTATGAATAGAAATATATTCATATTCTCCATTCCCCTTGAAAAAATTATTCTATTCTATATAAATGCATACACTCACACATAAGTTTAAGTTTTAATGCTGAATAGGAGTGATAAGAGTAGAAGACTGTTTTAAAATTAATTTTATTTGTGCCCTTTTGTGTCTGTGTATGCATGAAGGTGTGTGAATGCATGCAGTTATGTCCATGGAAGCTGAAATAGGACAACAGGTGTCCTACCCCGTCAATCTCTACCTATTTATCTGAAGCAGGGTCTCTTCTTGAAAGTGAAGTTTATGTTGGCTGTAACAGATTGTTACCTAGCAATCGTTGGACTATTTTTGGTTTGTATTGGCCTCAGAGATGGAGTTACATGTGTTACATGGACATAACATGCAAGTGCATGCTTAAATTTTAACTCAGGTCCTCAACAGCGTATAGGAAGTACTCTTAACCATAAGATGTCTCTCAGCCTGAAAGTGGATAACATAATCCATAATTTAATTCCTTATTTTAAGGGGATAGCTTTCAGTATTTCTCAACTAAAAATGATATTTATATTTAAGTTTTAAGGTGTTTTATTATCAAGCTAAGAAAGTCTTCTGTTATTAATAATTACTTTTATTATTTTATTGTGAAAGACTATTGAATTTTTTGAAATGTTAATTTATTGTTTCTAATTATAATTTCCAATAGATTCACTAATTTATTGTTTTCTTTTTATTGCACTAATATTAGACTTAATTATTCACTTTTTCATTTTTATTATTGTTGCCTGTGTGCATGTGTGTGTCACATACATGTATATAAATGTATGGTAACACATTACATGGTGTGCATATGAAGATCAGGGTGAGCCAATCTAGAATTTTCTTCTTCCAAAATTATATGAGTTTCCAATATCCAACCAGGTCACCAGATTTATGACATGCACTCACTTTAACACACCTTGCTGGTCCTAGATAATTTATTTCTAGAACTTCCTTTCTATTTACCATTGTTTTTCACTTTGTTTTAATATGCTGTGGTGGTACACATTTGCTTTTCATTGAGGATTGTATAAGTTGTTGAAATATACTAGTTCATTATATGCTTTCACAACAATATTATTACTGTAAGATAATTAATGCTATCATTTAAACTGATTTTTTTTAACAAATTGGGCTTTACTATCTTTTGATTTTACCAAATGTTTGTAAAATTTTGATTTTCTTAAAAGACAGCATTTTGTTTTATTGCCCTTACCTATTTTCTTTTATCTATTTCATATACTCATTATGTTATTACTCTCTATTCACTTGCTTTCTTTTTGTTCAGTACCATTAAAATATAAACTTAAGCTATTAATTTGATATGATATTTTGTTAATAAGGGACTTTAAAGTATAGATTTCCTCTTATTTAGGTTTTTCTGATCATTATAACTTAGGGTATGTTATATATTGGTTCACATTTTATTTTGTTTTAAATGTATTTTCTAATGTTTTAAATGTATTTAAATGTATTTCATTGTGATTTTTATCATATCCATTGGAAACTTAAAGGAATGTCAATTACTTTTCATAGTTTCACGATTTTCCTTTTTAAATATTAATTGCTAAATGTATGAGATACGATTAGCCTAAAGTTAAATAAGATTTTTCTCATGTTGAATCATCTGGTATATCTAAGAGAATATTCTATGTGCATTTTATTAATTTTTAACATGAAAATCATTTTAAGGTCATGAGTTCACAAATTTAACATTTGTTTCACAAAAGGTGAGTGCATGCAATATGAGACTATTGTTTTCTTGAATCTTTTTAAAGCTGATGTTGACACAGGAGTTCATTCAGCTCTTACCCTATCATTTGACAATTCCCATAAAGTTACTGGATATATCAACGTTGGTTGTATGAAAACCTTAGGTGTTTCTCTCTATTCTCTTAATGCAATAACTGAAAATAGTTCTTTAAATTTCTCTTTCTGGATTTGAATATCTCTATGATCTGTTTTATTAAGCTTTTCCATGGCCTGTATTTTTGTACTCAGATTATCAATGTTTTTCGTGATAAAACAAATGTTTACAATTGATGTTATATAAACCCCATCTAAATTAGTGATCCTATCATGTAATCATTCCATTTCAAACTGTCCAGCTTATCACACAGTGACACAAATCACTCCAATGTAATGGTTTTTCAATTTTTTAATATGGGGGAAAAAACTCGTTCATTTAACTAATTCCTCCCTTTTAGAGTCTCAATTGTCTTACCAAATCTGCCAACAATGATGATGAAGATGTGAGGTGTATTGTTACATGTAGAACAGTATGAGTGACTGCATTTCAAGGCAGCTACCTAGTTTGGCAGCATCATGAGAAAGGGGGTTCAGGGAGAGCTTGCCAGGAGAGAAGACAGAAAACACCTAGCCAGAAGGGCAGTGTCTCAAACTGCATGTAGCTCTGTCCTATGCCAGTGGCTGTAGAGCTACAGGCAAACAGCTTTTTTTATTATTTCATATCCCAAATATTGGACACCAAAAGTGGTACAAATAATTAAAAACCTAGAGACAGACATTAAAGTTCCAGCTGGAGATCAGAAAAGCAAAGCAGCTGACCACTAGAGAGACCTTTTACCTCTACCAAATCTTCAGACAGAAGGAGTTAGATCCTATCTCCATGAATGCTGACTCCATACTCCCTTGAGTTCCTGTCTCTTCCTCTTTATATTTCTCTCTCTGCACAGACATATCATTCCTCTCTCCACCTCTCTAGTGCTGGGATTAAAAGTGTGTCTCCCAAATACGTGGATTAAAGATAAGAACCAACATCACCTGAATCTGTCTGTTTCTGGATCAAGCTTGTGTAGCCCATGGTAGCTTTGAACTCATAGAGATTCATCTGCCTTTGTCTCCCAAATCCTGAGATTAAAGTTCTGTGCCACCACTCCCTGCTCTGTATGTCTTACTAGTGTGTCTTCTTTGCTCTATGATGTCAGGCACCACTGTAATGTTACTGAGGTTCCTCAGTTTGGTGACTCTGGCAAGTGTACACATCTGTACCAACTCCTTAACCATGGCACCGGACACTTACAACTCAAATATCACTAGTGCTCTTTGCAGGACATCTTCTTTGTTACCCTCCAGATGTAGGAAATTGAATTCTGTTGTTTACAGTTTTTCTTACAGGTAAAATCACTGATATTTTCTGTAAGATGTTTATCTTCAGTCTCAAGTATTCCAGATCTAGTGAATTCATATTGGTTTTCATTGGATAGTTTATAGGCACAATTTTTAGCAGTTTAAAGAAGTAAGAGCCAGTGTCTCCTATCTGATTCTTAATCCTAACACTCATAAAATATGGAATAACTCAAAGTGCATAAATGATAGGTATTAAAACTTTTTTTCAAAAGAGCAAACATCACAGTTTGGAAAATAGTGCCCATGAGACTTATATAAAGGTCATACAATATGAATAAATATTAATGTACTTCTTTATGCAAAATTGGAAAAATGTGCTGTAACAACTGGAATATTATTCAAAGACAAGCATTGTAATTAAGGTTTGCCATTTCCCTTGGCAGTGGTGGAGAAATGCAAGTTTATTCTCATCTTTTAACTAGTTCGTAATCATTTGAAAAATTCAAATGTAAGTCTTGTTGCAACAACATTTAAAGCCTGAATGAATAGCTAGTTAATTCCACAAAAGCATGGTATTTGATTCTCTTAGCATTCATTTTGCTGCCTTATCTGTTCTGGAATATTATTGACACTATCAGCTGATTTTACCCCCAGAATCTTATGGTTAACTAAACTCTTTCTTGTCTCATCTTTTGTTATAGAAAAAGGCATTCTTTGGGTTAAATATAGATAACCAGCCTCTGTATTTAAATCAGAGAATGTTTGTCTTTCATGCTACATTCATTGTGCCATTTTAGCCCAGATACACAGTTTCAGTTTACACCTGAGAAGTTGCATGTAGGTCCATAATAGCTGTTCCACTCCACAGCTACCACAATGTTTTTTTATACATAACGCTAAAATATGTATGCAAATGTTGGTAAATATTTGAGGTTATTATTCAGTTCTGTTCCCAAAGAGCCAGATAGGCTATGATGGGATTCACAGGTCATATTCCAATGCTACCTTATTCCCTCTAGTTGACTTTTCACTTAAATTCTTGCATGTAGCAAAGGTAAACAAGTGACCGCAATGTATTTAAATGTTTAGGAAAGAATAATGGGAAAATAATTATGTGGTTTAATATCCATTCTTCATTAAAAAAGACTCAAAACTAAAAATTAAACTCTTCATTGCTGTAACAAAATAATTCAGTAAAGAGTTTAAGGGAAAAAAGATTTATTATGCTCATAGCTTCATAAAAGTACTGTCATTGCTGCAGGAACAGGTAGAGTAGGGCAGCTCACAACACATGGCAGTATTCTCAAAGCAGAGAAGAGAATGGGACCAGGGTGTACGACCTACTTTCTCAAGGTAACCCCAACCTTTACAGTTTTCTGAGCTTCCGGAATTAGCTGTACACTCTGAGAATCAAGCAAAGAACATTGGAGGATACTTCACACCTAAGCCTTGACTTCATGATTGTTTAAAGTGCTTAAAAGCTCAAGAACAATTTAAGAATAAAAGGTTTATTTGCTGGATGGGCAAATAAAAAACGTTAAAGAATTACTTAATTTGTCATAGACAAAATGAATAAGTGTTAAAGGAAGGTATATGAAGTATGGAGAAAATAAAATGCTAAATATGTTAAGTCCATCATAAGTAAAAGACAATTTGTAAATGTCTAATTTAAATATTCTCACATGTCTACATTAAATTTATAAGAAATACTGATATTTACTATTGCTTCCACAAAAAGAATGAATCAACAAATACCAGGGACAGATGATGGCAGCAGCTTGGCAGTGACCTCAAAGAGGTCATTTTTCTGTATGTTAGACTTGGGATTAAATCAAAGCATTGATATCCTTGTATCACCTCAAAGCTTATGCATATTGTCAGATGAGTCATGACTTGTCAGTAAATTGTATGGGATATAGCTAAATTGCAAATATGTGTTACATTTGTTTATGCTGTGTAATATCTTAACTGTGTAATTATGTATTATATTAGTTTGTGCAACATTTATTTAAGGGTATAAGGATATGTGTTTTATTATGTATAGATGTATCTATTTGACCTTCCCTTCCTAAGGCACCTGATTGGTCTAATAAAAAGTCAAATAGCCAATAGGTAGGCAGTAGAGGGATAGGTAGGGCTTCCAGATAGAGAGAATAAATAGAAAGAGAAATCTAGGCTCAGAAGAGGAAGATGAGAAAAGGGAGAGAATGAGTGAGATGCCTGAGGCCAGAAGACAGGGAGCCACCAGCCGGACAGACATGAGAAGCAGTGAAATTCAGATATACAAAGGGAAGGAAAAATAAAAGGCCCCCAAGAAAATGGTAGATGAAGAGAAACAGGTTAATTTAAGTTAAAAAAAAGGGGGGGGGGCTTACCAGAAAGGTAGGCTGGGCACTCAAAAAACTAAGTCTCTCTCTCATGATTTGGGAGCTGATTCATGGTCCCAAAGAATACCTGCATATCAAGATGCATCACTCTCAGTTCCTCCTCCAGTACCATGTCCTCCTACATTCCACCATGACATATTGTAATGATAATGGGCTGAATCTTTGACCAGCAAGCCACCCTATAACAGACTTTTCCTTTGGATAGAGGAGCAGGGTATCACATAACTTAATTAAGGGAACCACCTTAGGGTTGGTAAGAGACTTGAACCTAGAGTGGCTCCCAGTCCTGGGCCTTTGTGCAGTGATTCTGATATCCTTCACTTTCCCATCTCTCCCAATCTGCTGCATTACTCTGCAGCTTACCTTTTTATTTATTTAATGAAAGCATTCTATACTATAATACTGAAATGTACAGACCTTTTGGTGAGAAGAAGGAGTTTTACTTCTGTTTTTTCTACCTTCAGTTTTCTCTCATCATTACACTCGTATCAATGATAAGATTTTCAGGAATATTTCATGTGAATCGACACAGAGTGCATGGTTTTCCTTTCAGAGCACAAATTTTAGCTAACAAGTATATTATTTACTTTCTTAGATCTTTTTTTCCTCTTGTATTTTTGCTCTTTTTTCAATTCCCCACCAGTTTATGAAACACTGCTTCTTTTTAAACTAGCTAGATATTTTTCTCAGATATGAGTGTAAAATGTTTATTAAAAAAACTCAATTAAATTATGTAGTGAAAATGTTGCAAATGATTTGCTAGACCCAGTATCTCACATACAGGTTACACATCTGTGGATATTTCAGTGAGATAACTTTCAAGAAATAGAATAACTCTGTTTTTAATTTTTATGTCTAGTAATCCTTGCAGTGGGCTGTGGTATTTTATGGTAACAGGCGCCAGGAGCAAGCCCTTCTCCGGTACTCTGCCAGTTTAACGCATCTTTGTGCACTGCCCATGTGTTCTTGAACCTTTGCCAGTTCAGTTGTTGAAAACATTATCACAGTTTTAACCAGTACTTTTAATTAGTTAAGCAATTTTTCTTTTTATTAATTTCCATATCTTTGTACTTTTCCTTCATATTATAGATGGTTTTGTAAAAACATTTCTATATGAAAGCACTATTCCATCAATATTACCTGAATTTCTGTTGTTCTTTTTCATATTGGCATTTATTGTGAGCGATGAAGGAATTATTTGGATGTATTTAAATGAATAAATATTTTGAGTAGGCAACTTCAGAGACAGTACGATTAGAAGTCTTAGATTTCTTAGACTCAAAAATTCTATCTTTTTTTAACAATTTATGGACACATTTTTATTTTTATGTTTACATCCTTGATCCAGCTAGAATTTACTTCTGAATTTAAGAGTTAATATCCAACTTTTAATAATTGTTCTTTGTTTTCTTTCACAAACAGCTGTCTGTTGTTAATCTAATGCTTTAAAAATAATAATACTGCCCCATTTTAAAATATTAACTGCATCATATTTTTCAAGACAATATTTTCTGCTTCTCTGATTTATTTAGTACATGTGCTAGTACATATGTATTTTTATTATTACCATTTCCTATTTCCTGATCAAGCCATGCCACTCCTGTGTCTTTAAAGTGTTTTGTTTTGTTTTAGACACTGTCTGCCTATAACGTATTTCTGGATATCTCAGAACTCCCTATCTAGACCAGGATGGTACAGAACACACAAGGATCCACCTGCCTCAAACTTCAAAGTACTGGGATTAAAGATGTATGCTACCATGTCTAGATCTGTTTTGATTAGTTTTACTAGTCAATTTTTCTGAATGAATTAAGATTTTTTTTTCATTTTTATTATTTGTTTTTGTTTTTTGAGACAGGGTTTCTCTGTAGCTTTGAAGCCTGTCCTGGAACTAGCTCTTGTAGACCAGGCTGGACTCGAACTCACCTGCCTCTGTCTCCCAAATGCTGAGATTTTTTTTATTAATTTAATTTATTAAAGATTTCTGCCTCCTCCTTGCCACCGCCTCCCATTTCCCTCCCCCTCCCCCATTCAAGTCTCCTCCCTCGTCAGCCCAAAGAGCAGTGAGGGTTCCCTGCCCTGTGGGAAGTCCTGTCTGCCATACCTTGAGCAGTCTTTTGGTTTCTGTGACTTCTTTGCCTCATGCTAACAATGGTACTAATTCTACTCCACAAGGTTAGTCCTAATACCACTCCATAAGATTGTTATGAAGAGAGAGGAATTAGTTCTGTAGGGCAACTAGAAAATGCCTGCCATAGAAAGTCCCTTCAGTCATTTTCATTATTATATAGCAAACACACACTCTCACACAAACACCAAATGTTCGCGAAAAGTGAAATAAATAGATCAGTTGTCCTAGGTTCATATTTTTCACAGAAGATCAGAACAAGGCAGCAAACACTCAGTAGCAATTAGATTTCTAAAGGCAGGAAGTCAATGATCACCGTTATTGTTACAAGTTTTATTGTTTGTAGTTGCTGGTTCAAAGGTCATTAGACACACACCCACACACACCACACCACAATGTATATGTGTACTATAGGACTTGGGGAAGAAAATTTACCGAGAAGCTGATAGACGGTTGAGGGATCTTGGTCTAATGGTCACAAAGTCATGAATACATGAATCCAAGTTGGAGCCATCCCATTATCAGGGTTCCAAAGGAATCACCTACACTTCAGAAGTACAGAGGACATTCCACTCAGTTCATCAATCCATTGAGTCAGTTTCTGTCTGAGCTACTGATGGGGGAAGAAGTGACTTCTCAAGCCCAAAGTCGTGACTGCCCATTAGACAGTATTGTTATTTTACAGTCCTTTTGTACCCCTTCCCCAAAGAAACCACAGTTCCTAACGGGAGCAAGGATAGAAAGCTCTCTAGGCAAGTCTGCTATCACTTATTAGCTTTTCCTGTATGGTAAGTAGCTATGGAAAGTCTTGCTGGAACATTTAGAATTTAGACTTTATCATTTTTCTAGACACCTGCAAGTAAGAACACAGACCTTGTGATGTTAAGTCCAATAGAATCTATTCTTTTGTATAATTACACTATTCACATCAGAAGCAGGTTTTCATCCATAGGCAAGAATTTTAAAAGACAAAATAAAGCCTTCTGAATCCCTCATGCATATATAGATCCAAGAATGAGATGCTAGCTAGTTATTGTGGGCCAGACATTCTACAAAAGCGCTTCTCACCATACGTTCCCGAAAAGTGAATGCAGATGGTGGAGCATAAATTCAACTCCTGTGGGCTTACTTTGAGTTTTGACTTGGGCTGCCCACAGAATTATCTTAGTGATTTTCCATGCTGTTCATTGAAGGACAGGCTCTCAACTCTTTATATTCTAGCCTGTGTAATTCTTGATACATTCTTAAAACATGGATGCCCATTGTCTGTTCTTTCTCTTCTTTTCTTTTTCTATCTTCTGTCTAGCTCAAAACTACCTCTGAACATTCATTGCACCCCGATTTTGAAACAGGAAAGGAAATATTTACTTTTGTCTCATTTCTACACTAGCTATTGTCTGTCACATATTACCTTAACAATTCTCCTTTGAGATATACAGGCATCTGTGGCCAACAAGAAGCAGAATCACTCATAAGAATGAAAAGAGTTACTCATATGTGCTGAGCAAAGAATAATATTTTACCTGACAGCCAGCTGTAGCCTCCAGCTCATTCATCTGGTTTATCTATTCAGTGAATTCTGAGCCAGAAAATTTTGATTCTTGGTCTCTGATCAATGTTGGAGATTGCTGTAATAATAGTGACATGATTATTTATTATTTATTTATTTTGGTTGAGACGTTGCTGATTTTGGAGATCTGGAAAAGGTCCTATAGGATTACTAAAGAAAATGCTGCTTGAAGTTTTCTGATTGGAAATGAAAAGAAGTAGTAATGAATAAGGATGTAAACATCATTACCAATTTTTCTAAAGTTGATTTATCCCTGATTATCCTTTTGCCCTATATGATACCACACATTGAAGCTATGTGAAAATGCCCAAGCTACCAGAAGAAGTAACTTATAATATGGATTTTTAGTTCATCATTATGAACACACGCATGCTATGTATTTCTTTCCCTTTTCTGTCTTCCTTAATTACTAATCTCCAGAGTACACAGTATTTGTCAGCAGACAATTCAGCCGAGTCGCTGAAAGTGGTAGCCTGCAAAAGTTAGTCACCTAAGCGTATACAATTACCCTATAGATGTTATGATTAGTAATAACGTGACTTTATGCAGATTCATAGCTATTGTTTATTTTCAAGGCCCCAAGGTATATATGGCAGTCTAAAATTATATTCTTTTTTCTCACATATTTTCTGCAGAGATTTCACACATTGACTCATTTTAATATTGCGATCACCAAGAAGCATGCTTGAAACTCCCCACCACCAATATCTCTACTGGAGTCTTAAATCCAAGGGGAGAGTATTTCTAAACCAGTGCCTTCCATACTTTTACTTTCAATCTTAGAGAGTAATTAATGTCAGTCTTCTTAATGTGAATTGGGTTAAGGTGACATTATGTCATCCTCTTTTAGAAAACAAACTCCTCAAGCGTAGTTTAATACTCAACTTCCCAAGTCAGATGTCAATTGTGTAGTTATTTTCCAGCAAAGGTATCATTCCTAGTCTCACATGAGTGTATCTAATCCACACAGTTTGTTCTTGAACACAAGAAAGAAGACCAAATGGAGAAACCAAAACAGCAACAAAACACGACTATCTCCAAAATAAACTGAGGGGCATTTGACTCAATTTCCTGGAATGTAAGACCCGTTTGAACAAAGGAAATCCTGCCCACAAGTTTTCTTTATGTCTTCACTTTATGATCCCTGGTGGATGCCCTGTGGAGACTACTCAGAATGCAAGGTATGCTCCCATTCTACTCATCAAGGGGTAAAACAGCTCCAACCTAGCTGAAATCTTTATAATAGGTATCATGGAGGCAAAAATAGAGTACACATGCAAAAGCTGGTGTCAGCTTTGTACGAGCTGTCAGCAACTTTCCTGATAAAATATTATAGCAGAATGGATGCTGGGACAAATGCTATTAATACTTAAGTGAACATAATAAAATATAAAAAGAATCAGTGTATAATGGTGGATTATACCAGTATATTTGCATATATAACACGGACTATTTCTCCTCAAATACGTTTCTTTTTGCCTAATATAGGAGTTCCATTATCACGGGAGAAATGTGTACTTTTAAATCACTTACTGACCATTTGCTGCATAGGGGAAATGAGTGTTATGTTGTCTCTTGAATTGCACCCTTGAAAAACACCATAACTAAATCAATTCTACCTTTAATGAAATTGAGTTATAGAATGACCCAGTCCTAAACACAGAAAGTAATGAATCGACAAATTTCTCACATGTTACTTTGTAGTGTATTTCATTAAATTATAGGAGGATTATGAGATAGTTAAACATTAGATTTGGTATCAGCATGAACATATAATATTTAGTTAAGCTGAGTGAGGCTTGGCATGCCTATGACACAGCATTTGAGAGAAGGATAAGCAATTTCATGGCCAAGCTGATGTACACAGGAAGACACTGTCTTGAAAAACAAATACGAAATAAATAAAACAAAGCAAACAATAAGAAAGGATGCTTAGTTGCAAACTGTACAATATTCTCGAACCCAGATAAGTACATTGAGTGTTAGAGGTAACTGTGGCCCAGGTCTGTAATCTCAATATTTTGTTTTTTTGTTTTGTTTTTTTGTTTTTGTAGTAATATGGGCGGCAGCGGGGCTGCGTCCCCAACACCCCAGCCGCCTGCCTGGCTAGCTTTACCGGAAATAATTACACGGACACTGTATTCTTTCAAACACCGCTTGGCTCATTTCTACCTAGCCTCTTCTAGGCTAACTCTCGCACCAGGACTAGCCCATTTCTAATATTCTATGTAGCACAGCTAGGTGCACTTACCGGGAAGATTCTAGCCTATGTCCATATGGGTCGGAGCTTCATCGCGTGCATCTTCCCGGGAGCTGGGAGCATGGCATCTTTCTGAGGCGTCTGCTCCAGAGAGGAGAGCTGTCGAGTCTGACCTCACTTCCTCTTCCTCCCAGCGTTTTGTTCTGTTTACTCCTCCCACCTATCTTCTAACCAATGAGAGCCAAGTAGTTTCTTTTTATTTAACCAATGACCTTCCTCCATCATTTTTTTAATTCTTTTATTTATTTATTTATTAAGGATTTCTGCCTCCTCCCCTCAACCGCCTCCCATTTCCCTCCCCCTCCCCCTCCCCCGATCAAGTCACCCTCCCTCATCTGCTCAAAGAGCAATCAGGGTTCCCTGACCTGTGGGAAGCCCAAGGACCGCCCACCTCTATCCAGGTCTCCAAAGGTGAGCATCCAAACTGCCTAGGCTCCCCCAAAGCCAGTACGTGCAATTCAAGACAGGGTTTCTTTGTGGCTTTGGAGCCTGTCCTGAAACTAGCTCTGTAGACCAGGCTGGTCTCGAACTCACAGAGATCCGCCTGCCTCTGCCTCCCGAGTGCTGGGATTAAAGGTGTGCGCCATCATCGCCCGGCTAATCTCAGTATTTTGGATGGATGTGCTAATACAAGAGAAATTCCATATGTTTGAGGTCATAATAGACTAGATAGTGAGAACTTAAACTCAAAGAAAGAAAGAAGGAGAGAGAGGGGGAAGAGAGGGAGAGAAATAAAGGAAGGAAGGAAAACAAAAAACTCATGCAAATTGAACACAAAACATGTCACAAGAATTTTCTTTTTCAGTACTGTCAAGATCACAACTCACGAAAAACTACTTACTTTCTTCTATATACAACATTTCTCAACTAAAGCGAAATGAAACAACTTGATGCCTCGAGGCCTTGGAGCCTTAGATTTCCTTCATCATTAACACCAGTTCATTTTGTTTTCACATCTACTGTGAAAGATGCTAGGGTTAATTATTAGATTATTCTTATTTATATCAAAGTTGTTACATTGCTCTTAGGGTTTAAGAATTTAAGATATTCCTTAGCAAGAAATAGGTAATATGAATTCACATTAGCAAAATGTAATGCATTAATTTTTAAATGTATTCTTCAGTTGAGCAATTCTGTTAAACTAGCAAAGAGACGACGACTCCAAAGAATAGCCACTCGGTATTGTAAGAAATGCTATAGGGCAAAGAGAGATAATTTCTTCAAAAATCCCTGGTGCTTTCAATAAAAAAAAATACAGCTAGTGCAAATTAGTGTACAAACAGAGGCAACAATGTATTTTGGGGTGTAGGCTTCTTAACACTGCTCACATAAGCTCATAGAGGCTCCACATTATATAAGTTTCCCACTTTAATTAATCTACCAGGCTCTTGCTTTTATTCTTAGTTAGAAAGGGACACCTCAGATATTTCCTTAATGTGTCATACAATATATTTGACTGTTTTTATAATTTTTATTTTTAAAGCATTTTATTTCAAAACTCCCAAAGGACAGAAACTAAGTATATTTTGTTCAACTCTGTGGTTGGCATGTAAAATAAGCTTTTTCTACTGTATGAGCTTATGTAGGGACTGTCTTGAGTTGAGTGAATTCTGAGAACTTGGTATATTTTAAAAGTATTTTTAAAACTAATTAATTTTTTCATTGGAAACTTTGGATTTACTCAAACTAGTTTAAATTATTCTATGTTTTTGCCAACGAACTGTATTCCCAAGTGTATGCCAACATAAGTTGAATAACCTTTTTCTTTATCATGTAAGAAAAACATGGATTACTTCATACCCTTGTTATTTCTGGCAACTAGGAGTTCATTTCAACCTTACTTATTTTTAAAAGGTGACTATTTCCAGTCTCTCCTCTGATTAATAACCTTATGTTAAATGAAGAAGGGTATTACATAATATATTAACAGATAACAAAAGGTAACTTTCCTTTATTATTGATTTTCATTGAACTCTACATTTTTCTCTGCTCCCCTCCCTGTCTCTCCCCTCACCTTCAACCCTCTCCCAAGGTCCCCATGCTCCCAATTTACTCAGGAGATCTTGTCTTTTTCTACTACCCATGTAGATTAGATCTATGTATATCTCTCTTAGTGTCCTCATTGTTGCCTAGGTTTACTGGGATTGTGATTTGTGGGCTGGTTTTCTTTGCTTTAAGTTTAAAAACCACTTATGAGTGAGTACATTTGATAAATGTCTTTCTGGTTCTTGGTTACTTTACTTAATATGATGTTTTCTAGATCCATCCATTTTCCTGAAAAATTGAAGATGTCATTATTTTTTTCTGCTGTGTAGTACTCCATTGTGTAAATGTACCACATTTTCCTTATCCATTTTTTTTTTATCAAGGGCCATTTAGGTTGTTTCCAGGTTCTGGCTATGACAAACAATGCTGCTATGAACTTAGTTAAGCATATGTCCTTGTGGCATGGTTGAGTATCCTTTGGATATATAACCAAAAGTGGTATTACTGGGTCTTGAGGAAGCTTGTTTCCTAATTTTCTGAGAAATAACCACACTGACATCTGAAGGGGCTGTACCAGCTTGCATTTCTACCAGCAATGCAGGAATGTTCCCTTTAACCCAAACGTCTCCAAAAAGTAACTTTCAAGTAATTTTGCCAACATTTTATTGTAACCAAAATAAAACTTGTTTGAAAACCAGATAAACTTAGCCTGAAAAGTGATGATACAATAGAGTTGAAATTCCTGGTCAACTGAGTGAGCATGTTTGAATCTCACAGTTTCTGAAATATGCCATAAAGCGAGTATGATGGGCCATGTTAGGAAGAATAGTGGATTAAAGTTTTCAACTCCTGTCACCTATGTTTGCTCTTATATCTCTCTATCAAAGAAGTTACAGCCACACATTCTCTATTAGACATGGCTTGAATATGAACATAAAACTTTTATGCGAATGACAGTAAACTAATATTTCCAACTTGCTTCTGTGCTTTCCTTCCAAATTCAAGGTGAGTAGAAAAGCACACTTCCTTTATTTTTGAATTACTGAACAAATCAGAACATACTTATGCTCAAAGTTCATGCCTTAGTCATCAATTCATTAATCTTCACAATAGTCTTTTCATTTAAATATCTCTTAGCTTTGAGAAGGAAGCTGTTTTCCTCGGGTCATAAAAATCTTAAAATTCAACATACCCAGTAATCTTGAGGATGGAAACTACTTGAAACAAAATATTTATTTTCAAAGAAAAGTAAAAATAAACTACTTCAAAATGATATCAAATTATGGTTAAAAGAAACTTTTTTACAAATAATGATAATACAGCATTAGAATAATGTATGTAAACATAGAAGAATAAAAATAGGTTTGTATTATGATCACAGTTAAGAAGAACTCTCTGGAGAAAAACGACCATAAAAAATATACAAAAGTACAAGTTTTGGTTATTTAGTGAGGTAGAAGCATTTTCTCTCTGTTCTTCTGTTCACTTTTTTTCCTCAAATTTTGAATAATAAGAAGTATTCATTTTTAAAAACACAATATTAATTTTATTCAAAAATACTCTCTAAATTCACTTTTTATTAATAGTTTTATCATATTTGGAGAATTTCATATATGAACACAGTGTCTACATCACTCAGCCTCCCTCTCCTCCCCAAGTACCCCACCCAAGTTCATGATTTCTTTCTTAATTATTATTGTTACATTATATATAGAATATATATAACATACACACACACACACACACACACACACACATGTAAACATAATCTACTGAGTCCTTTAGCTGTATTTATTGGTGTATGTGTTCTGAGTTAACCACTAGGGATTTTTTTTATCTTTTTACTTTCAAATAAGTCTTAAAAACACTTTTCTGCACTTGCTTTTGTGAGCTATTCCCTTTCTTGTTTTATTCTTTGACAGTTGCATCTCAGACTTCTTTATGCATCTGAACTCCTGTCATTAGATTTGGACTTTCTTGCTGCCTTGGAGCTCTCAGTGTTGGTTCTTCTCCTCTGTATTTAATGATAGTTCTACCAGCTGTAGAAATTATACCCACTATCTCCTGGCCCTCAGCCTTCTCTATTGCTGAGGTTGGTGGGTTAGATTAGTATCAAGCAAAGAGATTAGGGATTTTCTTTTAGCTTCCTCAAACCTGTTTTCAAAAAGATAGTTTGCAACAATAACAATTTTTTTTGGATCTCCAGTGCCTATTGAATTCTTATATTTCTATATATGCATAGGGCACACACAGTGTCTTTTTTCACCTGCACTGTTTTTGAAAATCTAGTATATTATTCTCCTCCTTTTCTCTACTTTCTAATTTACTTGGTCTTTCTCCTTCACTTGCATCTTTGTTTGCTTGCACATTGCCGTTAGGCTTACCGTGCTATCTTTCTGTTTTACAATACTTGAAAAGTCTTCCCAAATAGCTGAATATGGAAAAGCACATTTTTGGTTTCCAGCCACACAGCTTTGAATAAATGCCTAACATTCTCAGACTTAATCCTTGCTTATTTTCAAATAGAGCAGCCTGTTGCTACAGATGATGTCAATGTCATGTTGAACATACGTGCATTCAAGTTTAGTAGTTCTTCCAACTCCTACACCTTTGGCATCTGATGCATCCCTAGGCCCTCATCGCTCAACACTTCTGTACTCATGACGGTCAACCCCTATGTTCCAGATGCAGTAAAGACTGTACTATTGCCTGAAAATGCTACAGTCCTGACACTCAGAGTTCCTGGAATATTATCAGTCCTCTCTAAACCCACCACAGTTTTCTTTATCCTCAAAAGATCTTAATGGCAATATCGGCACTTTCAACATGCTCTCCCAACAGTTCTACTAATTGTATTCCACTGACGGCTCTATCAGGTTTTTTTTTTTTTTTTTTTTTTTTTTTTTTTTTTTTTTTTTTTTTTTTTTTTTTACTTCTGTCCTTGGTCATGATCTGTATCGTCTCTGGAATTCTCCACTTAATTCCTGACATTTCTCTCCAGTCCAGGCTGCTAGTGCCATTTTGTTGACATACTCATATGCCAGGGTCCTATCAAGTATCTGGGAGGCTGTAGACAATCTGCTTAAAACTGAATCAATGAATGAAAAAGAAAACAAATGAAGTTTTGCAGAAAATGGAAGTGCAATATTAGTTTAAAATAAATACATTGCAATGAAATATAAATAAAGATTAATTAAGTCCTTCTTGTATGAGTATGACACATTTGCATTCGAGCTGATCTCACAATCAGTGTAAAGTCCACCATACAGTGCATGTCCTGTTTTATTTGAAATGGCCTCCCTCTGTCACTTTAGAAGAAAAGATTATGTGCTTCGTGGTTAGGCAATACAAGAAAAGAAAATATAGCTAAACATTTAAAAATTAATATAAGATGTATTCAATATCAAAAAGAGTAATTTGATCAGAAAACAATAAACCTACATAAAGGAAACCCAAATAATTAGTGTTCACTTCCAGACAGCTCCTTGAATTGGATTCACATCTCGCTAAAGCTATCTGAATTAGAGACAGCTGTACAATCCAAACATTGTGCAGCATACAGAATCAGATTGAGTGCTTGAGTGTCTGCACCCCAGGAAATTGATTTGACGACTATGTCAATTACTTCTGGCACCAAGCTTTCTGTGGGTTGCATTACAACTGCTCTTTTGGTCAGCTGTGATTGCTTCCCCATCCACGACTATTGTTGTAGATTTATTTACTGCACCAGTGGTCATAAATTATAGACTTTTTCCTATACCATCTGGAAACTCTGGTGTCATGATTTGGGTCACTTTTGATCACATGCTCTTATTCTCAGCTACTGCTAAGGCTGTTGTATCTTGAATTATGAAACAATTCCTCCATAAGCTGACTTACTTGTGAGCAACAATGTCACATCACATGTGTTTATTTCATCCAATACACAGCTAAATAAAATTTGGGAAGTGTTTTTTTTTACCCCCTTTGAAGTTACTCTTATTTATGTGATGCTAAGTTTTTATACATCAAAATTCACTTCCCAATTTTTGTTAGACCATTGCATATTTCTATTATTGTCAGAAAGCCATATTTCACAAAATAACCATCCTCTTTTACCTGGTGTTGGGATTGAAATTTCCCTAACATTATCGTCTAGTCTCCATTTCTACCTAGCATCTCCTACTCGGAACTATGAACCTAAAATGAGGATTCAAGAGATTCCCTTCTTCACACCGTCTTTAAACAAGACAGACAGCCTTTAACCTTTCTTCATTCTGATGTTCGGTGCTCTAACACCTAGGAGTAATTACTATAATACTTTCTGAAACATTGGCTCCTATTTCCCCCGCACTGTTCTTTCTCTAGTCAAAGGACACTGATAACCTACCTGCATGGACAGCTTCAGCAGACTGCTCTCATTTTGTGCAGATGGCTTACTGGCAGCCCAGATAAAATCTGAAACTGTTACCAAGCAGTTAATATCCAGAGAAGCAATTTGAATATTGGAATTTTGTTGAATTTCCCCGCCACAGCTGCTTGCATCTGACATCTGCTTCAGCTTTGTGGAGCAGCCAGTGACTTTGTTTTCCCCTGGTAATGTCAAGGTTGAATTTTGTATGGCTTTGCTCATAACTACTGACTGAATCCTTTAAATTATTCCTCTCTATGTAGATAGTACATCAGAATATTCATAGTCGAAGCCTGCCTACTCTCTATTTACTTTTAAAACATCAAATATCTCTTAATTACAATGGGAATATCCTCATTTTCCTTACTACATTTCCCTAGACAAGAAATTTCATTATCATTAGTGGGGATCTCCATGAGATTGAATGAAAAATTTTCCTTCAATAACCCCAATTCACTCAGAGGTCTTCAGTAGATAGAGGAATACCATATGATTGTTTTATGACTCAAATAACCTGTTAGAAAGGCTGCTTGTCTACTGCAATGATAGTCTCAGTAGCTCTCAATATTGTTATCCAAACTTCCCTTTCTTATTCTTGACCACAAGACAGAGCTGTTTGCTGTGACTCTGAGTCTCACCACACCACCTTCTCTTATGTCAGATACATATATGAAATGTCCCCATAAAACCTGAACAAGATTCCCTGAAGATATTTGAAAATGGGGCAATTTGTTTGTCCCTTCACCACTGACTTTCACAATGCAGATTCACGCAACCACCATTCCAGTGGGTATAGGTCAGATCTGAGGTGGTTGGAAATTTCAGCCACTGCTCATTTTTAAATGATTTTTATATTATATCCAAAGCTGCAGTGACGGTTGTTAACATATTGTCAGATCTCTAGATCATCCAGCTAAGAAACCTTGCAAAGAAGCAAAGAATAATATTACAAAAGCAGTGTGATTTGCTACCTAAAAGGATCATGAAAAGCACACAATTTTTCCTTTGCATTAAAGGGGTGAATATCAGCCCAGTTGTGCTTCTGCTTTTAAAGGAAAAAAAATATATCCTAAAGGATGCTGTTGGCAAGGTGTGATATTATTTTCAATGTGTCCCTATGTTCCCATCTTCTCTTTCCATCCTGCCTATTACAGAACCTGTTTACACAGATGGGTGATGAACACTTGAAATGACTGGTGTTGTTTTGGTCAGAAAGAGAAGTTTCTTTGATTGTTTTCTAGATGTATTTGCGGCTTCTTTCATTGGACTTTTTTAAGAAAAAAAAAATCAGAGTATCTACATCTAACAGTCCCATACTTATCAGGTCCTGATATTTTGCTGAGGTAAAAAAGAGAAAATACACTGTAGTGCTGGTGTTGAGAGATTCTCAGTAATAACATTGTTTATTCTATTTTCACTACAGGGAGCAGTGTGGGAAAACCAAAAAAAAAATAGACTGATCATAGAACAATTTGAATTTAAAATGAATGTTTGGGTTAGATACTGCTGCAGCAGTATCTAATTTATGAACAATGAAGTGTAAGAAAAATAGTTTTCTCATATGAAGAATGCTGAAAGAATAACTTCCTTTTGTTTGTTTGTCTCTTATTGCTTTATGTCCACCCAAATGAAGGGCTGACAATGCGACAAAAACAGCCACAACAAAACATTGGCCGCTGGGGAATCTCAAATGAACAACAATGAAAAAATATTGAACCAGGGAGTCAGAGAGAAATCAAGAAAACTAACGTTCTAATTCTCTTGAACCTTTTATTGAGATTGCTATTGTATGGCCACGCATAAAAGAGTGGCTGTTGGGCTCATTGCATCAGGACTATCTTGGTACCTTCAGAGGTCACACCAGTCATCTTTTATTCATGTTGTCACTGGCAATGGAAGTTATGCTAATAGATCTGCGTCAGGCACATGAAGACAGAAGGAGAGATGGGACATAAATCCCAGGCCACAAGCCCATCTACCATCCCAACCGGCAAGATGAAGCTGCACCAAACAAGGGGAGACAGCCACTTCTAAAGCTTTCTCCTCTGTCCCTCAGATGGCCAAATGGCAGTCAAATCTCAAAGGACCTATTCATTCACCTTCCCATTCATTCATTCACTCAGTCATTCATGTCCATTAACAAAACACAAATGTTAAAGGGGAGTTCTCATATCAACCTCTTTCATCCTAAGACGTTTACACCATTACAGAATTTTACAAATCATATTTTTGGCAGATTTGTGTTCAGAGAAATGTGAAAAACATGAAGCATTTTATATAGTTATTTTTTTAGAACATTTAAACATTGGCTCATCATAAAACAACGTTAATTTTTCTCACTTCAGCAATTTACCAATTGCTACCATCTCAGTTGAATAAAGCTTGAATTATTCTGTCTCTGATCCTTTCTTTACCATATTATGTGGTGAGATATTCAAAATAAGAGACTTCAATGTATTTCATAAGAATATTGCTATTTTCTTTTAGAGTACTATACTATACTTGAAGGAATGTGATGTCTATGATAAATAAATAATTTAAAAATATTTATTTTTAATGAATTGTGTACAAATCATTAAATAATTTACAGAATGAAGCAATTATCCTTCAAAATAGAGGAGTATCATGATTGACTAATATTTCAAAGACATAGAAATCGTAATTTTGTGTCCCACTAAGCACAGACAGGATTATGTCATTGCATGTGTTTATTACAGCTGACTGTATTTGATGAAGTAAAGCACAGCTTTTCCAGTTGAAAGATTGTCAGACACGTACAAAACAGACAATTCTATTCTAAATTTTCAACCCAAAGACTTAAAAGTCTAGCTGCCTAAAAGATATCTTCCACAAAATTAGTAAACCTTTAAGTTTCTGTAGACCACTGTATATGAATAGTATAGGCTGTGAATTCAGGTCACCATTGACATGTGTCCATATTCTTATCATTTGTAAGGAATCTCAAGAAAACTCAGTGGTTATGGAAGGCACATAGAAGCAACTCCTGAGGATGACAGAACCATGCTTGTCAATAACAGTTTTAAAACCAATGTGCTTAATTAAAAATGTGAAGTCAATTAAAATCAAAATAACAGTGCAGCATGTACAAATGCTGGAACAATCATTAGGCCTTGCTGAATAATGGAAGAGTATAGAATTTTTTAATGGAACAGCAGGGGTGATACATTACACAAAGCAACAATCTACAACAATATGACAATCGAATTACTTCAGCCCCATTAGGCAGGTGCAGAGGAATAATTAACATGAATTTTTTCCAATGAAAAGGAAAAATACTTCTTTTTTTCTTTTCTAATAGCATTGAAGATTTCAATGTTAACCGGTCTTATACTAAACAAGGTATAGGTTTCCAAACTTACATTTTTTTAAAAAAAGAAATACTAATAAACAATAGAAATTTCTATTTATTACCTAAATAAACTGAACAACATTGGATCCCATATGGAAAAATGTTAACTTTTTAAATGCAATATGTCTGTGTGTGTTGCTTTTGATTTTTAGAGCTTACAAAACAAAATAACAAAAGATTTCCTATAGTTTCTGACTACATCACCTAATTCATCTATAGAGGCATTCCCGGAAGCCTTAGGCAACATTTGTTACCTTATTTCCAGCTGAAATTCAAAAACAAATTGTGACCCTCAGTTTAGAGGAAAAGTGCCTACTCATTCAAATGCCAAAGGAAATGAACACAACCTCATGTTTTCTTGGATAGCAAGGAGTTGAATACTGCTTCGGTCCTTTTCCCGTCAAAAATATTATCCTGTTTTAAAATAGATGAGATGGAAATCTTACTCTTTTCTTCCTCCCAGTGGTATCTATTTAATTTATACAGAAATAAATGGCCATGCACATAAAAAATAAGTTTCTCATTTATTTCCTTACCATCAAGGAATTAAACCCAATGCCCTTCATCCTTACCGGTCCATTTAGGTTAGATAGATCCAAATCACAAACTTTTTCAGAGACATAGTAAGATAGGGGTTTGGTTTTCAGAAAGATAATTGCTTGCTCTACACTAGGTCTTTTATCTTTAGCTTCAACAAATATTACTAGTGAATTCTCATTAATCCCTCTGCTGTGTCTAACAAATGTTTTGCCTCCTGATTTTGAAAAACAAAAGGCTGTTACAAAGTCAAGGATGTAATAGGTAAAATGTTCTTCCTAAGGTCATCTGTAGTAAGGGGCAACACACAGAGAAATACATAAAGCAATTTAATAATACCACGAATCATGTTACATGTTTTAGATACACATATCAAAGTCTGGAGAAATGATTAGATTATCATCCCAAGGGACTAATAGAGAAGGATCATGAAAAAGAAATGCCCATAATTACACATTATGGAAAGCATATATTTATTACTTTAAAAATGATGGAAACGTCCTCTTTGTCAAAGTGAACCTTCTCTTTGTTACTCAGAATAAACTTCAAATTATAGTGTAAGATGTATTCCAAATTTTTAGCAAAGCATATTCCTTCTTTAATTAAAATTATTGGAAAATTCTCCATAATTGTATTAATAAAATTTCTTGCAACCTATGTTCTATGGCATAACACAGGCTAGGAAATAGGCTCTCTTTTTTTCTGAAAGGACTTAGTGAGCATGAAGAACCTTAGAGTGTTATATATCCGGGACGCAGTGGCCATTGCAGGGGCTGTGGGCTGGGGGACCATGCTCTCTGGGTGCATTCAAGAAGCGCACCCACACACTGAGACAATGGGGATGTTCTATCTGGAACTCACCAAGGCCAGCTGGCCTGGGTCTGAAAAAGCATGGGATAAATCGGGACTAGCTGAACATAGAGGACAATGAGGAATACTGAGAACTCAAGAACAATCGCAGTGGGTTTTTGATCCTACTGCACGTACTGGCTTTGGGGGAGCCTAGGCAGTTTGGATGCTCACCTTAGGAGACCTGGATAGAGGTGGGCGGTCCTTGGGCTTCCCACAGGTCAGGGAACCCTGATTGCTCTTTGAGCAGATGAGGGAGGGTGACTTGATCGGGGGAGGGGTAGGGAAATGGGAGGCGGTTGCGGGGAGGAGGCAGAAATCCTTAATAAATAAATAAATTAAAAAAAGAAGAAGCACAGGAGCTCTCAATCTTTAGTGCTCTCCCAGGGTGTCGCAGCTATGGGAAATGATTCATCTGGAATTTGACAGAGGAAGAACTGTCTAATTTTCCTGAGATTCTCTAGGATATTTGCTTCCCATGGACTTGTGAAGAACTGGTTGAAGAAGACAGAAATCACACATGATAGCCAAAATATGGACTCACAGTGAGCTTTCCAAACAGTGGGTTCATGTAACGTAAAGGTGCCTTTGATTTATAATTATCATTTGTTTATTTATGTATAAATTTTAATTTTTATACATAACATATATTGGATATTTATCATATATGTAATATGATAATGAAATATTCTGGGTAGCAGGATTATAATAGGAATTTATTTTAATTTAATTATTTGAGAATTTCTCATGGATACATGCCAAACTCACCCCTCCTTTTTCCTCCTCCAACTATTTCCACATCTCTTCATACACCTGCTCCCTTGATATCTTCCTGTTTAATTATGGCTACAAACACACACATACAGACACACACACACACACACTGAGTTTAGTGATGCCCATGTGTATGTGTAGGGCTTACCACTTGCGACTGACAGCCTTTCTGGTATCTTGGTGCAGGAAAAGAACTGTTTTGTCAGACTTGATCCGGGGATGGGGAGGGAAATGGGAGGCGGTGGCGGGGAGGAGGCAGAAATCTTTAATAAATAAATAAATTTAAAAAAAAGAACTGTTTTGTCTTGGGAATCTTTTTGTGTATAGTTCTTCCTCTAGGGGAAGACATGAGATTTCCCCAATCCACACTAGCATGTTAACTGGTATCGTCTTTGTGAAGGTCAAATGTTTAGGTGTCTACATTAGGTTCTATTTCCCTGTCATATATAAGTCCTTAGAACATAGTTGATGCCCTGGTCTTATGATTCTTTCTGAAACCTCTCCCATGTTGTTCTCTGAGCCTTAGGATAGGGGTTGTATGATAGACAATCACTGGAGGTTAGGCTCTTATACACACGTGTTTTCTACATGTAGACAAACTGTGGATTTCTGCAATCATCTGTGTTGTTGATGAGAGAAGAGGGAAATACGTATCTGTATGTATAAAGATAAGTAACTAGAATGTAGTTTAAAAGTATATTAGTCTAATAGCGAAAGTAGTAGGTTGTCTTTTAGGGTCCATGGCTTCACTACCCATGGGTACTTAGGTAGATTCTTAGGTATTAGAACTGCTTAGGATGACTTAATGATTTTCTCTGTTGGAAGATTTTATGATATCTCTGAATAGCATGAGAGTTAGCTTTAAATTTTTAAGTTAATAAGATAATGTAAATATAGCTGTCAAATTGCTTTACTTTTTAAGGGTCTTGCATTTGGAAAAATTTTAAAGGCTAAAATGGCATTCCAGCATTTAAAAATATGGAAATATTATTTTTTGTATTTAAATAAATAATGTAATTATTTTCATTTTTAAATAAAAAAATAATAAAATTTTAGTAAATAGATATTGGTTTTTATAATGTTAAATGTCTATATTAAATTTTTATATATTTTCCACATATACTATATATATTTCCTTTTAAGATTAATTTGAAAATAAACAAAATTCTTGTCAGAATATAACCTATAGCAGTGTTTCTTATAAAATACAGTTAATGATTATTTTTAGAGTATTAAACCAAATATTGTCCCATTTTTAATGCAATTTCTTATCTTAGCACAACATTAGTTTTATATCTTATTAGTATATATACTTTTTTCTTGGACAATTTACATAATAAGTCACAAGCAATATAGATAAATATGTTACTCTGGGATTTGATATTAAAATGGAAACAAAGTTCCATATTCAGGAAGACTATTATTAAGTATTTAGCAAAAATATTGAGCTTTATTAGTTTTCTGCTTCATTTTAAAGATATGTTCCCCAACAGGGGGCCTCTAGAAATGCATTAAATGTTACAATTATGATATAATTAATGTCTTTCACCTTAATAAATTATTAGTACCTAGTTAGATTTGTCTATAGGCACTAAATATGTTCTATTCAGGCTTCAATAAGTTATTGAATTCATGATACTACCAAACTGAGAAATGAAACCTGTATTTATGTGAGCAACACAGTATTTTTTAAATTGCATGTAAAAAATTAAGAATGAATAAAGGAAAACCTACTAACATGCATTATATCAAACACTTATTAATTTTGTGTTTAGTAGAAACTTTTAAATTTAATCTTCTAGTGATTTCCAGATACCCAATATGCTGGCATTGGCTATAGGTATAATGTTTGCCTGGTTTTATTCCCCAATTCAAATTTCACATACCTGACCAATATTCCCAACCTCTACTTAAATCACCAATACATATATTTCAACTTTCTTCTTCTATGAATTTGATTAACATAGATTCTGCCTGCAAGTTAGATTATATAATACTGTTTAACTGTGACATTCACGATATTACGTTTTAGACTCTTATTAAATCAATTCTGTTGCTTCATAAATTATTTCTCTATATAACTTTTATATTAACAGAGAAATCACATATGTGTATTATTTTGCATAGCCTACCATGCACAGGGAAAATTATATAAATTGGAAACAAGAGATGGTTCATTGATTATAGTTTCTTAAATACTTCCTATCTTAACCAACATATTCCTCTATACTTTTATTCAAATTATCGTGAGAGAAAATTAATATGGTGATAAGAGTCATAGAGATCATATACCTAAAATTTCATTTGTCATATTTTTTTTAAATTTTTCCTTCCACTTTTGTAGGGTGTAGGAAGAAAAGCATTCTTTGTAGTGACAAGCTGACCAATGTACCCTTGGGAAAAAGACTCATTTTCTTCAAGACTGAAAAAGGCAGATTTTGACACTTTAACTATAGGTGTAAAATTTATAATTAACCTCTAGAAATGAGCTTAAATCTCTGATCAGTGATAGTGAAATACATCACACAACACTGACTATGGCATAGCGGTATATAGCAACACATTTGTCCCCTTTTTAATTTGATATTTAAATCAAAGGGGATTTCAGCACTATGCAAGGGCTAATTACTTGGGGCTGCAAAACTGCAAGAATCAATAATGACAGTGAGTAGTTTTCACTTTCAGCTCACATCTGCAAATAAATCCTTTTACTAACTCAGCCATAAAAATCCCTTTGTGCAAAATTTCAAATATGTGTTTAAAAGTTTAAAAGCTGAGAAGCAAAAATATCATAAATGAACCAAAGATTATAGAGTGTTATGGAAAGATTGTTTTTACTCATAATATATTTATTTAACCTCAGGTTGATATTTGTAATTGTTATCTGTCATAAAGAAAATATTGATAATACTGATCCTCCAGGTTAAGTATATTTCATTTGAAAATCCATTAGTGATGATATGGTTAGGTAGGGTTTTTTTTTTTTACTATCTATTTGTCTGTACTTTTTCTATTTAGCCTATAGATTCCAAACCAAACAAGTTTAGCAATTTGTACAAAAACAGTGTGTTAAAATCAAATGGAAATTTAAAGGTATCTCATTTTCCATGTTTGTATCTAGATAATTTTTATTTCCAACTAATTTGACAGTACTAGTTGCCTTTTTTGTATATCTTGGTCTACATTCTTTGAGTCCTTTTGTTCAGATTATTGGTTCTCATTATATATGAAGAAGTGTTCCAAATAAATACAAACATAAGCTTTCAACCCTGTGTAACAATGAAAGTATGAACAAAGCTCAATCATGACAGATCACCATTTACCAACGAGCTAAAAAATTGACTAGGAAACAGTATCAACTGCTTCTATTGATATTAGAAAACAACTCCACAATTCATATAATAAAAATGTGAACTATATTTCCAAAAGGTCAGATAAGGTATATTAAAATATGCAATATAAATTTAAATAGAGGAATATCTAAAATAGTTTTAAAATAATACTTCATAGGCAGAAAAACCTGAATTTCAAGCAAACTTCCAAGAAAGTGCTGAGAATATATGTTGGATCAACTTAGAAAGAAATTTGGATTATTCTAGTAAAACCATACGTGCATATAAAATCCCATTTTAGGCATGTACTAGAAAAATATCAACAAGCTCACAGACATCCATAAAATTTTACTGCAGTATTGTTCATAATAGGAAAAGTTTAGAGACATAACTGTCCTCTATGAGAAAATGGATAAGCTGTGAAATTGAACTCTTAAGGGAATACTCATCCATATGAAGAATTAAAGAATTGCATGAAAACAGAACACTGAGTTTAGAAAGTACACACTTATAGCATCCCTATAATTTTCATATAAATTTTAAACACGTTTGTTATGCTAATATATTGTGAAAAAATATCCTTACATAGTGCAAACGTTGGAAAACACATGGAAACTGAAAAATATACTCAAAATAGCAATTATCTCTGTGAATGAAATTGAAAAAGATGGTACAAATATCATTTATATTTTCAATACGTCCTTAACTAAGCTCTTGTGGGATGGCCATGAATTTCATTGTTAGATTATACTATGTTTTATTGACTGAAGGATATTGTAACAACACAAATGGGATTCGTGTTTCTGGAAATATGCCAAATTAAATGTTTAGACTAATGATACCTTCAGGTGCAACGTCATAAAATTACTAAAAAAATAAAAGAGTGTATTGAAAATTAAATGAACAGCTGAGCTGGCATAGAGGCGATTTCATTGGAGGTCAGGAATGGAATAAAATCAAAATCCCCATCTCATGCATAGAGTAGTGGATTGGCTGTTTGATCAGGTGAAATTTGTCCATTCCATAGATAACCCAAGTCCTATGTTTAAGAAGCCACTAAAGGGAGATAGCACACAGGCCCCAATACCTGAGTATGGTGACAGTGCAGTGTTCACCACAGTCCACCATGGAAATTTCTCCAAAATTCAATGCAGAGCACAATGTAGAGAGATCTTCTTATCTGAGTATCACTTCTTTTAGCCTTGAAAAAGCAAGCAGAAAAAAAATGGTGACACATTTGCTCCTGTGGAGGTTTCTAGCAGGATTAAGAACCATACTAACTACTTCTTGCTTGCTGCTGCAATTAAATAATCAGTAGATGTACAAGATGTTTCTCTTCAGAAGAATACATTTTAAATAAAATCCAAAATAAATCCTGCAAAGAAAATTTCAACTAAGATGCGTTCTTAATTAAAAACAAAACAAACAAACCAAAAAATATTAATGAGATGGAGAAATAAAATTTCAATGAACAATGTCAACTTTCTCTTCACTGACAGGTTAAAGTGAGGGCTCCCCTGAACTTCCGGATACTATCTAGTGCGGTCATGACTATCCTCCCTACTTACTCCCCAAAATAACATACCTGGTTGTTTTGTTTTGTTTTTATGGAGGGGAGGGTTGCTGAGACAGGATTTCTCTGTGTGGCCCTGGTTGTCTTAGAACTCACTGTGTAGAACTGGCTTTGAACTCAGATTCACCTGCCTGTGTGTGCCTTCTGAGTGTTGGAAAGAAAGATGTGTGACACCACTGCACACAATTCATACCTGATTTCTTTAGGAGATGTCACCAGAAGTGAAAGAGAGTCCTTTAACTGTATGTAGGGCCTCACCACTGGAACCTTAAAGAGATAGAGCTGATCTACTTCCACAGTACAGCCTGCATCATTAGTCTAACTCTGAGATGACCTAGTTTTCCTGCTTCTTGTGTCTAGTTGACAGCCCCAGGATGTTTTGCGATTGAGCACTGCCTCCATCCTTTTCTGCTTCAGTTCTGTCCTCTTAGGAATGCATTAGCCATCATTAGCAAGTTTGGTTCAGTTACAGATATTTTTCTCCAATATACTGCTCCACTATCAACAGTGAGGATATTTCTCCCAAACAGTAATCTCATGTAGCTGCTTGTGATTTTTGTTTTTGATTTAAATTTTAATTTTTTGAGAATTTTTTTTGTGTGTACTATGTAAAACAATTTCCATCTTTTTGTCTCCTTATGTGCTCCTCTCAAATTCATGACCTCTCCTTTTTAATTATTAGTTATATATAAACACATATGCAGATATTTATATACATAGGCACATATTTATGCATATATACACATACCACATACATGTATGTATACATATACATCTGCTGAATCAATTTGTTTTTGCTTATATATACATATGGTTAGGGATGACCGTTCAGTATTGCTAACCTATCAAATGGCTTTTTTCTAAAGAATGATTGCCCCTTTTTAAGCAGCCATTAATCTTTCTATAGTTCTTTGTCTAGAAGTAAGGCTTTCTAAGATTTTCACTATTCATACAGTCATGTCAGCTTGTGGCAGTGTCACTGTGAATGTCTTGCTTAGGTGACCAGAGTATTGAAGTTTTATGGTTGTACCTTCCCTGAAGATACCATCTTGCAAAAGATGTTCTAATACTCTAGCTATTACACTCTTTCTATCTGCTATTCCATCATGTTCCTTAAGCTTAGGTATAGGGATTGTGTTATAGACTGTACTGAAAACTGCCTTGTTAATTATTCTTTGAATTTTGATGGGATACCGATTTTTATGTGATGTAATAGTCTCTATTTGTTACAAAAAATTCTTTGATGAATAGCAATGTTATAATTATCTCTGTCTATAAATATTTAGAATGCAATTTGAAATTATACTGGTTTAGGCAAGTGGCAGTTGTTAGGTTCTGCTCTAAGGCCCATGTCTTAGGAACCATGGGAAGTTGACTGGATTTATCGTATCAGGCATGAATTCCATTCTACTGTGTGAAGCTTTGGTCTAATTAGACAATTGTTGGTTATAGTCAAGATATGAGTGCCTGTTGCTACACCTTGGGGATGACTTGTCATGGAGGTTATTTTGTGGTTACTGTGCTTTACAGCTGGGTAGGGTTATTGACTGTTTTTATCTCTCTTGGCAGCTTGTAAAGAACTTTCAGACATTATAAGAGCTAATCCTCAGGGAGGAGTTCTAGGTGAGGTCTAGCTCTATTCTTTCAAGTTCTGTGTCTGAAGTATATGTTGTCTTTAGCAGTAGGACCTCAAATACAAAAGAATGGGCAGCATTTGTCATAAGGTGTCTGAATTACCTCACTCAATATAATACATATGAATGGAATTCTATTTCACCTTAAAGAAAACAGAAATACTAATCTTTACAGGAAAAATAATGGAACATTTTATTTTCTGTTTTTCTTTACAATAGCCTTCCTCTCTTACAGATGAGGATGTTTGTTCTTATCTTAGTTAGGGCTTTTATTGCTATGAAGAGACACCATGTCCATAGAAAATCTTCACTCTGATAAAGGGAAAACATTTAACTGGAGTGTTTCATTGACAGTCTCAGACATTCAGTTGATTATCATCATGGAGTAATAACTGAGGGTCCTATATCTTGCAAACAGGAAGTTCACTGAGATGTTGGGCCATATCATGAGCATAGGAAACCTCAATTCTGCCCCTGCAGTGACACACTTCCTCTAAAAAGGCCATATTCACTCCAACAAAGTGACACCTTCTAATAGTGCTGTTCCCTTTGGGGCCATTTTCTTTCAAACCATCACACTCCTCGATTTTGCTTTTCATTCATGATTTTCTGTTTATTTTAAGTCTTACTGACTTTGAACTCACTAACTTTAAACTGATTTGGTACAATTAGAATGGAGCCCCTGAGATCCACAGTTTCATACTTCTGCAGAGCTTTGCCCATTGAAATTATTCCCTTTGCCTTGGGTGAACCTGTCCTGTCAATCTTAAGATAGCCTTTTGTGGAAGAAAACACAAATGTCTTCCTTTTTTACTCACTGAAGGTGATCCAGCAATTTTTCTCCTCTGTCATCTATTTCTCCATCTTCCTTTTCTTCTTTCTGTCTTTATCACAAAAAAAAATACAGCACAACTTTTAACTAGATAATAAATATTTATCCATATACTCATAGATAACTGTAACACCCCTTTGCGAAACTTCTCTTTGCGACAGATGAAAATCAATATAGAAAAGGTAACTGATTAAATTGGAGATAATGTGATGACTGTATGATGTCCAGCTCCAACTGATGTATGTACAACACAGCTCTTGCACTTAAGGTCCAAGGAACATCATGGAAGAAAAGGCAGAAGTACTATAAGATCCAGAGGATCAGGGCATTATCTGCATCTCCTAAAATGTCAGGGAAGCTTCACCTATAATATCTCAACAGTATGGCTTTCTAAATAAAACCTGAGGCAATAACCACCAAAATACATACTAACATGGAAGTGGGGCCCCACCCAAATTCAAAAAACCATAGGCTAATAAGGGATGTAGTGAGAAAAATAGTCTTCCTTTGGAAAGAACCCTTCAATTAGTTAATACCAGGGGTGAGCACTGAAATCATATACGTATGATTCAGATTATTATAATTTTAAAATTACTCTCACATATTTAAGTTTAAAAGTAAAACAAAAATAACTGTTCTTTACTTTTTTGCCTGACATTGCCCATATTGAGAAAAACTGTTTAAGAACTGTAAGAATATCTAAGAATCTTTCTTTTCATTTCTCTGTCTTTCTTTCTGTCTTTGTGTCTCTCTCCTTCCCTGTCTATTGTTCATTGACCTCTACTGTTGCAGTAGGCTTGTTCCCTCAGCTCCTCCATGCCTAATACTTTTTGCAGGATTCCTTATGTTTCTAATTTTCTTCCTACTTGCTTCCCACACATGGTCATACTGGAGTCTTGTTTCTGAAATACTTAACAAGACCCTTTACTGACTCTTTCCCTCAGCCTGTCATCTTGTCCTCTCTTCTCTTATTTCACTTATGAGGCTCTCATCTCCCTCCATAAGATATGTCACATAAATTTATCAAAAATTACAATCCCACTCAAGCCTCAGAACTTTAGATGGTTTCTCCTTCCTGGTTTGTTTTATTAGAATATTAATTCCATAAAGACATAGAATTTTATTTTCTATTTTTTATTCATTTGTAGTTTTGAAGTTGTTTGACCAGGACCTGATATAAAAAAGCAATCAATGTGTGAATTGAATGAACAGTAATTATTATGAAACAGATACATAACATTTAGATAAAAGTTTCAATAGATATAAGTAACTAGATTGCGTCAAAATAGCTAAGAGACAAAAAATTTATGAAGCAGATTGAAAATAAAATATACAAATCTTCTAGAATAAAATACAATATTTAAAATAGAAAGTTATTAGATGTGTTAAAAAAAAAAAGAAGTTAGACAGAGACAAAAGAAGAAAATTTGCCCCAGAAGTACAGTTAAGGAATTAAGAAAAGAACAGTCCAAAAGTGACTAAGAAATAAGAACTATGTGAATAGGTGCAGAAGATGAAGAAGAAAAAATGAAATAGACTTCATTGAAATTCCAAAATATACAACATGGAACGACAGTGAGCATTCTTGATGTGTAGTCTCAGAACTGATGTAAACATGATTCCTAACTTTTAAAGGCTAAAAATTCTAATAAAATAATGGAAAAAGACTCAAATGCTGCTACATCAGAGTGGCACTGAACAGTGTAGCAAAGTCTGGTGGGCTTTCCCCTGTCCACATCAGCAGTTTATTGTTGTTTTCCTTCCACTCATGTTTAGGCAATCCTGGTGGTGATACTTTATGGATGCAGCTTCTAATATTACTAGGAGACACAGTAATATAGCAAATTCTTGATCAATAGGATTACAGTTTATTATTAGGGTTTTAAACATAGTTGAAAAATGGACTTCTTTGATGTACAGATAAGTAGACCAAATTATATCAGTTAACACAGGAAGTCAGAAGACAGGATTATGACTTCATAAGCATAAGTGCAATAGTAAATAGAATTATATACTTGGTAAATCTGTCATTTTAGAATAAATAGGTTGGGTTGGTGGCACATGCCTTTCATACCTGCACGAGAGGAAGAGACAGGAAGATCTCTTTGGGTTTGAGGCAAAGTGTAAAAAGACAGTTCCAGGAGAGCCAGGGCTATAATGCAACGAAACCCTGTTAATTGTACTACTACTGCTACTAATTCTGCTGCTGCTGCTGCTGCTGCTACTACTACTACTACTACTAATAATAATAATAATAATAACAATAATAATAATGGTACAAGGGTCAGAGAAATGGTTCAGCTGCTAAAGGCTAGGCTCACAACCAAAAATTAGAATAATGGTACAACAAGGGAGCTTTTAAGCCTATATAACTAAAATAATTGGTACTATATTACTATTCTTTTAGAATGAAGTACCATGGCCCACATGACTTAAAGCAACAACAAAGGGTCATTTCATGGGCTTGAAGAACAAAAATTCAAAATCAATATAATAACAAGATGATCTCCCCTTTTTCTTTGGAGTTAATAATCATTCCTTGTTGCATCCCAGTTCCTAAGGGTTTGCTATAGCTGTCTGCATTTCAAGACTTGTGTTATGTAACTCAAACTCCAAGATCACACAGCATTTTCTTTTAAAATTCTGAGACCCAAACTCTTTAAAAATACCCAGAGGCAGTCCCTTTGTTTCTGTGGCCTGCCTGCACCAAGGAGGGTAGGCGCTTTGTTTGCGAGCTGCCCAACCAGCACGGAGGCCTGATCTCTCGGCCCCAGGAGAACCAGCGTTGGGGTGAGTTTCTGGCCCGCGGCGCCAGCCAGGGACGGGGATCTCGGGGGTCCCTGGGCCTCCTGTCTTTCTTGGGCTCTCTGCAGGACCTCTATTCCCTGGTTACTGCCTCTTTCTTCCTGGCCCACCCAGCTTCCGTCCAGAGCCCTCCCCACTTGGGCCCCAACGCCCTCTCTCGGCGCGTGGCATTGGGCGCTGGGTCCCAGTCCTTGGGGCGTCCAGGCGGGCTGCAGTTCCTTTGTTTCTGTGGCCTGCCTGCACCCAGCAGGGTAGGCGCTTTGTTTGCAAGCTGCCCAACCAGCACGGAGGCCTGATCTCTCGGCCCCAGGAGAACCAGCATTGGGGAGAACCAGCGTTGGGACGAGCCAGGGTTGGGCACGGAGACCTGATCCCTTGGTGCCAGGAGAGCCAACATTGGGGAGGCCGCGTTGGGTAGGCAAGGAGACCTGATCTGGTAAAAGAAGACCCATAAGGGAGTATTTGGAAGAAGAGATGGGCAGACGCCAAGGCAAGAATTCGCCCAACAAACTGAAAAGCAACATGAAGCCACCAGAATCCAGCGACCTCACAACGGAAGGACATGAACACCTTAATCAAGAAGGAGAAAAGATTGACTTCATGAAAGTGATTGACGCCCTTAAACAGCATGTAAAAAACGCCCTTATAGAAATGGATGAGAAATATAACAGAAAGTTTGAAGAATTGAATAAATCAGTGAATGATACCCTAGAAAATCAAGGAAAAACAATCAAACAGATAATGGAAACAGTTCAAGACTTGAAAACTAAAATAGAGGCAAAGAAGAAAACACAAACAGAGGGCCGGCTGGACATGGAAGATCTAGGTAAACGAATAGAGACTACAGAAACAAGCATAACCAGCAGAATACAAGAGATAGAAGAAAGACTCACAGATTCTGAAGATACCATAGAGAAAATAAACACTATGATCAAAGAAAACAGCAAGTCCAACAAACTCTCATCACAAAACATTCAGGAAATATGGGACACAATAAAAAGACCAAACCTAAGAATAATAGGAGTAGAAGAAGGAGAAGAAGTGCAGCTCAATGGTCCAGAAAATATATTTAATAAAATTATAGAAGAAAACTTTCCCAACCTAAAGAAAGATATACCTATGAAGGTGCAAGAAGCATACAGAACACCGAATAGGCTGGATCAAAAAAAAACATCCCCTCGCCATATAATTATCAAAACACAAAGCAGTCAGAATAAGGAAAAAATATTAAGAGCGGCAAAGGAAAAAGGCCAAATTACTTACAAAGCTAAACCTATCAGACTTACACCTGACTTTTCCATGGAAACCATGAAAGCCAGAAGGTCCTGGATAGATGTACTGCAGAAACTGAGAGACCATGGATGCAAGCCCAGATTACTATACCCAGCCAAGCTTTCGTTCACTATAAATGGAGAAAATAAAATTTTCCAGGATAAAAACAAATTCAAACAATATGCAGCCACAAATCCAGCCTTACAGAAAGTAATAGAAGGAAAATCACTAACCAAGGAATCCAATAATGACCACAATAACTCAGACATCTAGAGACCCTTCACCAAAGAAGGGATACACACAAACTCTACGACTAAAAAAAAATGACCGGAGTTAACAACCACTGGTCATTAATATCACTTAATGTCAATGGTCTCAACTCACCTATAAAAAGGCACAGGCTAAGAGATTGGATAAGAAAACAGGATCCAACATTCTGCTGTTTACAAGAAACACACCTCAACCACAAAGACAGGCACCTACTCAGAGTAAAGGGTTGGGAAAAGGCCTATCAAGCAAATGGACATAAGAAACAAGCAGGTGTGGCCATACTAATCTCTAACAAAGTTGACTTCAAACTTAAATCAATCAGAAGAGATGGAGAGGGGCATTTTATATTCATAACAGGAACAGTTCATCAGGATGAAGTCTCAATCCTGAACATCTATGCCCCTAATATAAAAGCACCCACGTACATAAAAGAAACATTGCTAAAATTCAAGGCAGCCATCAAACCGCACACACTAATAGTAGGAGACTTCAACACTCCTCTCTCACCAATGGACAGGTCAATCAGACAGAAACCTAACAGAGAAATAAGATAATTAATGGAGGTAATGAAACAAATGGACTTAACAGACATCTATAGAACATTCCACCCAAATAGGAAAGAATACACCTTCTTCTCTGCAGCTCATGGAACCTTCTCGAAAATCGACCACATAGTCGGTAACAAAGCAAACATCCACAGTTACAAAAAAGTACAGTTCTAAAAACAATTCTCAACAGAAGAATCTCAAATGACTGAAAGTCACTTAAAGAAATGTTCAACATCCCTAGGTATCAGGAAAAACGCAAATTAAAATGACTCAGATACAATCTTACACCTGTCAGCAGGGCTCAGATCAAAAGCACTAATGACAATTTATGCCCTGGCAGATGTTGCATGAGGGGAACACTCCTCCATTGCTGGTGAGAGTGCAAACTTGCACAGCCACTTTGGAAATCAATATGGCAGCTTATCAGAAAATTTAAAATCAATCTACCTCAAGACCCAGTTATACCAATCATAGGCATACACCCAAAAGATGTTCAGCTATGTCATAACAGTTTTATTTGTAATAGCCAGAACCTGGAAACAAACTAGATGCCCCTAACCAATGAAACATGAAGGAAATATGGTACATTTAAACACTGGAGTATTACTCAGCTGTTAAAAATAATGAAATCAGAAAATTTGATGCAAATGGATGAAATTGGAAAAAAAATCAACCGAAGAGGCAGATTTTGAAAGACAAACATAGTATGTACTCACTCATAAGTGGATATTAGTTGTAGAGTAAAACGTAGCCATGCTACAATCCAACAATCCCAGAGAGGCTAGGTGTAAAGTAGGGTCCAAAAGATGGAAGAGGAAATAGAAAAGATTGCCTGGGTACTCTATGGGCTGGGCAGTTGGTGGTGGTAGCACGAGAGGCTGTGTTGGGTGTGGGGTAGAGGGGGGTTGAAATGAAAGGGGAGTCAGGATGTGGGGAGCATTTTGGGGTCAGGTAGAAACCTACTACAAGGGAAACTCCCACAAATCTGAAAGTATAACCCAGGCTAAGACTCCTAGCATTAATAGAAAGATAGCTTGTACTGGCCATCTCCTGTAATCACAATGCTGACTATCCTCATTGTTATCAGCCTTATTATGAGGGAAGAAGCTTAGTCCTACCTTGACCAGATGGGCTTTGCATTGTTGACACTCACGTGAGTCCTACCCCTTTCTGAACAGAAAAAGGGTAAAAATGGATTGGAGGGGGCAAAGGGGTAATTGGAGGAAGGAATTGGTGGGAGGGGAGGGAATGTAAAATAAATGAACAAATTTCATGAAAAAAGTGACAAAAAGGAAAATTTAAGAGAAATTACATAACATTTCCAAGGGAGATTGTGAAAGATATAATTCTTGAGGCAGAAATTACTCAGCATTCTTGGAGATTGGTTCCAGAATGATTTCAGGTTCAGAATGACATGTGAGTATACATATGGTATGGAATTTGCCATATCCCATATATATTTTCCCATATACTTACAATTATTATACATTATTTAGGATGCCAGATTCAATGGACATGGTAGGTAACTGAGAGTTATACTGCTGAGAATAAAAACAAGGAAAAAGTTTGTGCACATTCAGTGCAGATGCATTTTTCAGGGAGCTGGCCTGGCCTCTGATGGAGTGGAAAGCATCCATTAGTAGTGTGGGCCTGGATATGGTGATGAGAGGGGGCAGCTGGAGTTAGGCAGGGCGAGCAAGTGCTGGCAGGGTTGGGGGCAGCATTACCTGGAGTACAGGATGCTGGCCTGGCCACTGAGGGATGGGGCAATGAAGTGTGGGCCCAGATGTGGTGTCAAGGAAAGGAGCCAGATGCATTTTTCAAATGTTTTCTATTTATACTATGTTTGAACTTAGTGCAGATTCTGTGAATGTAGAGGGCTGCTAGCATGTATCTCTAAAACATGTTTTATAGTTCATTCCTGAATAAGAATGGAGAAAATTTTCCCAGAATCAAGGATTACCCTCAGTTATAGTAGTTTTAACTTTCTGATGTGGACCCAGGGCCAGATAGGTTGGTCACCATATTAGAAGTGCTACCCAATATATTGACAGTAACATTGACACATGAAAAAATTCTGTGTGGCACAGCAATGGATAAAATGACAGACTGGCTATACAGCACATTTTTATTTAGAAAATTGATTAACTACAAGAATATTTTTAGAATTTTAAACATGTATACAATGAACTATAGTTGTATTCATCCATATTTCCTCCATATAACTCTTCTGTCGCTTTCAACTTCAAGTACTTTTCTTTGATAACTTACTAGTTACAAATAGTGTTGCCTATATGTCTATTCTTGTGCGACCATCTACTGAAGCATGACAAGATTATCAGTTAACATCCTCAATAAATAATTATTTTCCTCAGCAACTGTCCACTCCCAATAATAGCACCACAGTAAGGGGTGTGGCCTGGAGATGATCTTCCTCTTCTATAACAGAATTTCTTTTCAGGATTATATATAACCACACATATTAAATATTTTATTTTTTTAATCTAACATAGATGTTTTCTGATGTTTTCAATATATTCTGACCTGTTCCTTCTTACCTAACTTTTCCCAGATCCTCCCCACTTCCCCACTCATGCAAATATACATTATTTCTTGCTCTTTCTCATTAGAAAACAAACAAGAATCTAACAAAAAAAGAATAAAATGAGATAAAATAAAAGTTAAAATACCTCAATAAGACAAAACAAAGAGTCAAAGGGGATAAAAATCAGGAAAATATATAGATTTTATAGATATATAGATGTAGCATTGGCACACACACAAATCTCCTAAAAACAAAATATTGGGAACCATAACATATAAGCAAAAGACCTACAGGGTAAGAAACAAGCAGGAAAACACATGTGCAGACAAAGCATGATGAGAAAATAAGCAGACAAACAACCCCCCAAGATAGCATTAATTTCATTTTGTTATTCATCTTTTGCTGGGCGTGGAGGCTGGCCTCAAGAGAGGTATATATACCCAGTGAGGCTTAATTCCAGAAAACTGATATTTTATTTGCCAGCAGTTATAAACTGGAGACAGTGTCTGGGATGTAGACTTGTATCTACTTCTATTCTCATGCTTGGAAGCCCATCATCCCAGTCATGTGCAGGTCCAGTGCATGCTGCACAGGTCTTTGTGAGTTCATATATGCACTGGTCCTACTGAGTTAAAAAAAAAAAGGCCTTATTTTCTAGGTGTCATCATTCCCATTCTCTCTTTCAATCTTTCCATCTCCTCTTCCACAGAGTTTCCTGATACTGAGTGGAGAGAGAATTGGTGGAGACATACCATTTAGGGCCAGGTGTTCCAGCTCTCTCTCTCTCTCTCTCTCTCTCTCTCTCTCTCTCTCTCTCTCTCTCTCTCTCCAAATTGTCCATCTGTGGGTTTCTATATTTATTTTGATCTACTGCACAAGGAAACTTTACTGATAACAGTCAAACAAGAAACTGATCTATGAGTATAGCAGAACGCCATCAGGAGTAATTTTGTTGCTAGAGTTATTTAGTATATTAGTATTTGGTCTCTGGTCTACCTATTCTAAGGTGCTTGGCTACGTGATCAGTGCCAGGGATGAGTTCCATCTCATAGAATGGTCCTTAAACCCAATCAGACTTAAATATTTTTAATTGCTCCAACAAGATTTGGGTTACTATTGCACTAATACACTTTTGGTCACCATTGTATGTGGGCTGGTATTTATCTTTCTGATGTGCTAGTATGCAGAGTACTTTTCAGTGTTCAGTAGTTTGCAGAGTAAGGAAAATGCTCCTCCATTGCTGGTGGGTACAAAACTGTACATCCCTCAGGATGATCTTTTTCTAGCTCATCCATTTACCTGAAGATTTTATGATTTTGTTTTAACAGCTGAATAATTTTCATTGGGCAAATATATCACATTTTGACTATTTTTCTTCTGTTGATGGACATCCAGGCAGTTTTTAATTTATGCCTATTTATGTTTAAATTTATGCTTAAATAATTTCTTTGATTTTGATTTAATACTGCTAGGCCACATATTTCAAGAAATTGATCTACTTTAAATTTTTTAGACTCTGTCCTTATGATTTGCTGGATTTCCTTGGTATCTGTTGTGATTTTTCTGTTTTCATTCCCAATTTTACTAAGTTGGTTCTTTTCCTCCATCTTTTAGTTAATTCCACCGTGTTTATGGGTCTATATTATTTTATCAAAAATCAAGTCTTTGTTTCATTGGTTATTTTTATTTTTGGTTTGTATGCTTCTATTTTGTTGATTTCACTCCTGGGTTTTATTTTGCTCAATATCTACTTTTCGGGGATGGTATTTCTTTTACTTATTTTTTGTTTCATAGATATCATGTAAGTGACTAAGTTGCTAAGATGAGCAAGATCTCTCCAATTTTTTTACTTAGCTTTCTCAAAATTTTGAGTCTTGGTCTTGTTAAGGTCATATGCAAGTAACCATAGCCACTGCGACTTTATGAGTCTAATAGCTGTACCACGTCCAGAAGAGCAGTTCATTCATCTATCCCAACTATGTAGTCCTTACATTCCTTCCTCTGCCTCTTCCATGTTTCATAAACCTTGGCAGTATGGTTAATATAGCAGTTCAGTTGAGGAATGAACATTTAGGGTATGCCTCTTAGAACCTTGGCTGCTAGTTGGGCATCTCTAAACTGACCACTATCTTCAGCAAAAGAAAGCTTCTCCCGCTAAGATGAAAGAAACCTAGATCTATGGGCACAAACATAACTATTCAGAGTCAATTAGATCAGATGATCAATTAGCAGAATAACAACAGGAGCTTTATTCGGGGCCTATGATCTAGAAATCATGGGATTTGATCAGGATTTTAATTCCAGGCACAAAATTTCCTCTTGTAGAGCATGCTTCAAATCAGAAAGTATTTAGTTACTGCATAATAATCATGACACCACAGCACTAGTAGGCACATCTTGCCTGGGAGTTTAATATTGTTGTGTGTAGAGTACAGTCCTTGGTAAGACAATTAATGTCTATTCTCCCCTAGCATCCTGTATAGCATCTTTGGTCACTATGGCATCCAGGCAAATGGAAGAAGTTTCCTGCTCAGTTTATGATTGATTTCTCTATGTCATGAAGCCAGAGTATGTGGGATCTTCAGAAATATGCCTTACTATGTAAATTATGGTGAGCAATCAGGATCAATGAATTGTTTTAATTCTAGGACCTCTAGGGCTCCCCAAATTCAGGGGGGCTATTCCGTGCCTGAATATTTATTTACTAAATCACATCTGGAATCAGCATTGCCCACTCCTTTCCTCTTTTGTTTTTATTCCCTGCTGTTATTCAAATGCCCTGAATAAATTTAAATTTAGTAAAGATAAAGGAAAAAATAAAGTTAGATTAAAACTTCACTGAGAAAAAATTAAGTCAAGGAAATGAATATTTCCAAGGCTTTCCCATTCATAGCAGCTCTGCCACTATTGTGACAATTGGTGTCATTTGAGAGACCCTCATGAACTTTGCATATGGCATATCAGCATCACCTGTCTTATTTGTAGCAGTACCCACATAGAGAAATGCAAAAGGAGCTGTGCCATCCACCAGTCCATGCTGTGTGACTATTTTGTGTACCTGTTAACTTGATATGACTTTGTTTTGTTCTCATAGATCTTCGTGTCTTGGACAGCAGTATCCAGCTTTGGCTGTGACTATGAGGGTGTCTTTGCTTAGGGAATACCTTTCTCTAAAGGTTTTAAATCCTCCTCCAGTGTTAAGAGCAACCTGTAAGCACTGTTTGGGTGAAGCTTAGATATGGCCCACTAGGGATTCTGGTCTTCAGAAGTAGCTACCAACTGATTTTCATAGCTGGTTCTGGCCAATGCTAAAAGAAGTTTGTCTGTTTAGTGTTCAAAGTCTGGCCTAATGTACAAAGCCTGTTGCTATGTATGGCCAAGGCATGGGTAAATTTGTTCCTTTCAGAACGCTCTGATCTCTACTAGCGTTTATGTAGGGCAGATGGTCTCCACGAGCACCAGGACTTTGCCTATAGGCCCTGCTGTCACCTGTCTCTTTGTCGTCCTCCAGAAATTCATTGCCACTAAACAACTATGATGAAATTGACAAGTTAATGAGGAGAGGGGTAACTTGTGCTTTCAAAAACAAAGGTCAGTTCTTTACTACAGCTTCTCCTGGCTCATGGTTACGCCTTTGGTGTGTGTCAGGCTGTGTTTTAGTATTGCCTCCTGGGTCCATAACAGAGACAAGCACAAGAATGACACAGATCACATGTGCAGCACTGTTTTCTTGCAGGGCAGCAGTCCAACACTGCGGGCTATGTGCATCATCAACAGTCCTGACATTTTTCTACAGCCATCTCTATGGTGCCAGTTAAGAAACTACCTGCCATCTATTTAACCCCAGGTTCGTGGCCTAGTCTCCTTACTGGTGGTACTATATTGGAGCAGTGGATTTGGGGCCACCTGATGAGAGTCCATTTGCAGAATTTGCTAACTTCAGCCTAAATGCTCAAAAGAATACCTGGTTGCTAGAAGAGGACTTCTGACTTTAAAATTTTGACCTGTGAGTTCAGAAGAACTACCAAGAAGAATTTCCTTTCCTGATGTGGGAGTGTCATATATCGATCTGTTGATTTCATTGGTTAAGCAATAAAGAAACTGTTTGGCCCTGTGGGTGGAGTAAACAGAACAGAATGCCGGGAGGAAGAGGAAGTGAGGTCAGACTCCACAGCTCTCCTCTTGGGAGCAGACGTCCGCCATGCTCCCGGCTCCTGGGCAGACACACGCGATGAAGCTCTGAAGCTCCGACCCAGGATGGACTTAGGCTAGAATCTTCCCGGTAAGACCGGTGCTACACAGATGATAAGAAATGGGCTAGTCCAGGTGGGAGAGTTAGCCTAGAAGATGCTAGGTAGAAATGAGCCAAAGCAGTGTTTAAATGAATACAGTGTCTGTGTAATTATTTCGGGGCATAAGCTAGCCGGGCAGGCGGCTTGGGGTGTTGGGGACGCAGCCCTGCGGTCCTTATTACTACACTTTCCAGGTTTCTATGTATTGCTATGGTTAAGAGAGGGTGTTACTACTCCTGGGTAGTTATTTGAAGGTCCAATTTGTGGTTAGGAAACTGCAGAGGCAAGAAGATACATACCTTTCAACAAAACATGCTCTGAAGTACTGCTTTTAAAAAACGGTATTATTTCTACTTTGTTCTTCAGGTAGAGAGTATGCAGTTATATAAGATCAACATCTATGCAGAAAATCACATGTAGCAAATAATACATGAATACCTCAAAGATTATTCAAGAGCCCCGTCTAGACTATGAAACACAGGCATGCCTTAAAGACATGAGCTTCCAAATCTTCAAAATAATACAAATGATATTTAAATCCCTCTACTTGAGATTTCCTTCCTCCTTGTATTAGTATCCCTAACATGACATTGACTATTGCAAGATGAGATTTTAAGTTGTTGTAATGATGAAAAACTGGATTTATTCTGGGGCACCAAGATATCCTGGGTTCACTTCTTCCTTCAAAACTCTATTTGAATGACTGCTTGGTGCTTTGAAATATTATTCGCTAAGTCCTATCATTCACATGAAATAAAATGACTTTGCTCATATTTTGAAATGTAGAAATGGATACTAATGGCTAACAACTTATCTAAAGTCCAACCAGTCCCACTGACAATGAAAGAAATGATGCCAATATGCTGCCTTTTCTTGTAGGCCTTAAATCTCCGGCACAAGTAAGAGAAAAGGCAAAGTATATTTTAGTGAAATAATTTAAACTTTGACTGATGTACTTGTGTCACTGTCCATGAATTTGAATCTGTAAAGAAGAACACACAGTCCTGAGTATGAAAGTAACTGTAAGGCAGAGGGTGGGGGTGTGTGAAGAGCTGGGGTAGTGTCTGCAGCAAGTATGACCCTCTTTCTCTTCATTTTTATATAAGAAGGAACATTTCTCTGCTGCCAATACCTCCCACTTCAAGTCTGGAAAACAGAAGTCTTGAAAAACTCAAATGTTTGAAAGTTTTTTTTTTCCCCATGGGCACCTCTTATAACCTATAAGATAATTTGGCAGAATTGCGTTTTAGTCATAAGAACTCAGCAAAAATATGTGGCTGTGTGATGCAGTCACAGACTAGCCATTGTGGAATCTTGAATATCTAAATGTGAATCTTAGCTTCCGCCACTTATATGCTGTATAAAATCAGTTACACTAAAGAAAAATTCTTCTGATGTCCAAATCCCCAAAGATAAAGATGAAATTATAAGACTCCTTAAGGTGTTTAATGTGGAAAAAAATAGCAATAGCAAGACTCCAATGAGAGCCTCTCCATGAAAGCGCTTTCTTGGTGCTGGTCCTTACAAACTAAAATGCTATTTTTGTGTCCTTAGGTTTAGAGAATTTGCAACAGTTATAATTTGAAGTCATTTGGGTAAATATTTCATTATTCTCAAGTCAGACATGGTGCCTTAATGACATGAAAAAGTTCACATATTTGCTACAAAGCTAACTTAACTAAGTGGACTCGGGAGTACAAATGAGAAATAGAAACCAACTGTGTAATAAAGGCTGAAAAACTTCAACCCTTCCTGTATGACATTAGAAACTATACTTGGATGCTCATAGTCAAATCTGAGAGTAGAAAAAAGTAGTCAAAACAGGTGCTAGATTAAATTGGTTGGTGAATTTAAAGAAACCGATGAACTCATTCCAATCACATGAATAAGCAGGCAGCCTCAAGTGCATATGTGGCAAATCTTGCTTTTCTCTTTCCTACTGCAGTCAATTTTCTTTCTAATTCCAGGTTGTTTCATTTCCTTTTGACCAGAAACAATAAAATCCCCTTATCTCACACCTTATGGTAACTACACAGTGTATCCCCACATCTTGTGAAAGAAAGATAATACCATTGAGGGGTCCAAGTTTCCTCCATGTTGTTCCTGATGCAGCCATCTAAAGTCTGACTCAGAGTTAATCCCTGGCTTATTACCCCTCCCTCGGACAATCACCCAACTCTGTCCCAGGGACTTGGGGTCAAGATGCCCCAGCTAACTGCTGCTTTTTGCTTCTGTTAAACTTCTCCCTTGTTTTACTTACCCTGCAACTACTAACAAGGATATGTTTTTGTCTTTAAAATTCAGCGCAGAAAGTGGTTGGAGCTGCTGTTTCTCTCCAAGCAGTCTTTGGCAGTTTAATAAAGACTCTCTAATTCATAATCTGATTTTGTTGAGTGGTCTTTGGGGTGTTTGCCCCATGATAATAGCAAAAATTCAGCTGAGGTTTCAACTGACATAAAAGATCCCCTGAACCCTTCAACTCAGCCCAGCTCAACTCAAGACTTGCAGTTCCTGCCATTTCCTCACTCTGGCAAGCTTCTGAGCTAAGTGAGAAGCCCCCAGCTCTTGGGATAAGTCTTCAGCTCCAATTATGGTATATGTTTCTTTCTCAGCCAGTGACTTGCATAACTGGAAATACCAGAAACACCCTTTCTCTGAAATCCCCAGGCATTCATTTCTCAAGACTGTCTTCTATACACACAATTTGACATGGGACTACTGCCAACAGCTACTGGCTACCCTGTTTACTTTAGAGAACAAGACCACATAAAACTGGAAGTTAAGAAAGTGGTCTTGGGCCCAGATGGAGGATACTGGATGATAATGATTTTCCTATAGAGAGTTTATTCTCCTCCAATTGACCCAGTTGGGATCCTAATACCAACAAAGTTAAGGGAGCTCTGGATACCTTCCAACAGACTTTTCTGGCTGAACTTCAAGCACTGGCTTAGAAGCCCACCCAGAGACCCAGAGACACCAGAGAATGAGCAAACAGTGTTTAACATTGCTCTTGTGACCCAGTTGTCCTAGAGATTAGGAAAAATTACAGAGATTAGAAGGGTTTTAACATATGACTAGATCTCACCTGTGCTTTGAAGTTTTAAAAGTATTTAGCAATCCCATCCTTTTCTAGGGATAGCCAAAAGAATAAAGATAGATGAGAACCATAGTGTCCATTCTATGAGAAAGCCAAGTGAATAAATTGTTCAGGCATGAAAAGTGGGAAGAAAGCTAGGAGACCATGCTCCAGCCACTTTCAAAGAACCAGTGTGCCTACTCTGAAGAAAAAAAGACATTGGAAAAAATGAATGTCCAAACAAAAAGAAAAAGACTCTACAGGTATTTCACCCAGAAAAAAAAATTAATGAATGTTCCAGGCTACTACACTTTGAGACTTCAGAAACCTAGGGAGACACCAAAGTATGGGTCAAAGAAATTGACATTTTATTTGACACAGAGGTAACTTACTTCATCCTCCAAAAGTCCCCAGGTCAGGTGACTGACCAAAAGATTGCAATCTAGCAAGTAATAGGGAAAATAGACTATTAACCCTGGACCACTGTTCACTCACTCCACTGATCGTGGAAAGGAAACAAAAATCTATTTGTTTTTTGGTAGAGATCATGCCTAATGATCTCTACATGCCATTAGGGCAGAACCTCTTGCATAAACTCAAAGTAACCATTTCCTTTTCTAATAAAGATGTACACCTGGACTTGCAGTCACCTAGCTAAATGTTTTGTCCTGCACACTTTCAGAAAAGTGCCTAATAGGAAAGCCCAACTCCATCCTGTGAACACATTCAGAGTATCACACAGAGATTCTCAGGCATAGGAACAGAGCCCAACCCTACAGAGCTGGCTAGGCACAAAGCACCTGTAGCTGTTCAATTAACAAGCTCAGCTACACCTGTTCAGGTCCAGCAACACCCCATGGCTCTAGAAGCAAAGAAAGGGATTGTCATTCACATCATTTCACCCAGGAAGGCAGACATTCTGATACTCTGCCAGTTATTCTGGTAACACAATCCATTTACCATCAAGAAATATGGAAGCCATGTCTACAGACATGTCTAAGATCTAAGAGGGGTTGGGAAAAAAAAGAAGATCAAGATGATTCATCCTAAGATCCAAAACCCATGGACCCAGATGAGCTTAATTCATTCAAAGAAAAGTGTATATATACAGTCATTGACTTGAAAGATGCATTCTTTAATATTCCCTGGCAGAGGAGAGTCAGCTATCCTTTTTTTTTTCAGATGGACAACAGATCCAGAAGCAGGATATAATGGACAACTTACTTGGACTTGTTTATCTCAGGGATGTAAGAACTCCCTATTATGTTTGATGAGGTGCTGAGTGCTGATCTCTTGTCCTTATAGCAGATAAAAGAAACAAAGAGAGAGGGAGGGAAGAAGGGAGGAATGAAGGGAGAAAGAGGAAAGGGAGGAAGGAAGGCAACAACAGACATTGATCAGATAATTGGTACCAGTCTTTGTTCACTTAGTTCCCCTGGCTAGCTACTCTACTGTCAGCATTGACAGGGCCTCTACATATCATTCTGATTGGATTAAGAGTGGGACCCTGGATCTCAAACTCTATGGTCATCTATATCAAACAAAGGGTTAATTCAGTTAAGTCCTAAGGATACCCTTAGAGTAATATGAATCCCTGATTTGAATCATTTTCCTGAGACCAATAGGAAATGTGATGGGGCCAAGGTTCTGCTGTCATGCCCCTGATAAGACCATCTAAAATCTAACTGAGAGATAACCTCTCTTGTTGCTTACATTACCCCTCCTATGGGAAAGCTTCTCAAACCATTACCTAATCTTGTACTAGGGACAGATGCCCCAGCTAACTGCTGTTTATTCTTTCTGTTAACTTTCTCCCTTATTCTATTTCCCCTGACAATTACCAACCAAGGCATATATATTTTTTGCCTTATAAAAGCACTCTGTAGGAAGCAATTGGGGCTGCACTACAGGCAATCTTTTCTCTTAATAAAGACAAAAGTTTTAATAAAGACTTAATAAAGACTCTCAAATTTAGAATCTGGTTTTGCCAAGTGTTCCTTCGAGTCTTTCCCCCATAAAAATATGCAAATTTGGCCTTAGTATCTGTGTTACATAATGTTGACCAATTAGATAAAGTTCATCAAATATACTATTTATAGAAGAACAAGTTTTCTCATCCTGTAACTTCACATGGCTCTATCACATAAAGTGGTCAATATTTTTGAAACTTGGGTGTTTGAGCATTTAATATTTTAAATAATTAACTAAAGGTCACATCAACATCTTCACTTTACTTATAGTTCCATATTCTTATGGATTCTATTTTAGAAATGGAGGAGACAGAGACTATCAAGCAACTTTAAGTATCTGTGTATTATACTAGCATAGGTTTTATATGTTCTATTTATGAGCCAACCACACTAAGTTATTAAAAATCTGTATTTGAATTGCTACTCATAGCTGTGCTTGAATTTGTGGAACCAGAGTTCTTAACAGTTGATGGCTCAGGGAAATGCCTCCTTGAAGTGGCTCATGCTCCACTGGACAGCCCCACACCTCCTAGCAGCAGGTAACACTAATTGGATTTAGTGACTTATAAAAAACAAAATAAAATAAGAGTTTACGAAGTTGGATGGAGATGCAGGAATGAATGGGGTTCTAAAGGACTATGAGAAAGATAGTTTCGAACAATATGATCAAAGCACAATGTATACTTATATAAAGTTCTCAACAATAAATAAAATGCATTGAAAACTTAAATATCCTAAGAGAGAGCAGAGGCAGAGATAAATTTCTCAACTTGTTCCTAAAAGAAAATGTCCAGTCATAGGATCTATTACTGTGTCTTACACATTGGCCAATAATAGATTCTAGAGGAAGACAGACATTGTCTTCATTTGCAAAATCACTATTGAGCCACCAGGATCCAGTGGTTAGTTGCAAACACATGGCCCAGCTTAAATTTAGAGAGGCAGAAATCAATACAAATAGACATAGTGAGAAATACTAGGATGGAAGAGGATGCATGGATACAGCCAGTAGGAAGACTGAAAGGGTGAAATGTTAAAAAAAAATAAATTTAATTAAGAAAAAACATAAATAACCACATTTTAAGTATGCCAGTGTTCTAAACATAGACTTTACCACAAAAGGATCTGTAAATAGCCAGTAAGCAATGACTCAGTGCTAAATATCATGTGACCAGTAGTAATGAGAGACCTTTAAAGACTAACAAATATGACTAGCTTTGATAATGAGATGCTTTCTTGGAAAAGTGGTTGGCAGTTGCTTAGAAAATTAAGTAACACTCATCCTAAAATCCAGCAATATTATTTCTTATATATATGGAAAAACATATAATGAAAAACTATTCATGTGAAACTTACACAAGATGCTCATTGCCATTATATTTATAACAATTAAAAATTAGAAGACACATACCCATCAACAGTAGAATACTCTGTATGCACACAGATAAAAGAGGACAAACTATGAAAAATGACAATGATATGACTAAATTTAAGAAGCATAATATTGCATGAAGTGTTCAGAAAAGATACAGTATATGCTCTATTCATATATATATATCATATATATTCATATATCTATATGTCTATATATGAATTTTTTAGATGGGAGAATCAGTCTGCAGTAGCAAAGGTGTGTTGTTCTGGTGAGCAGAAATACACCTGATTTTAAATGAACATTGGCTAAAGTTAGTTGCTAAAAGTATTTCATATATCAGCTTCAGTGTTGCCAAAACAGATGTGTTAAAATTGTCTCTTATCTTAAATCATATTCTACTAAAGTTGATATAAATGGATTATAAAATAGATGTATATACAAAACATGACATATACCTGCGTTCTAAACAGCTGACCCTTGCATCACTTCATTCACACTAACGTATAAAGTATTTGTAAGGAAGTTTGAGGGGTTTAGCACTTTACATTAGGGAAGATAGATTTCTTTCCTTGCTCTGCTGACACCTTTTAACTTGCACAAGTGCCATATTCTTATAGGAAAAACAATGTCGTTATCAATACTACAGAATAATTGTACTGAGTTAAAATACTCATTTAGACTATACAATTTAAATCCCCTTGAATATTATAGAATATTATATAGATTAATGCTAAAAGTAATTAAGGACTAGAATAAAAGTAATTATAATTTCTGATGGATTTGCTGATAGGAATAAAGTGAGAATTGACCTAAACCCTCACCATCTAAAACTAGAACAAAATTAAGGAAAATTCTAAAAACATCACTATGTTTGTAATTGATTTTCACATACCAGTGCCCTTTTAAGTTTTCTGCTTTCACTGAAAATCATAATTAGAAGCTTTTCCTAAGAAAAACAGTTGGTATTTGGGACAGTAAGAAATATCCTCACAATAGCTTTCAATATATGTAATATATATAGAGAGAGATCCAAAAATCTAAAAAATTTCTAGGATTAAAATTCTTAAATAAGTTTTTTACCAAAGAAATTCCTAAAATTATTGTCATATAAAATGAGATTACAAATCTCTCTAGAATATTGTAGGAATCATGATAAAAGATCAACTTCCAAGAGTGATTTATAAAATTGGTATGGGCACTCTGCCTGGCATGGTACTAAAGTAATGGGAATTCTCTTATGTCTAACTGTGTGCTTACTGTGCAAATCTCTTCAGCCTCTGAGTAGGAACAAATACTTGACTTATAGATGCCCAAATTTCTCCTCTGAAACCTCCTGATCTAGGCCCCCATAGTTCAAATCACCTTCTTGGGCTGGTTCTACCCACTGTTAACAGCTCTCCTCGCAGGTATCCCACAGCTCTGTTATCTTCAACATCTTGGGTTCTCCAAGGCAACTCTTTATATTTTATTAATTGTTTTTTATCTTCAACAGAATTTAGCTCCACTCCAATACCTCGTGCTCATTTTCTCCTCAAATAGTACATTTTCAATTTTTCTTTGTTCAGCTTGCTCCTTTTCATTATATAACTTCATTAGAGTTAACACTAATAACCACAAAACACAGACTATATTAGGCTGTTTTAAGATTTCCTCTGCCACCAAATTTAATTCAAATCTCTTTTCTTTATCCTCAGGCAGACTCTTCAGACAAGGGCAAAAAACAGCCATAATTTTTACCAAAATATCACAAGAATTATCACTAGCTGACACATTAAAATTCTTCTCCTCTGAAACCTTTTGAGCTAGGCCCCCAAGTTCAAATCACCTTCAACACCACTGTCTTCTATGTTCCTTTTAGGATGGTCCATAAGTATCTCTTAAAACATTCCATTGCTTCCTTAAATCAAATTCTCAAAGTTCAAATTCCTCAAAAAAAAAAAAAAGTATGGTCAGGCTTATCACAGGAATACCCTAGCCCCTGGTACCAAATTCTGTCTTAGTTAGGCTTTCTGCTGCTGTGAAGGAACACCATGATTGTGGAACCTCTCATAAAGAAAACTATTTAATTGAATATCTTACAATTCAGATGTTCAGTCCATTATCATTATAGTGGGACATATAGGCACACAGGCAGACATAATGCTGGTGAAGGAGTTGAATTTGTACATCTTGATCTGCAGGCAAGAGGAAGTAAACTGTGTCAATAGGTGTTACTTGAACATAGGAGACCTCAAAGCTTGCCTCCACAGTGATGACATACTTCCTCCAGCAAGGCTACCCATAGTGCAACAAAGCCATACCTTGTAATAGTACCACTCACAATGACCGTATGGGGGCCAGTTATAGTGAAACTACTATATCAGCTATTGCCCTGTTGTGGTGCTTGTTTTATTGTTATTATGTATATTATTGGCATAACTATTCTTACATTTATATACAAGATAATCGAAAGGATTATGTACATATATGTTCATAGTAATACCATTCAAAGCAGTTTTAAAATAAAAAAGTCAACTGATAGATATACAAATATAGCATGTATCCATGCAGTAGCATATTGCTCAGTCATAAAAATGGAATATTGATGCATTCTACAGCATGAATGGACTTGAAAACTATAGAGTAAGGGACTCCATCCTTACAAGTGGGTATGCAGTGTATGTATAATTACATTTAAATAAACTATTCAGAACCTTTTGGAAATGAAATTGGTCAGCTCTCTCTGGGAGATAAATGGGAATTTGGAAAGCATGTTGTTTGTTTTTGGAAAATGAAAATTGGTATTTGGTATAACGAATGCATACACACACACATATTACTAGTATGGCAGCCTGATTCTTCTGCTATTTTGAGAATTTTTTCCAGTGAAATAATTATTTCACAGGAAATTAAATGTTATACTTATCTTTGTTTTCTTTGTATATGACATATGTTTGGTTTCTGGTTTCTTTTAATATTTTCTGTTTGTCTTTGGAAAATCTGATTATGATGACCCTTAACAGAATTTATTTATGTTGCTTTATTTAGGTTCATTGAGACTTTGGGGATAGACCAAGTTATAGTATTCATCAGGTGTGGAAAAGTCTAAGCCATGTTGTACTTCAATTACTTCTTCATACCCCCAAAACATGGAATTTCCTATCCCAAACACAGCAATATTCTTGACATTGTTTCACACAGACTGAACATAATTTCCTTCCTAAGCAACATTTTTTATTGTTTTATCTGAATACTTTTTTTCATTTTTGTCTTGCCAATTTTAATAACATTATACTCAAGGTCCAACCTGCTGTTAAATCCTGAACTCTGACATTGTGGTTGTCATCTCTGAAAGATTTTTGTCTCCTCTTTTGAATATCTTCCATATTCCTACATAACTTTTAGAACATATGGAATACAGTTGTAATATCTCTTTTTTTGTAATTATCTGCTAATTTGAACATCTGTGTCATCTATGAGGCAGATTTGATTCATTGATCATTCTCATTATTGTTTTTTTCACTCTTCTGCATGTCTATGATTGTTAAGTGGATGCCAAATATTCTTATTCTTATGTTAATGGGTTATGTACTTTTGCATATATGTAAATTTCTGGAGTTTTCTCTTTTTAAAAATTTACTTTATTTCTTACTTATGTGCATGTATGAGTATACTGTATGCGACTGCATGCCACGTTATTATCAGTGCATCCAGAGGTAGAAGGCAACCATTACACCCTCTGGATTCAGATGAGATCCTGGGAACCATATTTGGTCAGAACATCCGTGTTCTTGCCTGCAGTATCTGCCTTGGCTTCCTTCAATGATGGATTATGGTGTAGAAAACTGTAACAAACTTTTTTGTCTCCAAATTGCTTTTGGTCATGGTGTTTTATTAGAGCAATAGAAAACTATGCCATATAACAGTAAGGACAGCACCAGCAACGGGGTTTTATTTTAGCAAGAAGAGGTCCTCTGCAAGAAGGGCTCCATAATCATAAGAGTTGCACCAGCAACAGAACCTCCATAGAAACAAATTGCACTTCCTGATTAATCAATTAATATTTTATTCTTTGTGGTTCTCTGATGGAGTTGAAGATGAGATAGGTATAATTGGAGTTTCCTTGGATACCAAGTTCAAAAAAGAAAATCACAAAAGAGGTATAAGATATATAAAACTGGGAGCCATAAAAATTAAATTATCTCTTGGGAGGCAGAGGCAGGCAGATCTCTGTGAGTTCGAGACCAGCCTGGTCTACAAGAGCTAGTTCCAGGACAGGCTCCAAAACCACAGAGAAACCCTGTCTCGAAAAAAAAAATTAAATTAGCTGAGAAAATATTTTGACAAGTTATGATAAAAATGGTTTAGGTATAAATTTTGAATTCACCTAGATAAGATAGATAATAAAGTACTGCTTCTGAATTTGCCAAATAAATATGGACTGAACATTATGAATGCAATTCTTACCTGATAATTGTTCTTATTGTTTACAGTTTTATTATGTTAAAGTAAAACCTTCCCTTTTTATTTGGCCAAAAGGGAATAAATTTTGTAAAATATTCCTTTACACTGTGTGAAGATGTTTAATAAAATCAGTCATTGTGATTGGTTTAATAAAGATCGGAATGGTCAATAGCTAGGCAGGAAGAAAATAGGCTGGGCTTCTGTGGACAGAGAGGACTTGGATAGGCAGAAAGGCAGGGTCACCAACCAGACATGGAGAAAGCAGCATGAATAGTTCCGAGAGAGGTAATGAGCCACATGACAGAATGTAGATGAAAATAAATGGGTTAAGATATGAGAGCTACTAGCTAAGGTCAAGCTTTCATAATTACTAATAAGTCCCCATGTTGTCTTATGGTGGCCCAAAGAAAAATCTGTCTACACATGGAAGCAGAAACTTAAACAGAAGCCACAGAGGAACACTTCTTATTTTCTTATTCCTCATAGCTTGCTCAACCTGGTTTGTTTTTTTTTTTTTTATAACACCCAGGTCAACCAACAAAGGGTGCTCACCTATGGTGGGCTAGCCTCTGTCACATGAATCATCAACCAAGAAAATGCCTTGTTGATTTGCCCATAGGCCAATCTGGTGGGGAGATTTTCTCAATCGGGGATTCCACTTCTGAAATTTCTCAGCTTGTATCTAGATGACATAAAAATAGCCAGTATAATTGGTCCCTTGTCACCTTAACACTCAAACACATCACTAATCAACCAGGACTTTTCCATTTGCATTCGTCCCCAAAATAATATGTTTATATGGTATGGTGTTATAAAATATTCCAACTTTTAAAAGTTCCATAGCCTTTAAAAATTCAAATACCTTAAAATATTAGTTTTTTAAATACACCAAGTCTCTTTCAAACTGCCACGTCTCTCTGAAATATCCAAATTCCCTAAAATGTCCAAAGTTTATCTCAGACTATAAAACTCTTTAAAATTCCAAAGTCCGAATTGTGGGCACCTGCTATTGAGTCTGTACCTTCACCAGCAAACTCTCCTGGATTTCACAAAGCCAAACCTCAGATACTGTCTATAATGGTGCCTTCAAAATGAGTAACACCTGAGAAACTTTTAAATATTTCCGATTCCATTGCCAGCAGAGGACAGGGAATCGCCCCCTCTGGATCATAGCATCTTCGTATCTAACTGTAAAAGCTCTCCCCAGAATATTTAACCCTGACGACACTAGTTTCTTACAGCACATTTCTCAGTTACAGCTAGCCACTGTGGATTGTCCCAGAGAGCAGTGTTTTCAGTTCAATGGTGCTGTTTTTCTTTTCTTAATCACAATTGATTCTTCAACACCAGCTGGCCCGAATTACAAATTTTTAACTCAAAGTATAACATCAATGGCTGCAGTAGAGTCTTTCCTTGCCTCTGAAACTTCGCAAGTTGAATGAAGTCAAATTTGTGCTACCCTCAGCATCCTCATCTTCTAAGTACAAACAACAGTATATTAGGCTCTGTACAGTCAACAGCTTTTCTAGGTTGAATTTCTACAACCCAACTACAGTCTTCTCAAAAAGGCAAGGACATGTCTTTCACAGCAATATTCTACTCGTGTTATCAATTTCTGTTTTAATTAGAGTTTCTACTGCTGTTATAAAGCCCCATGACCAAAACCAATGTGTGAATGAAAGGGTTTAATTCTGTGATATTTCATTGTCTTCTTAAATTGTTAGTCCCCCTAATAGCTAATGTACTTGAAAACTTATTATACTCATTCGCTCTTTAGATACTTCTCTTCAGAAGTAAGTCTTCAGCAGAGTTTTTCTTTCTTTTCTTTTCTTTATTATTTTTTTTTGCTGTGTGGTATTTTCATTAAAAACGTGGAAGTGATGTTCTTTTGAAGTATTAGACACTGAATTCAGGTCTTGTTTATGCTGCTTTTTTCCCTGAGTTATATACTCAGCCTTATTCTCAGCGTTATTATAATTGTAATTTGAGACAGAATATCACCCCTTTCCCCACAATTTACTCAAATCCATGATCTTGTTCCAACCTTAAACCATCTCAGAGTTCATATATAAATCAATCACTTTGTATTGAAAGAAAGTCTTTGCACTTTTACTTTTTAATTTACTTGATGTTTTATTCTGGAGAATTTAATACATATTTACAATAAAGTATGATGATATAGCCTCCATTTTCCTCCTCCCATGTTCCCCATATCCCTGCGACATGACCACTCAGTTTATCCTTGTCACCACTCTGGTGAAGCTTTTATCTCTCCATTGACTGCTGTCTACTGCAAAAAGAAGCTTCTCTGACTAAGGCTGAGAGAAGTCTACATCTTCAAGTAAAGTCATTAATATTCAGACGGATTTTGATGCATAGTTCTTTAGCAGAAGAACAACAGCACATTCTATCTCAGGGCCTGTGAGCTACCCATCATGAATTTTTGACGAGCATGACAGTATCCTGTAAAAAACGTGATATAAGCCTTAAAACTAATCAGAAAGTGGTCAGTTACTGCATTATAATCATGCCGCTATTATACCAGTAAGTTTATTTTGTCTGGAAACTTGGTATTACAGCAATCCGAGTCCAGTCCTTGGTATAATTCTTAATATCCATTCTCTCCTAGAAGACTGCATGGCACCTTCTGATACTGTCAAAGCTACCCACTAGAATTGAAGTTTTCCAGTCAGTTTGAAACTCCTTCTTCTGTATCCTTCAACCACAGGGTCTGGTGTCTTTGTCAAGAGGGACAACACTTGCAGTTATGGCGGAGAGTCAATGGCAACAACAATAGCCCCTGTTGCCTTGGAGACTGCTGTGACTTCTGTGACCAACAACTTGAAGGGGTACACTATGCCTTGTGGTGTGACTTTCTTTTGGTTCCTCTTGTCTTCTAAGGGCAGCATTGTCCACCCACGCAAGATAATTTCTTTTGAGGTTTTCTTTTTCTCTTTCAAAGCTGTATTTTGAAGCTGTCTTGCTCACTAGAAGGATTCCTTAAGGCATGTTCATGCACTTACAGGTTTTTCTTAATGTACTTCTTACCTCTATCTTTCCCCCAGCCCCCAGCTTTCATATCTGCTTAATCCTGCAGCTTTCAGTAATGCTCCCTCTTATTTTACATTACTTAATCTGTAATTTGGAAACATCTCTTTAAGTATTTTAATTTATACTTGTATTTTCTTTTTTATTTTATTTTGAAGAAAGAAATTTCCAGTTTTAATATACTTAAAGTGTTTCCAAAATAAAGATCTTTTAAAGAACTGCTTATCTAGCCAAATGATGATTACTTATGTTAAATTTAAAAAGATGCTCAGCTTTCACTTTCATGTATAGACTGACGGCACATTTATACTTCAACTTTGTTTTGAAACGGGGATCAGAATTCAAACTTGATTGATGTGAGCATTTACTTCACAACAACTGTCCTATTTCTACTGTACTGCAGCACAAATTTGACCTTGGAATAAAGAGAGTTTTCATATCATTTGTCTCATCTTCTTAGTTTTGTCAAGTGTCAGACATGATTTGTTGTTGTTGTTGTTACTTTTTTAGCATCAGTTTAATCCTTTGCTGCTTGTTCTTTGCTGTAGCTCCTGTCAGGTTGTAAAGCAAGCTATCTCACCTAGGCATTCATATCACAAATGAACTAATCAATTTGGATGTTTAGTTTACCAAATTTTAGTCCATTGTATTTGAAATTTTACTGAAAACAAAAATTTAGAAAATTGATCAATAGGTGCAATTGGGATAATTTACCTTTATGCTGTTTCTCACTCCAGGTATACGCATGACTCATAGTATACTCCTCTGTTAATTTAGCTATTAATTTATATCTCATTTACTGTGTGAAAGTTCATCATTAAATTTATTCATGTGTAGAATATGTTGATAACATTTAAAAGATTTTTTTTCTCAAATTTTATTTATTAACTGTTGATGTATTAAGAAATGACATTTAAAAAATTTCAAAACACATACAGAGTTTGGCTACTTTTGAGAGTTGTATCAGTTTGGAAGTTGTTTAACTAATTTGTTGTTGTACACATTATAAGATATATTTTTATTCCTTGTTAACACATCAGATGAGCAGGCCACAGAAACAGCTTCCAGCTCCTTCGGACACACCCTGCTATCTCACAGGCCATTCCTGCCAGGGAACCAGGTAAGCTGATTACAGATCTTCATCTCTCCTTCTTTTCCTCCAGATCCAGCCTCTCAGTCTCAGCACCAGCTCAGCACCAGAACACTTGCTGCAGCTTTCCTCTGCTTGCCCATTCCTTTTCCTGTGGCTCTCACAGATCTTCCCTATGTAACTTCATGACTAATCCACTAACTCTATCCCCTATTCCACAACTAATCTTTTCCCAGCCCACAGCTCTGTGATGCACCCCATACCCCTCATTATCCCAAAGCCACTGGGCCATGAAAGCAGACAGGCTGATTGCTATAATGGCATTTCATTTGTGTTTTAATAAATAAAGCTTGCCTGAAGATCAGAAAAGTAAGGCAGTCACACTGGCCAGCCTTATAGACCAGGCAGCAATGACACTCACCTTTAATCCCAGTAGCCACAGGAGCTTGTCATAGAAACCAGGTGGTAGTGGTACATGCCTTTAATCCCAGCACTAGAGACGAACATAAGATTGGAGAAGACAGCTTTCAGTCTCAGTCTCATTCTGAGATTCCTGGAAGCAGGATCACCATTTCAAACTGAGGGAGAGGCAAGAGCCAGTGGCTAGCTGCTTTGCTTTTCTGACCTTCAGGTGGAACCCCAGTTTCTTTCTATGGGGTTTTATTGCTATTTATTTTGCATCAGACTGCTGATCTTTTACTCTACCTTTGCTTGTCTGGTCTCAATACTTCCAGTTTCATGTCTAGCTATGTAGAACACATGCTGTCATTCTTGGTGCAGGAAAATTATGTATTCTGTCAATTATGTTTTAAATAAATGCTGATTGGCCAGTAGCCAGGCAGAAAGTATAGGCAAAATAAGCAGACAGGAAGTAGAGGTGGAGCAATGAGAAGAGGAGTATTCTGGGAAGAAGGAAGCTTTTTCCGCAGTCCTGCCCAGATCACAGAAGAAGGAAGATATGACCTGCCCCGCTGAAAAAGGTACTGAGCCATGTGGCTAACATAGATAAGAATAATGAGTTAATATAAGTTATAAGAGCTAATACAAAGCCTTAGCTAATGGGCCAATCAGCTTATATCTGAGGTAGACTCTCTATTTAAATTTCTTTGGGGTTTACCGGCTGTGGGAACTGGGCAGGACAGAATCCCCAACAAGCAGGCCCACATGCTACAATTTCTCTTTCCTCCCTGATCCCAACAATGGACAACAAATAGCTCCTCCAACATTCCTGTTGGAGGCTGCTTGTTTGTCCTAGGCACCCAAAACCATAATAAACACACAGAACCTGTATTAATTATATCACTGCTTGGCCCATTAGCTCTAACTTCTTGTTGGTTAACTTTTACATCTCAGTTTAACCCATTTCAAGTAATCTGTGTATCATCATGTGGCTTTGGCTTACCAGCAAGATTTCAACCAGCATCTGTCTCTGGTGGCGTTACATGGCTTCTCCCTGACTCTACCTCCTTTCTCCCATCATTCAGTTTAGTTTTCCTTACATAGCTCTGTTCTACCCCATCAGGCCAAGCCAGTTTCTTTATTCATTAACCAATAAAAGCAACACATAGACATAAGGACCTCCCATACAACCTTCTTTCTCCCAATTCTACCTATTATCTAAGATTCCAGAACCAGCAAGCATTCTCTGCAAACACATCAACTGATTAGGCCAGGAAAATAAGTAAGCTCTCTGAAGACACTGACCTCTCCCTACTCTCCAATGCCCCATTCTAATCCAATGCCCCATTCTAAACATTAGCTCTGTATCAGAGCACATGCTGCAGGCTTCTTTTCCCAACTGCCCTAATCTCTTGTAGATCCCACAGACCTTTCAGTCCTAACCCCCTTCCCCGCTTGTTTCATCCCAGTACCCAATACCAGCAAAGTATTCTCTACTAAACCAGAGGCCACTCCTGCCAGGGAAGCAGGTAGGGTAACTGTTGTTCTTCACCTCTGCTACTGTCCTTCCAGACACAATGCCTCAGATTCATCCCCAGCACTATGAAAGACCACTCTTCATCATCCACTCCCATTCCAAGGGAACTAAATTTGTTGATAACTATTGCACACTCTGCTCTCCTCCCTTCTGTGAACCCCTTCCAACTCCTACATAAACACAATCTATCTGAAATCCTCAGTGACTACACCTCTCACAGAACATTTCCTATTAGGAAATAAAGAGTCATCACACTCTCCAAAAATTCAAATTGAAACAGAAACTAACCAACAACAAGAAAACCACATATCAGTACTTAGAATTATAATCATACCAATCTCAATTGCCTAGACACTAGCTTAAAACAGAATCAATAATAGCCAGGACACTAGGTCTCCACTATAGCACAAAAACCCTCTGACAATAAGCCCTGAATATTCCAACATAGATGAAGCACAAGAAAACGATCTTAAAACACCCTTTATATGATGACATATATATGAATAAATCCCTTAAATCTGGAAAAAGACAAACAGTGGAAAGAAACAAATAAAACTGTTCATAACCTGAAAAGGGAAATAGAATCAATAAAGAAACCCCAAATTTAAGTAATTCTGGGCAGAAAAAAATTAGAAATTCAATAGAATGTTCAGAGGCAAGCTTCACAAACAAAATAAAAGAGATGGAAGAAATATTCTCAGATGTTGAATTTATAATAGAAGAACACTTTATGAACAGAACACTAATAGTGCAGGCATAAGATCAAAAATCAATAAATGTGACCTTATAAAACTGAGAAGCTTCTGTAAGGTCAAGGACACTGTCACTTGTACAAGGTGGCAGCCTACAGAATGTGAAAAGATTTTTGATCAACTCTGCATATGATAGAGGGCCAATATCAAAAATATATAAAGTACTCAAGAAACTAGAAACCATTAAGTCAAATAATCCAATTTAAAAATGGGATACAGATCGAAATATGTAATGCTTAACAGAGAAAACTTACATGGTTGAGGAACACTTAGAGACACTTTCAACATCCTTAGCAATCAGAGAAATGCAAATCAAAATACTTTGAGGTCACATCTTACACCTATCAGAATGGCTAAGGTCAAAAGCCCGAGTGACAGCTCACGCTGGCAAAGATGTGGAGCAAAGGGAACATTACTCCATTGTTGGTGAGTGTACAACTGCTACAAGTACTCTGGAAATAAGTATGGCAGTTCCTCAGAAAGTTAGGGATCAATCTATCTCACGATTCCGATATACCATCTTAGGCTTGTATCTCAAAGACATTCAATCCTATCATGGGGACATTTACTCACTTGTGTTCTGCTGCTCTATTCATAAGAGCCAGAAACTGGAAACAACCCATATGACCCTCCACAGAAGAATGGATTAAGAAAATATGATACGATTACATAATGGAGTATTACTTAGCTATGGAAAATATATGACATCATGAAATTTGTAGAAAATGGGTGGAAATAGAAAAAAAATCACTCTTAATGGGGTAACCTGGACCTAGAAAGAAAAATACTGTGTGTAGATATTAACCACCAAGCTATGACAACCAAGCTACAATCTGTAGACCCAAAGAGGATAGATATTGGAAAGGGACTAGGCAGGAGATATGGATCTCTTAGGGAGGGAGAAATAGAATCAATTTTGTGGATGTACTGGGCTTGGAGTTGGAGGATGGGTTGGGGAGGATCAGCTGGGGAAGGCGAGGGAAAGTAGGATTGAAGAAGGGAATGTGAGGAGAGACAGCAAGAACTGAGAAGCATTTGAGGTGCAGTATTCAACATGGCTAGACAGGAAGCTTTGCATTCTCCAAAACTCACTGGACAATGGTCTGTTGATGATAGAAAATAGCTCTAGAAAGATGAACTAGTAACAATGAGATCATTTTCTTTTTGAAAATATCTTGCTTCAAAAATACGTAGACATTATGTTTTACTGATATATTCTGAGAAGTCAAGAAAATAGTGGGGCATCTTTAAAGTTGTTTCAAAATGAATTCAGTAATTTTTGCTATTTTCACTTCAGTCCAAGACTGCCGTCAAAAAAACTAAATTACCCTTCAGATTACTGAACAATTCAGATTGAGGAAGGTCTTTTCTTTTAATTCTGTAAATATCACCCTCATGAAGAAAAAACAAATTAAAGAACGTTGATTAAAGAAAAGATTCATGCCTTGGGGTTATTCTGTCTGTTCTGTTTGTCTCACTGTATCCACTCTGTAATTGCTCAAACTCTCCACTTTAGATAGGACTATCTGGTATTGTGATTTTTAAGGGTAAGCTTTTCATCTGGTAAAACTAGATTAAAGAGATTAAACTCATCATAAAATCACTTCACTGAAAACAGCCATATTATAAAAAATAAAATTGATTATAATTTAAGCTTAAGTTCTTGACTTCTTGCATTTAATTGTGTGTGATACATTCAAGCAAAAAAATTCTAAATGGTACTGAATGAACAAAATGATCTCTTAATGTTGACTATGATTTTACTACTCATTTCCATTTCTGTCACAGAAATATTTTATTATTTTGCTTTCTCATTCCCTTTATGCAGATTTCAAAATTTGCTTCATAATCTTTAAAGTTAGATCACCATATTAATGTTCTATCAATACAATATAAATAATAACACATATAAATAAGCACAATTGTTCTGATTAATATAAATTGATCAGCATGTCATTTGCACTATACCATTGTATTACTGTCTACCAACTTCCCAAAACAGGAAGACCCGCATCTACAGAAGATTTTTCTTTTCCATGCAGCCAGAAAAATGTTTCCACATCCCTTGGATCTCTAGCAGTGTCTTCAGAAACTGTGTTTCAGAGGATAGCATTTGTTGTATCAATTTCCAGAGAATCAGAAAATATCTGCCAAATCTTAAATCATGGAGTTCTCAATTAAAGAACCCATATGTAGAAAATCAAAACTAATTCTGATTTTACAACACTGTAGAAATTGATTACAAGTGCCTCATCTTCTACATTTGAAAGCTAAAGTTTCAGACTGAGAAGACTGATATTTTAAGTCATGCAGGCATTTTACTGACATTTGTACAGGATGTAAATTATAATTTTACTTTTTAAAATTTGCTTAAATTAGCATAAAAAGTATTAGATATCTTTAAGGCCTTTCCAAGGAAATGTGTTTTAATAGGTTAAATAAAAATATTTTATAAAAATCCTATTACTAGGCTGATTCTATCCTACAATGCTGATTCTCATTTTGTGTTAATTTTCTTGTATTTTTATCATATACATAAATGCCATAGAAGATTTCTTTGCTCAGTGGCTTTGTTCTCTGGATAAATCCAGGTGTGATAAGAGACTGATTTCTGTATCAGAATGGCTTATTGGATCTGTTTCCGTGTTTGTTTTCTGGATTCGGTGGTTAATTTGGTTTCTAATCATGCTTTTGACCCCATTTCCCGACAGTTTGTGGTAACAGGAGAAGAAAGGCCCTGCAGTAGGTAATTAAGTCTGCAGAAGCAGTACTGCTTACTTTTCATTGCAGCAGATAATCAGAGCGCTGTTGCTCAAGTGTAAAATGCAGAAATTAATGATCCTATATAATACAGATTAAGGCTTTCATTTTAAAAACTATCAGTGCAGAAGAACAAAGGTACGAAAAGCAGCATGATATTTGGATTTTCAATATCTAGTAAGGGTTGCAAATTTTGAAAGCGGTTTCTGAGCAAGAGACTAATCAAAATTCTCCTTATGTTCCATAGTGATTGATTAGTTCAGATCTCAAATATATTATTGCCCCATTGCATCTTTGAAAAAGCACAATTAGACACATTTGTCCGTGTCTTTTCACTTGTAAACATGTCCTTTTGTTCATTCAGATCAAATGGAGATAGTAAAGTATTGAGTACATTGAGTATCACACAGTAGGTGCCCATAAATAATTCCATGTTTGAAGTAAATGTCTTTTTCCTGTGAAGGGACTATAAAGCAATACGCAAGAATCAAGAGAATAGGATGCATGCTTACTTTTAAAAACATGGTCTTGTAAGGATTTCTATCTGCGGTGTTATTTTACCCATATTATAACGTCCTAAATTACAAAGCCACCCATTTTAAGCTATCTATTCATAATTTACCCCTCAGGAAAAAAAGTAGGTTTCCAATAAAACCAAAATTTGTGTTAAAGCTAAGCTTGAGGCCCCCAAATGTATCTGTTTCAGTATGTGACTCCTTGATGTCCTAAGTATATGACTATTCTGGGAGTCTCCCTCAACAGCATTGATTCCAGCTGTGATTGTATTGATGCATTTTTGTGTCTTCTTGTTTAGACAGTTTTATGATAATATTTCACATTGGTTTATTGTTAGCCTTGTTAATAATATTATTCTTATAAAATTATTGCTTGTATGTCCTCAGTAATAAATCAGTCAATCTAGTCAACATCTCATTAAGTGTATTATTCAGTTTCTTGTCACCATCTCAAAGGTACCTGAAAAAAATCAATAATGTAAATGTACTCATGGTCACAGACATTTCAGATCATCATCTCTTGTCTTGATGCGACAGACCATTACAGTAAAAAGCAACTGATTGGGAGAAAGAGGCAGGGAAGGACCATGCAAGGAGCCATACATGCAATAAAGGTCCAATGACATGCTCAAAAGGACTCATTTCCTTCAACTAGCTCCCACCCCCAACACTCCACCAAATTATATACTCATATTAGGTTTTAATCAGTAGTGAAAAGTGTTCATGACCAAAATCAACTCCTCAAAATTCCAAGCCATAGCATTTTTGAAGATGATGTCATTATATTCTTCATAGCACACATGTGGTAACTTTATTAGTTTAAAGTGGACTTCCATTACACATGGAGAAACTATAGTACTAATCTACATGTAAGGGAATTGCATTATTATATTAACATGAAGAAGCTTAGGCTAGAGTAAAGTTAGCAACACCAATATGAAGTTTGGGGTCAATACAAAGCAATAAAAATTATCACGTGATTCTTTCTTTAATTGGCCTTCAATGAATCTGAATCTCGAATAAAAAAATTAGTTGGGGGGCTGGAGAGATGGCTCAGTGATTAAGAGCACTGACTGCTCTTCCAGAGGACCCGGGTTCAATTCCCAGCACCCACATGGCAGCTCACAACTGTCTGAAGATCAGTTCCAGGGGATCTGACACTTCACACCCATGCACATAAAATAAAGTTAAATAAACCATAAAAATATTTAAAAAAATTATTTGGGAATCTGTCAGCTGCTCCCTCTGGACCTCTGTTCTCCATCAGTGCCTGTTGGGAGCCTGTTACCAGAGTACTTAAATCATGCACTCCGTACCCTCCAGAATCCCAAGGTCCCAGGTTTCTGACCTTTGAAAACACTTAGGAATCAAGTCTCTGCTTTAGTTTCTGCTAGAGCCTATAATCTGCCATGCCTGGAACAGGGATAGTACCCAGATTGCCCTGAGCTCTCAAATCATGACATGTACATCTACAAGAAGAATGGAATCCAGTAAGGACATGAACACACCACAGTTATTGACTGGATTCCTAAGAACAACTGCATTGTCACTTACAGGACAGACTGCAGCTCTTGTCTGGAGTCAGAAAGATGGCCTCTATAGTCCAACCCTGGTGATACTGAGGACTAACTATCTAGCCACTTTTGTGAAGATGACCCCACTAGAGAACAAGTTTTCTGTGTGGAGCAGAGCTCGGCTTATTTCTGTTTATTATTTTGAGTCTGAAAATGGCTGGTGGGTGAGTAAGCACATTAAGAAATGGATTTGCTCTACAACCCCCAGCTTTGACTGGCATCCCAACAACGTATGACTGTCTGCAGCCTCATGTGATTTCAAATGTGTTTGTCTGCCTACATCAAAGAGGTGAGTGAGACGCTAGCCACCTCACTTTTTGCCTTTTGGTCAGCTGATGTCTAAATTTGGTGGTAGTGATGCCTGCAGATGGTTAGCTTCTCTGCCAGTGGGAGCCGCCTTACCTGGGTCAGCCATGACTGCACTCTATCCATTGCTGATGCCTCAAGAAACATGCAGGTTCCAACTCTGAGAAAAAAGGTCCTGCCACTATTGAGTGTGTCATTCATCTCAAGGAACAGGGTTGTGGCTTCTGGCCACGACTGCTGCCCACTACTTCTTAACTATGGTGACCATGGCTGTTTGACCTTTGTGTCCAAGCTGGATATTCCAAAACAGAACATCAATGCTACATGTCCAAAATAGACTGCTTCCAAAATATTGGCAAAAAGGGCCCCGACCAAGGACTGCAACACAGTCGTGGAGATACTGTACCAGAACAGCATCGCTCAAGTGTCTATTTATGAGGTGGACAAGAAATATTGTCACTAATTTTGCACTCCTGGCATTGATGGAGCTATGACAATTTGGGATTTCAAGACCTTGGGATCTTCCATCCAGGGCCTCCAGATAACGTGGAGGCAAGTGAGCCTCTGTTATGCAGCATGAGGAAGGGGGCTGAGCATGCTCTGCTGTCTACATTTGCTGAGGATTAGAGGCCCATGGAAACGCTCCCACACTTATCAACAACTAATATGTGTTCTTTAGATGTTGTGGGGGAAGTGTGGGTTTTAAGAACAACAGTGGTTTGGTTTTTGTTATACCTGATTTCATTTTGTTTTGATTTTGCCATCTCATGGCATTTTCAACCAAAGCCTCACTTTAAGTAGTTTATTATGGAAGATGGCCACCCTAAATTAAGGTGTAAGGAAAGTGTTACATTGTCTGCTAAACAATTAAAGAAAAATCTCAAGCATGGAAAAACATTAGTCACAATACCCCCTTTATATCACTTTTAATGTAAAATTAGATTTTGATCTCCAAAGTATGATCCAGAAAGAAAAGCTTTGCTCCCCTTTGGCAATTGGGAAAGCATTTGGCGTGTTGATCTGGCACAGTTCTTAGCCTGTAGTAGTAAAATTGCTAACACAGGAAGAGCAGCATTTGCTGCATGCTGGTAACCATTCTAATCTATTTGTAAAATATGCTATGCGGCATTGTTTTCTAAACAGAGGGAAATGGAGCTTTGGCATGCGTCCTCCATCGGAGTCTGATAATCAGAAGCACTTGTTTTAAAGTGAGCCCAAGAGCTACAATAATGATCTCAATGGCCAAGCACCTGTGCTTCGCAGTTCAATATTCACTTTGGCCTAGACTCACTCAAGGGTTTAGCATTTATTCATTGTAACAGATACATGAGATTTAAATAACATCCTGCCTTCCAAGTCGCATTCAGCAACTACAATGCGACCATCACTAACAGCAGCACTACCCAGCCCTGGACACAGTTTCATATCACATTAATACTGTGGCTCATTCTGCTCCTCTCAGCACAATTGATCTCTTCCTCTCCCTATAAATTATGCAGGCAGGTTTTACTTCTTATAGCATTTCTGAAAGTCAACTTAAAATATTCACCAGTTATTTTTAACCAACAGAATGCAGGTAAAATCAGAAAGCCACAGATATTAGACAACCTGGCTTCTTTGTCTGACTCGAGACTTACCAGAAATGAACAGCCTAGCCCACGACCATGAGGCAAAGTCAGAGGAGAAACTCAGAGGTTAAAACCTCAGCTACGAAAAGCATCTAGAGTTCTTAATTAAGGCAACTCCAAGTGTATCAGGATGAGTTTTATAGTTTTAACGTTCTTGAAAAAATGTCCTAATCAAAATCTTCTGGGATCTGAGGATATGCTTACTTGCTAAATGCCTGACATGCAATCATAAAATCCTGTGTTTGATCTGCAAATCACATGTAAAATGTCAGGCATGACAACGCAAGTCTGTATTCCAGTGCCAAAGAAGCAGAGACGGAAAAAATCCCTGGGGCTTAGATGACAGCTATCCTAACCAAATTAGTGAGGTCCAAGTTCTGTGAACCTTCAAGAGAATCACTATAAGGAGGATAGTGAAAGAGGAAGAAATATGAAATGTGCAGTTGTACATGTACCCACATGTAAACGCAAACACACTCACATATGCATGCACATGCAAAATGGTTCCACATCAATTATGCAATAGTATGCCTGTACCTTTGAAACAATTACTCCCACAGTGGCTTCCAAAGAGGGCAGCAGAGGACTCTGGATCTATCCACTATTCTCTAAAACATGGACTGGCATCAAAGACTACAGAAATTAATAATACCAGTGAGGAAAGTTTTAGGGAGAAAGAAAATATTCTTCACCTCTTTCAATGACCAGGTTGCTCCTCTCCTTCGAGTTGGGTTTCCGTCCCATTTTCCTGATTACAAAAGTTAAATAATGCACTTGAAAAGGTATGCAGCACAATGGACTAGACAGCTTGTCTTTTAAAGAGTACCCATAGCCCAGGGCCTGTGCTTTTATAGTGATGGATTTGCACATGTGCACCTGATTGTCTCTGTCTTGCAGATAAGAACAAAGAATTAAAGGTGTACAGCAATCATGATACCCATTGAGCTTTAAAAAAAAAAAGAGCCAGGTTTCAGATGTCAAATTGGAAAAATGAGCAGGTACGAATAAAAGGAAACTTTTTAAAATGAAGCCACAGGGTTCAGGGTCAATGCCAGGTGTTGATGGCTTTTTAGATTTCTCATTAAATCTTCAATTCTACAAAATGAAGCTAAGCTACTGTCTTTGAAACTTGCAATTTCTCCTGAATAAAATTGGCATTTTTATTCTCTCTCTTCATCCCTCCCTCCCCACTATTGCCTTCATTCATCTATCCCAGGGGTTGATGTCGCAGACTTATCCTTCCTTTTCCTTTATTTCTTTTTCAAGATTCCACACAGTATGTGTTTTTTCTTTGCACAGTTCAGCTAAATGACATGGTTAGAACCTATGCATCCGTATCTATGAATGTGGCAAAATAAAACTGGTTTTATTACATAATGAAACATACTATGAAGCCAGAATAATTAAAAGCCTTTGATGAATATGTGTGGATGTACATTTCAATAGCTCCGAAGAATCAGATTATATTGATGTTACTATTTTTGTAAGAATTATCTTGGTAATGAAATCAGCACAATACATTACTATGGAAGAAATGATGTGCAAACATGTATTTGAAAATTCTTAGAATGACACAAAAATATTTAAAATTATATCTTTATTTTATGAAAAGAAACTTTGTATGTGGTAAACAAATAAACATTTCCCACAAAGCACCAATGTGGGAGAGAAACGGTGGTATACATACACAATTGCTTAAAGTTGATTTTGAAATAAAAATCAATGGAAAAAATTAGAACTAAAAAGAAAAATAATACGATTGACATTGGTGTTTACTAAGTGTCCAGTTTCTGCCAACACTTTTCTACCAGTTGCTTTATTTAACAGCCATGGACCTCATGATGACATAAATACACATTATTATTCCTGTTTTACAAATAAGGCAAAAATGCTAGGAAATATGTAATTTTTCCAAATCTCCGTTGTTAATTTTAGAGCCCACATCAATCCCACTGATTCTGCTTAACTACTATATTGTTTGATAGTTCTTCAGACCTTTATTGTTGTAAAACTTCTGATACAAAGGTAAAGTCACACAATGAAGAGCTCCATGCAGCAGAAAGGATGGGGAAGAGTAAAGTGGTAAAAGTCATAAAAAGATGATGGAAGAATGGATAAAGAAAGTGTGGAATATATACACATTAGAGTACTACGCTGCAGTAAAAAACAATGACTTCTCGAATTTTGCATGCAAATGGATGGAAATAGAAAACACTATCCTGAGTGAGGTAACCCAGACCCAAAAAGATGAACATGGGATGTACTCACTCATAATTGGTTTCTAGCCATAAATAAGGGTCACGGAGTCTACAATTGGTGAACCTAAAGAAGCTAAATAAGACGGTGAACCCAACAAAAAACATATAGTTATCCTCTTGGCTATGGGAAGTAGACAAAATTGCCGCAGAGAAAATTGGGATCTTGGGGGTGGGGTGGGATGGGGATAAGGGGAGATGGGGAGAGAAAAGTAAGAAGGGGAGGATGGGGGGAACTTGGGGAAACAGGATGAGTGGGATAAAGGATGGTTGGATAGGGGAGCACGGAAGCACAATTCTTAGTTGAGGGAGCCACCTTAGGGTTGGCAAGACACTTGAACCTAGAGTGGCTCCCAGGAGCCCAAGGCGATGTCCCCAATTAGTTCCTTGGGCAGCTGAGGATAGGGAACCTGAAATGACCGTATCCTATAGCAATACTGACGAATATCTTGCATATCACCATAGAACCTTCATCTGGTAATGGATGGAGATAGAGACAGAGACCCACACTGAGCATCGGACTGAGCTCCCAAGGTCCTTCCGCTGAAGGAGGGAGAAGATTAGCAAGGAAGTCAGGACCACAAGGGGTACACCCACCCACTGAGGCAGTGGGACTGATCTATTGGGAGCTCACCAAGGCCAGCTGGACTATGACTGAAAAAGCATGGGATAAAACCGGACTCTCTGAACATGGCGATCAATGAGGGCTGATGAGAAGCCAAGGACAATGGCACGGGGTTTTGATCCTACTTCATGTTCTGGCTTTGTGGGAGCCTAGCCAGTTTGGATGTTCACCTTCCTAGACATGGACAGAGGGGGAAGGACCTTGGACTTTTCACAGGGCAGGAAACCCTGACTGCTCTTTGGACTGGAGAGGGAGGGGAAAGGAGTGGGAGGAGGGGGAGAAGGGTGGGAGGAGGGAGAGGGAAATGGGAGGCTGGGGGGAGGCTGAAACTTTTTTTTTCCTTTTCTCAATAAAAGTAAAAAATAAAAAAAAATTAAAAAAAAAGAACTACACAAAGGCTTGAGTTAACTCAAGTGTACCTCAAAAGGAGAGTTCACTAGAAGTAAGGAAAAATGGAAATGGAAAATATTGTAATGATTGCATTAATAGGATACAATAGATGCAGTCTTCGTGACTATTATGAAACAAAGTTCACTGTCTCTTTATGAAACTCACATGGTTACACACGAAAGTCATAATCGAGTCTCTCAAGTATGTTCTGGAAAATGTGGCCATAGGCAAGAGAGATGGATATGGTTTAATTTACCATGATTCTTCCTGCTTATATATGGGTGGGAGGAAAACAAACTAGAGCAAACACGTGAAAAAGAGACCAAGACATGCTAACAACTACAGATGGTCATTGTTGAACAATTTTACCAATCACAAATTTTATACCTCTATTTTTTCAAAATCATGGTTCATTTTTAAATATTCTACCCCCTACAAACATAAATCTGCCATGATAATGTGATGGTGACATCTCCCTTTCCTTCCCTGATGACCTCTGCCACCCTGACAGGCACGACTTCCAAATGAGTTCTGGTCATCCCTTTACGGCTTTGTGAGAATAGTGAATTGTTTGTTTCCTGTCTCTTTTCACAGGTTCCTACAAGCTATGTTTGGAAACCCGATTTCATAGAAAATAATAGGATGGAGAGCTGTGGAAATAGAAGGGCAGAACATTGAGAGGTCTAATCTGAAGTCATTAAGACTTTGGATGTAGGATAGCAATGGGAGGAGTTAGAAGATGCTGAGGCATTTTTGAAATTGAGTTTTTCTAAACCCTATTTCATCAGAATAAGAGAGACCCGGACAAGAGTAATTGGAGAAAATTATACCCAGCACCACAGAAGATATAGGATAAATCTTGCTGATGCTACATATTGGCCTAGAAGCAGAATATGTCAAGGTAGCCAGTAGCTTGTGTCATGGCAAGGAGACTTAATGACCACCCAAAGAAGAGAGAGAGAGAGAGAGAGAGAGAGCATCCCGATGGAATGTAGCACTGTGATGGACCGTTCATCATTTACGAAAGAAGGATCATCGGACAGCAAGCAAAACATGAGTAGATTTTATTCTAAACGACAAAGTCTTCAAAACCAGAGTAAGTCATACTGTCTTGAAATCTTACAGATTAACAGGATTTGGGGAGGTAGGGACAGAATTCAAGGAGACATAAAGAACAGTGTAAGACAGCAGGGTCGTTCTCTCTTCTGATGTTTTGAGATTCAGAATGGCTGCAACAGTGTGTGCTCTCGAGAGCTACATCATTGGAAAAAAAATGAAATAAATATACCCAGGGAAAGCTAGTCTGGATGTGAGTTCTGATATCCTAAAATAGAGCCCTATTTTTAGAATGGCAACAGCAAGCTTGCTCTAGGCAGCACACTCCCACAGCCTGCAACCAAACCTGATGCAGACACACAGACCCCACCTTGACTCTGTCTTCTGGAAAAAGCTCCCTTTACCTTCACTCACTCAGAGAAGGTTCATGACAGGGAGGGTCATTAGCCAACTTAGCTGTCATTGTAAAGTATGTCAATCTCCCAGAACTTTATAGAGAGTAAGTCCTGTTATTCATTAAGAGGATCAAGAATCACAGATTTTTATGTAAGATCTAACTTTTAAACGTTTAAAATTAAAGTTATTTTAAAAAACTTGAACACTCCCCAAATGTCTGTAATTTGGATTTTGCACTCTTAAATAACCTTATGAAAAGGAACACAGAATGTGACAGAAGTGTAAAGGTATAAACCTTGGCTAGCAATGTCTAACTAGCAAGGGAAATGCCACAAGAATGTACACCTCACGTGTACATGGGCTACTATCTTCACTGCAGTCTTTCCCTGCATTGGGATCTAACGGAAGTCACCGTACTAATTCTGTGCATGTGATTTGCCTTATTTGATTATCATAAAAATCACATGACTAAAGAAGTAATCTTTTAAACATTTATTTATTAATGTGAGCAGAAGGGGGCATACCATATTGTAACTGTATACCTGGAGGATCACTGAACAACTTTTATGGACAATTCTCTCCTTATGCAATAGAATTTGCTGAAAGTGAACTCAGGTCTTCAGCCTTGACAGACACACCTTTATCTACTGGTTTATATTATCAGCCTTAAGAAAAGTAAGGATAGATAAGTGATTTGTCTAACTTTTTCATTTTATAAATAATTATGAAATTTGAACTTAGCTTGTCTGCTCAGTGCATGTGTCTAACTCCTACAATAAGAAACAATGACAGGAGGCAAGTGAAAAATAAGAAAAAAAAAACAATTTAAAAAACTATTTTGAAAGAGAAATATATATGTATCTATATGAAATATAAATATAGACAAATATATATGAAAATTTGAAACACAAAGGTAAAAGCTTTGTTGGGGAGTAGAAGGGAGAACAATACAGAAGGCAAAGGATAAGTAACACTAAGAATGTTTAGAAAATAATAGACAATTATGTTATATTTACTTAAAAGTACATAAAATACTTATAATCATATGTAAATGTATACATATGTGTATATGGAGCAATATAAAATTAAAGAAAAAATAAGCAATGAATTTGAGAGAGGGAGAACAGAGAGGAGGACATGGAAGAAGATACAAGAAGGAGAAAGATTGGAGAAATGATCTCATTATATTTCATTTTTAAGAACAGTGAGACTAAAGAGATGGCTCAATAATTAAGAACACTTATTGCTTTGGCAGAGCATCCTATTTTAGTTCCCAGAATCTACATGGTGCTCACAACCATCTATAATTCCAGTTTCAAAGGATCCGATGCCTTCCTCTGACCTCCTTGGACATAAGGCATACATATAAAATGTGTGTGCACATGTGTCCATACATACACACACACACACACATCAAGAAAATACTTCATACACATAAAATTAAACAAACAAATCTAAAAATTTAAATTAAAGTGTTCAGAAAATAAAAGCATAGAGTAGCCACCGGGTTAACATCAGAGTCTTGTTATAATAAACATATTTGAAGTGTATCCCAGGCTTGTGGCCTATGAAGTAATATTTCTAAAATCCGAAGATCTCTGATATAAAACAGAAGATTCTGTATAGTGTCCATATGCCAACATCAACCTCCTCCCATATATCTATTCTTAAGAGCACAGCAATAAGAAGCAAGGAACTTATTGAGCATGTCCTACAACAAAATGAGCAAATACATTGCAAATGTATCTATTTAGAAATGGGCACAGTCTTGTAACAAAGTAGTGAGGAAGAAGAGGAGGAAGAGGTGATGGAGGAGAAACCCCAAGAAGAGTAACAGTAGGAGGAGGAGCTTCAGGGGGAAGAGGGAGGGGGTAGTAGGAGTTCTGAAGATGAGAGCATTTCTCAGGTAATCCCTAGCACAACTGTAAAGCAGGTGATCAAGCTCAGAAGATAAAGTCAGTCTCCAGAATAATTTTTTCAAGAAGAAATTAAAGTTCAGCTAAAGCATTGTAGGAAGAAAATTAAATTTTAAAAATGATCTTCAGAAAATATATAGTTATCCTCCTGGATATTGGAAGTAGACCAGATTGCCAGGCAAAGTTGAGATCTTGAGGGTGAGGTAGGGTGGGGGTAAGAGGAGATGGGGAGAGAATAGTGAGGAGGGGAGGATAGGGAGACCCTGGGGGAATGGGATGGTTGGGATGGAGGAAGGGTGGATATGGGAGCAGGGAAGAAGAGATCTTAATTAAGGGAGCCATTTTAGAGTTGGCAAGAGACTTGACTCCAGAGGGATTCCCAGGTATCCATGGAGATGTCCCCAGCTAGTTCCTTGGGCAGCTGAGGAGAGGGAGCCTGAAATGGTACTATCCTATAGCTATACTGATCAATATCTTGCATATCACCATAGAAGCTTCATGTGGCGATGGATGGAGATAGAGACAGAGACCCACATTGGAGCGCTGGACTGAGCTCCCAAAACCCGAATGAGGAGCTGAAGGAGGGAGAATATGAGCAAGGAAGTTAGGACTGCAAGAGGTGCACCCACCCACTGAGACGGTGGGGTTGATCTAATGGGAGCTCACCAAGGCCAGCTAGACTGGAACTGAAAAAGCATGGATCAAACCGGACTCTCTGAACGAGCCGGACAATGAGGGCTGACTGAGAAGCCAAGGACAATGGCACTGGGTTTTGATCCTACTGCATGTACTGGCTTTGAGGGAGCCTAGTCTGTTTAGATGCGTACCTTCCTGGACCTGGAAGGAGGGGGGAGGACCTTGGACTTTCCACAGGGCAGGGAACCTTGACTGCTCTTTGGATTGGAGAGGGAGGGGGAGGGGAATGGGGGGAGGGGGAGGGGAATGGGGGGAGGGGGAGGGGAATGGGGGGAGGGGGAGGGAAATGGGGAGCTGGGAGGAGGCAGAAATTTTTAATAATAAAAATAAATAAATAAAAAGAAATAAGAAATTAGAAAAAAATGTTCTTTAGGAGATGACAGATAAGACAATAAAATCCCACTATCCATTCAAAACGACAATTTAAAATCCTAGGAAGATGGCACAGTTGGTCAAGTGCTGTTATGCAAACAGTAGGGCCAGAAATCTGACCACCAGCACCCATATAAAACAATGGGTGTGGCAGTGTGCATCTGATGTGGGATTCCCCTTTGTATGCTGTGAATATGTTTATTACTATTGGGTTAATAAAAAAGCTGTTTTGGCCAATGTCTTAGCAGAGTAAAGCCAGCGAGATGTCTCTGTCATTTCTAGAGTTTTGAAAATTGCTTACTTTTTGTTTTCTTAGGTAATATTGTATTGTTCTGGAGTCTTTGATGGAGTTGCAGAATAAATAGATAGTTATAGTTATAGTTTTCCATTGTTATGATAAAAGATAAAATAGATATAAATATTGTAACTGTAATTCTTGCTTGATAACTGTTTTGTTATATGTAATTTTGCTATGTTAAAGTTAAAGCCTTCCTTTTTTTGTTTAAACAGAAAAAGGGGAAGTGATGTGGGAGTGTCATATATCAATCTGTTGATTTCATTGGTTAAGCAATAAAGAAACTGCTTGGCCCTCATAGGTTAAAACATAGGTGGGAGGAGTAAACAGAACAGAATGCTGGGAGGAAGAGGAAGTGAGCTCAGACTCCACAGCTCTCCTCTCGGGGGCAGACGCCTCAGAGAGACGCCATGCCCCGCTTCCGGGCAGACACACGCGATGAAGCTCCGACCCAGGATGGACGTAGGCTAGAATCTTCCAGGTAAAACCGGTGCTCACAGATTATTAGAGATGGGTTGATCAGAATATCAGAATTAGCCAGTAAGGGCTAGAGCTAAAGGGCCAAGCAGTATTTAAAAGAATACAGTTTGTGTGTTGTTATTTTGGGGCATAAGCTAGCCAGGCGGCCAGGGTGCTGGGGAAGCAGCCCCGCCGCTCATATTACTACAGGAAATCAGAACAGAGATGGCGACATCAAGTAGGCAGAGTCAAAGAGAGGCCATGTAGCTGATGAAGGAGACAGATGCCAGATCCTTACCAGTAAGCCACAGCCTCGTACCAATACATAGATGAATAGAAGTGGGTTAATTTAAGATGTAAGAGTTAGCTAGAAATACGTCTGAATCATTATCCTAACAGTGTCGTAATTAATATAGTTTCTATGTGATTATTCAGGTCTGAGTAGTTGGGAAATGAGCGAGCAGTCTCCTCCGCCTACATACATCTATAAAGCCAGCACTCCTAGGAGCTCACTGGCAGCCAGTCAAGCTGGATAGAAAATTCAAGAATCAGTAAGATGCCTTGCATCAAAAAATAAAGTGGAGAGAAACAAAGACTTTGTACTTCAAATTCTAACCTTCTCAAACATATGCGCCATCAAATATACTTGCATATACAGGCACATACACATGCATGTACCTCTCCTGATAAATGTGCACAGACACGTATATGCCATATGCCTCCACACATAAGTGCACCTATGTGCATATACCTCTGCACACAATTAGATGAACAACTGAAAACTAATTTAAAATGTCACAGAAAATAGTCACCTAATAAATCATGGTCTACATACGGAGTAAAAAATACATGTGACACTGTGATAAGCACTATGTGTTCAGTCATTGGATGATTTCACTTCATTTAATGTTCAAAATTTACTTTTTAAGTAATAAATATATGAAAATAAATCATATACCTTTATATAGGTCACTCATACTTCTTTCACGTCAAATGTCAACATTTCCTGAACTTTGTCAAGCATTTATCTCAAAACCTTGTAAATGGTAAATGTCCTTAAAATTTTTACTTTTTAAAAATATAGCGTTTTTTATGTTTGATCTGCACAAATGATTAGTCCTTTTTGGTTTTGCTTTATAATTTTTTTCACCTATGTATTTGGTGTATTTCACATATGGTATTTTTTTATAGTAGATGAAATAGCAGAGCACTATAAACATTGATGTTACTTTCTTAGTATGTACTTGTCCCACAAACATCTATAAAATATTTGAGCTTACAAATTAAATATTATTCTTTTTTAAATTATTATTTTATTTAAAATGAATGAATATTTAAAATGAATAAGAAACATGACATGAAAAAGATAAACAAAATAGAACACAACTACTAAACTAGATCTTAATGAGATTATCACAGTGGATAAAAATTTCAAAGATACAAACCCCAAATAACATTTGCTTTATGTATACATATGTGTAAATATATATGTATTCTTAAATAAAATCTGAGAGAAAATATGAACAAATTATCTCAATTTGTTTCTCTGGAGGTTAAATGTTGAACCAATTCTTATTCCTATCTTTTCTCTGACATCTATGAGGGAAGTGGCTACATGTCACAGAGACTACAGACAGATATATTATTCTCTGCGTTAGCAATGTACTTTTATAGAAAAGGAACAGAGTTATAAGATGTCAACTGGAGAACATATGACTTTGGCAAGTATTTTTATTTGTACATACTTTCTTGTGAGAAGCATAGATATGGATGCTAAAATACCTAAATTTGAGTTCCAGCGCTGTTGGTTAACTACAAGCTTCACATCAACTTTTGGTGCCTCCAAATTCCTCAGTCGGTTCTGGCAGTAATGATAATAGTCCTATATGCTGGAATGGCTGAATTAATGGAGAAACTTTAGTAGAGAGTGTTGTCTAATGAATGATTTCTGTCGTTGATATTTCGTCATTGCATCATCCTTTCACATTTGAGAATTTACACACAAAGCTGTGATTGTAAAATTCCTAATTACTCTTGGGCTGCAGCAATGCACAGAACAGAAAGGACTCTCACAACCCTCTTCAGAAAGACAGGGCAACTTCACATTTGAAGCTTGACCGTCTACATACTTAACGAGACCAGCTGTTCCAGTAATTGAAGTCTCTTTCTTTTTTTTATTGAGAAAAGGAAAAAAAAGTTTCCGCCTCCTCCCAGCCTCCCATTTCCCTCCCCCTCCGCCCATCCTTCTCCCCCTCTTTCTCCAGTCCAAAGAGCAGTCAGGGTTCCCTGCCCTGTGGGAAGTCCAAGGTCCTCCCCCCTCCATCCAGGTCCAGGAAGGTGAGCATCCAAACAGGCTAGGCTGCCAAAAAGCCAGAACATGAAGTAGGATCAAAACCCAGTGCCATTGTCCTTGGCTTCTCATCAGCCCTCATTGATCGCCATGTTCAGAGAGTCCGGTTTTATCCCATGCTTTTTCAGTCACAGTCCAGCTGGCCTTGGTGAGCTCCCAGTAGATCAGCCCCACTGCCTCAGTGGGTGGGTGCACCCCTCGTGGTCCTGACTTCCTTGCTCATCTTCTCCCTCCTTCCGCTCCTCATTGGGACCTTGGGAGCTCAGTCCAGTGCTCCAGTGTGGGTCTCTGTCTCTATCTCCATCCATCTCTTGATAAGCAAGTTGTAACAGTAGTGAGAGTAACATTCTGTTGGTTTCACTGTGTGTCAGTCACTAATATTGCAACTAATATCACTGATTTTGGTCATTGCAATTCAGGCTTATTATTTCTATCATTTATTGCACAAAACTATATAATATCCCATATTGTCATGGCCCAAAGACTTAGTCTGTTTTGCAAAGATGGGCGTGGTCTATCTGAGTTTTTATTTCTGTTGCATCATCTTAGAATCCCCTCTCCTGTCGGAGCCTTTAGCCATTTGGGGCCTCTGCTGACTACGTGTAAGCCAATAGCAAACATATTCTCCAGATAGCTCTTACTCTAATGCCCAAAAGCAGGCTGATTATAATTATATATACCAGCTGGATAAGCAGAAGACCATTTGATCATTCATGGTTACTTCTAATATGTTAGGGTACATATTGGTGTGTTAGATTATTTGTCTATTTTGTGAACGAAGTTGAATCGCAACATTAAGATAGCAAGCTGGAGACGTACAGAGAATAGGTGTTTGGAAGCATGAGGCTATTAGTAGCATTGGCTAGCCTGTTCACTCTGTCTCACAGTGTCAACATCTTAAGGAGATGCTCAATAAAAGTTTGGTAATGAGATGTATTTCCATGAATTTTTTTCTTTTTTCTTTTTTTTAATTGAAAAAAATTTCTGCCTCCTCCCAGCCTCCAATTTCCCTCCCCCTCTCCCCACTCTTCTCCCCCTCCCCCCACTACTCTCCCCCTCCCTCTCCAGTCCAAAGAGCAGTCAGGGTTCTCTGCCCTGTGGGAAGTCCAAGGTCCTTCCCCCTCCATCCAGGTCCAGGAAGGTGAGCATCCAAACTGGTTAGGCTCCCACAAAGCCAGTACATGCAGTAGGATCAAAACCCAGTGCCATTGTCCTTGGCTTCTCAGCAGCCCTCATTGTCCACCATGTTCAGAGATCCAATTTTATCCCATGCTTTTTCAGTCCCAGTCCAGCTGGCTTTGGTGAGCTCCCAATAGATCAGCCCCACTGTCTCAGTGGGTGGGTGCACCCCTCGCGGTTCTTGTGGTGTTTTCCATCTGAAATTGGATCATGACGAAAATGAAGCAAATGTTCTACTTATCTCAGAATATTTAAAGATGTTCTTCCCCACACAAAAAACAAAGCAAAATACATCATCATCAAAATTTTGTCAGGATCCAATATAATCCCGAAGTTGAAGAAAAGAATTTGAATGAATTCCTCTAAATTCTATTCCTAAGTACCAACTTGCTTAGTCTTTGCCTGAGTTTTTTTAAAAAATATATGAAGTTCCATTGTCCTTGGCTTCTCATCAGCCCTCTAGAGTCAAGTCTCTTGCCAACCCTAAGATGGCTCCCTTAATTAGGATGTATACTTCCCTGCTCCCATGTCCACCCTTCCTTTACAATGGCACTGGGTTTTGATCCTACTGCATGATCTAGCTTTGTGGGAGCCCAGCCTGTTTGGATGCTCACCTTCCTGGACCTGGATGGAGGGGGGAGGACCTTGAACTTCACACAGGGCAGGGAACCCTGACTGCTCTTTGGACTGGAGAGGGAGGAGGAGGGGAGTGGGGGGGAGGGTGAGAAGGGTGGGAGGAGGGGAAGGAAAATGGGAGGCAGGGAGGAGGCGGAAATTTTTTCAACAAAAAAATAAAAATAAATAAAAATTAAAAAAATCATCAAAAGAACAAAACAAAACAAAAAATATATAAAGTTGTAGAATACTTAGAATAATAACACTTTCTATCTTTTAAACATGTTTAAGTTTTATTGTTAATTATAGCAATCAGTGTTTGTTTGTGTGTGAGATTGTATATGTGTATGTGTATATGTGTTCTGATATGAGGTATTTAATAGCCTCACTAATTTGCTTTTAACCTTTATGATTTTATTTTGATGGGAAATCTTCAAATCATTTTTTTAACATCTCAATTCTATCCCAAGCAATGAAGAAGCTTAAGTGTTTTGTATTTTCAAGATATATATATATATATATATATATATATATATATATATAAAACATTATATATCTATAATTATTAATAATGGTTTACATATTGACCTAAGTAAACTTCTGACTTCCTCATTCCAATATTTTATTAATTTTATACCAAGCCTTGTATTCTAAGTTTTCTTGTCACCCTGTTTTAGCTTTATTTTTCTTTGCATATTAATTTTTTCCACTTTTGAGAGTATAGGCCTGATGCCCTGGTTAGCTTTGGGGATGGTGCTGGAGATTTGGTCTGGAATCCTCATGCTTGTTCAGCAAGCACTACACCCACTGAGTTATCTCCCCACTTCCCACACAGGTGCTTTCCTAACGTCTAATATGCAATATCTTTCCTTGAGTTAAATACAATACTGTGCTCCTTTCCCTAACTGTGGTGGAACAAAGAAATACAGAAGACTGACCTAGGTAGTCAGTCTGAGAGAAGTCAAGAGACATTTGGGCTCTCCCATGTTCTGCCTCTCAGCTGTTATCTCCTAACCACTGGGTTTTGTGGGAACAAATTCTATCTTCCCTAGAGGCTAAATAACTCCCTAATGGAAAGTCAGTCACTTAGGAGAAACATTAACTCTTCCAGGCCTCTGGGGTGTCATTATTTTGAAATAATCTCTTTCTAGTCCATTGGCTACAATGATAGAACACAGTATTAAATGGTACCCTTGTGGCCCAGGAGAGTTAATGCACCTTCCATAATGCTAAACTTGCTGTAAGTTAGGCATGCTCCTGGCATCCCTCAAAACATCTTATTGGTTTTTTGACCAATAAGCATCATATCAAATTGCCTAATGGTTTATTTTGCCTTTTGATTCCTTATTTGGTGTTTTTCGGTAATCTACCTCTATGGTTTTCCCATCTCCAGTACTTAATTCATCAGGGACTCAGAATCTCCTTTGCTGCTTCCAAATATTCTTTCTCCTGCATCCCAAAGTTTTGTACTACCTGGTTGTCATTTCACTTCCTTGGCCCCAAACATCATCCTCCTTTGTAACAATAACAAAAAAAAATGCATCAATACTCAATCCTAATACCCTGGGGTTCTTCCCTAGAAGCATTATATTTAAGGTGAAAATAACTCAGTAATGGTCTAAGTCTTCATATATTGTTTATAAGATATAATTTAAATGAGAAATTTTATTTAATTACACTAAGGGATATAACGATATAAAATTTTAAAATGTACAAAGGTGATAGAGTAAAATATATGTTCACTTTTCATCTGATTCTAAAAAACTAGCTACCCACTCATATGCCAACTTTATTATCAATTATCTACGTAATTCGGGAATGACCTATGACTATATTATGTATGCCTTCACAGAAAGGTTAGATTAATATACGCATTGCTGGATTACTATATTTCACACAGAAAAATACCTAAATTGGGGATTATTCTACTTTGATACCTATAGTGACATTCTTTTTAACTGATTCATAATTTTCCCTTGAATGGGTTTGCCGTGATTTATTCAACTAGTCCCCAAGTGACTTGAAGTCTAGAGATTTCACCTTCAACTCTTGTTTAACTGTATGTTATGACTGTCTGTTTAATATATATTTAAAAATAAAATTGCTGATGCAAAGAATACTTGGATTTTAAAATCGACAGATACGACAAAATGGCCTTCAATAATTTACATTCAGTCACACAATATATTGGGCTATTACACTTCAATGTTGACCATTTCCATTGGTTAGAATTATTTTGCATTGAAGATGTCGATACTTCATGGAGTCCAAGACTCATAGGAACAATTATTTGGCCACTGTGCCGATGCCATTTCCTGCTAGCCTACTCATAGACAGAATTTTAAGTTCTGTGTTTTCCACAGAACAACACAAATAGCAATGACTTATAGACACCTTTTTCTTGCTTGCATAGCCAGGATCAAAGTCCAAGGCACAGAGAATATGAAGAAATGCAGGTGTGTGAAAATAGTAACCAAACTAGTAAAAACCAGGGAGAGACAAGCAGTAAAGAGGGCATCTGAGAGCCAATGTGACTCTGATGTAAGCGTCTCAGTATCGGTATCCCTGGTAAATTTAGTCACAGGCAGATCTCTGTTACAAAGTCACCAGTGCTCACTGGACCTTTCAGGTTGGAAACATTTATCACATACTTGAATACAAGGTCTCTTTCTTCCCTAGTCCCTTCTATTTCCTCTCCTCTTCCTCCCTCTCTCCCTTTTTATCTCTAGCTCATTTTTAGATCATTTTGTTTGACTCAAGATTAGTAATAATCTTGAAAACTGCTGCGAAGACTTTCCTTTCATTATTGAAAAAAATAGAAAAAAAAACTGTTTTCCCATAAAAGAGAGAAAAGTGTCCAGCTCAACACAATAGTCTTTACACCTTCATAAACCACAGTACCACCCAAGATGTTAACAAGCTGGCATGTTTTGAGCATCAAAGATAGAGAGGAAACTGTGTTTACATGTTTGGCACAAAAACTAATGAGGAAAGTCAATTGGCCCTTTGTCTTGAAGGTCTGGAGTGCCCAGCTCTAATGTTTGGTTTCTTCATTGGCACTTGTTCAAGTAATCACTCGTGGCCTGACAAAGCAACACTTGTGTTCTATTAGTGGCCAGGCTGAACTCTCCGCTTGGGCTGTGTTGTCTCTCAATAGAGAGCAGCGGCAGAGGGCACACTTATTTGAAAACACTAAATCAGACCATGGTGATCTTTCTCCACCAAAGAAACCTAGAGAACAACAAGACATGTTCCGAGTCTTGCTCCTTTTGTGTGCAGAAGGGCAGGGGGAAGGTGGGCCCAGTGCCTTTGGGGCAATGATTTGGGAAAGGCAGTGACAAATGGGAGCTCTCCAAGAGCTCTTGCCCCTTCTGGTACGGCTGTCACATTAACGTTAACGCCAGCATAATGCACCCCATCGTTCAAGCAGCAAGGAGGCCGCCTGAGCGTACAATGGCAAGAACCATCCAGGTGAGGACCCCAAAGGTTCTCAGAGGATGCGGACGGTGTCTCTGTAAATAGTGCTTGGCAGAAAGGAAAAGTCCTAAAGTGGTCAAAGTAAGACACATCGTAAATCCATCCTCTCCACTGCTGTCCTTCCTTTCAGCATGTTTCCTATTTGACCATCTTTTTGTGCTTCCATTTAGAGGAAGAAATGCTTTGGGGCCATCCTGGCATTTTTTATCTGCACAACTTCACAAGTGAATATCCAAACATTTGGCTGCTAATTTCAAAGTTCTAAACCAGAAATGAGGACTCCAAAATCTGGTTGCCTGCAACATTTTTTAAGTGACAGTTTTGGCAGTTTTACCTACAGATCCAGTAAAAATAAAACCTAGGACAGTTTGTTCTTAAACTATTTCTGGTATCAGTTCTGTGGAGAATGTACTGAGCTACACATAATTAAATTTATTTTTTTTTTTTAGTGACTGAAGTTTTACATGTTCAAAATGAGAATTTGGGATAGGTTAAGATATGTCCTCGCCTTTGCCAAATCCTTAAAGTTCTCTCTGGCTGCTTGCCTCGCATCAGATCTTTTTAGTGAAGCGCGTAAGTGTACGTTCTATGTGTGCAGTGCCTTGGAGGATGTCTACACTGAGAAAATGGGAGAACGCTAAGTGAGACTTATTACTCAGGAAGTCACAGGATGCAGATATTTAGACTTTTTTTGACTAAAATGTTCAATATATTTGACTTACAGTGTCCAATATGCATTATTTTCTTTCTTTACCAATTACCTAGTTAAATGTTTCATTTTTAGAATCCTTCAGGAAGGGTTCATTTTATATTTCTGTAACATATTTTACAGAAGCTTCTTGAACTGCCATTGTCCCCGGAGAAAGAAAAGCATTAATTTTGCATATGGGTAAAGCAATTCCACAGTCCCATCCCTGTTGTTAATATTTACTTTTGTGTAATGACCAGAGTTTGCCTGGAGCACAAATGACCTAGTGGTGGTGGTGGAGAAAGTAAACAAGTGGAAGCTTTCAAAAAAAAAAAAAAGGCAATTCCATAAAGCAAAGAGAATTGTCTAAAGCACTAGGCCTTTATCAAAGAAGTCTCACGGGCAGGTGGTGCCCACAGCCCTCCTTGCTTTAAGAAGGCAGCGGTGCTAAAATAGAATTTTCTTGTTTTTCAATAGGTGCCTCTGTTCTCGGCCTTGAGAATCGGAGAGATGCTCTGCCACCCTCCGCCCCTGTCTCCCTGCCTCTCCAGGACGTGGCAGCGCTCTCCCACCCGCGCGTGAACCCAATACGGGTCCTTCCTACAGTCTCCTGCTGTGGATAGTCAGCCATTGCTGCTGACTCCCAGAGCCCAGATCACTGCCAAGCAAGGAGCGCATGGGGGAGGGGTGCGAAAGAATGGTGGCCAGCCGCTCTTTCCCAGCATAGGAGCTGTCTGCAGCCTCCAGTTAGGATGGGCACGCAGCTGCAGCAGAAAGGCCCGCTCCCTCCATCAGCACCACATCCTTACACAGAGAACACGCCCCTCCTCCCACCAGCGGAGGAGGTTTCACTCAGAATCTGTCAAAGGCGAAGTTGAAGACTCAGAACCATTATGATTTCCTATAGACATATATATTTTCTCCATGCATTAAAATGTGTTCACTTCCTACAAGCCGCGCACATTTTTAATGCACACAGGATATATTTGTGATGAACTGAACTAATAAACCCATTTGTCATTTACGGTACTATTAATGGGCCAAGTGTGCACATATTAGTACATTACAAGTACATTCTAATATGTACATGTACTACACAGCACAGTATAACTTGCATGAACTGCAAGAACTGTGTGTGTAATATTGTGCTTCAGAATGAATTCAGTCCCTAAATGGACCTCATGTAACTGGTATCTTCAGATCTCAGGGCTGGGGCTTCATTTACCAAACATGGAGGGAAGATCAAGGCAGACTAAATAGAAAAATGATGAAAGAATATTAACTGAGGTGGACATCAGTGCATTTCCGTGTTCCTCTTCGGCATAACCATTCTGTAGCAACCTTAATAATTTTTTTCCCAGTCGTGAGAACTTAAGCTTGAAACAATAGGTGCTAGCTGTCTGCTACTTCTCAGTCTCTATCAATGCACAAAACTGGAGGCAGAACCCAGGGTATGTGGTGGGGAAAGAAAAGGGTTAGGGAATCTTCGGTAATTTCTAGGGGTGGAACATTTTCATAAAACTGTTCAGATTACAAAATTCAAATATCGTAGTATCAAGTACTGAAGTTGCGTAGTGCTATGAACACTGATCCCAAAAGGGCATTGAAGAAAAAAAGATTTCTATTGCTGAACATATTTTTATAATGACAGAGAATAATTTAAATAATTGCTTTCACATTAGATGTTTATCATATTAGTAACAAAATGAAACCAGATGCTATTGGTATATGCCCTGGACAAACAGGAGAGAGTGTATTCAGGAGAGGAGGCAGAGACTTCATAAAAACAGTGTCAAAAACTATTTTCTTTGATAACCGCTGCTTCCTTGCCTCACCGCCAATTAAAGATGATGATAGTAGATAAGTAAATAAAATATTAAATGATAGTTAAACAAGAACTGAAGAGATAAATAACCTGTTTTGGCACAAAGTTATGTAGGTTAATTTGAAAATATGATTTCATAAGCAATTAATGATAGATAGCCCATGAATTTCATTCAAAACATAGGAGAATGGTAGCCAATAGCATTTTTCACGTAATTTTCAAAAGAAAAGGCTTAAATATAGAGTTACCATTACTCTAATGTGATGGAATGGAATATCACAATTAAATAAAGTAAGAAACTGATATTCTGTGCCAATATTAAGTCCATTTTATCATTAAAACATTCATTTTAAAATTTTGATAGAAATCAAATTAAAAATAATCTCAAATGTTTTAAAATAGTTTCAAATATAAGTTATGCTTTCCAAGAAAAGTTAAGAATTACAATTGTCTGCCACAACTAAATCTGACTTATTTATGAACTGTCAGATTTCTCAATAGGAACTGAGAAACTATTACCAGAGGTTTTATTGAAATTTAAATAACAACAATAATAACAAGTAATGATACATCTTTAATAACAAATAATGATACAGTCTACTGTTTAAAATAAAACTATGAAAATATTTAAGATTTATTGTTTGCAAAGATCTGCCCAAAATAGTCAATATTATTATTTTATTGTGATACACAAAGAGTAGTAGTAAATTCTCTTCCGCCGTGTCTGGACCAGTAGAAGGTTCCAGTCACACTGTGAACTACTACTTTTTTCAACTGAACCTCTTCATTGTCCATAGGACATGAGGCTATTTCATGTGTTTATTACACTCGTACCACTTACCAGTTACCTTGAAGTTAAAACTTGTAGTGCACCTTCACCATTTAGGCTCCCCACTTTTCTTTGTTAGACACAGCGGTTTGATGGCACTGCAGGGCATGCGGTGGGGGGAAGGAGTGCGTCGCAAATGCTTAAGGACTTCTGCTGCTTTGATATTATAAACAGACAAGCATAGGCACCCTATTTATCTATAAAAACGTGAAATCACAAATATTTCTAAAACTCTTCAAAGTCCTTTCAAAGGCTTATTTGCAGCCCTTAGAAAGTAAAATGGCAGTTTTCATGTGGGTCGAACCCTTTTCTTAATTTAAGAATCGCTGTTTTCATACAGGTCCTGATGACCTGATACTGTCATCTCTACATGGCACAGTTGCATGACCTTCAGAATTATTCATCCCCATCGCAGGCTTGTGTTTTAAGTATGTCTTTGAAGTCTTTGACTAGATTCAGTGTTTACAAGGCTTCTCTCTGCATGAACTGGGTCATGGTGCTAACATAGCATATCCTCAAACCAAAGCAAAATACTCCTACATATCCGCTGATTGTTTATCATTATCCTTTAAGCCCCAAATAGTTACAATCAGCACCTTAAGAACTACTAATTATACCATTAACTTAGTTTATATTTTCTGCATTGTCTTTACAAAAATCTATCATATGAATGTTTCTTAAGAAATATAAGGTGTTTACTGCAAATTGAGAAGGCATTTAGTTATTATAAGTTTCCAGATAGAACCTAGCTTCCCCCTCTGAGTTTCAACCTTCCCAGAGGGTCTAGTGAGTACTCAGATGATGGAAACTGACCAAAGCTCCATGGCAGGCTTCTGCAGAGAAAAATCAAAATCCTGCAAGTTTGATTAAGCTTGCTAATTTTCAGTCAAACAAGCTAATTTCCAGACAGATTCTTCTGATGTTTTCCCTCTGTTTGTAATTTGCATCATTAAATAGATTGGTGTTTCAAAGCAGCCAGTGTACTAAGGTCATGGGGCTTTTTGTTAAATAGCAACCACCTCTTTTATTTATTTATTTTTTTAAGAAGGAACAGAGAGCAGCTGATCCTGCAGAGGTGTGGCTTTCTTTTTTCTTAATGGGAAGAAGCCGAACTACTTTGTGGATCAGAAAAATTTGCTCTGGTTTGGAGCCCAGCTTTCCTCTATGTCTTTGTGCTCCAGAAAGCAGCCCAGGATCACAGGTGGCCTTGATTATCAAGGATTTTTTAATGGTGTCCCCTTCTCCTTCCAAAAACAGCAGGACATCTTCCTGATGTGAATATCTCATTTTAAGTGGCACAAAATTTGAAAATCTTAAAGCAATATCCAAAATCTAAATTAAAAATATGCACCATTAAACTTCAAAGGGCAAGACTGGTTCACAATCATTGCTAGTGTTACAAAAGGCCTACGTGACTATGTAGAGTTATAGCCTCTCATAGCCAATGTTTTGCTCCAAGGTTTTCAAAGGATGGCTTCTAAAATAGCACGCCTAGTGTAGAGAAAGAAGCTACTCCTCTTCACTCTTGCCTGCACCTCTTTAGAATCAAATCGTTTCCTTTTGTCTCTCTGGTCACAGGGATATGCCCTTGGCACCCTGGAGCCCTGCTTCTGCTCTCCAATCTGACAGTGGTGCAAGGATTTAAAAAAAAAAACAAACTTCAATTATATAATGCTGGGCCATTCATATTAATGTGCCTGAGTCAAATTAGCCATCCTGTTCGGCAGGAGGAAGGAAGACCATAAAACGTACTGTGAATTCCTATTGACAATCTCACTGTCTCAGAGAGGGGCCTACTATGCTGTGACCTCATCCCTGTCCCAAAGCACAAGCCTGTGGAAGCATATTTTGACATTGAATCTTCTCTGTCATATACTCTAGAGCCATTCTGATTCAGTGCTCCCTGGGAGTAAATTAATAGAAAAACTATAATCCTTAATCAACCCTTACAGATGTTTATTGGGGAGAAGCCAATTTCATTCTGTGATAGCACTGGGGTTCTCTTTTCAATGTGTTTGTTTGCAGAATTTCCTCTTCAGGCTACCTTAAGTTATAAAATGTATTTTAGAAGATTGGCTATTTTTTGCCACCATCTTTTAAACATTTACTGAGAAAAAAATGCGCTTGAGAATTTATTGTCATGAAGATCATTGAATTCAGAAGAGCATCAGTCTGGATAACTAAATATGTTTTAGAATGACCTTAAACCTTAAGAAAGCTATGTTGGGTAATGGGGGCACTTTAGTACGTGTAGAAAGTAGATCCTCTCATGGGCCTAGATCTTATTTTGACAGGATAAACTTTAGAATAGGCTCATGGGAGAGTATATAAGGGAAGAAAAAGCACTGTATTTATCAGCATCTACCTTTGGTGAAGGAACACCGTCCCATCCTCCTTAACTGCTGAGCATTGGTTCCAGGCTATGTATGAGGTTTTCTTGTTCCATCAGGCTGTCTTTAGGAGAAGGAAAAGGGCTGGGCAAGACAGCTCTTTCTGCCTTTGGTCTATTTGTCAAACAACCCTACCTACAATTAAAATATGGTTTGCTGCTCACTTCAGAAAAGAAGTCATAGTATCAAATTACAATGTCTCATTTGCTTTGATATCTTTGATTGGTTAGTGAGAAGTCAGAAAAGAATTAAACTGTCCTACAATCGACAAGAAGGGAATATGATTCATTCTGTGAGGGCCCTGAATAAGTGACAGAAAACAAATATTCATCATAGGCAATCTGAACAAGCATTGGACGAATGTAGCACTGTTCTATTTACATGGGTAAGGACTTGCATAAACCTCCTGTTTACGCTGAGGTCGTGAGGACAATTAGAACTATTTTAATTATGTCTTACTTGCATAGGTAGATGTCACAGAAGAGCATGGAAATGTCTCAAAAATGAGGAAAGAAAGGCTCCTGTGATTGTATTCTGCTGTGTGCAAACATGACATATTTAATTAGTATTATATCTTTCAAAAGCCACCAAAGATTTAAGACATGATAATTACCTTTTAACAACTTGCATCTGCTAAACTTCTCAAGCAACTTTAACTTTCTGATTCTCAGTGCAGACCACAAGTGCCTATTTCTCAGGGCAGAGCACAGAACGCATGCATGCTGGCCACAGAAACGGAACTAAACTAGACATACACTGTTTTTATTCTTACCCATAGAACATGAGAGGCACGGAGATGATACTAATTCATGTGTTCCAAAGTGAATCAGAGAAGGTACCCCCAATCAGTATTGAGTTATCATGAACTCACTTACTGTGGCTAACAGCTGTACTAATAACACATGTTTATGTGTTGCACTTAGGTTGAAGGAAATCATCAAGCTTTTAATTTTGATCAGAAAACTAGTTATTCTTCCGAAAGCATTTTTTTTTCAGCTCTCACTCTATTGGGCTATGCAGAATTTCCAAAGCAGCACAATGATGTAAAAAAATGCCCTTTTAATCAGATTACCCTTGGCGGGCTTCCCAAACTCAGGCTGAAGTGTGGTGCTTGTGGTGTCTCAGCAGCTTACGCTAAGCCTGCACCATGGAAATAATCTACTTTTAAAACCCAGGAAACAAATCGACTGCACTGAGGACATAAGTCGCTGTCATTAGGGAGTGATTAGGCTCAACATTTTTATACACTCTACTAGCCCACTTTTAAATTATATATCTCTGGCTGATAGGAGGGAGGCATTTCTGGTGAGTGTTTAGGACAACCATGCAGAAAAGGTGGCAAACCCAAGCACATAGAGCACTAAAGGAAAAGGGAAGGTTACTGCTTCAACTTTAATCTGCCACTACCAGGTTGAGACATCCAGGTACTAAAATATAGCATTTTGTACATAATATGTAAGTACTGGCTTTTCCTTTGTAGCATATTGGTTTGTTTTTGCTTTCTTCAAGATGGTATAGATCACAAACCCCTTCCTCTAATCATAGGCTAATATGCTGTTTTGAGTCACATGCATTACACAGGAAATTGTGTGGAGATTTTATAATTTGTATCACAGGGTACTTCTTTACAGGGAGGGGTGGTTTGCTTCCTAGGAAAAGGTTGTATTGTGGAGTATAACACAAAATTGGGTGTGCTCTTAAATGGTTGGCTCTAATCTTACAAAACATCTGTACTCACAGCAAACACAGACAACATCCAACAAAGCATCCAGGAAACACAGGTTTATAATCCTACGCTGTAATTGTTGTTGCCTTGCCTTCTAAAGTGTTTCTGCTCACTAATGAACTGATGGAAGTCATTTCTGGCTTGTTGTTCTTTTGTATTTATTATTATTATTATTTTAAAAACTAGGGTAAAATTATCAACCTGCTTTAAACAGGTAGAAAACATTATTTATGTAACGAGAAGCTGAATGTATGCTCTCTGTCAGCACACAAGGGAAGTGTATTTCTCCAAAACACGGAGAAAATGCTGGATTTGAGAATAGGCTACTTCACCAGCTGAATCTCAAGTTTAAGCTACATTGGACATTTCTGCTGAGGGTTTCATTTCTAATTTATGAAATGTTTCATTAATCTTCAATCTGTCAGCTCTTTTTGACAACAATCAAGGCTGACAAAGATGAATATTTATTAAACACTCTATACTGTAGAAGTTTTTTTGATACATACTATTTGTTGTAGACCCCATTACCCTTAATTTTAAACGAACTATACTCTTCAGATCTCCCCCCCCCACCAAAGGACACAGAAAACATAGCAAAACAATTCTTGCATATCAAAAGGTACAATACTGGATGTAAACACAACCCACAGGAATAAAAATACAAACTGCAGCCTGTCCTTTAGCCGAACTGCTAGGATTCATTTTAAAAAGCATTTCCCAAGTATTTCAAGCATATATATGTATTTGTGTGTGTTCCTCTTCTTCCTCATCCTCCTAACGCAGCCCCTTCGACAGCCTTTTTCCAATCTCATGAATAATTCATGAACTGATAAATATGCAATTTCAAAAAGTGCAGACAAGGCAGCACTGCATTAAAAAAAACGAAAAGAAAAGAGCATGTGCTTTTTACACACAAGTCTTGTGCTACACTTTATAGGCAAAATTTTCAGAATTCAAATCCCGTGTTGTATGTATAAATGGGATAGTGTGATGAGCTTTCTGTTCAGACACCTTGCTAGACGTGGTAGGTACTGTTTGGAGAGCATTGTACCGCACAAAACAATAAACATAAAAAGAGATGATGTCAGCAGTGTTTTGTAATTTTATGCTTTCTCTTTGGAATTTTTGGATAAGTAGCTTAAACTTTTACTCTCACCAGTAAGAAGACCAGGACAGTGGATGTCTCGCGTATGCGGCATTTCTCTGATGGTACCACACAAAAACCTTCAGCTGCTGGGGTCTCTCTCCTAACAGAGTGGAGCATTCTTCAGAGGCCAGTGTCACACAATCAGCAGTAAACTGGTTCCCTCGAGGTTTCACACAGGTAAAACCGACCATCTAAGGACGGTATATAGGGAAAGATCGAGGCCCTCCATTTTGTGGGCTAATTGCTTGATTACCAGCCTGAAACAAAATGGAGGCGAGACCTTTTAAAGGCAGCTCAGGCGGCGTATCAGAGGAAAGTGGGAAATATACTAAGGGCTGAAAATATTTCCTAAAGAAACTCTAATGTCTGAGGACAAAAAGATTAAAAGTAATGCAATAATTATGGATTATATTGTATTCATAAGGCTGGAAGTAGATATGATAAAGAGGAATTAAGTACACATTAAAGGAGAATTGTTCTAGGATAGCAACAGTTAAATTTAAAAGAAAAGAGAAAGAAAAAAGCCGTGGATTTTAGTCTGAAAGTAACCTTTCAAATGAACACTTAAATTGGAAGACACCGTGGGTAAGAAATAGACCACGGCATTTAATTTGGCCTGGCTAGTTGGAAGCCTATATTTACCGTACTGTAATTTCAAATTTAATTAAGTCACACTGCTGACGCCAGTAGCATCAACACAGTAAAGATGATTAATTGCATGCGTAAATGAAATATAAACAGCTCAGAAAGTAACATTAATGCAGAACCTTGCACACAGAAACGGTAAGATCGATTTAAGTGTAAGCGCCTACCTGGGTCTTTGAGACACATGCCAGGATTGGCATAAGGGTCCTGTGATTGAATATAATCGCTGTATCAAAAATATAACCTTTCACAGGTCATTATTTTCCTAAGACACCTATCCAACCTCCCCTTTCCTCTCCTCCCTGCACCTCCACCCCTAGCTTGATTTGTTATCTTCTAGGAGACTTTTCACACAATTTGCATTGTCATCATACGGATTGGTCACTGGTACACAAACAGGAGCTGACACACTGCCATGGAAGGACAGGGCTGTCACAACAAGGCAGCTGGACTCTTAGATATTCACTTTGCTTCCATTGTACTTCCACTCACAGCAGCGCTGGGACAAAGGGCCTGACAGAGCTAACCACGGATTGTCACCTTGATTTGTCCAGGCTAGCAGATATGCAGAAATAAATTATATTCTGCTTATGAACGTAACACAAAAGCAAATAAGCCTGCCCACTGCCCTTTCCAGGCAGTCATATCTAAGGAGCATCTCCTTCTTCAGCACTCCTGCTTGCTGCCTTGCTGGGGAGATAGGGAAAAGAGGAAAGAACCATCGATTAGTGAGGATCCAGAAAGCCTCCCCAAGATTGTATTTCTGACATTAGAAAACAAATTCTCTGGTTCACAGATTTGTGATTTGTCTCTCCCTTAGCTTTGATTGGTGAGGAATCTGAACAAAATAGTGCAAAATGTAAACTTAACACTTAAAAAAAGCCATATGAAACCCAGCAAATAAGCTTATGCTTTCATGTGAAATACATACTACATTTAAAGAATTCTTTAAGAAATAAAATAGTGACATTGTTCTGTGTCTAATTATTTCTCAATAGGCATAAATCTTACCTTAGTTAAAATTTACCAAATGTTAAAACCCTAAGCCTGAAAGTGGCAAAAAATACTCAGCTGCTAATGAGGAAATCTACTGAGTGATGTTTTTATGCTGCAGTTTAATTTACTACTTTATTGACAAGGTGTTTGTGGGCCTTTGAGATGAGATGGTTTTAATATCCACATGTAGATAAATGAAGCAGACAAGGTTGGAAAATGGTTTTCTGGCATCTTTCTGAGGGGAAAAAAAAAAGAACATTTCTCTGTGCAGCAAGGATAAAAATATGTCAACTTATAAAACAGGAATCCCTGCAAACCTGATAAAGATCAGACACGCAGAAACCTTATAAATTCTTCCCATTTTCACAGACAATGCCACAGGCTCGCTGATCCTTCAAAGGACATATTTTCAAGAAACTGTAGCCTCATATTTAAACTTTTTGAGTGTCACAAGGTTAACTGTAGTTTGGTCCATTATTATTTCTGATGCTTTTCCATCAGGATGTGCAAGGCACTGAAAAAGCATCCCACTTGTTCTTTAAAAAAAAAATAAATGGTAAGATATGTCCCATCTGAAGACACTACATTCTAGATGAAAACATTGCATTCTGTAACTGGGCATACAGTATTTAAAACAATCATGCTAAAACTATATTTCATTCAAAAAAACTATTCATTTCGAATTATCACTTGTTCTTTTCTACTTCCTTCTGCACAGTACATACAGATTCCATCCACAAAGCCACACTTGCTAGCCAGTGTTTTAATCAGTGACTAGAGCAAAACTAACAGTTATAGGTGGTGCACATGAAAAGTACATGAAGCCCTTCCCCATACAGAAATGCAAATGTCACTTGATCAAAGGGCCGCGTTTTCAGAATGAAAGATGCACTCGGAATTAAATCTATGCTTTAAGAGGGTAGGCAAGAGAGCCCTGAATAACTCTCCTTAAATATACGCAGGGAAAATCTAAGTGTATGAAAAGTGCTATTTATTACTGCTCAGGAAAAGAAATGATACAGACGTAGATTTCCTCGGGATTCTATGCAGTCAGCCGTAAGAGCGCTGTGCTTGTGCACCTGACTGTGGCAGAACCCGAACTTGATGGTTACAGGGGATGACAGAAAGGGAACATGGAAAGAGCTATTATGCAGTTTGCAGGGGAGGATTTCAGCACATTTCAGCTTCCTCCAGCATCCTAGCTGAGTCTCTGTCTCTCTCTTTCTCTATTTTCTCTTTTGTTTATTTGTTTCTCTCTGTTTGTCTTCCTCTAGATCTCGCTGTCTCTTTTTTTCTCTCTCTCTCTTTCATGTATGTGTTTACTAGCTGTGCATAGCTTTTAATTCTGAGACTCGGTCTCTCTTCTGTGGCCACCATCTTGAACACCCTGTGCCTTTTAGGATCTCACATTATTTGACAGGTTTTCAGGTTGCTTTCGTATTCCAGTCTGCTTTATAGTTGTAAATAAAATTCACACATTAGTGCCTTCCTGCACATGGTCCTCTTTGAAAAAAAATGGGAGGGGGCAAGATTTCACTTCATCTCTGTATTTTAATCATAAGTTCTGAGAATACAATTCACGGTATTAAGATTTGCTCCTGATTAAAAGTAGGAATGCATGCAGCTCAGGGCGATCGTCGTTCAAGAACTGAGTGGTTTACAAAGCCTGTCATTTGTGTTTTAAACTATATCATGTAGATATTCTTTACAACTGAGTGTGGCACATACACATGATTCTGGAAATAGGAGTTATTTGCAATTATTTTATACTAAGTACACATTAGAGTTCCATGTTCAAAGTGAAAGAGTAGTCTAATACTCATCTGAGGAGGGAAGAGCCGACACGATTCAAAATTCCCAAAACAGAGCATATTACATCAAAACACAAACTTCAATAATTATGCTTAAAACAGTGATCTTTTTAAAAAGCACTTTGGGGAGGAAACAAAGTATAAGATTTTTATCCCAGAGAACAAAGTCATAATCGTTGAACTCTTCTCCCTAGAATGTTCCTGACTTTTCTCAGGATGTTCCTATAAAGCATTACTAGGAGCAGGATTACGGCTTGGCATTGCCCTAAACTTTTTTTTGAATTTAAGAGCAATGGAAGCCACAGCACCCTGCTCCTGATAGATTGGTGAGTGGGCCTTCGATTCTATTTTCCACACAGGGTCAAGACTGCTGACAAGGGATTAATCAGCTGCTCCTCCTAAGCCATGAATCAGAACAATTGCTGTCAGTTTCCTATGGTACAAATACCTAGAAATAGAAGAGTTGGGAAATGAAAGAACGTATCAGGAACATACACACGAAAATGCCAGATAATAGGAGAAGCTAGCTGTAACTACAATTTGGCTACTTGTAATTTGATCTGCTTCAGTCACCAAATTTAAATGATGAAATATATGTTGAACAAAGTACTTTTGTGGATCCTTCCTTCCCCTCCTCCCACCCCTGAGATCGTGCTCTTATATTCAGTTGTGACATTTATTTTATAAGAAGCGTTGTGCCCATTTACTTTCTTTTGGTACCCACTGCATATGTTCAGGTACGCACTGATCACTGGAATATGCCTGTTGACTGAGGGTTAAATTTAGGAAAGGCTTTGTAAAATGCGCGCTGCTCTTCTGCACTGATAGCGCAGAGGCAACGTTGTATTTAACCTCTCCGTGCATGTTTGCATTATAGAATTGGAAAACGCTGAGTGAAAATGTCTGCACGGAGGGGAAATGAAATCGCACGTTCTTAGAGTGTGACGAGAGCCTTTGTGTAGGAAGATATACTTACGTTGAAATGGTCCTTCTGTAAATGAGATTGCCCCTAGTCTACGAAGACGTGAAAATGCACACAGACTAAGCACACATTTGTAGAAACAACTGTGTCTAGATTTCTAGATAATATTGCAGGGAGGTATTTCTGGTTCTGAGCTTCGGGATTTGGTTATTTTGGGAAGGTAAGTATTAAGACGGTGATTCACAAATAATTAGGAATATATATAGACAATGGTGAGTAATAGTGGTACCATAAAAATGAATTCATATTGTATCAGAAAATGCAATTATATAAAGAAATATTCAAAGTAAGAATTTTCAACTATTAAAAATATTCAATAATACTAAATTAAATGCTACAGAAAACATTTCTTTTACACTAAAAACAATAGCAATTTTTAGGCTGATAGATTTTTTTTAGTAGAAGAATTTGTTTCTTAAAATTTTAAGAATAAAATTATGCATTTATACCTTCCTGTAGTAATGTAAAAATGATCATTTATGAATGATGATTGTGTACTGAGATCTGTTGTTACATAAATAATTGAAAATAATGGATGTATTTTGATGTTTCACAATGATGCCATATATGTATGTACACAGTGTATAATAAAATATTAAAATTAGGAATAAATGAGTGTAAAGGTTATGAAGACATGAGCATTAAATCCTTTCTATCTGCACCCAAATTATGTTTTATTCTAGGCACATATTTAATGTAGATTCTGAGCAGTAAACCCTTGCTATTTTTAAAGCACAGCACAGAATTAGAATGTTAAAAAGCTGTTATATGAAAACAGTGCATCGTGTAAGGATAGTATTACTAAGATTGTATTTGTAAACACCGTGTCTCATCACTTTAAGTGACATCTTCAGTGTTTCCAAATGGAGGGTAAATAAAATCGAATCGCTAGAGAAGGATAGATAATTTGACTGTTTTCACAAGAGTCCCTTCTCTTAAAGGATTTATCATGTAACTTCAAAATATGACTAAGAAATAAGTGCTCAGCTCTCAACACCGCCCTTAAATTCATTGTAAATACAGTTATGATTTGATTATTGATGTTAAGACTATTGCTTACATGAAAAATAACCTTTGGTTAACAGAAAATAAGAACTGAAGAATTCTGTAAACACAAATTGGCAGCCAAAGGGCTTAGAAGAAATGCTATTTTTAGAAATAAATGACTTATTTTTATCCACATGCAAAGATTAATGCATCTTATAATTGATGAAATATTTGATTAAAAAATAATTGCATATAGAGTGATTCAAAATGACTGTTTAGCACAGTTCTGACAATGATTTATAAGATGTTTGGCAAAATTGTACAAAGCATTGTACATAATCTGTAAGGGACTATAAAGAGTAGATTTAATATATCCTGTTTATTGATAATTTTTATGTAAGTAAAATAAATGAAAAAGCATTTCTAGAAAGATTCTAAGAATATACCTGAACTAAATGATGCATTTGTTTAGCATTTCCAGAATTTATTCTAATTTTGGAAGAGTGCAATATTTTACTGCTCTGCATACAACAGAAATCCGTATTTTCAATGCTACTATCCAACGGCCTAGGCAAAAGAAGTGCAGGAAATGCTTTGCATAAAATCTCCTATCTCTCTCTTTTTATTGTACAAGAGACTATTCTGCATATCCACAATTAAATAATTAAATATGTGTTATGTAATTATAAATGTTTTAGTAAAAGGGGACATTGATGTGAATACATGTTTCAAATCTCAAATACCTATAAAGGCACATTTGAAGCTTAATTTGGTACCTGAATGCAATTTCTACAGGACAAATTCCATTTGCTACAGACGATGCGCAGAGGTGCTCACACAGGGCAGGGTCAAGGAGGAGCCACTGAGGTGGGACAGGGATGCATACTTTCCCCTTCTTTTAGACAAAAAGTCATGGAAATGATTTCTACTTTTCTCTTCAGAATGATCTGTACCCAGGAAGGATAAATGAGGAGATCAGAGCCACAATCAGGCCATACACTCCGGATAAGTTTTTATCAATTATAGACAACCTTTAGTCAAAAAAAAAAGAAAAAAGAAGAAATGTCTCCTTAGCATTAAATAGAATCAAAATTAATATTTTTAAATTGCTGAGTAAGAATGCAAAACTGAACTTCAAATTTGCTTTACTTAGTTTTCTGTACCAATATTTCAGCTGTTTTCTTAATATAATTTGGCAAGAGGATTTTAAATGGGATCTAAAAATATTTTACATGGCATAAGTTTGATTTTAAAATTCCATTACAATACATTTAAAAATTTAAGGCAGGAATGACAATAAATTATTTATTTTCTTTGTTTACATTTAACTCATTAGAGTGCTAATATAGCCACAACAAAAGAAAATTTAGGAAATAGATTTGAAAACACAAATCCACTGCCTTATTATTCTTTCTTATATTTTTTATTATTTAATTAAAACAATTTAATTTAAATTTAAATATATTTTGATCATATGCTTCCCCTCCACAAGACGTTCCAGATTCTCTCCCCATCCCTACCCACCCACCTTTAAATTCTTTCTCAGAAAAAAACAAACAGAAATTCAATGCAATAACAGAATTCCATAAAACCAAGAAAACAAAACAGCAAGCTCAAATTAAAAAAAAATGAAAACAAAAATTTAACCCAATAAAAGCACATGAAAGTCTATTATATGTTGGTAAACTACTTCTGAAGATGAGGCCTGCCCTAGAATGGTGGATATTCCTATTGTCACTCCATTGGAGAAAAATGATTTTCCCTCTCCTAGTAATATTAGTGATAGTTCAGTTGTTAACCTTTGCCCTAGTGGCTCAGGATTTTTTATTCATCCACCCATCCATCTGTCCATCCATTTTTAATACAACAAAATAAAGTATAAGAGCATAAAACAACACTATTACATTGAAGTTGGACAAGACAAATTAGAAAAAGAAAAATTTCCCTCTAAAAATGAACAAGAATCAGAGACCCGAGACCCATTTTATTCACGCACTCAGGAGTCCTTTTTACTAAATTGAAAGCCATAATATTAACACAGAGGACCCAGTGCAGACCAGTGCAGACCCTGTGGATGCTGCCCCACTCTCTGAGTTCAAAGGAGTTCTGCCCATGTTGATTTAGAGGGTCTTGTTTTCTTGGTGTCTTTTACTTCCTCTTGTCCTCACCCCTTTTCTGCTTCTTCATCCATGGGGTTCCCCGATTTTTAAGGAGAGAGATTTGATGGAGACATTTCAGTTAGAACTGGGTGTTTTTCTGTAAAAGTTTGTATTGGTAGAAAACAATTTTCTTCTAATAAAAATAATATCAGAAATACATCTAACCACATTAAATTTCATAGCCATACTACTGCCATTACCTGCATCATATACTTAAGGATGTGCTTACTAAATATTTGGAAAACCTAGAAATACGGTTGTGAAATGTGATTTAAAGAAGAGAGATACTTCACAAAACTAAACTAAGGATATTTTTTAAATATATGTTAAACAGATTTTGGTATTTTTATTTTTAACTTGTATAACTGGTATAATTATCTTTAACTTGATGTACATTTTTTTTTATCTGTGACACAAAAGAAATTTTGGTTAAATAACGGTCCAAAATTCCACAAACGTGAACTCTCAGAGGATTACAGATGAAACCAGGTAAAAATCTAAATATTAAGCATGGTCATCTTTGCTACAGCTTGTAGATAGTTACGTTTCTCTTAAAATTTCCAAGTTCAGAGCGTCTGTGTATTCAGAGAATCCAATCTTTACTTACTTGTGTTTAGAGAAAATTAATTCTGTTTTTAGAAAAAGGTCTTCTGGTTTGCTTCCTTTTGTCAGATGATAGAAAAATCTGAAATTTTATAGACTGTTTGGTTCAAAGAAAAATAGCTTAATAATTCTCTATTTCATCTAAAATAAAATATAAAAAGAAGAAAATAAGTTCTTGACAATCTCAACAACCATAGACAATTGCATTTTAACTATTTCCTTCCAGTGTTGTTCCCTTGGAACTTGTATTTTTTTAAAAAAATAGAAAAGAAAAAGAAAGATGCTGTTACAATCTGCACACAATTCAGCATGCTACACTGTTGTTCTATGGGGTGTTATTATTTCAAAGTGTGAATAAAGTGTGCTCTCATTGCAAACTTCAAACCACACACTATAGAAATGTGTGACCTGGGTATTTTAGATAAATGACGTTTCAGTAAACAAGGAAATTCACCTTGTGAAAGGTACTAAGTTGAATAGTATATGAAAACAACAATCACTCTGCCCTCTTTCTTGTCTCCTTTCTCTTTTTGCTGGGTCAGAATTTTGTTGGTAATTTGGAGCAAAAATATAATATTTAAAAGAAAACATGTTTTAATGAAAACATTTACCAAAATGGGCAGCTCAGTTTCTTTTTCTATTTGCCAAATGCTTTCAAACCGTTCCTCACTTGAAGGATATAATACAAAATAATGGTTATGAGAATAAGAAAATTTGAGGTGTTTTTTGCAGCCATTCTTACAGAAAGAGGGATTTGCAGGTTTAATTGGTGCTATTGTCTTACATTTTATGTAGAAAATATGGATATGCATTGTCAGCACTTGCAATGCCATTCACAAAGGACACTGGGCTATGATTCAAAGATGTCACTTTGTCTTAAATGCTGAGCTGTTGTTGGAGGTGGGGGAAAAGAAAGAGAAGGGGAGGGAGAGATAGAGAGATGTGTGTGGATATAGATGTGTATGTGATATTGCGCGCATATGCATGTGTGCATTGGTATGTGACATTTCGTGTGTGAATATGGATTCTGTGAATGTATGTGCCCAGGTACACATATAGAGAATGAAAAGTCCCAGAACTGCAAAATCAAATGGTGAGGAAAATGTACAAAGAGGAATGTGAGCAGCATAGAATAATTCATGGTGCTCCAGAGACACAAAAGATTCTCTTTGCTCAATTTTCCACTGTCGAAATTCTCTTAAGGAACTATGTTTTCTTTTTATATCAATAGAGTCTTGGAGATATTAAAGAACATATTGTTCAAACACCCACACAATTCCCTCAATTGACTAGACAGGTATTTTTGACATGTGCCCAAAATTTATTTATCATCTTTCTCTCATAAATTAAAATTGACAGAGATAACCTGATACTGATAATAGGATGGAGTGTGGGGTTTCTTGAAATAAATGTGATATTCTAGAATTGGACAATTATAGTGCTTAATTGATTGTCTTATTTAGATAGACTGAGGATATATTTGAAAAAGACTCCCCCCTCCCTCCCTCTCTCCCTCCCTCCCTCTCTCCCTCCTTCTCTCTCTCTCTCTCTCTGTGTGTGTGTCTGTATTGAGAGAAGGGATGATGGATAAGAAAGTTTTATGCCTTAGGAGCAGTAGAAATCATCACAGATGCAGGAAATATTTAAAATAACACATACAGACATCTTAAAAGCCCTGATTACAAGTGTCAAATGTTTTTTAACATGCTTCAACTGTAAAATAATCCTGGCTTCATTACTTGGAGAGTCAAACCCTGACATTATTTGCATGTTAAATACCTAAATGTGGTATTAATTGTACTTTCTCACTGGAGTTTATTTTACCATCAAAGTGCATAGGACATATTTAGAAATATGGTAGCCTATATCCATGTCTGCTTTTATTCATTTGAAACAGGATTGATTTAAAGACATCTGAAACTCTACATGCTCTGAGAGACATTCTCTCTAGTTGTATCACTGGTTAATTTTAATATGAGTAAAATAATATATTTGCTGCTTGAAATGAATATTATGTTTGTATTTATTTAAAATTTAAATAACCTTGATTTTAACTTAGCTTCAGACACATAAAGAAGGAAATAAAATGAAGGAAATAAAACCTCAAGGAATATAAGTTGTATTGTCAGTTTTATAAGAAACTTTATTTTATAAAGTGACAATAATATTAATTCTTCATCCAATGAAAGCATAATATTTCTTTTTTTACTACCTAATTTTTCAATTGAAAAATAAATACTACTATATATGAAGAAGAGTAGAAACTATAGATTTTTTGTGGATTCCTTGAGATGCAAACAGAGATTATTGTTTCCCAATATGATTTCTGGATAATTTAATTGTCTTCTATATGTCATGAGATCACCACATTTGTAGAAAAGTTTCTACTATTGCTATTCCCCAAAAAGTATATAACCAATCACTACCTCCCCTCCTCTATGCTGTTATAATTAATCACTATCATTTCTCCATATTCATGTAACCAGGCACTATTGCCCTTCTCCCATATTGATATAACTATCACAATTGCCCTTTTCCACATTTATATTAAATCACAGATATTGAAAATGAACAAAGCTCCGAGATGCTAGTGTTTCATGTGTCTGTTTCACTGACTTAAATCTTTACTTTTTAATACAATTTAAATGTTAATTAAATTTTCTAAAATTAGTCTATTAACATGCTCAATTCTTTTAAAGCAGTTCACTAATTACCCGTTTTTATTTAGTCACATTTTCTAAAATGCCAAAAACAATTCCACTGACAGATTCCATTCACTCATATACCTATTTGCTGTTTGGGGGTATAATGTGTTTGTGTGTGTGTCTGTGTCTGTGTGTGTGTGTGTGTGACTTATATTTAAAATAATATGGTCAGTCTAATAAATAAAACACAAGCTTCAGTTTTAAGTCAGTATTCTCATCTGTAGGTATCACTACGTCTATCTGTGATACCCTTCTTCTTTTTGAAAGACCTTCGTGATTCATAATACCTTCCCCTTTGCAAGTCTTCAGTGAAGTCAAGTTATCGAGCACAGAAAGCTGTTATGATATTTATACCAATACGAGTAAAGAATCAGATGATCCAGATTGTTTGAGGCTAAAATAAGAAGGAAAGGGGGAAAGACAGAAAAGGTGCGAGGTGATGTAATTTGACTGATCTCCATGTATGATTCATGATCAGACTCAACGTTTCTATACAAGTTTCAAGAAGGCAGAATATTGGTGATCTGCATGTGTAAGTCTATATGTAGCTTGTTTGAAGGACAATATGCATTTGAACATATGCATATTTAATAGCTAATTTTAAGGGTATGTACCTACTATTTCATAGCAACACTTTGTAAGCTTTCATTGCATTTAGATTTTGAAAGATAAAAAACAAACAACCATACAATGTGCAACACGCCTAGAAAACAGAACAGCAGAACATTCTCTTAGACCCTTGCAAGCTGCAAATTTTCTTGCTAAATAGAAAGGTTTTACACTTGTTCCAGTTCCCTGAGTTTTGCCTATGCAGCACTTTCTGTGGTTGTTCCACCCATTAATCACACAAGAATGTCACTTTTATTACCTTAGGACTACAGTTTTAGACATTTCCAAATGGCATACCCGGTTTGCATTACCCAATTTATGTATTAGACTTGACTTTGAATACATCCTCCTTATTTCTAAAACAAAAACAATCATCAATGTAAGAATTTCGGTCTTTAACTGTAATATGCAACTGAAAAATTTCTCCAATTTGTGCAAACAAACCTTAAGACTTTTCAAATAGCTTTTGCCCAGTGCCCACTTACTAGCTTATGATGACTATGCAAAATTAGTATTTGATTTCTGGTGTGTGTGATAAGGATTTTTTAAAGTTTATTTTCATATATTCCCTTATTGAAGATTTTGTTATTAATATTCAAATATAATGAGCATAAGCCAGTTTGAACATGTTCGTCCTATAGACAATCCATATCGCTACCAAACTCATATGAAATATTATAACACAGTTCACTATTTTGCATAGTAAATATACATTAGTAAAAAGGATAATGCTAGAAAGATGATTTCATGAGTAAGAGAGGTTTCACATTGGATCCCTAGTACTGGTGTAGAAAGACAGGTGTGTGTGGCTGTGCATACACTTGTAATTCCACTGCTTTGCAGCATGGAGACAGAAGAGTCTCTGGGGTATGTTGGATACCAGCCTCCCTAAGGTTCAGAGAAGGACCCTATCTCAAGGTACTAAGAAACTGAGTGGCAAAGCAATATATCTGACAATCTCTTCTGGGCTCCTTGTGCATACAGAGACACATAACTGCACACACTGGCACACACACAACACACATAACACACATGTGACAGATACATGCATGCACAGTTTTTAATCTGGATTGAATATTATACTATGATTAACTTAAATTGTGAAGCAAAATAATTCCAAGACATAATTCTTTGTGTATTCATACATATTAGTTTATAAAATTGGATGTTGAAGCACCATATATTATTGTGAGAATAGTTTAATCTTAGGGTTTAGAATATGAAAGAATAAATATGCTTCAACACTTTGTGAAAAAGAAATAAACAAAAGTTTAAAATATTGATTTTGCCAGTATCTACTATCAACATAATTACTGTTTGCCAAAATGTAATAATATATCATACACTTCATTGATATATAATATGTCCACAAAATGATATATGGAGAGTCAGTGAGATGACTCAGTAAGGTTGCTTACTGTCCGTTTTGATGGTCTAAGGTCAACTTCTAGTCCCAAGAGTGGAAGAAGAAAACTAACTCCGCTAAGGATTCCTCTGACTTCCACAGAGTCCATTGCACACTTTCATGCTCAAGCGCATACACACACACACACACACACACACACACACACACACACACACACACAATTAAATAATATAAAAAGAGACCAAAGTGATATGTGAAACCAGCATTTTATTTACTAATGCATTTAATTATGGTCGTGGATAATCAAGCCATCTGACCAAAGAGCTGAGGGTAAATGGCCGTGGATAGTGTCTGACAAAGCAATTGTCAAAACCTTTTTCCCCTCTACCTGAAGCTATTATTGATGTATACGTGTTGCTATTTGGGAAAGTCCACTCATGAAAGGTTCAAATTCCTCTTGCTTTCTTAATAGCTGAAATAGAAGAGTCTTCAAATTCCACTTAGGAATAACCTTCACAAAATTGCTGTGAAAACTCATACCAGATTAGGTGACGTTTCATCTCCTTAGTAAACATGTAAAGTATCACAGATACTTCTACTAGATTAGGGCTCAACAAGTTACAGGCAGGGTTTGCCCTGCTTCTGGCTGTCTCTAAACATTTCCAGTCAGAGTTATAAAAGGTGCACCCACCCACGGAGACAGTGGGGCTGATCTATTGGGAGATCACCAAGGCCAGCTGGACTGGGACTGAAAAAGCATGGGATAAAACTGGACTCTGAACATGGAGAACAATGAGGGCTGATGAGACGCAAAGGACAATGGCACGGGGTTTTGATCCTACGCAATGTGCTGGCTTTGTGGGAGCCTAGCCAGTTTGGATGTTCACCTTCCTAGATATGGACGGAGGGGGGAGGACCTAGGACTTACCACAGGGCAAAAAACCCTGACTGCTCTTTGGACTGGAGAGGGAGGGGGAAAGGAGTGGGGGGAGGGGGAGAAGGGTGGGAGGAGGGGGAGAAGGGTGGGAGCAGGGGGAGGAAAATGGGAGGCTGGGAGGAGGTGGAAACTTGTTTTTTTTTCTCCTTTTCTCAATAAAAAAAAAGAAAACAAAAAAATAAAATAAAATGTGATAAATCAGTATGTTTTAGTTTCGGAGCAAGAAGGAACTCCTCCATAATTCAGGAATTATTCCGATGTTCTTATGTAAGAAAACAAAGACCAAAGAGAATGGAGTACTTCGCTCAAGTCTTAGCTCTGGAATTCATCAACAGAGTAAGAGTAATGGGGTAGACCAGCACATCTCAGGACACTCCAACTAAAATATCTTCTCTTAGGTTTACTTGTGCTTAGCTAATTCAATCCTGATTATTATCTGAAGAAGTCTGAAATTTATGCAGCTTTTAATTTCATTTTTTCAGTGACTCAAAGATACCTCTTTCTTCCATCAAAGAATTCATTAAAAAAAAATAAAACTAGATCAAAAGTTGAAGGTACCAAACTAGAACTGATTTGAACTCTTCTACAACAATTTGTGTCTGTGATAGGATGACAATAGTAATGTCCAACATGCATCAAGACACTATACATATAACAACAAGGTGGTTGAGGGACAGAAGGGATAGCCACACAGGTGGAAGGCTGCTCAGGGATAGCTTGACAGGCCATGCCCTTAAGGAAAGCATTGAGCATCTCAGGGCGCTCACTGCAATTTGCCTCATTTGTAATTCTGTTTCCATTGCTCACATTAACATAGATTTTTTTTTCCTTAATGAATGTTTCCAGCTAAAAGGTGGGGAGTGATAACCCACGTGAATCTTTTTCATATTAGTTCATTAAATTAACACAGTTCTGACTTGTAATGAGGCCTTTGCCTTTTGATGTTTTACTCAGGTTTACAGAAATATCCATGACAATAAGTGTGTGCCCTGCAAACATGATCTTTTAATCAAAGAAAGTCATTTTTTGTTAGCAAGCTCTTGTAAAAAAAAATTGCAAATTTTTCTGTTTTACTTTCTGGAGATATAAAATTATTGTAAATATTGGCTATGCCATAATTTTTATTTGTTTCTTTAGTTGAATTTTTTTCTTTTCTTCAACCTCAGTGACCAGCCTTACATACAGAAATATCCTTTTTTTGTTGTTCTTGTTTCTTATCGGATTTTCAAATTAAAAATTTAAATTAGGCATTTTTAAAGTAAATTATAGCAGGAAGGAGGATGCTCCTTCAAAATTCTGTTACATGAAACAAAGAAAAAACATTGCCACATTTATGAAGACTTTATTTACTAAATCATTCACAAATTAGACACTTAAGAAACAACATGCTACTCGAGTAGCAAGTACTCAATTCGTGCATTGCCTGGAGGCTTTGAAGTACATCACCCTGCAAATCCGTCACAGGAATAATAGAATCAAGCGATTCTGAAATGCTAGAGAAATCACGCCTTCTCATCCACTTTTCAAAGGGAATATCTGGATAGCCAAGGCTTGATGAAAATCTCTGTAATTCTACATATGACAAGCTGGGAACATTCCATGATCTTATTAGTGTCCAGTCATTCACAGTTTGTTTTCTCTGTATCAAAACATGTATAGAGATAATAGGAATAAATTGTTTATTCCCCATGTTACCAGGCAATTATAAATATTTCAGCAAATGGGCTACACTGTGCCAAGGTTAGAATCTAATAGAATAATTCAAGATGCAAATACCATTGTCTAGTAAGCTAATGTTGATGTTTCCAAGCAGTCCTCATTCAGTGGGCTTCTAGAGACAATATTTTCAGAAGAATAATGTATGCCACTGCTTTGAGACACTGCTAGTCTATTACTTATTATTTCTGTAGAGTCTTCTTTATGATTTTTCTTTTTGTACAGTATTCCCAGGAAATTATGCTGTGCCTGGCGCATCGCATTATCAACTGAAACTGTTAATCTCAGCCTAGAACAGTTTAACATAAAAATTATAACAATTAAACTAGGTGTTTACCCCACCACGTTTATTATATTTAATGGTTCCTGAGAACCTCACTCAGTTTGGTATTTGTAGGTAACTCTTTTTATTGTTCCTTTTTTTACGAAACAAAATGAAGTGGTAACAGATGATATATATCAATAGACATGAATTTTATAATTTTATAGTGTCTATGAAAAAGAAAAAGATGTTTCAGAATCATGGAACTAAAAGGAATTTGAGGCATTTTTGAAGCCAGCCTTTAACAGATCAAAGAAAATGTACCAATGAGATAAAGTAGCACCTGAGTGGCAGCTAGTTTTCTGGAGTAAAACCAAGGCAGCATCAAAGCCACAGGGCAAAGGCTGGCAAAGTGTTCTTTGCATTGTTTGGTACTTCTTTGTCTTTTCGGGAACCTTTTCCTTTGGTAGTGAGTGAGAGGGGGTTCAAAGTCTCAGGCTATCCACTCTTTCTCTATTTGCATATTGTAGCCTCTCTCCTACTCTTCTGTTCCCATGGATACGCATAACTATGCTACTGTCCCCTCTTGTTGTTTTCATTCTCTGGGAATGAAAGATTTGGAAGACATGGTTGCTATTGTACTTTCTATAAGTAAAGAAGGAATGCCAAAATCTGCGAGTCTTACAAGTCGTCTTTGGAAAAAACTAGAAAGATGAAAGACATACTTCACTGGGACAACTTCAACTACTCTGTCATGAGATAGATACAGACCATCTTTCTCAGCAGGTACAAACACATCTGCACACAGAAATCTAGGGTGCAGTGCTCCCCGCAGGGCCTATGATGCTTTCTCATCACATGTCAGCTCTCTTCTGTTAACAAGACAGTGCTAACGCCATCATCTGTTTTGATTGACTAGAATCTCTCCAATGACCTCCATCTGCTACAAAACTGAGTATCTTTGATGAGGTATAAAACCTATTTGTATATGAGTACAAAGATGAGTATTTATATGAATATTTCTTCCCAGCCCAAAATGCAATATTAGTAATATAATCTCAATTCTTAAGGAATATTACTCAGGTAACATCTCCAGAGAGACTTCTTCATGGTAGTGTCTTCAAGACACAGCACCATTGGTTCACCCATGAGCTTTCAACAGTATGGCTTCCTGGATAAGATCTGCAAGCAGACTAGTCAACATTCCTATGCAGATGCGGGAAATCTTTCAAAACCCCACCATTACCATTACATAAAAAGTTACAGAGAGATAAGGTCTGCCAGCAGAAAGAGAGCAGGTTTCTCTTTCTTCTTTTCAGGGACAAAGACCCAGTCTTAAGAAGTCAGCAATAAACACATGCAAATAAACACAATACTAATTGGACTCAGTATGTCTGAGGTGTGTAACTGAGTGTGTGTGTGTGTGTGTGTGTGTGTATTTGTATAAAACAAAAAATATAAAAGAGATCATGGATTTGAGATGGAGTAGGCAGAAGATATGATAGAAGTTATATGTAAGAAGAGGCTGATGGAAATGATACAAATTGCAATATACTCATGTATGAAATAATCAAATATTTTAAGAATTAGTTGCAGCAAAAGCAAACAAAACAGTGCTTTGGTGTAAGTAGAATGCTTGCCTAGTGTTTAGGAGGAGATCATGGCATGATCACCAGATCACTATGGAAAAAGGAAGAGAAACAGAAACAACTTGTGCCCATTTGGAAAAGTAGTCAAACACATACAGTAAAATGCAAATCTTCCTAAGTCATAGAAAGAAGTATGGACCAAGAGAAAGCGTGTCAGTGTGAAAAGAGATTTTAGTGTGATTTTAGTTCTGTCACTTCTGTTAGTTGAAGTTTGCTATTGGTATGTGGAAAGGATGTTGAGAACAGGTATGTTCTAAATTTCTAAAACCTAAGGTAGTTTCCAAGAATCTGGTTATTTTTCATTTGTTTTCAAGGGGGCAAGTAGCTCATGAATTCCACAATAATCAGAATGAAGAAAACTTCAAATGAAGTGCCAGTTGGCCACTTGAAGACCACTGGCTGGAATGCTACTCTTTGTCACCTTCAAATTTAAGCTACTTTGCTCAATCTACATCACTACTTTTGCATTTTAATCCTGTTTGGTACATAATACTTTTTCTAGGCACATTGCAGCATATAGATTTATATAAAGTATTTTGTAATAACAAAATTATTAATTGGCACAGAAATGTACGTAATTCTAGTTTTTTCTTAAATGGAATTTTAGACCAAAAACACAAACAAAATATAGGCTACTCGGGAACACTCAGAACTGAGCATGGACCCTGTGTATTTAACATTTCCCTTTCAGGTAGCAGAGATATTTTAGTGGGATTATTTCTTAATTTCCAAAGGCAGGCAAGGGTTGGGACACCCAATCCTTAATGTATAATCAAATGAAATGGCAGTTTTCCAAGAGCTGCAAGAGGACAGCTAATTAGCACATTAATTTATATAAATAAAATTCTCTTTGCTGTTCCCCAGTGTTCTGCCTGAGTAGCACAACATGATGACTGAACACAACACATCACAGTGAAATTTACAAGCTCGGAAGAAAAGAAATAGAAATAATCTCTTGACCTTGTTCTAACGTTTCCGCTACCCCTTCATCAGCAACACTATACAACAGAGCCCTACACATGACTCCGTCATTCTGCACATCCTCAAATCCAAGGACTAGTTCACAGGGAAAAGGAATCCCACTTCCATGTTACAGGCCAGAATTCCTGGATAACATACCCTCAATCATAATTCAAAGGAAAGTTTCAGAGTTAAAATTTGCTTTTGAGTTTTTGTTACATATGTTTTATTGACAAAAACATTTTTTGTTTTAAAAATAGGGGTTTTTTTTGCCCACAGGTATTTGATTCCATTACTTTTATTTTATTATTAGCTATTTTTTGGTTGGTCTAGTTTTTGAAAATTAAGTTACTCTCAAATACAAGGCAATATTTTAATTTAAATTTTTAGTTGAAAAGAAAGGCTAAGTCCTACCCATTTATTGGTTAGTACATGCTAAATAATCCCAACTCTAGGGTGGCTGAGGGAGGATTTCTGTGGGTTTAACACTGTCCTGGGCTACCTGGTAAGTTCAGGTCGGCTTCTTGAGCTACATAATGACTTAAAAAGGCACCATCACTAAATAGAAGCCTTACCTTTTCTAAAATATTTTGCTAAATTTATATTATATTTTAATTATTAATATTACATAAAAACAGGTTTAATAATATAGTAAGTACCTTTTGATATGTAAATAAACTCTTATTTCTACACAGATGTACATACAAATGCCTATTTCTGGTTATAACTCCCTTGAGAGAGTACAGCCAACAAAGCCCTGGGTGATAGTTATAACCCATTATTTGGTGGTAAAATCAACTTTATAAATAATAAATTAGAACAGAAAAGAAGAAAATAGAATTTATGTCAAAAGCCTGAGCACTGTTCTATAATATGTTCTAACCATGCATGTGAGTCTGAATGCGCACATTATAATGTAACGACTCTTTAGAAGTCAGACCTGTGAAAGTTTGTAAGATCTTTCATAAAGGCAGTATAAAGACTATAGGGAAAGCATAGTTATTAACTACATTTCTAGTGTTAGTATATCTGTGGAGCATCTTACATTGGACATCATGTGCAATTGAACAAAATGTGCAGATGTGGTTTAACATTTTGTTGGATATAGTGTCATGAAGACTATAAAGGAGGGATAGAGGCTAGATATATCCTCATATCCTGGCTAAGACCAGGGATATGATGACGAGCTTCTAATGGCACAGTTGTCAATGGAGGCTAAGAAATAGATGTGTGCTCAGAAACCTCAGCCCTGTACAAAAGCACATTGTAGCCAAAGACTAACATAAGAACAGTATCAGCCTATACTAAGGAAATTCAAGAGTCATTTGTGTGAACTAGGAAACAGAGGTGGATGTGGCAAACATGATAAAATGATACAGAAACAAACAAGTAACTAATCACAGAAAACGCTGTCAGGCAGGCAGAGGGTTCTACTGCACTGAGGTATGATGGGAAAGCTTAGCAGAACTGCCATGCTGTTTCCACTGAGTTCTCTGATTATCAGAGGAACAGAAGTTTACATTCAAGCAAAGTTGAGGAGAAAAGGAGAACTAGTGGATAGGAAGTTAGCAGTATCTATGAAAAACAAAGTGATAATATCTTCATGAAGGTTGGCAATTGTGAAAATTTATATGCAAGTCAGAATATATTTTGAAAAACTATATTTACTGATGAGATACGAATGAATGGTGAATGAAAGAGACATATGAAATATAATTTTATAAATGGTGGCAGAGACTTTACTGATATGAGAGAAATTTTAAAAAGTAGAATGAGGAAGACCCATGGTGCTAGTGAATGGGTGAAAGGAGACTATAATTAAGATTCTTTTTATTTAAATTGTTTAACTGTGACATTTAACTCCTTTGACAAATTCTTGACTTCTCTAATCTAAACTCTTCCTGAATCTCTGACTGTTTAGAACCTGAGAACTTACTTTAGGTCCTGATTTCTGCCATCACGACATTCCCATCTTTTCCCCCTTTGACCTGTAAAAAATGTCTATTTCTTTATTATAAGCAGTATTTAGTAGAATCAAAATCAGTTGTTTAAAGACCATCAATCACACATTCAATACACAGCCAATTTCAATCTTTAAGGAATATGCGGTTATGGATCAAAAGATTGCAACCACGATGATCTTTGAGAATGCCCAGTGGTATGGGGCAAATTAAGTAATTGAAAATTATAAGATATAATAGTCTGTAATATTATATATCACGTTTTATAATATTTAATAATATATAATATAAATATACATAAACAGGATTTTATCAAATTGAATTTCTGTGTTAAAATATAAGCAAGTAGACATTTATTACAGAGACATGTTGAAAGATCTGTAGGAAAATTACTTTTGAGTGTTTACTTATGAAAATTTACTACAATTTGGATTTTTCTCCATGCTCTCTATGCTTTAAAATATTTTCTATGAGTTTTTAAGTGCACTGACTATGTAATGTCGTGACTGAAAGATATTATTTCATATCACTCTTCCCCAATTTCTGGCTTTTATGAAATTTTTCTTTCCTTCTTCTATGATGTTTCCTGAGCCCTGTGATGGGGAAAATGTGATATAGATCTCCCATTTTGTGCTAAGAATTCCACATTCACTATACAAAGCACTTTGTGAAGTAGTGTGTTTCTATATTAATTATTATCTGCTTAATAAAAATTATTTTCTGATGAGGGGTGAGAATTGTACCACACTATTGGTACAAGGATAAGTATTCAGAAGTTTTATGTGTGTTCATTTAGCAAAACAAAGTAATGAGGCTTATGATTCCCTATAGCATGGGTTCTTAGCCAGGCTTACATAATCTGAAATTAATTGTCTTGTGGGGTGGGCTTTGAATCTATTGGCTCCCCATTCTTGTACCAATGAGTATATCTGATCATTCCTATAATTATTGTGACCTACAGAGTTCACCGTTGGACAAGAATGTTGGTGGCTTTTCTCCCCAGTAGCCTGCTAAGCATTCATGTATGGAATTATGTACTATGAAACCCAGCAAGCATGGAAGAATGTACCAGGTCAATACCAACTTGATTTTTCCATGGTCTATAGTCAATGCATTGTGTTTTCAGTAACAGGGTATTGATGGTAACATCAAGATCAGTCAAGCAAGTCAGTACTTCAGCAAAGGGGGTCATGAAGATCACCCTAGCTGATGAACTATTGGAAATTGATGGCCACTGTAAAAACGGAAGTTGGTTTTACTTAGTTGTATGATACACTGTTGGTTGCTAATGCTCCAATAAATGACACCTTACACTCTTCTGCAACTTGACATAACAAACTTGACTTGGTACATCATAAAGAAAAAGAGAGGGGAATAAGGAGAGAGAGGAGAAGACATGATGACATTGAGAGAAGAATAGAGTGGCTGAGAGGAGTTGGAGGGGAGAGCCAATATAAATGGGATCTAAATACACTGTATTCATGTATGGAATTATTAAAGAAATAAAGTTTTTAAAAGTAAAAGCTAACCTAATTATAAGTGCCAAGTGTAGTACATATGCTTTGTGCCACAGTACTTGGGAGATGGGCTGGTAGATCTATGTAAGCTCAAGGCCAGACTGACCTACATAACAAGTATTAGGTCAATCATGGTTACGTATAAGGAGATTATGTCTCAAAAAAACCCTTAAATTTATCTTCAATAACAATAGAATTAATTTTATAATCAGTAAAAAATACCCAATTAGTATAATTGATGGTTTTCTTATCTTCCCTGAACAATCTCCAGAACAAGACAGATCAGATAAGAATTTATTCAGCTAAAGGTATAAGAAAACCAAACTCAAATTTATTTAAAAGATTCTCTCTTCTACTTGGAATAAAGTTATTCAGAATCATAGAACCTACATCTCAACATTGAAAATGAAGCAGATAGCCGGGCGGTGGTGGCACAAGCCTTTAATCCCAGCACTTGGGAGGCAGAGGCAAGCAGATCTCTGGGAGTTCGAGGCCAGCCTGGTCTACAAGAGCTAGTTCTGGGACAGGCACCAAAGCTACAAAGAAACCTTGTCTCAAAAAACCAAAAAAAAAAAAAAAAAGAAAGAAAGAAAAAAGAAAATGAAGCAGATGATATTTATATTGTTTAAGAATCTACAGAATCTAGAACTCAAAGAACTTAAGGAAAATCCAAAAAGCAGCAGCAAATTTTTTCTAGATAAAATGAGATTCTTAGTTACTTTTATTTGGGGAAGAAAATAAAAAGAAGGCATAGGTAAGAAGAGAACACCTAATCACCTAGAAAATATGAGGGCCACCTTAACCAGGTGTAGAGGCTGGGAATGCACTGGTTAATAGCTCAGTAAATAATTTTCATGTACCTGATAATATTTTTCAAAATGTTTTCATTAAGTACTGGCAGAGAAAATGTAATGTTAGTGAGGACATAATAAACAGGTCAGGGTAAATGATTGCATCACACACATACATGAAGCAGTAGCTGGCTAGATTAGCGTAGATTAAAGTAGGATACTGCAGATAGAGCATCTCTTGAAGCACAGCAATGAAGAGCCAGTTAAACCTTAGATCAAGGACACATAGCTGAGAGAATCATTTCATGGGAACTCCAGGCATTCAGCAAATATACCTCATCAACACTCTAAAACTGGAAGGTAGCATCTGAGGAAGGGAAGCCTCCTGAAACACAAAAGCCTTGGGGGAACAGATAGAATTAGAATTAGCAGCCACTCATTCACCAAGTAGCCTGCTTTAAACATGGTGAGACTTTCTATTGTTCTCAAACTGGTGATAAACTGTCCAAGGACTAAGAGGTAACTGAGTTACTCTAGACACTAAGATCTCAAGGCTTTCCAGAGATAGGTACTGTCCTGATTTTGACATGAAATCATTTGACAAGATAAAAGGAATGGACTTAGACAAAACAATGTATCTATACTTGAGTATCTCAGTCCATCCCTAAGTGATCAGATGGAAGACAAACAAACCAACCTTCTGGGTTTTACTGTCATTTACTTTGAACTTTACTATTCTTGAAAACACATGTTTTACATACAATAAAAATTGATGACATATATAGGAAAGTCAAGGAATGTAAGTGAACATCAATAGAAGCAGATGGAGAAGTAAATAGGTACCAAAATGTTCAAGTAGGAACTTTACTTGTGATGAGTACACCAATTGAAACCGCAAAAGGAGCCAAAAAGGTAGTCATTATTAATCATAACAATCTCCAAAGGAGATAAATATGAAAAAGTCATAATATCACAGACAAAAAAGTTCACATGGTGAGTTATCAGCATACCGAACATAGGGAACTTGTAGAGGACTCAACAGAAGATTTAAAAGCTGAAAGACTAACACAAACAAGAACATTCATGATGGGCAGAACAATAGCAAACACTATGACAAGCAAAGAACTGGAACCATAGAGGAAGAAAGAAGGTGGGACAGAAGGAACATTTGAAAATATAACGACCAAGAATTTCTTAAAACTGATAAAATATGTCTAACACAAGCTACAAAAACCACTTCAACCTGTGATACCCAAGCAGGATGTTTACTAAAGAAAACTGTACCTAGGCATCTTTTAAATAAAGACTATACTTATATCATTTGATCTTTTCTCTACACTCTAACCACTCTTGCACACCCCAAATTCATGGTCTCTGTGTATATATACACATATGTGTAAGTATGTATGTATGCATATATATGTGTGCATATGTATGTGTGTCATATATATCAATATGTCTGTGTGCATACATGTATATATGTATTATATGTTTGTGCAGATATAAAAGTACAGAAATAAGTATGCGGAGTCCATTCTGTGTTGCTTGTATGTGTATGCCTTTAGGGCTGACCCTTAGTAACTATTTAAGGAGCTCATCCCTGGGGCAGATGAGCCCCTTCAATAACATATACAGAAACAAAAATCACTTTTTTACAAACATCTGAAGGTGAAATAATTTTTGACTCATTTCACACCCTATCCATGACAAAACTCAAAAGTTTTTCCATGTTTCTACTTTGCCATATTGACCAAACAGTCTGTAGTCAAAGATTCTTACTGGAAGGCCAGAAGGAACAATATTTTCATACAATTTATTGTCATTTTAGAATATCTCTTTTTTATGAAAAATGAACCTTTTCTCAAATCCAAAGCCATTTACTTTCTTCTAGAAATTGTCCCCCTATGCAGTTGTAAATCGACCTCCAGAGAACAACCCATACTTAGTATAGATTGGTTAATAGTCTCCTGTGAAATAATATTCATATCTTTGCCAAAACAGTTCTTTTTCCCCTAAAAGGAAGGTTTGTTGACTGTGAGCTGAACAGTATTTCATGCATGCAGAAACAGAAATACACAGCTACAGACAGAAAGTTTCCCAATGGCAGAGGAAGAATAAGTTGACTCTGACATCTTAAAAGCGTTTCTGTGATGGTTATCCTGAATACCTGAGTAACTACTGCCGCGCTTTATTATTCTTATATTCTTTTATCTCAGGCTAAAACCTTGGATGGATGGGAAGGATACTTGAGAGCATGGTGTCCGACTAATAAGTTAGCTTTGTGGCACTGACTTAAAAAATCACAAGTCGGAACTCTCTGGACCTCTCTTGTTTAGTATTTCCCAACACATGAATCATTCTTCCTCAAACTCCATTAAATGTTATTGACCCAAAGGTTTTTCTTTTTAAACAGATTAAGGTATCTGGCTCTATTCCATAGTCACTGCATTATTAAAGTATTTTAAACAATAAATAATATTCTCAATAGTACCATGTTCTTATAGCAACAGCGCAGGGGAGACAGAAAGAAAAGAGCATGTGTTAGCATTTATGGACAGGTAAGAGGCCTAATAAACTTGAAACAGGCCAGCTGACAAGTCAAGAAGTCCTATCATCAGGCCATTAGGAAAGGACAGAATGAGGGAACAATTGCAAACCCATGGTGCAAAAGCAGAGGTCTCAAGAGCTAACTCAGATGATCTCTATACAGTTTGAAATATATTAAAAAGTTGAAAAACTCTCCAGGTGGTGGTGGCTCAGGCATTCAATTCCAGCACTCGGGAGGCAGAAGCAGATGTATCTCTATGAGTTCGAGGCCTGCCTGGTCTATAAAGTGAGTTCCAGGATAGACAGGTCTATTACACAGAGAAAGCTTGCCTTAGAAAAAAATAATTGAAAAACTACTGAATAACTGTCAAATACAAACAAAAACATAGACGCAATGAAATATAATTTACTATAATTGCTATTCTCTAAAATAAGCTTAGATTATTAAAAAACTTGGCAATTGCTGTCTGTAGAAAATAGGTAATAATAAATTGCTTAATAACAGCTTGAATGTCTAAGCAACATAATCATTGTCTACTAGAGTAAGAGAATAGTTCCACATTCTTTAGTAATTTAATTTTTATTTTTAAGTTTATGGTAAAAACCCTTCCTATTGTTGGTAAGTAGTTATATGTTAAAATTTGAAAAAGTATAAACACATGATATGCTAAATGTCAATTTTTAATCTCTATTTGTGAAATTTAAATATTTTTGATTTGTTTCTCTTGAAACAAAACACAAAACTATATTAATATTTTATGATGTGATTTCAGTTGAGAATATATGTAAATATCTTATGAGTTCACAGATAAATCATAATAGAAGTTACTTACATTTCCTGCCAATGTTATTTCTTCTTTGGTGATACTTTGTATTTTTTCCATGTTTTTCCAATCCTATTAAAGCATATCTATCCTCACTCCCCAGAAACAAAATAAATATAATTTATCCCATTGCACAGAAGACATTTTTGTTAAAGAAAGTAGTCATTCCATGATGCCAGTTAAACTAATTTTTACATAAACTTTACTACATGTTTTCTTGACTTTTGGTTATTTAAAAATGAAAATCCTCCTATTCTTTTCATCTTATGTCATTCAATCAAAATATTTGTAGCTATATTCTGAAGTCTTTTGTGGTCTAGCTGAAGGAAGTATCATTGATCAAGCACTCTTATATCACAATTCTCTTAATATTGGGATAGCCCAGACACTTTATTGGAGGATTATAATCCAGTGGCCACAAAACTTTAGTAGTAGAAATCTTACGATAATAGAGAAAGTGTGCATTAGTGCAAAGGGATATAAGTCAGTTCAGGGCCTAGATTGGCTAGGATGCTCTGTGGACAAATCCATTGGGAGTTTCCCACAATCAGATGCAGATCCCCCTAAATAACCTTAACGAAAAGAATGCTGTTCATATGAAAGGACACATCCTGTTCTATAACCAGGAGCCTCTTTGGACCCTCTACATGTTTTTAATAATAAGTAAACTATAATATATTTGTCTCTCCACTGTAAGAGACCCCACAACCCCTTTTTCTTTCACTAAATATTCTTGGATCCTTATAACATGTTCTTGGAAACAGCAGAATTTTTTTTCAGCAATACAATTTTGTCTTCCCATTATTTTTCAGGTACATAACAGAAAAGCTAATGCTGTCCATTGGAATGTCATTATTAAACAAGCCTCCCGAAGAGTTAAAATCAAGACCTCCAAGTACTTTTCTCTGCCAGTTGCAGTATTTCAGTATTTCACCCAGAACAGTCACTTCACTATTCGAATGCAATAATATGAACGCCCAAACAAATTATTTGTAGATAAGTTTATCTCTGTTATTTTAGACAATTTTAGAATAACCACATCAAAATAAGGGGGCAGGAAGATGAAAATTTTGTATGCACAGTTTACAAATGTTGAATTTTTAATAGTGCCTGGGAGAACGCCTTAGGTACTTCAAGATTCCGGACTGCTGTGCTAATTTGAGTAGCTGTGCCTGTCTGCCTGGTACACTGGCATGACTCGGGGTTACTGTTGCATTGTGCTGGAGTCTTGACACTTGAGGGATCACCCAAGCTAAAAATCTGCGTGTATCTTTATTTGGAGGGTTCTCAGAGGATTAACTTCCACTATGCTTCTCTTTCTATGAATACCACGTCTTTTTTCATTCATAGTGAACCCCAGGAGCCTGGCACAACATTTATCCAAGAGTGGAAATTGCCCTTTGCCAGCGTAGAGCTGCCCTTGAATCCCAGCTCTGGCCACGGTTCTGTTTATCCTTAGCATCTGGTTTCAGTTATCTTTTGTGCCATTTTGGACCATGATCTCTCTGTTTCATTCACTGGCTTTCCCATTACGGAATGAAAAACAAGGCCGCGATGGGATGGCACAATGTGGTGAGGCTCAGCCTCCTTCCTAGGCCTGTGGCACTTAATCATTACACGTTGTTTGCCAACTATTTCTTGGCATCTCATTTAATTTGGGGACTTGCCTAAGCATTTAATTGAACTTGGAGAACTCCTTTCAAATATTTATCCCCACTTTCTCAATTCCCTCCTGTCACATAGTGGTTGTACAGCAGATTTTAGACCGCATGCACTCTCTTCCACGCTGAACACTTGCTAAGTTTTCTAAGTATGGTCCCTTACAACCTGAATGCTAATAAAATTTTATTATATAAAATCGCAGTTTATTTTCTTTGTCTAAATTCCTTCCTGTCTCATTAGAGCAAAATAATTTTATACTTTCTTCATCCACCAACTTTTTTATTTCTCCATTTGATTTGACTATTTCTTTTCTTTCTGAGAATTTGCTCAGATAAAAATAGACATTGCTAAGAAAGGGACAATATACATATCCTACATCTCGTACAAAGCATCTGACCTTGTTCCTAAGTCCTGACCACACTCTACATACTCAGGGATTATACTCTCAGTTAGAATCAATGAGTTTTTAAATAAAATTAGAATTTAACAGGTTTTGCTACGTTCACTTCTTTTCTCAGTTCATCACTGCTCTGATCCTAGGTTCTTCTACAACTAAGCTCAGCTTCATAGGGCATCATTCCTTTCATTGATGCTCCCAAGTCAATATCCATTTTCCATGCTGAACTGCCACCTATAAATTCCAGTACTAGAAGAACCTGATCATACTTTTTTTTTGTTTGCTCTGGCTCTCTCTAGGAACTTTTATGAATGTCCAGATATTTTATTGTTGTTCATCTTTCACGTCTCCTGCTGTTTCCACTTAATTTTCTAGAATATCGATCAAGTTTCATAAGTACAGAACCAATATTCCTTTTCATACATTCACTGGAGACTACCCTAATTCCAAAATTCCTAATGGATTTTATTTAAAACCCATGCAGTAATTTTTGAAGTAAAATACTATGGAAAACACTGCAAACCAAATGCATAGAAATGGTAGCTTATACAAAAGTAAATTTAATAACATGAGAAAATATTCAAATGAATAGAAAAAGCAATGGTTTGGTCATAACATTGGAACAATTGTCTAGCCATTCAAAGAAAATGAAATCAGATCTTTACAGATTTACTTTTCCCTTGAAAATAACATAATCATAATAACAATAGTAGGCACAACTCTTCTGTATAGATGAATCCCACAAAATTACTGGCACAAAGCAATGCTTAAAATATTATAATCTGAGTCTTGGGTGGCCTTTCTATGTTATAAAATTTGAATCCGTAAAGAAAACACATATAAGGTTACTTATATGAAATTCTATAAGCTATCTCAAAAAATAAAATAATAAATGACAAAATGTTGGTTGATCATTATTCATGACTCAAAAATTTTTAAAAATTTATATATACATGTATCTAAGAACAAATCAATAAATGGCAATAAATACCTATTAGAAAAATATTATACAAAAAGTAAAACTAAAGTTATTACATTTCGTGGCATATAAAGACAGTAAACTTATCATTCAAGCAAAATTTAATACAGCATTGCCTTAGACAAGTTTGTGTATGAATTCATATGACTATCTTATTATCCCTCATTTTTAATGGATTCGATGTGGCAAACATTACTTTGTCCTAAGAAGAAAAACTTAGATATGTCATTTCCCCACTTTATCCTATCTTTCTCCTTCTTTCTGTCCTGTGTGGCAAAGGACAAACTGATGCCCCAATATTTATTATATGTGCTCTCCAAATCCCTTTCGGATTATATTGCTATTCATCTCTGTAATAATTTTCTTTCGCCTCTTTAATTGTTTCTACCACTTTTTCCAGATTTATTTGGCCAACTGAGTAACTTTTTTTATTTATTTTACACACAAACCAGTTTCCCCTCCCCCCCAAACACTCCTCAGAGAGGATAAGTATAGGAGAATGTGAATAAAATAGTCTCACACTAGTTCAGAATGGAGTATAATAAAGGGGTTCTTTATTGGGAGGGACTCACACACCACAGTGTTCTGCATGAACAGGGAACAGAAACCGAATACAGCAGTAGGGTGAGAGAGGAGCGAGAGAGATAGTGAGCAAGAGAATGTACACCTTTTTGGTACCCAAGCCATGCCCAGCCTAGTCCAATCTTTCAAAGGCCATTGGCTGAAGGAGGTTCAAGTATAAAAATTAGAATTACAGCTAGCATTAATGATATTAAGCAAGAAACATGTGCTAAATGTCTCAATAGCTGTTCTTTCCTGAGTCTAAGTCTTGTAATAGAGATGAAGTCATGAGAGGAAAGTCACTATGACTATCTAGCCTTTAACCCCATCAGAGATCTGAGAAGGGAGATAATATTACTAGAGTAGGCAGGAAGTGCAATCAAGCAGCTTGCAAAATGTACAATAAGTAACAGAGACAACTGGCTACCTGGGCAGTCACCCAAAGTCTCCTTTGCAACATTGGAGCAACCAACTTTAGCTAAGGCCTATCATAACCGTAGACCATTTTCAGAGGCAGAAAAATTTTGAAAACTTTACCCTGTCTTGGCAAGGTTTGGCAGTCTTTTTTCTTATACTATGCTTGTCTAGTCCCAATACCGAGCATTTTGTTAGTGGTCAAGGCCTGGGCACTTCCTTGCCCAAAGGCCAGATTTGTCAAGAAGAAAACAAGCTTCAAGTGGAGTGTCTTCGGTGTCCAACGTTCTCTGAGGAATAGAAGAGTGTTGCCATACCAGAAGGCTCCTGACATAAGACAGAAACTCTGATTTTTCTTTTAACAACATGCTTGGATTTAGAAAAGGACAGCAATTTTCCAACTCCAAACCCAGCTCTGATTTTTAATTGAGTCATAACTATTATTTTACTGTACGTATATATATATATATTCTAGTAGTAAAATTTTACCCTGAAGATGACCTGTCTTCATAAGTCCTCATAATCACAGTGCCAGCAAGTAAGAATTCCCATGGGGAGTCAACTAAGCCTAGTATATCAAGTTGAGACAGGACCAAGTCCCTCCCCACTGTATCAACGTTTATCAAGGTATCCCTCCATAGGGAATGAGCTCCAAAATGCAATGCCGGTTCATGCACCAGGGACAAATCCTGGTCTCCCTGACAGGGGTCCTACAAATAGACCAAGCCACACAACTGTCACCTACATTCAGAGAGCCTAGTTTGGTCCCATGCAGGCTCCCAACTGTCAGTCAGGAGTCCATGAGCTCACACTAGCTCTCGGGGTTTCTACATCATGATCATGACCCCTTTGCTTATATAATTCATCTTCCTCTCTTTGACTGGACTCCTGGAGCTTGGTTCAGTATTTGACTGTGGATCGCTGCATCTGCTTTGATCATTTACTGGATGAAGCTTCTATGATGACATTTAGGGTAGTCACTAACCAGGTTACAGGAGGAGGCCACTTCAGGAAACCTCTCAACTATTGCTGGGAGTCTTAGCTGGGGTCATCCTTGTGGATTCCTGGAATTTCCCTAGCATCAGATCTCTCCCTAATCTCATAATGGCTCCCTCTATCAAGTAGTCTCTTTCATTGTTCTCCCTCTCATTTCCTCCCCCAACTTGATTATCTTGTTTCTTTATGTTATGTTGGAGAGGATGTGGAGTAGGGAGAACACTCCTCCACTGTTGGTGGGAGTGCAAACTTGTACAACCACTTTTGAAATTAGTATGACAAATTCTTAGAAATTTGCGAATCAATCTACCTAAAGACTCAGCAATACCACTCTTGGACATATGCCACATATGTTATATAAAATATATTGTTATACATGTATAATATATGTATGTATTTGTGTGTGTATATTACATATATTATTCCTTTTAATGTTCATACTTATATATGTTTAGGACTGACAACTTGAAACTAGATAATTTATCAAGAGAAAAGAGATGGAACATGAAAAGTATTCACAACAGATTTTTCTAATTATATATGCATGTGTATAGCTATATATACACATATAAGTATGTATATATGCCCTTGTACGTGTATGTATGGTATAAGCATGCGTGTACACACTATTTCTCAATTATTAGATTAAGGCCCTATTATTTATTTTTTCTATATAAGATGGAATAGTTTGTAGTCCACAGTGTACAAATGTACAACAAAATATATGCACACTTATTAAATTAATGCAGTATTAACTTAGGTCATTTTATTTAAGAAATTGAGAGACAGAATATGCTTGTTTAAACATGTTATGCAAATGTTTAACACAACAAGTTTTTTAACATGTAAGAAGTGTAAAATATGACATGTGACAATTCTTACACAGAGCTACTTACTACTTATTGTGATGGTGCCATGGTTATACAGATATTTTTACATATATCAATTTATATGCATATTGAAAATGAGGCACTCATAGTGTCTGCAAGATATTAGAACTGTGTCCTGTACACTTTGCCTCTGGAATGTGACAGTAGCTCTTCACTGTTTATAACATCACACACAGGGGATGCACCAACAAGGTGAGCTTGTTTATTCAAGATGTTTGAAGCAGAAATATGTTACCAAGGAAGGAATTTTCCCTTAGGTCATTTTAGACTCAGTCATGCGAGCCGATAATGAAATTCACACCCAACATTTTCAGCAACCTTCTGGTAGCCACATTATTGCTTTCTTCAAAAGAAACCACATGCTGCCTGTGCTACAGCTGCCTTTGAAATACCATACTGTGTGTGACACTAGGTCTCTGTCCTGCATTGTTACCTAAGTCTTCTAAAAGGAAAATTTTAACGTAACCAGTCATACAGCAATGAGGGCTCTGTTTTTAAATAAGATAGGTATTCAATCTATAAGGGATGCAAATACATTGCTGCCAAGTTATCAGTCTTTTCAGTCACTTGCAAATGTCCAACATCTGGAGCTTCCGGAATACGTTTCCCCAGAATCCTCTTTGTCTGTTTGAACAGTTGTGTACAGATAATGCAGATGGGCAGCTGGATCTTTTATAATCCAAGATTTTATTCCTTTACTTTAATATTATTTTTAATTATTTTAAATTTTGAAAAGATAAGCTTTGGGTTGCTTTTAAAAAGAAATTAAAGTGGCAAACATTGAACTATTAACAAATGAGAGGTAGCCTATATTGTCTAGACTAAAACTCTGTAGCCTATTTTAACTCAAGACAGATTTGAATGACACTACACTAACTCCATACTCCACTTGGAAAACTCAGAATTAGTTTGTTACTTAATTTAAAAATCATTCTGTCAATTCCCATGCTCACAGTGCTGACATGGGAAATTTCTTACCAGAAGTATGCTTCTTCTTAATGTTTGCAATGAAATCGGCTGTTATCACAACAGTGGCTGATTGGAAGCTCTACTTTACTATCTTAATTTAAATAGACCATAAAGCTTTATACCCCTAAATTGTTATAATCTCTTTTTAAATTTTTTTTATAACTGTAAAGCTTTCTTGCCCTTCCAAATCTCAAATGTAATTATATCCACACCACTACCACAGCACAGGAGAAAGTCCAGCTTTACTATGCAATGCAACAATAGTAAAAATAATCGCCGACTAACACTAAATCCACATCAGTCAGTTTAAGCACACACTACTACTATTGTGCTCCTCCATTAGAAAGCTTTTTCCTACCCATACAAAAATACCATTCAATTTTATATGAAAAGAACTCTCGATGAGCTAATACAGGTTTATAAGTAAATCGGGACATTCAAAAACACTGTCATCATTTTCTGTTCTTATTTTTCAAAACTTGGAACTTTATCTACACTGTAAAAGGTGTTGATATTGTGGGCTATTTAGGTGATGTGAAAAATGCCTGCCTGATAAGCACTTGGAACGTAAGACCTTGAGAAAGATACCTACTGTAAGACCCGGAAGCCTTAAGAAATAAAAAGAAAGTTCCGGGAAAGAAAAAGTGTTAGAAGCAGGGGCTTTTAAGCAATTCCTTTTCTTGAAGGTTGTGTTCAGACCTAAGGCTGGCAGGAGGCATAGTCAGAGGTGGAGCTGACCCGGAGGGAAACACAGGGCTCCACTGAAGCCCCGTCTACTCACATGCACTTGTCATCCAAGGTCTTTCTAGGTTCAACCAGAAGATGTTCACTGGCCACTAACTCTACCATTATGAATCATGCCAGAGTCAGTTACCGGGTTGTCGGAGTTATGGAATTTGTGAGGCATCTCCATAATGGTTGAAAGCAATTCATAATGTCAGCTCAGTGTTAGACACTTCAAAACTGTCCTGTGTTTACTACATAGAAAATATGGGAAGTGTTCCCTAAGATCCCTGGTTCGTAGGTCATAGCATCCTCTTTATTGAAAAACACTTTTTTTTTTTTTTTTGCTATAAACACAGGAGAACTATTCAGTCTGAAACTTGCTCTTTGTTTGGGATAAGATTTCTTCTTCCAAAGAAGTCTAATTCCTGTGCTATGTTATCTTTTCATTTGCATTGTGCTTTTACTTTCATTTTGTTTTCTTTAATTACATTTAGAATTCCCAAATCCCCAAAGACTCTTCCTTTTTGAGACCACTCCATTGTGTCTTCTTCACATTATTTGACATAGTTCTACAGCTATCCCAGTAAGTGGTCTACATCCAAAGTCAGTGCTCATACTATTTCTGGCCCCTCCGACCACTCAAAGTCGATATATTATTATTTATTAGTGTCTTTACATTGTTCAATGAATTTATTTGTCTAATGGCATTGTCTTTCTTCATTCTGATGACCATAAAATCCTCCTCTGACTTATCACAGCCTGTCTCCTTGCATTCAGATCCTGTGATAGACTATTGAGGTTTCACTGGATCACTCAGTCAGTGGGGATTTTCTTCTCTCTACCTTCTAACTTAGTAATTCTCTTTCTTGCCTGTTTGCGGGCTTTCTGCTACATTAATCCCCGTATAGTATGTATACATTTACAGGATCTTTTTTCTTTATGCTGGCAACTCAAAGCTTATCTCCTAACACTATATCTTTTACTTTTTTACCTGCCCCATTCCCTCATGATAATTTTAGGTTCCGCAATTACTCATTCAAAACAAGTACTGTTCATGCTCCTACCAGACATTTTTTAATGGAGCTTAGAACAAATTAACAACAAGAAAAACAAGAAAAAACTGTCTTCATAGACTACACATTGTTCCTGAAGGGCATACATATTAACCTAATAAAAAGAAAAATATTGGCTACATGAATAAATGAAAGGAAAACATAAAGGGAAAAAGATCAACAGGGTGTGGGAAACATAAGGATTGTATCTTACTTGACTCATGGCTGTGACAATATTCTGAAAGGAACAGTATAAAGCAGAAAGTTTTTGTTCTGACTCTTGGTTTATTGAAATTCAGCCCAATAAGGCAAGGATAGCATTGTGTCCCAACTTACCAAGGCTGGCTAGAAAATGGAGAGATCTATTAAGAAGTGGGATGGGCTATAACAACAAAGACCCAAGCACATGACTGAACTTCACCAGCCAGGCTTCCTGGCCAAAGATGATATATATACAACATCCCAAAATAGTACCAATAGTTTAGGACCAACTGTGAGAACAGTTAGCCAGTAAGGGTGAAAATAACATTTAAATAGCTTTCCTGTTTTAAACTAAAGCAAGTAAAGAAGCTAAGAACAGTTAATGTTATACATTAATAATCTGAGAGAAAGACAAAGACATGAGAGAGAGGAAAAATTCAAACACACACACACACACACACACGGGGGGGGAGAGAAGAGGATTTGTAACAGGAAAATTGAAGAGATATGAGTGAGGGTTCCAGATGTGTTTAGAAGATAAATTATAAAGTATTTTTTTTGGTGCACCAATATGGCAAAGAAGGAACTGAGCCTGAATCAAAGTTCTTGGCCCAAGTACTAGAAGGAAATAGACCTCAATAAGCACTGTAGTGTATGGAGAGTGAGCAGAAGTAGCTATGTAGCAGAGGGTAAGTTTGAAGCATGTTTAGAGCTTTAGAATTTTAAGTTGGGAACAGACAAATGACTGTTAAATAGGTAATTAGACATATAAATTCGCAGAAGCCAGATTGTAAGTGTTAGGGCCATAATTTTACAGCTAAGCAAACTAAAGTCAAGAATATTTTTCCAAATTTTTCTTTCAATACAAAGTCATACAATCAGTTTTCTGAATATTTTAAAGTGTCAGATACTGAGATTATGGAAAGATAAGCTTCACGTAGCCAAATGCTAATAAACTATAAATATATTTAAAGAGTTAAAATTAGCCTAAAAGAACTTTAAGAATGTATGATGACAATGTCTCATCAAATACATAATACATACAAAATATGTAAGAAAACTCATAGCTGAAAAACAAATCTGTTAAGAGTGTTAAAACTAAGTGGGTTAGTCAGATACTTAGTTGGGAGACAGAGGCAGGTGGATCTCTGAGTTCGAGGCCAGCCTGGTCTACAGAGTAAATTCCAGGACAGCCAAGGCTATACAGAAAAACCCTGTCTTCAAAAAAAAAAAAAAGGTGAATGGATTTAACAGAAAAAGAAATCATAGAAATGCATGTTCCAGTGTATAGATAAGTAAAATAAAGGAGAACATCAGACAACACCAGTAAGAAAGTTAAAAATGGCTAAATAATTCTTTAAAGCAAAATTGTCTCTAAGAGTGAATAGGATATTTCATTCAGTGCCAAGCCAATTATAAGTCTATACACTCATAAAATAGAGCCTAAAATACACAAACCAAAAAAAAACTAAAAAGCCAAAGGGATAAATTATTAATTAACTAGTTAGAGTTGGGAATATCTAAATCCTACTTTGAGACGTGGAGACACCACCCAAACAGATTAACAAATGAATAAAAGACTGTAACAGCATAAAAGACTGAATAAATGAACAGAAAATATAAAACTTACTCAAATATAAAACTTGCTCAGTCATATCAATACATACAAGTCTCTCCAGAGCAAGTAAAAGTTTTTCCAAAATAAACTATATATGAGATTCAAAGAAATAAAGACCTTCAATTTAAATATCTGAGATCTTATAAGGTATGTCTTCTGGTCACAAAGGAATCAAATATCATAGTAGAAATAGATATAGGAAAATCTGAGAGGTACAAATTAAATAATATCCTCTTAAATAAGCAGTGGCTCAAACAATGAATCAAAATGAAATTAGATCTTTGAGAGCAATTAAGTCATACCACACCACAATTTATGGATGCAGTGAAAGTATTGGTGAGAAGGAATCTGAAGGAAAATGAAAGTTTAGAATACACTGCATTGTTCATAGTAACAGTGAAACTCAGAGATACTCACCAAGTCTGGAGTAATAAGAATCCTTTAAAAAAATCAAGTTCAGACACTGGTTTTGTAAGCAAGGCCTTTTACAAGTCTTTGTCGAGCCACCAATGGTATTACTTTGCGTAAAATTAAGAATTTATTTCTGGCACCTAGTACTGAAGACACCACATTCTGTAATCATAGAACATGATACACTCATGCTGTTATAGACCTGTAAGCTTCATTCCTACCAGTGCTTAGAAGTGCTATGTAATATACAGGAGAAGAACAGTAATCATCAATTATACTATTGTGAACTCTGTGACTTACAACACTACCTTTCCTTGTTAGACATGCCCAAGTCATAATAGTGTCACACACAAAAAAAGTAGTAACCAAGCAGTTTGTTACGGAATTTAATTACCATTCAACAATATGAAATCCCTATTTGCTATCATTACCTGGCTAAGAACTTATGGCTAAATAGGTCATAAGCATTAGGGGAGACCATATTACTACTACATTGCTGAGTGAGCATAATGTTAAAATAATACATAATTGCTTATCATTATATCCATAGATAAGTATTCTCAGTACTCATTTTAGAAGTTTATGTTTTCAGTGTATTCACAGAGAGAACTAAAACATAGATTCTAAGGTACAAAGTATAAGAGATTAAAGACTGCTCAGCTCTAAAGAGGTTATATGTATATCGTATCTGTTGTGTGTTTTATACATACACACACTCAAACACACACATATATAAAGTATCACACATATATGAATATCTAATATATGAATGTATGTCTCATATATATAGGTATGCATATATATCATACTCCCTACCCACAAGAGTCAGGGATCATTGTAATTGAGAGAAAAGCATATGAACCAGAGGCAATGGATGACTACAAAGTATCATACTAAACCCATCAGGGCAATTACATATATCAGCTCACAGCAGTTGTTCTGGAATTCATAAAACCTATGAAAGTCCATTTCAGTATAGTCCCAGAATGGAGAGGGGAATTGGGCACACAACCTTACTCATAATTGTGGAGAGATTGATAATTTTTAGATGCTGGGAAAGCAGGGGTCAGTTTGATTTAAGAGTGAATGTAGGGCCAAGTGAAGATCTTGATAAGTTGATCCAATGCATCCAAAAATATTTTGAGGATCATAATTTGATCTTGAAATGTTTAGGGGAAATGGAACACAAAGTTCAGTGCGTAGAGAAGAGGGGACAGAAGAGCAGGAGTGGGTGAATATGATCAAATCACATTATATAAAACTTTCAAAGACCTAAAATATAAAAATTCTGTTCTCTAAAAGAATTTTAATGCCCCATTTTTTCTGTGAATTCTACAGAACATGAAAAGTATATTAAAATTCAGTTTTATAAACACTTCATCACAGAAACAAGTATTGAACAAATCCAAATGATTATAAAATCAGTATTACTCTGTTTCTAAGCATCATATGCATTGAAATCTACCAACTATTCCTTTAATTATATGTACTTCTATCTTCCAAAACACCACTGACTTTAATAAGATATTATTATACAATATAAAGTAACTGAGACAGCTGACTCGGTGAGCACAGAATCATTGCTCCTTGGAGGAATACAGGGTTGTATTCCCATGGTCACAACATTTTTATCAGTTGATCAATACCTAGCCTTGTTTTATGTTTCTCTGCTTAAAGATCACTTACTCTTGATTCATTAGCATTGAATTCATGGCCAACAACTCCATAATTCACGTCTAAAGACAATTCACACAACACATGCAATTTCTATGTAAGCACGTTGCACACAGTATGATCTAGACTTTCTGCAGCAACCCCAGGGACCATTTTCAATAGCAAAATCATTCAAATAAAATGTGAAGACAGTTGACACTGAAGTAAATATTTGTTTACAATATGAATACTAGAAAAAAAGGAGGACTATCTCTGTCTTATCAAACTTCACTTCAGCTCCTCATTACATATTGGGCGATTCAGATGTTCACACTTTTTATTCATGCCCATAATGACAATAAAGAGGTTCAAATATTTATTTTTATGTACATACACTTTAGTATGTAGATGAGTTCACAAATACAAAAACTGAAAATAATGAGAATTGATCTTGTGCATAAGCAGATACCAGCAACATAGAAAGAGTATGTGGCCAGACCAGTCAATATTTGTCTTTAGATTGAAAGTTGATTTCACATACAAAAAACAGTTAATAAACTATACTTTTAGAAGAAAATACAAAAACCTGATAACTATTCCATCTGCTTTCAAGAAAACATTTATCCAAGTCCATTATCTATTCATATGAAAATAGTGAGTACTCTCAGAATAGGAGGGAACATTTTCAACTTAATAAAACATATCTACGAGAAACTAGTAATAATCTTCAGGATGCAAAAGTGAATATTTTTTGTTAAGGTCAGAAGAAAGAAGGGTGTGTTCCCCTTTGCCGCCTTTCTTGAGCATTGAACTGCAGCTTGTAGCCAATTCAGCTAGGTATAATGGCATAAACAAAATTTTAAGGAAAAATATCCTTTTATAAATGACATTACCTTGTATATAAAGACTGTTAAGAAACTGATTAAAATTATTGGAAATTTTAATTGGTGGCACACGCCTTTAATCCCAGCACTCGGGAGGAAGAGACAGGTGGATCTCTGTGAGTTCGAGGCCAGCCTGGTCTAGAAGAGCAAGTTCCAGGACAGGAACCAAAAAAAAAAAAAGCTACGGAGAAACTCTGTCTCAAAAATAAAAAAAAAAATTATTGAAAATAATAAATGAAAGGAACATGTTTTCAGAGTTTGACATAAAACACAAAGCTATTACCTTTCTATTCACTAGAATAAACAATCTAATCATGAAATAAAAAAACAATTATATTAAGATAACCCAAGAATAAAGTAATACTTAAAAGTAAATTTAGAAAATAAGAGAAAACCTACAAACATTGTTGAAAAAAGTTAAAAAGGTCCTAAATAAAATCAAAGATATTCCTAAATCATAGGAATACAACAATGTAAGATGGCCGTACTCTGCAAGTTTACGCGGATTCAATAGAAAGAAGCATCAGAAAGTTTCAGCAGAGTTCTTTCTGGAATTGACAAAGCTCATAACTCATAAGCAAATTAAGGTTATAGAAAATAAATGAAAGCATATTGATATAGAACAACAAAGTTAAAAACTTATGCTTCTCACTTTTAACACAAAATAATGCTAAGTTTATTATGGTTGTGTAGATTGAATAAGGATAGATATAAGATCAGAAGAATAGGAGAGTGTTGAAGAGAAGAGGAGAGGAAGGGAGGGAAGCAGAGAAAAATGTGTAGCTCAAAAAAATCAATTATAAAAAAAGAAAATATCATAATGAGACAAATGAGATGTCTTAGTTGGTAAAGTTATCTTTTGACTTCCATACGTGTGCACACAAGCACTCATATACATATTTAAAAAAAGAAAATTTAATTCAAGAAATACAGTCCTATAGTCTGTACCAATTCTTTTTAGGACCTTCTTGCTTTTAGAGACCCCCTTTGGAAAGTCAGGTGTTATTCTAAATAAGTCTGCCTATTTGCTATTTGGTATTTTTCCTTAGCATCTTTTAATATTCTTCTTTTGTTTTGTACAGTTAGTGTTTGATTACTATGAGCCGAGGAGAATTCCTTTTCTAATGGATACATACTCCCACCCTAACCAAAGAGTTTTCTCCAATTGATAACCACCTGCAAACAAAATTGTATGTTTCCCCCAAGAGAGATGAGAGATTCTTCTCTGTATGCTATGAATAAGTTTTATTACCATTGACTAATAAAGAAGCTGACTTTGCCTATAGTATGGCAGAATATGTCAGGCTGGAAGAGATTGAAGAGGATACTAGAAAATGGAAGGACCTCCCTTGCTCTTGGATTGGGAGGATCAACATAGTAAAAATGGAAATTCTACCAAAGGCAATTTATAGATAAAATGCAATCCCCATCAAGATCCCATCAAAATTCTTCACAGATCTTGAGAGGACAATAATCAACTTTATATGGAAAAACAAAAAACCCAGGATAGCCAAAACATTCCTATACAATAAAGGATCTTCTGGAGGTATTACCATCCCTGACTTCAAACTCTATTACAGAGCTACAGTAATGAAAACAGTGTGGTACTGGCATAAAAATAGAGGTTGACCAATGGAATCGTATAGAAGACCCGAATTTTAACCCACAAAGCTATGATCAACTCATTTTCGATAAAGGAGCTATCCTGAGTGAGGTATCCCAGACCCAAAAAGATGAGCATGGGATGTACTCACTCATAATTGGTTTCTAGCCATAAATAAGGGTCACGATAACTGCTTTCTAGCCATAAATAAGGTCACCATAAATAATTGGTGGACCTAAAGAAGCTAAATAAGAAGGTGAACCCAAGGAAAAACATATAGTTATCCTCTTGGCTATGGGGAGTAGACAAATTGCCAGGGAGAAAATTGGGATCTTGGGGGTGGGGTGGGATGGGGGCAAGGGGAGATGGGAAGAGAAAAGTGAGAAGGGGAGGAGGGGGGGAACTTGGGGAAACAGGAGGACTGGGATAAAGGAAGGTTGGATATGGGAGCACGGAAGCACAATTCTTAGTTAAGGGAGCCACCTTAGGGCTGGCAAGAGACTTGAACCTAGAGTGGCTCCCAGGAGCCCATGGTGATGGCCCCAGTTAGTCCCTTGGGTAGCTGAGGATAGGGAACCTGAAATGACCCTATCCTATAGCAATACTGATGAATATCTTGCATATCACCATAGAACCTTCATCTTGTAATGGGTGGAGATAGAGACAGAGACCCACACGGGAGCACTGGACTGAGCTCCCAAGGTCCCAATGAGGAGCAGAAGGAGGGAGAAGATGAGCAAGGAAGTCAGGACCACGAGGGGTGCACCCACCCACTGAGACAATGGGGCTAATCTATTGGGAGCTCACCAAGGCCAGCTGGACTGTGACTGGAAAAGCATGGGATAAAACCAGACTCTCTGAACATAGCGAAAAATGAGGGCTGATGAGAAACCAAGGACAATGGCATGGGGTTTTGACCCTACTTCATGTTCTGGCTTTGTGGGAGCTTAGCCAGTTTGGTTGTTCACCTTCCTAGACATGGACGGAGGGGGGCGGACCTTGGACTTTCCACAGGGCAGGGAACCCTGACTGCTCTATGGACTGGAGAGGGAGGAGGAGAGGAGATTGGGGGAGGGGGAGAAGGGTGGGAGGAGGGGGAGGGAAATGGGAGGCTGGGAGGAGGAGAATACTTTTTTTTCCTTTTCTCAAAAAAAAAAAACTACAAAAAAAAGAGTTAGTAAATAAGAATCCCGAGCTAATAGGCCAAACAGTGTTATAATTAATATAGCTTCTATGTTATTATTCTCTTCTGGGCGACTGGCAAACAAACTGGCAGTCTCCCTCTACACAAGAGAGTCTGTCAGAGAAAACAAACTGCTCTTAAAAATAAGCCACATGCTCAGCAGTCAATTGCCAACAAAAAACAAAGTCAGGTGTAAGATGGTATCTTAAAGTTGTCTTGATTTGCATTTCCCTGATCGCTAAGGAAGTTGAACATGACCTTAAGTGTCTTTTGGCCATTTGAACTTCTTCTGTTGAGAATTCTCTGTTCAGCTCAGTGCCCCGTTTTATAGTTGGGTTGATTAGCCTTTTACGGTCTAGTTTCTTGAGTTCTTTATATATTTTGGAGATCAGACCTTTGTCAGTTGCAGGGTTGGTGAAGATCTTCTCCCAGTCAGTGGGTTGCCTTTTTGTCTTAGTGACAGTGTCCTTTGCTTTACAGAAGCTTCTCAGTCTCAGAAGGTCCCATTTATTCAATGAGGCCCTTAATGTCTGTGCTGCTGGGGTTATACGTAGGAAGTGGTCTCCTGTGCCCATCTGTTTTAGGGTACTTCCCACTTTCTCTTCTATCAGGTTCAGTGTGTTCGGACTGATATTGAGGTCTTTAATCCATTTGGACTTGAGTTTTGTGCATGGTGATAGATATGGATCTATTTTCATTCTTCTACAGTTTGACCTCCAGTTTTGCCAGCACAATTTGTGGAAGATGTTCTCTTTCTTCCATTGTATGCTTTTAGCTCCTTTATCGAAAATCAGGTGTTCATACATTTGTGGTTTAAAGTCAGGGAGAGAGAGCACTATCAAGGAACTCAGGACCACGAGGGGTGCACCCACACACTGAGACAATGGGGATGTTCTATCAGGAACTCACCAAGGCCAGCTGGCCTGGGTCTGAAAAAGCATGGGATAAAACCGGACTACCTGAACATAGTGGACAATGAGGACTACTGAGAACTCAAGAACAATGGCAATGGGTTTTTGATCCTACTGCACTCACTGGCTTTGTGGGAGCCTAGGCAGTTTGGATGCTCACCTTACTAAACCTGGATGGAGGTGGGCGGTCCTTGGACTTTCCACAGGGCAGGGAACCCTGATTTCTCTTTGGGCTGATGAGGGAGGGGGACTTGATTGGGGGAGGAGGAGGGAAATGGGAGACAGTGGCAGGGAAGAGAGAGAAATCTTTAATAAATAAATAATAAACCATGTCAATAAAAAACAAAAAACAAAGTCAGCAACATCTTGGGAGGTTCCTTGTCTTATGATGTCATGTCAGGGCTTTTTCTTGTTTAAATTTTATCATTTTTTTTCTTAATTTTTTTCATTTTTTTGGTCCTACAGGTATTTTGTATATATATTCCAGGGTTTTGTTTTTAACAAGATTCCTTACTGTGTGAACAGGTGAGTTTTTGTGTCTGTATCTATTTCTTCTGCATTTTCTTGGGCTCTTTTTTTTCTGTTTCATTTTGTCCTATTCTGATGTTTGCTGCTGTTTTATCTTATTATATTAGATTTTATTTTCTTATCATCCCTTATAAGTCTGTTTGTTTTCTAATGAGAAACAGAAAAGGGGTAGATCTGGATGTGAGGAGAAGTGGGGAGAAACTTGGAGTAGCTGAAAGGAAAACCATAATCAGGGTATATTATATACAAACATATTTTCAATAAAAGAAAAAATAACTAATACACCAAAATGAAAAACTCTTAAACTAGGAATTAATTAACTTGGGATAAACAAACTAAGACATATCAATTGTCAAGCAGTGTCTCTTTGGCAAATTACACAGAGGTGGGTATATATCCACATGTCGGAAAAAGAAACTGGACCTCATGTTCACACCACACAAAATTTTAATTCAAAATGAATTGTTAGTCTACACATAACAGATTTCATTTTGCCATTCTTTAAAGAAAATATAGATGTGATATGTATACATGAGTTAGGCAAGAAAATCAAAAAAAAGGATTAATTGGAATTCATAAAATCATATAGTTGTCTTTTAAATATATTTTCTATAACATATTCATAGAATATGGAAAAATTACTGAATGCAGATATTAGTATAGATTGATATTCTAAACATATAAATAACTTTTATTATATTTTCTTGTATTTTATTAATGTATAATAGCACTACTTTCTTTATTCCCTTTCCTCTCCATTCTCTCCCATCACCTCTTTCCAGTTCTGTCCTTGTTACTTCCACTCTCAAATTGATAGCCTATTTTCCTTTGATTATTATTGTTACAAATACACACATATAGCCGGGCAGTGTTGGCGAACGCCTTTAATCCCAGCACTCGGGAGGCAGAGGCAGGTGGATCTCTGGGAGTTCGAGGTCAGCCTGGTCTACAAGAGCTAGTTCCAGGACAGGAACCAAAAGCTATGGAGAAACCCTGTCTCGAAAATCAAAAAAAAAAAAAAAAAAAAAAAAACAAATCCACACATATATGAAGATGTGTATAAATATGGACAAATACATAAATACAACTGACTGAGGCCATTTTTGCTGTAGTGTACATGGTTTCAAGGATGATTTGTGGGTTAACCACAGAGGGGACTCATGCCTGAGAGAGGCTAATACTTTCTTAGCTATCATTAGTTGACAGAGGAGGGATCCTGTGGAATCTTTCTCCTTCTGTGTTAGTATGTCTACTGATTTTGCCCTTGTTCTGTTTTTTGTTTGCTACAGGTTTCTTGGAGAAACTGTCTCACAATAGACTGTCTAGTATTTCAGTTCTCACAATCCTCCCATCCCTTTTTTTCTATCATGTTCCCTGAATCCTAGATGCAGGAGCTGGGATATAGCCATACTTATTAGTAGTAGCATTCCCAACATCCCAAGACTAGGGAGGCCATGGAATTTAAAAAAGAATATACTGCTACAATTTTGCAATTCCTAATTGCTTCTAATTTTTATCTTTATGCACACAGTTAAGTAAAGCTACCACCTCTCATCAAAAGCTTCTTTTTACAGAAAATGAAGAACATCACAGAAAACTATAATGTAGAGACCAATAGATCATAGGAAGCCCAGTCTCAATGTATAAATAAGTTCTATAACATAATAGTAAGTAACAAAACTTCAAAATTAAACCAATATTTGAATACCTGAATTTATATTTCTCCAAAGAATATAAATAAACATGTAATAAGCATATTGAAATTTCAATATCATTAGTCTTTAGAGAAATCATGATCAAAAGCACAATAACATCACACTGGTAACAATAAAGAAGGACTATGAGTTAAAGCCCACCTGGAATACACAGCGAAATCACTCCTCTAAGGAACTCACAAAAATACCCCTTCATACATGCCAGAGTAGCTAAAGGAAATCATAGCTAAAGTGAAATATTTGGAGACATGGGAACCCTCGTACATTGCTGGTTAAAATGCATACTCATGAAAAGAATAGTCTAGCAGATATTTAAATAAAAGTAGTGACTTATACTTCAGTGCACTCTTCTAATTCATATGCTTATCACACTACATAAATTACTATTACAGAAATTGTTTTTGGTTGAGATGAGTTGTCAAGTATAATACTAATTTTATTAAAATGCTGCTTCATTAAATCGATATTTTCTTCAATGTCTCTAATCTCCTCAGTTGTCACATTAAAGCTCATATTTAACTGGCCCATGTTATGCTTCATGTTAGGCAGAATAATATAGCAAAGATGTCCATGTCCTAATTTTTAAGATTATTAAATATGTTACTTTCTATTCAGTAGAGACAGCAGATGTGGTTAAATGCTATTCTTGAGATAGAGAGATTATCCTGGATTATCCACTAGGCCCAATACAAGCCCAGGAAAGTTTCATTTTTCTCTGTTGAGGTGGAAAGAGAAGAAAAGGAAAGCCAGAGATTGAAAATGAAAAAGGAAGTAGAGTCTTGACACTGTAAGACCACAGTCAGAAGAATGTGGGCAACCTGTAGAATCAAGGGTCTAGATGCTGGACTAGGCAGAGAAGTGGATCATTCTCTGCATAGAATGTAACCTCTATGGCACATATTTTGTTTCGCAAGCAAAGCAGGGGGCTGCTAGCGTATCTTTGTTCCTGTCATATATGCCTTCATCTCCATCCTTGAGCTGAATAATCATTCTCCTTGCCTCTCCTCATTTTCAGTGTAGCCAGGTATTCCTGAAAACAAACACCCTCATGAAGTACTCTCACATGACATACATCACTATGGTATCCTATGTTCTGACTGTGTAAAAATGCACAAATCACTATCATGTGCATGCCTGTGGATGGCATCAATTATAAGTATGCATGAAAGTGGAGCCTACATAGCATAACATTGATATGTGTAATTAAATTGGATATATTTATTTTGGGTGAAAAAAAGGAAAAAGCATGTGCAATGCCAGAAACATTTTGGCACTTAGTGAAAGTAAGACCAATCACTCTTACGGGAAAACAAACATTATGTTTTATGAAACGTACACTTCAGTGCTGGATACAGACAATAAAATAAATGGTAAGGGGATACAGTATAGGCAGTACTTTGGTCAGGAAGCAGTGTGTGCAATTACCCTGAGAAGAAAAGATAACACAAGGCACCTTGCAAGAGCTAAGGAGCATCTCATTATGATAGGAGGGTGGAATTAGTGTCACAGCAATTGGCAAGAGGTGAGAGCAGAAGAAAGATCAGGTCAAGGCTACAAAGAGCAAAGTTTAGACATCATGGGAAGCTAATCTTCCCTGACAGTAATTATAAACACAGCAGTTCTATATATGGGAACCTACCCTAAAGAGATAATCAGAAAATATTAGTATCAACTCACTGAGAGTACATTTACTACAACATACTCCCCCACTTAGTTGCCCCATGTTCTTCTGTGAAAGAAAAAAGAACAAACTTGTAGTAAGAAGAACATCACTTGTTTCTTGGCCCCCTGGCAGCCTTGACCTAAAAATAATCACACAGAAACCATATTATGCAATACGGTTTGGCCAATAGCTTTAAACATATTTCTAGATAACTCTTACATCTTAATTTAATGTATCTCCATTAATCTGTGCATCACCACGAGATTGTGGCCTACCAGCAAAATTTTAGTGTGTATGTTTCCAGCAGAGCCTCCATACCTTTTTTATGACTCTGTCCTTCTTTCTCCCAGCATTCAGCTTAGTTATTCCTGCCTAGGTCTGTTCCCATAAAACACTGCCATAGGCCCAATGCAGTTCCTTTATTTATCAATGGTAATCACAGTATACAGAGAGAAATCCCACATCAACTCCCCTTTTCTGTGATGGGGGATTTCCCACTGTATGCTGTGATTACCATTAAAGAATAAAGTAACTGGCTTGACTGTTGATAGGGCAGAACTTTGGTAGACGGGGAAAACTAAAAGGAATGCTGGGAGAAGGAAGGTGGGAAAAGAAGCCATGTAGCCCTGCCGGAGAACCTTGCTGGTAGGCCATAAAACTCATGGTAAAATATAAAATAATGGAAATGGGTTAATTCTAGATATAAGAGCTAGCTAGCAATATGCTTAAGTAGTTGGTCATTCAGTGTTTTAAATAATATAGTTTCTGTGTGATTATTTCGGGGCTAAGCAGCCAGGAACCAATAAGTGGCCTATATTAATACTACACAAAGTCATATTCATTAAAAGGGAATAGATTAGAAATAGTTCATAGGTTTGGTCCTCCTTAACCTGATGGCTTATATACATCATATTCATTTACATAAGATGACTATTTTAAGAATCAGAACATAAAGACATTGGGAAAGAAGGAAGTCAAATTTCCTTAGGCTCACTAACCACTTAGTAGTGAGTTTTGATCATGGATTTGATCCCATTTCATGGGCTCACCTTTCAATGAAAAGATGTCAACAATTACTCCTACTTTATTCCTAATTTGAATTCTAAATCACAAGGAAGAAGAGGGGGAAGCAAGGCTGGGGGAGTGGTGAGAAAGGGAGAGAAGGAAGAATAGAGAACATACAGTGAGCGTGAAACCTTCCTGTCACTGAGTTACATGATTCAGGTAATATTTCCTTCCTATGAACTCAAATGTTTGTATATGTATATCTTGATTTCTTTGTTTTTAACGAATGTGCATATTTTAAATCCCAGTTCTGTGTTTACAAAAAAAAAAAACATACATAAAGTGTAGAGAAACATGTGGGACACCATTCTCTTCTCGCACAACTGTCCCTGAGATTAGCCTTGTGGATTTCTTGATGTGCTTATTATAATTGATGGGACAGTATTGACACATTATTTTTACCCAAATTTCATGGTTTATATTTTAACTTATTCTTTGTGAAATATATTTATGGAGTTTATAAATGAATAATGACACATTTTAAGTAGTACAATATAATACAGAAAAATGTCACTGGACTAAAAATTGTTAAAACTAAATTTTGAAAGTAAAATATTCATTGTGTGAATAGTACTATAGAAATAGAGTAAACAATTAAATTCCAAATGTCTAGGTCTAGTCTTATACTTTATATGGGATTAGTAATTCATTTTATCCAAGAATAATAATATATTACATGTGAGTTATTTAAATTAAAGGCTTAGATAGAGTCATTCAATCTGTTGCTCTTTGATTTTGTCTGTCTGTGGATTATGGCTAGTTGTGAGCTCAGGGAGTTGTAGTCTTTGTTACAAACTAATCAAGCAAATAAGGGCAAAGTTGTTTGGTGCCAAGATCTTCCTGATGGTGATGGCCATACAAGTCCACAGGCTGTCTAGAAGCCATGCAGAAAATTAAAAGCTACTGAATCTATCATTTGTCACTGAGTTCTGTTACTGCTTGAGCAATATTTTGATTTATAGCTAAAAGAAGGCTAACAATGTAGGAATCAGTGTAGTTATTAGGTAAATTGTAATGTCAAACAGCTTTTTACTGCATAGTATATTATGCTGCTATTAATGGCTTTATCTTTTCTTAGAATTTTAAGAAATTTACTAGAGTTTCATTTACTTTTAGGAAAATATTCATTGGTCTAGTTTCTTGAATATAAGCTGTATTTGAATTTTGACCTAGAAGTTAATGCATAGTTATTTTCCCAAATAATTTTGGCTTTGTACTTAAGAATATTTCCTCTTGTACATTGTAGATGATTTGGGGGAAAACTCATGGCAAAATGTTTGAAATACTTGTGAAATGAAATAAAATAGTACTATTGTTCTGTGGTAAACATCAAGAGCTGTAAATAATGAATAAATATATAAACAATAAACTAACAAAAATCCACTCAGACATACTAGTCATTAAATACATATATACCTCAGAAGTAAATTCCTCATATAAATGTAAAAACCAAGAACTATAATGAATTAAAGATACAGTATTATTTTCAATTTATTATTCTTTTCAAACTTTTTTCTCAGATGAGAATACTGCGGGAGATATTACCTAGCTGGTTTAATTATACTACAGAGATATGAAATAAAAAACAGCATGATTAGTTAAACTAAAATCCAACAAATTTGGGAACAGGATAAGGACACAGATATAATTCTATGTGACTAAATACAGATATCTGAACTTCAACAAAACTATACAGTGCAAAAAAAATGGTAGTGGCAAACCTGAATTACACTAAATTCTTGTCTCTCATGCTCTTCAAAACTTAATTACAAATGGATAAAAAATTTCAACATAATACATGAACATAACACCAAAACCACCACAGGAAAAAAGTAGGGTGGACACTTCAACACTTCATAGGTAAAGACTTCTGATTCATGCTCCAGGACCACATGAAATAAGAACAAGAATGGACAAAAGCAATCTTGTAAAACTAAACACCTTGATGCAGCTAAGGAAAATGTCAAGCTAGTGGAGAGGAAGCACACAGAATGGGAGGAATCCTTGCCAGCCTTTTATCTGGTAGAACACTGAAATTTAGAATGTGCAAAGAACTAATTAAGTAAATGTTCAATAAAATAACGGCTGCCTATGCTCCAGAAAATGGTTCCACCACTGAGCATGTGCAGACAATGCTAAATGATCTCATAAAGCACTGTAAAAAAAGAAAAAGAGAGGAAGCATGTGAAGATAGGAGCGAAAACGGTGCAGGGATAAGGATAAAATGGAGAGAGGGCAGTACAGGACAGATGTGATCCAAATACATAATCCACATGTATGAATATTAAATAAAATATCTAAAAATAGGCCACAGACTTAAACATAAATGACTCAAACAAAGTTCAAATGGCTATTAAATGCTTTTAAAAAAATGCTTGATATCTTTAGCTCTCAGTGAAATGTAGATTGAAGCTACTTTAAGAATCTCTCTCACCCCAGTCAGAATGGTCATCCTCAGGAATACAAATAACAATTGCTAGGAAGGATTAGAGAACGGGTTAGTAGTTATGCAGTGTTTGTAGTAGTATAAACTAATGAAGACATTTTAGAAATTAGACTAGAATTTTCTTCAAACACTAGAGCGATAACTACAGATATACTACTGATATACTATTCCAGAATATATAACCAAAGAGATATATATTCTATTACAAGACCCTTGTATATTTATGTTTGTTGTTACACCACTTGCAATAGATAGGTAATGTCACAAGAAATCCTTCAAAATATTAGAATAGCTAAAAGCTTTTTAGATAGAATACCTACAGAGTGGAAACTAACTCCCACTATCAACAGATGGGATTACATAAAAACAAAGTTTCTGTACAGCATGGGAGTACAGGGGATAAGAAGAGATTAAGGAGACTAGGAGAAGGAAATGGGGAAAAGGAAGGGTAGGGCTCATTTAGTGAAAACTAAGGATGTATGAAAAGCCCTGTGAAACCTCATTAGTTTGTAAAATAATATATACTAGGAATATAAGAGAGGTACGCTCTATGGGTAAGCAAGGCACCTCCAAAAGACATTAGTTATTAAATTAAAACCTTGGTGCAGGCATGGGTTGCTTCCCTATGAGATATTAGCTAAATGGGTCCCAGATCCACCCAAAACATTTTATTGTTATTGCTCTTGGTTACCTTTAAAAACAATGGCAAAAATTCGTTGCTGAAAAAAATCCACATACTTTTTCTGCAGAATATAGAGAAATCAATCCTGAAATGATCAGAAAACTTTCTTACTTATATCTAGCTTTCATAGTGCTAGAATGTAGGGTACAAACTGTTGGGAGTAGGAATAACATAATTGGTCTTGCCCATTGCTGGACTCTGCTTGTTACCATAGTAACCTACCAGGCAAGATGCACCTACTCTAGTAGTGCAAACTACTCTCTTGATTGGATCTGAGGCCCGTTCCAAGGAAGATTTTTTTTTGATATTGAAAACATATTCAAAATTCATGAGTGGGGAAGTCAAAGACCTGCAGGGTGAACCTATTGATGTTTTTCTCCCCTAAATGCTCATCTTGTCAAACTGCCTTCTAAATATTTATGCTTATACCCCATAGATTGTACTATTGTAACCTCGGTTGGTGAAATTTCTCATTGTAGTGGGTACTAATATATACATATTCATAACTGATCAAATTACTGAACATAGCAAGTGTGAGTTCTCAGCCAGAGGTAGGCCATCTAAGTTAACCTACCCTCCCAGGAAACACCACAGAGGAGGGGTATTGAAAGAATGAAAGCATTGGAAGATGGGGAACAGTGATGAGTACCGCAGTGCTCTAGACATGACATGGCTGGTTTACACATGAACTCCACAGCTGATCTTACCTGTATGAGACAGGCACAGGACCAAGCCAATTCAAAGTTCTATATCTAAAAATTGCAAAACTCTAGCCTCATGTACTCTTCCCTTAGCTGAGAAGTTATTGGTAATTTCTTGGAATGTCATTTTACTTTAGAAGATGGCAACTGGGACTTGACCATGCCCCGTGGATGATTTGACACCCGTGTGCATGTTTACAGGCGCGCCTCTGCATGGGTGTTTAGAAGACAAAGGTTGGCTTGAAGTATCTTCCTTTATAGCTCTCTACCTCTCCACTTGATACTTTGTGGGGGGGTCAGGTTTTTTCAAGAAGTGGCTGGGGTCTTGACTAGCTGCTTTCTCTGGCCCTGAGGGCGCAAACAGGTCCTCTGATTGTTTGGTGTGGGTACTGGACTCAGGTATCCTGCTTGCACAACTTGTGCTTTACCTACTTCCATCTGTATGGCCTTATAAGAATACATTGTCACCCAAAGCTATAGACTTAACTGATGTGTCATGCAGTAGCAGTAATATGTTTATAGGGAAATATCTGTCTGAAAGGAAATATGAGCAAATATATTGAGCTTTTTTAAGAAGAGAAAATTAGGAATAAAGATATGTACTAAATTTGTCTGTAAATCTGAATCCGAAAATAAAAATGTCTTGAAGACAAGCTTTTAAAACAAATGAGACACATTGTTTTTTAAACAATGACATTCTATTTTGCTCAGGCTGGTGTTGAAGTTGTGTTTTAATGGGATCCTTCTGTCTGAGCCTTCTAAGTAGCTGGACAACAGCCAGGCTATGAGCAAATCAAGTCCTCCTATACAGCTAGCAAAACTTTAAATGTTGTATTATGCCAATGATTTCCAGTCTTATAACTAAGTTCTTAATTCCCTCCTGACTATAGCCACTTACAGTAATGGGTCATTTAGTAATGATATATATTTTGAGAATTGTGTGCTTCCGCCACTTCATATGCAAGCTTCAAAGTACTTACAAAAACTGAGGTAGCATCATATCACTAACTGAGAGGAGATCACATTTATTCATGGGGCTCATGATTATAAATACAAATCTCTGTGGGCAGAGATTCCAGTTTGGGTCCCCAGTGAGGTATTAGATGAAATATGATCTAACTCAGCCTTTGTTTCATCTGACCTGAATGGATTCAGATTTTTATTCTTCAACTTTCACTCCATTGTATCACTCAATTTTGACACATTTGTCCATTTGGGAACAGAGATCAAGTTATTCTTCCTTCTTCATCATCCTTTCAGGAACACTGCTGTAAAATGGTAGTTCTACCTTGACTACATTTTAGTACTTTACCAAGCCTTCAAATAGATCCTTCTGGCTGCTGCTCTAACATCTCCTCCTTCTGCGTTGTTTTCTCGTTGAGTCTTCTATTGTGCTGTTTTTACACAGGCTAACTCCCAAACAGCTTCTTGGAATCTTTTAGTGGGAATTCAAGGTTTCTCTCAGTGGTCCAGGACTATCCATACAGAGAAAAGTTCCTGGAGTCCATCCCCAGTACTGTCTAGTAGAAAATTAAATAATAACAAAACTGGCCACTTTCAGTGCTTTCTTCTGTGGGTTGATAACAAACCTAGAACTTTGAACAGAGATCTTCATGTTACCAACACCAAGTCCTCTCTCTCCAAGACTTCTAACATTTTTCATAACCAGTTGGACATGTTTGCCTCTCTATTGTTACAATGTATCCTTTAATTCTATATGACAGTGAATAAGTCATCTTTCATTTTCCATAAGTCTTTCTTCCTTTTTTACCACTTCTAACAGGAAATCTTTCTTAATTCTCCCAGCTGCAACTGCATTCCTGCATGTGAAGGGCTGCACATGGGGTTGTCGTTGCTGTGCACTGTGAACTTCATGAATGTAGAGAAGTTAAGCTTCTGTCCACCATGCTGAGCTGGGGTTCCCAGCACAGGGCAAGTCTTGAGGAATTTTGAGGGGAAAAAAAAAAAGCCTTAATTTGAACAGTTCAGAATTCTGTGTAAAGAGATTTTATTCTAAAGATAGGCTTGACAACAAGAGAAATTCAATCAAATGTTGGTGTTAGCGAGAAAATAGTAACTGATAGATTAAAAAGTTTAGATTTGCTATAAAAGGAAAAAACCTATAGGTGGGAAGAGCTACAGGTTTACTATGTAGGCTAAATAATAGGTTATAATTATTGTAATAACTTGTGTATGGGATACTTATATTCTGAATAGATACTGAAAATAGTCTTCATACCTTTCCATAACATTCTCTTCGTGATTACAACTCTGTTATAAGGAGGCCGTTAGTTAGTTCCCAGCCCCTTAACCCCAAAATTATCACACAGAAACTGTATTAATTAAATCACTGCTTGGTCCATTCGCTCTAGATTCTTATTGGCTAACTCTTACATATTAATTTAACCCATTTCTATTAATCTGTGTATCACTATGTGACTGTGGCTTACCAGATAAAGTTCTGGAGTCTGTCTCTGATGGGACTACATGGCTTCTCTCCGATTCGACCCCTCTTTCTCCCAACATTCAGTTTAGTTTTCTCCTTGTAGCTCTGTTCTACCCTATCAGGCCAAACTAGTTTCTTTATTCATTAACCAATAAAAGCATCACATAGACAGAAGGACCTTCCACATCAACTCTGATAAGAGACATCAAGTAGGAAGCATTGTTGCCACACTAATATTAATTTCACAAAAAAGTTTAGATATTTATCCAAAAATTATTCCAATCTTCTCAGAATCTACTAAAATGAATATATTGATCATAGACTTATAGTAGGCAAGCCACATTTTTAATATTTAAACTCTTAGAAAAAGAGAACCCCCAGGTCGCCTAACATCGCTTTTGAAAATTTTCAAACTTCTAGGATCTTACATTTACGAAGTGCTCTGGGTACTGGTGAAACCACCTGTGAAGATGGAGTAAGTGCTGCAATGCACTGCTCTGTGGGTTAGTTTAAGAAATGGACTTATCTAGCTAATGTTATATACCACACAGACTTCGGTTGCAACATCTAAAATTTGCTCAGTGTTGAGTTGTAAGAATGTGCCTAGAAAAATCTGCTTTAATAAATTTAAGATGATAGCACAATTTTTTTCAGTTCATATTACAATAAAGTTGAAAGACCATTTTGTACTGTTTCCCAAAGTTAGACTATATATAATCATGAGGCCACATTGTAGCAATGTTTTCAGATTCAATTGCTCAGAAAATGATTACAGCAAAAGCTGAACCAAGTTAATAACTTTTTTTCATTTCACAACATCTAAATTATCTGCTTGTACACATTTAGATGAGAAGATATTAGCCTGTTGAATATCAATACCTGTTTTAGATATTTGTTTCATTTTAATCATGTGTCTGTATGAGGGTATGTGCACTGAGGAAATTGATATCATATCTTCTCAAACTGGAGTTATGGGAAATTGGAGCTACTCAATATGGGTACTAAAATAAACTCAGGTCCTAGCCACTGAGCTGTCTCTACACTCCAGTAAGAATGCTTTCTCTGTGCCATTAATTTTGTACAAAAGAGAGATGTTCCTAAAATTCTAACTTTAAAGTAGATTTCTTAACCTCAACTTGTTCATTTAGGAGATATGTGTATTGCAACAAGAAAGTTTATGATAATATATTAAAATTGAAAATAGCCAGAAAGAAGGTAATGGTTCTCTTAAATTACATGAACTCTGAGTAAATGTATCAGAAATAAGGCAATTGTATTTCAAGGGTCAGCACTGAATCCTTTATTCCATGAAGGGTTGTTTATGGCAATCAATATTGCCACTCATTTTGATGATCTTTTCTGTCCTCTGCCTCACATTAAATACATCAACATGTTTGATTTTTAATTTAGCCTTGTTAAAGCAATTTAGCTCAACCTTCACCGAGGAAACAGTGTTATTTGCAGTGACAGTAGATGCTATTCAGTATCCTAGGGCAAATGAACTGTCAGATTCCTTGTGGAGCATTGGCTTGACACAGTAAAGTATCTACTGATTACTGAGAATGATGGTACCAGCTTTTTATGACAGAGAAGAATGTATTGCCTTTTTATTTTTTTGCTTACTTGAGCTTCTGTGGTTTTTGCTAACATTTTACAAAAAATATGAGAGTGTTATTTTCCCTACCCAACCCCTCTCAGATGCTCGCCACCTCCCTACTCATAAACTTCATGTTCTTCCATTTCTGATTCTCTGAAAGAGTCCATTTGCCTATATTATTTTTGAATTCAGATACTTTTGATTTTTGATGTACCATACCAACTAAGCTTAAATCATATCAACCTACATTTAATGTGTAATTTAGACACTTCTGCCCTATTTCACCATTGTTATTTTAAAACTGTGTATATTCAAGCACTCAATTAATTCCTTTTCCTCCCTAATATTAGGAATCTTGGTGGTCCATCATCTTTAGCAGAGTAAGCTACCTTCACGCAGCACTGATTCTGTTGTAAGAGAGGAAAGTTTCTGGCTTAAAATCCAGAGAACAGGGGAGCTGGAGGAACATATTATGCAATGTGGGGACTGAGTAGATGAAGTTTAAATGTTTTTGTTTGAAATGTAGGATAAAATTCCCATCAAGGCCCTAACTATGAAGTCTGTGACTTTCACTGAGGTCTATCACCTGACCTGTTATAGTGACTTTTATATGCTACTTGAGGCCTTACTCATGTTACGTGAAGATAATTGTTCCAAAACTATAAAATATAGATCACCCAGGCCTATCACTTTAAATTTATCATGCTCTGCTTTCATAGTCCTTCGTGCCAATCACCAAATAGATGTACTGTGCCTAGCTGAATTTGGTAAATGTCAGAATCAATATCATCTTTTCTCAGATACTACCCAACATATAGTGGCAGCTATCACCCTAGGAGACTCAACTCTCCACAGTCATACATAGAAAGAGTGACAAGATCACCTCTTCTGAGTCATCTGCCTGGTTATAATTGCCATTATTTCTAGGGTGGAACTAACTATTGATATTTTACTAAGTGGTCATGCTGTCACACTACCTTCTAAATGGCATGCATGGTGTGAAAGACATAGAGCATAAATAGAAAAGAAAAACTTAAAATATATGTATTTATTTATATCCATAGACCAAGGTTGCCCTCAGTCTTACTCAGAGGGCAGAAAGTAGTTAATATAAAAATATCTAACTGTTCAAAGGGCTGAAAATTAGTGAATGAGTGCTCAGCTCTAAATGGGACATACATGTTAATCATCACAAAGGCTCAAAGACTATCTCCATAGAGGAGCCAGAAAAAAGAGGCAGGAGACGGGGAAGAGCACCAAGGAGTGCTGTCTTCTGGACACAAATACCTATTATACTCAGAAACACATGATAGTTATGCTTACCTACACAAGACCTACACAAAATCAAGCCAACCAAAAATATGGCACAGGTGGGGTAAATAATCTCGAAGTCTTACTCTATACTAAGAAGCTATTGGCAGTGAAGGGTTTCTAGTGGACGGGAATTATTGCTTATTAATGGTATGGCTACTGGTAGGTTTCCCTTTCTCCAGTGAAAGATCTCAAACCCATATGCTTACGGTAGCTCTGACTGTATTTAGTGAGTTATCAAAAGAGATGGAGGAGGAGGAGGAAGAGGAGGAGGAGAAAGAGGAGGAAAAAGAAGTTGTGAAGTTGGGAGGGAGGAGGGAGGGGTACATAGGAAGAGTTGTAGGCCAGAATTGGAGTTAGATATGATCACACTTCATTATAGATATATATAAAATTCTCAAAATAAGAACATTAGTCAGATGCATGAATATCTTAAATATCACCATAGAACCTTCATCCCACACCTGATGAAAACAGAGGCAGGGACCTGCAGTAGAGCACTGGGCTGAGCTTCCAAATTCAAGTTGAAGATTAGAAGGAGTGAGAATATGAGCAAAGAGGTCAGGACCATGATGGGCACACTCACTGAAACAGTTTACCTGAGCTAATGGGAGCTCATCAACTCCAGATGAAAAATAAAGGAATCACCATAAGACAAAACAGACCCTCTGAATGTGGTTGACAGTTGTATGACTGGGGCAGACTGCGTGGCCAGTTCCAGTGGCACCAGGATTTATCCTGACTGCTTGTACTGGCTTTTTGGGAACCCATTCTCTTTGGATGGGATACCTTGCTCAGCCTAGATATAGTAGGGAGGACTTTCAACCTTCCTCAAAGCAACGTGCCTTACCCTCTCTAAGGAGTGGATAGGGTGAGGTGGAGTGGGGGTATAGATGGAGTGAATGGGAGAAGGAGAGGGAGTGGGAAATGTGATCGGAATGTAAAATGAAAAAAAAAAAGATAGTTTTTTAAAAAAGAAAATAAAAAATACAGAGGAAAAAAGAAACATTCAAAAAAGTAATAAAAATAAAGGGGAACTAAGTAAAAGCAAGAGAGACAATCCCTGAGTGATGGTTTTCTGTGTGTCAAAGGAGGATGTGCTTTATTCAGATAAATACAACGGAAATAACTAGGCAACAGTGTGAGAAGCTCCTCAGAGCATGAACATGCAACTGAGAGAGCCCTTAACATGAACATGTGTAGAGTTTATGTTGTGTAGCTGGAATTGTTATATTTGGATTCCACACACTCACAACCTAAAGCACACATAAGGTTCATTTTGCAGATAAAGAAATGAAGCTGAACAGATATTGTATGCAGTGAAGGATATGTTTCCAGTAAATGAAACCGTAGTAGAAGAGTGATAGTCCAACAAAATGCATTATTTACTTCATGGATTTCTCGAGAATATGCACATAAAACTTGCCTAGTCAGAAATACGTGTATAAAAAAGAAAGAATGAAATATAATCTCCTACTTCTACTATGGTGGTTATGCTTATAAAACATCAAGGAAGGTAATGTTCAAAGTCATTCATTAGACTTATGTCATTCATTGTTCTTTATGCTCCTCACAAATTTCTGAAGAAAATATTTTGGAAAGAAAATACATCTCTTTTATGCTATTATATTTTCATTGTACACAGCTACACATGCAGAATAAGAGCATTGCCTGCAGTTAAAAACACCTGCTTATAATAGAATTGCCTGCAACTGGGTTCTACACATGTAGTTAAGCCATCATGGTAAGAAAATCTTGTAATAGAAAGTTCTGGAAAAAATCTTTAACTTAAAATTTGTGCTGATTTGTAATTTTCCAGGGGACTTTTATCATGCTTGCTTGCCATTCCTTTGACCTCTGAGTTTTCTATCTAAGATAATTGATGCACAAATGTAGGAATGAGTACCTTAATGATAATTGTCAAATTGAGAAGGTTTTCATTCTTACTTTTAAAGAAAATGAGACTATTTTATAATAATTCTCTTTAGTTATGACAATAAAAGAAAATATATGGGTTCAATTTAACCAAACTGATAGAAAAAAATGATATTGTATGTTTGCCCGAGCAGAAATTCCAAGCCTTGAGCATATTTTGCTACTAATAATACAGAGGCTAAGGCAGAAACATCCTATGTTTTTGGCCAGCTTAGGTACATAGTAAGACTATGTCTCAAAAATTAAATATAAAATATAAAAATATAAAGGTATATGTTTATAGACTCCATTTATTTCAAAGCATTTATAAATATACAGAGTGCTGAAATTATAAACAGATAATTCTGAAGCAATGTCCTTTCTAGAAATAAAATCTTAATACAGTTTACAAAATTATAAAAAGAAAATCATCTTTAAAATACCTCAATAAGAAACTGAAAGAATGTAGAATCTGGAATATCAGAGTCTGCTGTGAAATGGTATTTTCTAGAAAAGATGCATAAACAAAAATGTAATACCTAGATGCTCAAATTGACTCCTGTTTTTGTAGGTCCTTTTACTAAACTTTCTTAGGCTTAAGGGATTTATGCTGCCAAATGTTATAAACTGAGACTCTGCTTTTATTTCCCAGCTAATAATCATCCAGAAACTATATTAATTACAACACTGTTAGACCAAACAGCTCAGGTGTTTTCCTAGCTAGCTCTTACATCTTAAATTAACCTATTTCTATCATTTTATATTTTACCACAAGGTTCATGGTTTGTTGCATCACATCTTGCATCTTGTGTGGCTACAAGGTATCTGTCTGATTCTGCCTTCTTTCTTTCTGCATTCAGTTTAGTTTTCTTTCCTAGCTATATTCTGCGCTGCCATAGACCAAAGTAGATTCTTTAATAACCAATGGTAAAAAAATATGTTCATAGCATAGAGAGGGTAATCCAACATCATCCCTAGAGGTATGATTGTCTGTCTTAGGACAAGGTAAAGGCAAAATCCAATAAATGGTTGCTTTGTTTTTCTGGTTTTCAGGTGGAACCCCAATAGCTGTCTAGGTGTTTTTATTAATCATGCTACACTGATGTCCCTGTCAATAGGTAATGTTTCAACTTTCTGGGATCTTTGATGAAGTTAAAGACTAAATAGTTAAAATTATAGTGTTCCTTTGTCTTGATAGAAAACAAATTAGGTAAAAAAAAAAACAACTTTAGACACACCAAGATAAGATAGATAACAGACTATTTTTTCTAATTTTGAAAAATACAAATAGAAAATACAATATTGTAACTGTAATTTTTACTTGATAACTATTTTGTTATATATAATTTTAATATGTTAAAGTAAAGACCTTCCTTGTTAATTAGACAAAAATGGAGAAATACTGGAAACTAATCCTGTGCACTGTATGAATATATCTTGCTATGATTGTTTTAAGAAACACTATGACTAGCCAATAGCTAAACAGGATAAAGTTAGGTGGTAAAGTCAAACTGAGAATGACTGGGTAAAGTAGGTCAGAGTCACTAGCACACACAAGGAGAAGCAAGATGGACATACTGTGCTGAGAGAGGGTACCAAGACAGGTGAAAAAGTGAAGATAATGCATATGGGATCATTTAAATGTAAGAGTTAGCTAGTAATAAGCCTGAGCTATTGGCTGAGAATTTATAAGTAATATTTAGTAATTGGCTGAATATTTGGAAGTGCTGGCAAGACAGAAAAAGCTCTGCTTATAGGTATCTATTTAAATATTCCTGTATGAGAGATTATCTTTGATACAAAATAAAAGGCATTTATATAATGAGAAATAAGAAGCAGAGTTTATTTTGTAGCATACTAAGCTATAATCTGACAAAAAAATAAAGGTATATTGTTTGGATTTTTACTGTATTGTCAAAGAATGGACAGTACAAAATTATTTAAAGGAATGATTTTGGTGGGGGCCTCATAATTTTAGAGATCTCATTCTATAATCCATTGATTCTGTTGTTACTAAGCTCTGCTGAGACAGCATCATGACATAGGTCCTCCACTGTAGAAACCCTTTCTTTAATTCCTTGCCGCTATAAGGTTTATATGGTGGAGGAACTGTGTCTTCATTCTCTACATTTCTATCAGTCTTTAGTATATGTGATGGTATTGCTCATGGTCAAATCAGATCTCCCCTTCTCAGTTTATCATCTGTGCAAATCCCTTCACAGACATACTTAGAGGTGTGTTTCCTTAATCTGGGTGGTTCTCAAAGCAATCAAGAGAGATATCCAGGAAAACCATGACAAACTGAGGAACCAAAAAAATTTCATTTTTGATATGCAAATTAATGTGAAATGTAGAAGGACTGACCCCATGCAGTTACTCTTTGTACCTCAAAAAAGAACTGTTTCTGGAATATTTCAAAAATATTTGATGAGCTAAGCCAAAAAGTGCCTCAGTGAGTCCATCTTACCTGTACCTGTATTTTTTGAAATATTAAATAAGAAAACATGAATTATCACCTTCTTTATACCCGCTGTGTTGAAGAGAAAATTATATGGATAATTTAAACTTTCCAAATTGTCAAAATCAACATGAAAGGGTAATAAGATTTTAAAACGATATTGTAAATAATTATGTAGAATTCTATGTTCATTTTAAACAATAATTATAAAAGACTGTAGCATGCAGATGTAAATTCTAATCATTATTGCACTTGGGAACTTTTTATTTATTTATATATATTAAATATATTTTATTTATTAAGGGACTAATACATAAATTTTGTTTAGAATTTATATAATATCTTGGCCACATCTCATGGAATTTCAAAAGGTATAGATGGAAAAGATTAAATTTAAAAATATATGTATATAATATACATATATTCTTAAATTCAAATATTTACATATTTGAATACAATAACAATAGGTGAATAAAGAGGTCATGAATTGGAAGGAGATGAAGTTGAGATAAATGGGAGGGTTTGATGTGGGATTCCTCTATGTATGCTGTGATTACTATTAATGAATAGAGAAACTCCTTTGAACCCATAGCAGGGCAGAATTTAGCTAGGCAGAAAAAATTAAACTGAATGCTGGGACAAAGGAAGCAGAGTTAAAGAGAAGCTGTATAGCCCCTGACAGAGACGGATACTAGATGGAAATGTACCCAGTAACCCACAGCCACATGGCAATACACAGATTAATCGAGATGGGTAGTATAGGATAGGAGTTAGCCAGAAATATGCTTAAGCTATTGGTCAAACAGTATTGCAAATGATATGATTTCTGTGTGATTATTTATGAGCTGAGCTGTTAGAAAACAAACAAGTGGCCTCCTTTACAAGTGTTTAAAGGAAGGGAAAAGAAGGGGGAAATTATGTAATCATATTATAGTCACAAAAATAAAATTATAAAAAACTAATGACCTCTCAGATAAAGGGAACAGTAAGTACACACAACCATTATTTGGGAACAGGCTATGTTTTTCCCGCCTTATCTTAAATGACTATCTTAAAGATGTAGTGTCCAACAGTGAAAGAAACCCGAAGTTGAGGTTGGACTGTCTCTTGGTTCCCACTGCTTTTACTGGAGGAAAATTGTTCCTGTACTCCAAGGAGATGTTTTATGCTGATCTATGGTTTAATTCCAGTTCTGATACTGAAAAGAAACTGAAAATCCCACTGAATTTATTGTAGGTTTTGAGAAAACAGAGGAGGGAATGAAGAAGGGGGCCTCCAAAATGGAGCAGCATAACCTAGACTGAGTGACCTTGAAGTTACTAGTCTGCGTTATGTTGCACACTGTGCCTTTTTAAAAACTCCATGGTGCACCATTCCCTCTATTTATCTTCACAAGGGGCTCAAATCACTCTCCACTTTCCACTTTGAGGTGACCCTCTCTGCTATGGAAAACACTGTTTTATTTGTGATAACTGCGAAAGAATGTACATTACTTTTCACATAAGAACAAGACTAGACCTGTTGTAGCATAACTAAGCCTCAGGGGCCATGAACTGATGGAGCTGCTGTTTAAAATTACAAGATAGAATTATTCTCCTTAAAGAAGGTATAAAGATGCAGAAAATAATATTTGTATTGCTTTTACTTAACCATATTAGTGTTCAGAACAGAACAATATATAGTGTTGTCACTATTTTATTAGTTGTTTCAATTATACAAAACATTTGGCTTCAGTGTTCAGTTTTATATGTGTCTGTAATGTATTAAGATCATATGAATCTCATTGCTTTCCCTTATTCTCTCCCCTCCTCTTCTTGATCTTCTTCCTTCTTTCTAATATTTCCCTTGCTAAATTCAAGTTGTCTTTTTATATGGATTCTATATTTGAAAAAAAGGAAAGAAAGAAATAATGAAAGAAAGAAGGAGAGAAAGAAAGAAAGAAAAAATAAAGAAAGAGTGTAAAACTTACACTTACATTTCTTTGCATGGCTTATTTGTTTTAACATGGTTATGTCTAATCCTATCCATTTTCTGTAAGTGATTTTATTTGACTCTTTTTTATGACTGAATTTTATACATTCATAAATATATGCATTCATGCATTCATCCTCTGATTTTAGAACTATTAGTTTGCCATATTACACATTAATATATAAGTATTTATGTTACATGCTGACTTGGATTCCTCCAGATACATGTCTACAAGAAGTACAGCTAGGTTACATGGTAGTCATATTTGGGAACTTGGGGTAGACTTCCATCTTTGCTTACATTGTATCTATGGTAATTTACATCCCATAATAAAAGTTCACTCTGTTGAGTCTGTAGCTGCTTTTTAAGGAAAGCATATGTTAATGCTCTGGGCAGTTTTGAGTTTTTTTCATAAATTGAAAAAGGAATTAAAAATGTTTAGAAACTAATAACTACATTTTAAAAGAAAAATGGTTCCCCATTTTTGCCAAAATTTGCTAGTTTTTGTTCAAATAAATTGTGTTGAAAGTAAAATTGTTTTGAGACTAAAATCTATGTTTTTCCTAGGTGTGGGAATATACCCCTATAATTGCATCACTTAGAAGGATGAGTCAGGAGGACAGTAAGTTAAAGGCAAACTTTAATAGCATAGACAATTTCAAACAACCCTAAACAACTGAATGAAACAGCAAGCATGGGTAGAAGTGGACAGGAGGTGATTACACATCAGGTTTCATGGACACTACTAGGCTGCAGATTATTTTATTCTTTTGTGTATATTTTAAATATTCCAGGCAATGAGTGTGGCACATGTATTCATGTATTTACACTCACATGCAGATATGAATAATATCCTGAGTGATCCATAATCTGTTGACCTTCTCATAGCACCAGGTCCTTCAAATATTGATTCAGTTAGTCTGTCTTTACTGAAATGAAATGAAATATATACTATGTGCTCCACTAAGGTCTGGGCTGGAAATGCACTTCTGTAAATTGAAATCGTAAATTAAATACACTTTCTTGTAGTTATGCTGGGGATGAAAATAGGTGACTTGTTTCTAGTGAGAGAATACATTAACTCCCCGGGTCTCTTTGTTCTTTTGTGAAATGAAAGTGACTAAGATATTTGGAAAAGACTTAATCTGTTCCTTAATCCTTACTCATTGAATGCACTATTTTAGCTAAGATTTGTTAATTCTCATCTGTAAAGTGATGTATAAGACACATAAAACCAGTTTGACCATAGTAGGAATGAAGGGAAAACGGGCAAGCAGCAAAGTACATTTTACTGAGCACGTCACTAAGAGCTAAATAGAGACTAGTGCAAGGGGAAGAAATTCCAAGATACATCTTTTTAAGGATTTAATGCAAGTGGAATATCTGGGTTTCTTGAACACTCCATTTCATTCCCAATTCAAGGGCAAATGTGTTTAGCCACCACGGAGGATTAAAGATTGTAAATAACTCCAGAGAGCTTATTTCATTCCAACTTACCCTAACAGCTGTTTTTGGCCCTTGAACTGAATTGTGACAATGAAGATCCAGGGAAAGAAGAAGGGAATATAGCTGAGGCCAACAGCTCCCAAACACAACCCTCAGGCCAGGGCGCATGCACAGTATTTTCTACTGGATCATGTCATACAAGAAAAACCAGGATGGTATCGTGGATTTTCCTTATAATTATATTGACAATAAAAGTCTGTTGTGAGATTGACACTGTATTTCCTTTCTGTGAGAACATTGGCACAATGGTAAAATGATGATTGATGGAACTTTTTTATTTAAAACTCCAAGATTAAAAAGTACATACATAGCCATGTGGTTCTTCTTAATTATAACAGCTCATTTAGTATTTCTTCTGTAACCTCTGTTTCATTAAATTATGTTCAAATAAAAAAATGCCCCAAACCATATAGAACAGGACATTCTTTATCCATTTTCATAGTTTTATTGTATAATAACAATCTCAAAAGTAGGCTTTCTATTGTCTTTGTGGCATGACCTGCACACTAAAGTTTTACTTTTTGATTAAAGCCATTTATTAGTAAATGTCATAGTCATCGAACAATTGAAAAAAAACATTTATTTTCTGAATATCTAAGATGCTGAGGATGTTTTATAATCTCTCCTTAGGTAGTGTCATGTTAGTGATAATTCTCGAGCATGTGGATTCACTTCAGTTCAGTAAAAGTTACTTCCTCACCAACTTCTGTGTGACAAGTAGTCTTTTGCTCATACGTCAAGCCTCATCTACTGCAAGTCATGACTCCAAATGGGACTGAATAACTGCATGAATAGGGTTGAAAAACTTTGGCCCTAGTGAAAGATTTCTGAACACACAATACCAAAAATTAATTCAAAATCAATTGCATGATAAATTTGAGGTGTTTCAGGCAGAGAGGTCTCAAACTGCATCATACAACATAACCTGTAACTTTGGCTCTCCACACATGAGCTCTCTGCACCATGCATTTCTTCATGCACAAAATGTCAACAGATGCTCCCAGTAACACTTTGGCTCAGACACAACTATTTTATGCTACAAATGTGATGTCCTTGTTGTACACACAAAGGTTTCTGCTCTTTTAGAAACGTGGTAGTTTAATTACAGAAAACAACTTATTATTTTCCTATCATTATCCCTCAACAAGTATCATATTGGTAGCTCTGGATTTTATTGTGTTAGAATGTTTGGTTTTAAAATTTGTTGCTTGTATTGGGTTTCATATAAACTCTAAATCAATTGGACTTAGGATTTATGCATAGTTTCCAATTTCTGAAATAGCTCTAAACATACATTTTATATTATATATTTATTCAAAGTAGCATTCTCAGCATTGACAATTGTAAAAGTCAAAAAATGTTGAAGATGCACTGTGATCCTACAGTACCAATATTCAGTAAAGGTTTTTATTTTTAATTTTTTTCTAAAAATAAACAATCACATCCCATCTTATTAACATATAAATTTGATTTCAGCTTTAATAAGTGGTAAAATTATATGTATACTAATGAATTGCTTTTCACCAACTTTCTTTGTGGCTTATTATCACTAAATGTTTGATTTGCATGCAGACCTCACATATTTGAACACCTTGCTCATGAAAAATTTTCTTGGATAAAAACAGCCCGCAAGTAGAGAAAGTATAAGAACCTTGTTCTGTGAAGCTTTCAGTTAGAGTCAGTGCCCAGGTCATACATGAAGATACTGTTTAGGTAATGAGTGGAATTCAAGGAACATAAAACTCTGATTCCATCTCCTTTGTTTCTTAAATAGTACAAAGGACTTCTCTTGTTAACCAATTAGATTAGAAAACACAGGGGACATGATAGGAGGTAGAAGCAGAATCTCATTAGTCCCTTGCTACCTCTGTCACAGAATATGTGCCGTGTGGTCATTTTAACCATTCCTGTCTCCCATGTGAACTATATCATACATCTCCATATCATTCTCATTCTCGGGAACCTCTTTGTGACTGGAATTTAAGAACAACTACAGCCTAAGAAAATTGCATGTTTTTATTTGACAATTGTAGATCAAATCATTGATTTGTATTTGCAGTTCCTGGTGTGCTGCAGTGCTTCTTATGGTCTCTGAGAAAGCAGTCCGGCATGTAAAGAATTCTACAACAACTGCGAGGATCACAGGAACCACAGAACACAGACAGCTTGGGGCTCTTGTCCAGAAAGCTGTCCGAGACCTTTGTGAATTTTGCTGATGTTATCTGTTGCTTATTTTCGGCAGCTCAATGCAATTTCTTTTCCAAGATTGAATATTTGACCAGTTTTGGTGTTTGGCCTACTGTCATCATCTGATTTTTTTTTTTTTGTAATTTTCCTCCCCAAGTTTAAGACAATAGTTTTAAGCCAAAGGTTTTCTTCAATGAAGTACATTTAAAATTTCCATGACTTCCACTTGACCTCAACTTGAGCGTTCCTTAAGATCTTTAATCTCAAAAACTTCTGATTACTTCAGAGTGGCATTGTAGATCATGGGATCTGGACACCTTTCACACCATGAGCAGAACCTTGAGCCATGGGGTCTAGACCATTAAAAAACATTAGCAACAAGGTTATTGTAATTGCCCACAGTTTAAGCAATAAAATATTTTTATTTAACAGGTTTTTTTTTCATTTTACATACCAATCACAGTTCACTCTCCTTCCCCTCCTCCTATTCCTTTCCGCCTTCCCCTCACTTAACCCCCAATCTACTCCTCAGAAAGGGTAAGGCCTCCCATGGGGAGTCAACAAAGTCTAGTCCCTCTCTTCAACTGGAGTCCAGTAGCTCTGCCCAGTGCTTAGCTGTGAATCTTTGCATCTGCTTACATCAGTTACTGGATGAAGGTTCTATAATGACAATTAGGGTTTTCATCAGTCTGATTACTGAAGAAGGCCAGTTCAGGTACCCTCTCCACTATTGCTTGGAGTCTTTACTAGGATCATCCTTGTGGATGTCTGGGAAATTCCATAGCACCAGGTTTCTTCTTAACCCCATAATGTCTCCTTTATATCTCTTTCCTCATTGAGCAATAATCTTAATTTATTCAACTGAGTTCAGACAAGGACATTTAAGATATGTACCCTCTAAAATATTAGCACTGAGCATGTCTGGTCATTCATGGAGAATGAGATTTCAAATAATAGAAGTCAATTTTGCTCTCCAAGCTGATCACCTCTCCAAATCATTTTAGTTGTCAGGATTTTCCATTAGAGATAAGATTTACTAATTTCTAAACCTTAGTACTTTTAATAAATGCTTTTGCTTTCTTCCAAGAGAAGCAAAAACTCCACTTTAAGTGATGTATACCCTGACTGTGCTTCCTCTTACAACCAAACAATGGAAGCAGTTGGTGCTGTGATGGTGTTAATATATTCATGCGATGCGTTGCTAGACATATGGGAATCCAGGTTTTTTTCTCTTGCTTGTACATTTTTAAAGGAAAGTTCTAGACATGCACTTTATGTACATAAAATATAATGTTCAAATAGGGACAGTGTGTGAGAACACGGTAGTTGTCAGCTCTGTGCTGTCTGCGGGGATGAGTTGTCAGTGTGTGGTATTTTAGACTTCATTATACCGTTCCGTGGAGCATTCCTAAAAAAGCAGCAGGTGGAAAATCAGTAGCATTCAAATGAAATGATCCTCAGGAGGGTGAAGGATGTGCTTTTGCCCTCAAATTGTCTCTATTGACAGAGTTGACTTCGCTTTGCCATTGAACTCTGACAAGGTGATTATTTTTAAAAACCAAAATAAGGTGCATAATACATTTTAGCCTGGAGCTAAAAGTTAAGTGTGAATATTCATTCATTTTTGCTCGTCTATGAGCAAAAAGAAAAGAAAACCTATGGCCAGAGTTTTGAAGTGTTAAGCTCTATCACTTGTGTGGTATTATGCGATGTATATAAAAGAAATGATTTTTTAACAATGGGAAATTCCTTTTCATTTTAATGCTGGTATTTTGTTGAGGGAAAGAAAATCTACAGTTTTTTTTAATTTAGAGTAACCTACCAATTTACTGGAAAATGACATATTTAAATATAGTAAAGCTGGGCGGTGGTGGCACACATCTTTAATTCCAGCACTCTGTGAGTTCGAGGCCAGCCTGGTCTACAAGGCTGGTTCCAGGAAAGGCTCAAAAAGCCACATAGAAACCCTGTCTCAAAAAAACAAAACAAAAAACAAGGCACATGGTTCCCACACAGCACACGGTCTCACAAACAAGTGAGAAATTTAATATCCTGTCAGCAGAGATGTGAACTCAAGGTGGTGGGCAGACCAGTCTTTAGTTCATTCTTTGGAGCTACAAATTTTTTCTTCAGAGAGAATGTGTCTGTGAATAGTGTTCCTCTGCCTCCACTGTGCAAGTGGTCTGAGTTACAGTCAATGACATGATTCAGACAAGGTCATGTGGTATATCAGTGGACAAGCCCACCCCTTTGCCAATATTGTGATAGCTGACTCATTAGGTCTGCCTTACTAGTCTCCATAGACATTTAAATACCAGTGGCCTTTACAAGAGGGATTAAATCAGAGCACAGATCTGGGCATTTCTTTCTCTTTAATTTAAGGACATGAGACAAAGCAAATGCAGACTCTGGGCTTACCCTATTGAAAGTGACTAGCAATTCCCTAACAAGTTATATGAACACATGTCTCTTGTGACGTAAATCCTCATCACAGGTCCTCTTAATTTGTAAGGAAAAGAATGAAAAGGAAAAAAAATTTGAACACTTATGGATTTTGCTAACAGTACAGTATTATTACTTTAATTCAACTTGTAAATAAAATAACAGAAGGACCAAGATCTGATTTTGATCCCACCTGAAAAAAAATCACAGATTTCACTGACATCTATTGATGGTCTCTATGGAATTTTTCATTTTCTTACTTTTGAAGGGTTTCTTTCCACTCTTTCAAGCTTACATTTTGGCTTGGCAATTTTGTTTTTTAAGTTATTATTGGATTGGTTTTGTTTGTTTGTCTGCATTTGGAATTTCTTTTGGTTTTGAGATATAGTCGTTTATATGTAGCTCAATCATTTCTCAAATTTGGAAACTTCTACCTTGAGCCCTCTGATTCTATCATTCTACCTATACTGTCACCAAAAATCAATAGGCTGGCAGAATTAATTACATGGAAGAAGGAAAAGATCACTATTTGGAATGCAAGCTATGATCAATATATTTAAATATATAATCCTTAAATTCAAATTTAAAAAATAATAATAAAAACACTTTAATGTTTTTCTTTCTTTTAGTTTGTAGAAACTTTCTTTAATGATGAAACAGAATCTGAGAAAGACTTTAACTAGTTCTTTAATTAGTCCTAGAGGCCCTACTCATATTTAAAGACTCTTGAGGTTTATGTTCATAAACATTTTGTGTTTCAAGTCTCTGTAGTTAAACTGTAATATGATTTGAGGTTATGTCATGATCAGTTGTATAGGATATGATATTTCCATCTAAGAAAAGTTAGAGCCTCACCACAGAGGAAAGTGCTAAGAAGGCTGTCCTGTGTAAAAACTAACAATCAGTGCCTAGAAGAAAGAGAGAAAGAAAGAAGGGAGGAAGGAAGGAAGGAAGGAAGGAAGGAAGGAAAAAAGAAAGAAAGAAAGAAAGAAAGAAAGAAAGAAAGAAAGAAAGAAAGAGAGAAAGAAAGAAAGAAAAAAAAGATGGAGGGAGGGAGATAATAGACAGATAGAAGCCAGGAGTAATGTTACTTGATACTAGCTATAAGAATTGAAAACTGGCTGGGCAGCGGTGGCACACATGTTTAATCCTAGCACTTGAGAGGCAGAGGCAGGCGGATCTCTGTAAATCTGAAGCCAGCTTGGTTTACAAGACCTAGTTCCAGGACAGGCTCCAAAGCTACAGAGAAATCCTGTCTCAAAAAAAAAAAAATAATTAAAACTCACCATCCCCTGACCTAGCAATTTTTAACTACCACCAGGTATAATGGTGTGCCCTGTTCCTTTAAAAGACAAGCCACGCCCACTTCCTCCCAGTATGGGGAGGCAAGCTGATCTTCAGCTTTCACCCTGAGTCCCTTCTTTTCTGTCTCCCTCTCGCAGAGGCACCTTCCATCTCTCCCTTTACCCACTTCTCCCCTTCCCCTTTTCTGTTTCTCTGTCTCTGTCCCTGTCTCTCTCTCTCCTCTTCTCACCTTCTCCCAGTTCCCCTCAATAACCCACTGAATAAATATCCAACCTCACTCTGCATGGTGTGCCTATCCATGTCTCTGTCTCTTGCCCAGCAGGTGGCTCCATGCCCAGGACCAGCCACCTTCAGAGACCTGTAGCATTGTCTTGTGGCATGCCCATCTGTCTGTCTCTTCTTGTGGGACTAGATGCCCTATCGAGGTTTCTCACCTACTGATGTGGGAGTGTCATATGTCAATCTGTTGATTTCATTGGCTAAGCAATAAAGGAACTGCCTCGGCCCATTTCATTGGTTAGAAGATAGGTGGGAGGAGTAGACAGAACAGAATGCCGGGAGGAAGAGGAAGTGAGGTCAGACTCCGCAGCTCTGCTCTCCGGAGCAGAAGCTTCAGAGAGACACCATGCTACCTGCTCCAGGGAAGACGCACGCTATGAAGCTCTGACCCAGGATGGACTTAGGCTAGAATCTTCCCGGTAAGACCGGTGCTCACAGATTGTTAGAGATGGGTTGATTGGGATATCAGAATTAGCCAGTAAGGGCTAGAGCTAAGGGCCAAGCAGTTTATAAAAGAATACAGTGTCCGTGTAATTATTTCGGGGCATAAGCTAGCCGGGCAGGGCAGGCGGCTGGGGTGTTTGGGGATGCAGCCCCGCCGCTCCATATTACTACAAATGGCGCCCACGTGATGGACTAAACCCTCTTAAAAAACCTGAAAAGGCTTAAAAATAAGGGAGAGAGAGTTTAACACAGATTTTTGCTGTTTGTTGGTGGTGCGCTGTAGAGAGATTTCCTGATTCGGCAACAGCAGCAGAAAAAACGCTGTGTCATTTCAAAGCGTGGCTTCCTGGGGCTGTGCCGCCAGTGCAAACTCTGGCTTTATGTTTGTGTTCCCGCTTGGGATCGGAAGGAGAGTGCTCTGAGACCTTGACGATGACTCAGAGCTCCCCGCCTGCTCCTGGGCAGAAGGCAGAATCAGGCTTAGGCAGGCGGAAGAGCGTGGCAGATTCCTGCCGCCATAGAGGGACTTGTTTTCAGACTGCGCAGTGCTCTGTGTGTCAGATTTGGATGTAACTTGGATGGAAAGAATTTCTGTGCTGCACGCTCAGTCTCAGAATTAAAATGCTGAGTGCCGCTCCTACCTGGTAGCCCCAAGAGGCTTCCTGACTCAGCTTTAGCTGCAAAACCCTGCAGCTCATTAAGAGGTCCTGCCACGAAACACTTAAACAGTATTGATGAAAAGCTGAACACATGCTTTTCGGTTTTCAGCCGTAGCAGGAAAAAAGCTGTGCTGTTTAAAAATGCCGGCTTTCTGGGCCATCCTGCCAGGGCAAACTCTGACTGTTTGAGACAGGAGGGCCGGCTACAGAGAGAGGACTTGAGTGTTGTCTGTTGTAGCTTGCTGGCTGGCAGGGACCTTGAAATGCCAGTTGTGGCTATAAACATGGCTACAGCCAATACCTCAGCCACGAGGCTGGAAAGCTAAGGATCCAGCCGGCAAAGCCACGCCTTTAGTCCTACTGATATTGCTCAGTAATTTAAGGACTCATGTGGTCAGAAAAAGAGTGATATACAGTAAAGAGAGATTCAAAGACAAAGAAAATTTCTGAATGGTTTAAAGTGTGTTAAAAATATGTGCAAGCTGAAAGTTGAAGTTCTTAAAGCAAAAAACAAAAAAAGGAAGAGAGTTGTTGTGTGTACACACCTTTAATCCCAACACTTGGGAGGCAGAGGGAGATAGACCTCTGTGACTTCAAGGTGTGGTAGCACACGCCTTTAATCCCAGTGCCTAGAAGGCAGAGACGAACAGATCTCTGTGAGTTCAAGGTGTAGTTGCAAACACCTTTAATCCCAATGCCTGGGAGGCAGAGACAGGCGGATCTCCGAGAGTTCAAAGACAGCCTGGTCTACAGATATACGCTCAAAAAGCAAAAAGTTAACTTAGGAATGTCTCAGCTTAGATTCTTAAGCGCCTAATGATTTAAAGGCGCAAATCAAAAGTGCTCCTGGATAGTAAAAAATTACAGATTCACAATAGGACAGATTCAGACCACTAAATGAGTCACACTGTTGGATGAATGTATGTAGGCTTGAGAGAGAGAAGAAAAAGAATATAGAGAATAAAGTTAATGGTTTAAAAAGAAAAAAGTAAAAGTAAAGTCTTTAAAGAGACAGAGTACAGATAGTTATAGATATAAATAAAAATAAGCCGCGTAAAAATGGAAAATTCACAGAGAGTCTGGATTTTGTACATTGTGTTTTCTTTAAAATTTTTGACTGTGAAGGAGCTAAGTACAGAGAGACATTTCATTACATGGGCTGCCAAGCTAAACCAGAATGGATATAAGGGTATTACGATTTCAGAATTTGGGTCTAAGGATATGATGCTTTGGAGAGAGTCTTCTTTTGTTTTCACAGAGGATGAGACTCTATGGATTTCTTCTATTCCGATTTGGTATGATGGACCACGTCCTCCTGAAGGGTTGCTGTGAACATCTTCAGAAAATTGCTTTGCTCAACTGCCAACTGAGATAAAACTGGCACACAGGTTACACCCTAAAATCATTAACGACGCCCCCATTCAGCAGGAAGCAGTTTGGAGAGAAAAAACTGCGCCCATGTTCCCAAATATGGTTTATAAAACGTTCTTTTACATTTAAAGGGGGATATGATATAGACATGAATAATTTGCATTAGTATAGATTTTGCTTTATTGATAGAGATTTACGGTCAATTTTGTTATATGTATAAATGTTTCTGATGTAACTTTTACTTGATAACTGTTTTGTTATATGTAACTTTGCTATGTTAAGGTTAAAGCCTTCCTTTTTTTGTTTAAACAGAAAAAGGGGAAGTGATGTGGGAGTGTCATATGTCAATCTGTTGATTTCATTGGCTAAGCAATAAAGGAACTGCCTCGGCCCATTTCATTGGTTAGAAGATAGGTGGGAGGAGTAGACAGAACAGAATGCCGGGAGGAAGAGGAAGTGAGGTCAGACTCCGCAGCTCTGCTCTCCGGAGCAGAAGCTTCAGAGAGACGCCATGCTACCTGCTCCAGGGAAGACGCACGCTATGAAGCTCTGACCTAGGATGGACTTAGGCTAGAATCTTCCCGGTAAGACCGGTGCTCACAGATTGTTAGAGATGGGTTGATTGGAATATCAGAATTAGCCAGTAAGGGCTAGAGCTAAGGGCCAAGCAGTTTATAAAAGAATACAGTGTCCGTGTAATTATTTCGGGGCATAAGCTAGCCGGGCAGGGCAGGCGGCTGGGGTGTTTGGGGATGCAGCCCCGCCGCCGCCCCATATTACTACAACCTACCACGTGATTCCCTGTTGGGACTCATTGCCGCTCATGGTCCATTGCAAGCCACTTGGGGAACAGCACCATCTCTGCCTGGGACTGGCTGCTCTCGGACCCACTGCCCTCTTGCTGCCACCTAGGGGACCTGTGGTGATGTCTCATGGCCCATTGCCCACTCTAGCCAGTTGGGAACCTGCAGCATTTTACATTTCCTCTTACACCAGGAACTTATAAAACTGACAAATGGAGTCCTACATGAGCACATTCACAATGCATTGTTGTCTGAGATGAACACAGCCTAGGTGCCACCAGCTTAAGACTTTGTTCTCAGAAACAAAACACCAGCAAAAATTCAGTTATGTACACCAAGTACTCTTTTTGCACACTGGCACAAAATGAACTGGAAAATACATTACCAAAAGGGGGAAAATTAGGCTTGAAACTTTGTATTACATGTCATTCTCCATTTTAAAAGGGAGACAATATTCACATTTCCTGGAAATATTTGCAAATGTTTCAGGTATTTCCAGGCAGATTTCAACAAAAAATGACAAAGAAAAATGTAAGTACTCTTCTGGAGGAGAAGTGTATGACTCACTGAGGGCGAGAGGGATACTCTTTGGGGAGTTCAGTACAATCAGAAATAAAACTTAAGTGGGGAAATAAATTTATAAGAGAAAAATGTTAGAAACATTTTATCAAATGTCACATTATAAAAATGTTCTAAGTTATAAATACACTATGAAACTCAGATAAATAGGTCACGGAATTCCTCAAGCAACAAAGTTATTTCAAGAATTTTTCATATTTAAAAGTATGTCTTCACTGACCTTGGACTCAACCACAGTATCTGGTAATCAGGAGCCTGTGATAGGTCCCATAGAAAACAGGCTGCCTCAGGAGGCAGAGGCCTGAGACTCCCTGAGTTTGAGGGCAGATTGGTCTACAGAGTTATTTCCAGGACAGTCAAAGTTACACAGAGAAACACTGTCTTGACGAAGAAAAAGAAAAAAGAAAACAGGTGCCCTGAAAACTACCCGCAGTCAGCAGGCGATTGTTGCATAACTACAACAGTTTCACAAAGCAAGAGCACAGTTACACTTTGGGGTAGAGGTTATAGACTCTACCAAGGTGGCACTTCCTGGTCAGGATATCTTTGTGCAAAATGTCATGTAATTTCAAAATGGTCACTGGAGAGCAATTTGGGATAGAAAACAAATGAAGCCACCTACTTTAACATGGTGAACAAACTAATTAGCTCAGTATCATTGTCACAGACTTCTAACCCAGTGAAATAATTTAACTCCAAATTACACAGGAACATGGGGAGTTATGTTAACCACTTTTTAAGACAAAGCTCAAATAAATATTCAGAAAATTCATGAATCAGACTTACAAAATGAAGCAATTTAAGGAAACTGGTAAAAGACAAAATCGCTAAGTATTCTTTTGAAAATCATATTTATGTTCAATACAACTAAGATAAACTAGGTATACTTTAAATCTTATTTCAGTAATTGTAACATTGTAAAAGACAGAATAAATCCTATCAAAATTTCTATCATCATTGAAACTAATATGGCTTATTTTAGAGGTTTCAGTGTACAACCCTTTGTTTTCTCATATGAAACATTGCTTGTTTTAACTATTTTATGCTTGAAGTTCAGAAACCAAGCACCCTCAATGCTACGTTTGAGATTCTAAACTGTCTTTATTAAGGAATCTTTTCCAGTCTTCACAGGCAGAAATAGCCTCAGATGCCTAATATAACTAGATAACCTGCCACATCTGTGCCCCTCAGTTTTCCCAGACTGTAGGCTACTTGAGGAAAAGACTTAGCCAGCATCTTTCGTAGTTTGTACTATACATGGTGTGATGTCTTGTCTGCAACGGATTTTTATAAACATGCATAGGTCATCAGAAATAGGCATATGTAGAGAAAGAAAACCACTGTGAAACTACAGTTTTGAAATAGAGAACAGTAGTTCACAAACTTCAGGCATGGGCTTCAAAAATCTTGTTGTTCAAGGAGTATTCTAGAATCCACTCAGAAGCCATGCATGAGAGACTCTGGAATCCTGAATGTTATAAATAGAATCTGAAATGTACTTCACAAATTCATGTTTTGAATATTGTTCCCAAGCTCCTGGCACAAATTGAAGGCCCTGATGACTTCAGGAGACAGGACCTGGCTGGTGGAAGTGGATCATTGAGAGTGTCTTGAGAATTGTGCCTTATCCTGGTTCCAGGTCTTGAACACTCTGCTTTCTGATTTGCCAGTGTGTATGGCTTTAATATAAGCTGCAGTGGTGGTTTAAAAGAAAATGACTCCCAAAGGGAGTCACACTTTTAGGAGGCATGTTCTGGTGGAGTAGGTATGCTAAGTGTCTGACATTTTAAGCAACAAAATTTACCCTGCTACCACCTCCTCATGTGGCCCTCACTGAATCGGATGGTCTAAGAGAAAAACTTGCCCCAGAAGTATTTGTTGACTATTGTTTCGTCCACTTCCTAGCCAATGAATGACCACCAGCAGTCATGTTTCCGCTTACCACTGTAGTAAATACCCTTATTGAACCTTGACATCATTTATTCTAATATTCACAGTACCAACCATAACCGTAACATGCCAGAGGAACTCACAAATACACCGTTGAACCAAAATTCCTTTCTTCACATGCTGATAGCAAAACTGGCAAAAGAGGAAATAAAACATCAAATAAAGGGCATGATTTGTGATTATGTACTATGAACAGAATCCTGACAATGTGGGCAGAGGAAAGATAGAGAACCTGGAACATGGTTTGGAGTGAGTGCTCCATATAAAAATTGTCAGAGTGGAGGGCAGGCATCACAGGAAATGAGCAAATGATTTCAGAGGAAACACAGGCAAAGCAGTGTGGTGTAGGACTTCCTGGCTTGCTGGAGTGGAGGCCAACCTGTCTGGCATGGTGAGAGAAAGGCAAGGAGGTTAGGAGGATAGAATGAGCAGGCTTTTGGGGCTAAATCTTTTAGGGCATAGAAGGGCTTTAGATCCCATTAAATGAGCTGGAAAGTTATCAGAGGCTTTTAACAGAGAAGTAATATAATCTGATCAAGATTTTTAAGACCCATTGGCAGTAGACAATAGGAATATTTTTAAAGATTAGAACTAGCTATAGAAAAAATAAAGATGTGAAATATTTAATTGAAAATGACCTTAAAAATGAGAGAACGCTACCTAGTAAAATTAAAGAAAGTGCTAAAATTAAAAGTTTATATGAACAAAAAGAATTTATTCGTAAAGAAGGCCCATATAATGGAGATACAATATTTGGTGAATTGGAAACGTTATTATAAAAAAATGATCTCTTTCCAAAGATGTCCATAGAGTTATAATCCTTAATAATATTGTAGCATGTTGTTGTAGAGATTTATAGTTAACTCCAAAATTTATATGAAATACAAATGTCCTAAAAATACTCAAATATTTTTATAAATAATAATTTAATTTTTGTGTGTGTCACAAGTATTAAGCAACTATGTCAAGGCAACAATACAATGGGGAAAGAGTTGGTCTTTACAATAAACACAGATAGAAGAGCTTGTATGAAAAGTGCCCGGTGAAGTCAAACCTTACTTTATATCACATACATACACAGCTGAATTCAAAAGTTTAATACCAAGTGGTCAGTCACAAACACATGCACAAGTGAGAAATAGCAAATGAACTCAGTTAGCTATATATGTGCTTATGTTTTAATATATATATATATATATATATATATATATATATATATATATATATATAGTGAAGAAGTGGTTTTGAATTTGAAAAGCAGTGGGAGAAGTTGAAGAGTGAAAATGATGTAAAGACCATCCTCGTGTATAAAATCCTGAAGGCACTAAAAACTTTAAATTAAAAACCATGTACCATAGAACTAAGTGAAACTCAATAATTAAATCTTCCTAAAGGAAAGACGAAAACTATCTTTGCACCCAGGAATAAACAATGGTCTTTAATGAAACACACACTGCATGCATAGCCTGAAAGCACACTGCATGCATACTTTGAAAACACACACTGCATGCACACTCCTGTAAGCACACACTGCATGCACACTCCTGTAAACACACACTGCATGCACACTCCTGTAAACACACACTGCATGCACACTCCTGTAAACACACACTGCATGCACACTCCTGTAAACACACACTGCATGCACACTCCTGTAAACACACACTGCATGCACACTCCTGTAAACACACACTGCATGCACACTCCTGTAAACACACATGCATGCATACACCTGTAAACACATGCTGCATACATACTCCTGTAAACACACACTGCAAGCATACACATGTAAACACACTGCATGCACACACCTGTAAACACACACTGCATGCATACACCTGTAAACACACACTGCATGCACACACCTGTAAACAAACACACACTGCATGCACATACCTGTAAACACTTGTTGCATGCACACACACAGACAGAGACAGAGAGAGAGGTAAACAGAAACTGCAAATAGAGAAAAGTGAAAAATTCATAATTGGTGCCCTCTCACTCTTTCTCTGTATATGTATGTGTGTGTGTAATTTAAGGTATATACAATAAATTTTTATATATTACTAACAATTCCTTTTATTATAATTTTTATTTTTTTTGAAATTATAAGCAAATCATTTTTCTTTCCCTTTCTTGCTTTATCTCCCTTCCTTGTATCCCTTGCTTATTTTAAAATTCACAACTTCTTTTTCTCTATTTCTTGTTATATATGTGAAAATTTATCTAAATATATAAATATAACCTTTCTTTTTGCATATATATTTCTATTGAAAATAAATTATTCGTATAATATATTCTGATCATGGCTTCTCTTCTTTCAACTTTTTCCAGATCCTTTTACCCTTTACCCATCTAACTCCACATCTTTTCTCTCTCTCCCTCTTTCTCTCTCTCAGTCTCACATGTACACACACATGCACACACACATACAAAAAAAAGCATAAGGAACATACACATAGTGAATGAAGCATAAAAACCAAAATTAGAAATTATAGTATGGAAAGAAAGACCAATAAGACAAAAGAATTCCCACAGACAGAAATATTTAAAAATAGTCTACAATAAAACCATTGAGTTCATTTTGTGTCTCCCATCTACTGGGGAGCATGAGGTCTGCCTTTAAGTGTAGTTAATATACCCAGTGAGACTCCATTGTAGAAGACTAATTTTTCTGTTATGATTGATTGTCATTAGGATATAGCTTCTTACATAGAGATTGGAACCAGTGTTCACTTCCTTTCTCAGTGCTGGGACCCTGTAGGCTTCAGACTGTGCAGGTCCTGCCCATGCTGCCCCAGTGCATGCTCACCACAGTCTATGTGAGTGTCAGTCCTGTTGTATCTAGAAGACTGTTCTTTAGTGTTGTTCATCCCCATTGACTCTTAAAGTCCTGCCATCTCATTTTCTGCATAGCTCCCTGAGTCCTGAAAGGGGAGGATTGATAAGGACATCCCATTAGACTGAGTGAGGCAAAATCTCTCACTCTATGCACATTGCCAGCACGGTGTTAGTTCCCATATTCTGCAAGAGGGAACTTATCTAATGATTGTTGAGTGAGGCACTGATCTATAGGCATAGAAAAATGATTTTAGGAGTCATTTCATTGTTACATTTTATCCCTTTAATACAACAATAGTGTTTAGTGTCCCCTATGGCATATTTAGGCTAAGATTTTGCCACTTGGAGAGTGTCAGGCATAGATAACATCTCATGGAATAGGACGTAAATCCAATCAAAGAGGGGTTGATTACTCCTCCAATCTTTATGCCACTAGCGTATTGCACCAGTGTTTCACGTATGCACATCACTGTTTGAGATTGCAGGGTTTGTCACTGGGCTAGCGGTTGCCTTTCTCCTCTGGTCCCTTCCAGAACTATGAAAGTTAGTTAGGAGGAGTTAAGTCAGACTCTAGTTAGGCACCGGATATACTTCTCTATGTTCAATGAGATATGATAAGTATTGACTGCAGCAGGAAGGCCTCTCCCTTAATTGGTGGAGAGCAAACAATAGTTTGTCAATAGCTGAGGCGATTAAAGATGTCCAAGGGAACCCTTTAGCCTACAGCTCAAGTAGTTGTAACCTATTCCTAGCACTAGAGGTTTTGTTTGGTGGCAAAAGTTTTACAGTATTGTAGCTGCAGAATTGTCTTCCATGTTGTTTGATGACTCCATGAAATTCTTTTATATATGCATATATTGTAAGAAACTTTTGTAGTAGAAGTTTAACATATGACCTCTCAAATGACCCTAATGTTAATTGCTCTTCCCCATATATTCTCCTTTACCTTCTTTTTAATCCCTTCCACTCTAATCTTTCCTCTTCAGTATCCTTCATCTCTCCATAACTACATACTCTATATTCCCTTCTTTGGGAAATAGTTCCCATCCCCTAGTCCCTTAGTCTCTATCTAATCTCTGTGGTTAAATGGGTTGCTGTGTGCCAATTGAAAGTTAAAAAGCTACTTTACACATATTAAGAGAATACATATAATAAATGTTTTTTGTTTCTCTTGATGTTATGAGTTCCCAGCGCTCCACTGACTAGACCTTATACTCCATCTGTGAACTGGATGTAACCACTTTTGTTGCTGCCTTTGTTCGAGACCCTACTGGAACTGGAATATAGCAAATTCTGTGTGTGTGTGCACATATATATGTATACTTATACATAGATACATGTGTGTTCATATATATGCAGAGAGAGAATACAATTCAATAATAGAAAGATAAAATCCAATAAAAGTGCACAATATTAAACTGATACTTCACAGGAGACACAATGATTAATAAAGACTTTAGACAAAACTGAAAATAAAAGAATATAAATTGTAATAATGAGAGAAAAAGAAGCAATAGGGAGATCACTGTATTACTACTATGATGACTGGTGACTAAAGTTATAAAATAAGAAGCCACCAAGATTTGGGGACAGTATACGTGAAGAAACTAGAATGCTTTTCTGAAAGGAATAGTGCTTGTTGGGGTCAATAGCACCTTTAGAAAAGAAATTGTTCATTTCTTACGTTAAACAGGCACCTCCATTACAGATGAGCAAAATTATACCTCTGTACATTTATCCAATAGAAAGAAAAACAATAACACAGTAACCTTGTTAGTAGTAGCCATTCTAGGAATCTAAGTAGTATCCAGAGTCTACTGTATTCATTTGGAAAGGACACTACCCATGATATGAAGGAGCAAGCTATGATTCCCAACATCATGAATTAGTTTTTGAAGCACATGGAATAGCAGATGCCTGATGTGGGAGTGTCATATATTAATCTGTTGATTTCATTGGCTAAGCAATAAAGAAACTGCTAGGCCCATTGGATAGGCCACCCTTAGGTGGGTGGAGTAAACAGAACAGAATGCCGGGAGGAAGAGGAAGTGAGCTCAGACTCCACAGCGCTCCTCTCGGGAGCAGATGTCCGCCATGCTCCCGGCTCCTGGGCAGACACACGCGATGAAGCTCTGAAGCTCCCACCCAGGATGGACTTAGGCTAGAATCTTCCCGGTAAGACCGGTGCCATACAGATGATAAGAAATGGGCTGGTCCAGGTGCGAGAGTTAGCCTAGAAGAGGCTAGATAGAGCTAAGGGCCAAGCAGTGTTTAAATGAATACAGTGTCTGTGTAATTATTTCGGGGCATAAGCTAGCCGAGCCGGGCAGGCGGCTGGGGTGTTTGGGGACGCAACCCTGCCGCTGCTCATATTACTACAAATGACGCCCAGACGTGTGGCTAACTGAGTCCACAGAAAGCCTGAGAAAGCTTGGAAAAGAATAGAGTAAAGCGTGTTTCTTGTGGCAATTTCTCAGGTCTACTCTGCTTGCTAGAGGCAAGCAAGCGCCTCATCTAAGAGAGGCTTCCTGACTCAGCTTTAGCTGCAAAAGCCTGCAGCTCATTAAGAGGTCCTGCCACGAAACACTTAAACGGTGTTGATGAAAAGCTGAACGCATGCTTTTCGGTTTTCAGCAGTAGCAGGAAAAAAGCTGCGCTGTTTAAAAATGCCAGCTTTCTGGGCCATCCTGCCAGGGCAAACTCTGACTGTTTGAGGCAGGAGGGCCGGCTACAGAGAGAGGACTTGAGTGTTGTCTGTTGTAGCTCGCTGGCTGGCAGGGACCTTGAAATGCCAGTTGTGGCTATAAACATAGCTACAGCCAGTACCTCAGCCACGAGTCTGTAAAGCTAAGGATCCAGCCGGCAAAGCCACGCCTTTAGTCCTACTGAGATTGCTTGGTAAATAAAAGACTCATGTGGTCAGAAAAAGAGAGATATACAGTAAAGAGAGATTCAAAGACAGAGAAAATTTCTGAATGGTTTACTGTGTGTTAAAAATATATGCAGACTAAAAGTTAAAATTCTTAAAGTAAACCTCTGTGACTTCAAGGTGTGGTAGCACACGCCTTTAATCCCAGTGCTTAGAAGGCGGAGACAAACAGATCTCTGTGAGTTCAAGGTGTAGTAGCAAACACCTTTAATCCCAATGCCTGGGAGGCAGAGACAGGCGGATCTCTGAGAGTTCAAAGACAGCCTGGTCTATAGATGTATGCTCAAAAAGCAAAAAGTTACCTTAGGAATGTCACAGCTTAGATTCTTAAGCGCCTAGTGATTTAAAGGCGCAAATCAAAAGTGCTCCTGGATAGTAAAAAATTGCAGATTCACAATAGGACAGATTCAGACCACTAAATGAGTCACACTGTTGGATGAATGTACGTAGGCTTGAGAGAGAGAGAGAGAGAAGAAAAAGAATATAGAGAATAAAGTTGATGATTTAAAAAAAAAGAGTAAAGTCTTTAAAGAGACAGAGTACAGATAGTTATAGATATAAAGAAATATAAGCCACGTAAAAAATGAAAAATTCACAGAGAGTCTGGATTATGTACATTGTGTTTTCTTTAAAATTTTTGACTGTGAAGGAGCTAAGTACAGAGAGACATTTCATTATATGGGCTGCCAAGTGGAACCAGAACAGATATCATGAGGGTATGATTTCAGAATTTGGGTCTAAGGATATGATGCTTTGGAGAGAGTCTTCTTTTGTTTTCACAGAGGATGAGACCCTGTTCATTTCTTCAATTCCGATTTGGTATGATGGACCACGTCCTCCTGAAGGGTTGCTGTGAACATCTTCAGAAAATTGCTCTGCTCAACTGCCAACTGAGATGAAACTAGCACACAGGTTATACCATGAAAGACCTAATTAACGACGCCCCCATTCAGCAGGAAGCAGTTTGGAGAGAAATAACTGCGCCCATATTCCCAAAAATTGTTTATAAATGTTCTTTAACATTTAAAGGGGGATATGATATAGACATGAATAATTTGCATTAGTATAGATTTTGCTTTATTGATAGAGATTTACGGTCAATTTTGTTATATGTATAAATGTTTCTGATGTAACTTTTACTTGATAACTGTTTAGTTATATGTAATTTTGCTATGTTAAGGTTAAAGCCTTCCTTTTTTGTTTAAACAGAAAAAGGGGAAGTGATGTGGGAGTGTCATATATTAATCTGTTGATTTCATTGGCTAAGCAATAAAGAAACTGCTAGGCCCATTGGATAGGCCACCCTTAGGTGGGTGGAGTAAACAGAACAGAATGCCGGGAGGAAGAGGAAGTGAGCTCAGACTCCACAGCGCTCCTCTCGGGAGCAGATGTCCGCCATGCTCCCGGCTCCTGGGCAGACACACGCGATGAAGCTCTGAAGCTCCCACCCAGGATGGACTTAGGCTAGAATCTTCCCGGTAAGACCGGTGCCATACAGATGATAAGAAATGGGCTGGTCCAGGTGCGAGAGTTAGCCTAGAAGAGGCTAGATAGAGCTAAGGGCCAAGCAGTGTTTAAATGAATACAGTGTCTGTGTAATTATTTCGGGGCATAAGCTAGCCGAGCCGGGCAGGCGGCTGGGGTGTTTGGGGACGCAACCCTGCCGCCGCCCATATTACTACAGATGCCAATCACAGAATCATGTATAGATTTATAATATGATTCTGTTTACATGAAGTTCTAGAGCAGACAATATAACCCATAAAAAGAAATCAAATAAACATCTAACAGAGCTATGAAAGTAAACATTTGTGAAGATATGTTCTATATTTTAATAACATGTAGATAAGTATCTTCAAATAAGTATCTCCAAATATAAGCTCTTCAAAAGATTCCCTTAACATGTGTGCATGCAATTTGTCATATGTGAGTTAGAGAAAAAAAATATAATACTGATTTAGAATTCCATAGATACTTTATTAAGATCTTAATTACTTAATGCATTTTATAATTACATTTATTCTGGCTTATTCAAAACTGTCAGAAAAAGTTTCACATAAAAAAACCTTGAAGGCCAATTATAGCCTTCTGTAATAACACATAAATTACCACACTTACTTAGAAAAGAACACTGCTATTTGGGTGTCTTATATTTAGTTGCAAAGCTTTTACCAAGTTTGAAATAATAATAATAATTATTATTACTATTATGAGTGGTTCTTCCAAGGCATGTTTATATGTCAATTTTATACTTTTTTATGTTAAATAAAGTGGAGGCACTGAGACCCTAGGCAAGCAGCTGACTGTAACACAGAAAAAGGTGAATTAGCAATTTTCTTCTTTATCTGGACAGTAAAAAACTATCACTCTGTTGCCATGACTTCTCGCCTGTAATGCCTCAAAACATTATGACTGATTGATTTTAAAATGTGTAGGGCAATTTAAAAATTTGCTTTGCATTATGATGTTTGAATAAAAATAAGTATAAGTGAATCGCATGTCCCATACCATTGGATTAATGGGCAGCTTATCTTCGCGACCTCAGGAAATAATGTGTCCAGCTCGATCTGTAAAATCTGTGCTGTGTTTACTATTCTAGGTCCTGCTTCACTCTATGGATGGTATGTAAACCATTTACTGTAAGGTTCCAAGAGAGAGGAAAGACTGATGTGATAAGATGTCAGCTGGCATTCCCAAATATGCGTTTCTCAAGGTGTTTTCATGGCCAGTTTGACACATGTCTCTCTTACATGATGGAAATCAGCCTTCTTTAAATTGCCTGAAAAGTGAATCAAATTCATATGCCTTAAATTAGCATGCTTAAAATAAATAATAAGAGAATTATTTAAGCTTTAAGAATATTTTATTATTTAAGTGTGTTCCCTAGAAGAACTAACTTATCCAAGTATATTGATACATCTTAATCTGTTCCTACTTGTCTTGTTTTCTTAGTAGGGATTCCTTGGAATTCTCTTCTTTTTGTTTATCGTTTTGTTGTTTTTATCTGGGGTTTTTTTTGGTTGTTTGTTTTTGTTTTGGAGGATTTGTTTGATTTTAAGTCTGGATCGTAATGTGTTTTTCACCTTGATCTAGATTTGCTGTGTGCTGCAGACTGGCCTTGAATTTGCAATCCAACCACCTCTCTCCTGAAGCACACTAGTAACCCATCTTGTGTTACCTACCCTTTTCTCAGGCCTTTTCCCTCTGAGATACATAGTCTACAGTTTGAGTTCTGATGATTCTGTGAATAAAAGTCACTCTCAAAACTATTTGTAAAACATTCTTCCTTCTCTCATGTATACGTATATTGTGAGTTTAATCTCAACCACTCAATTAAAAATTCGTTGGTCTTCGTTTCCATTTCTTCCTTATCAGTCTTTCAGCATCACAAATCAAATACTATCCTATATCAAACAATCCATGTCTTCCTAATTGGGTCTTTTGACAAGTATGTGTACTCCAATCAACTTCACATAACCAGCAAAATATTGCTCCACAAATATTAATCTGACAATGCTTGCCTCTCTTGAAACCTAGGATATCTCTGCCCATATTCACATTGCCATATTCATAAACATTTTATTCTGTGTCTTTCTCAATAATATTAGTCTTTTGAAACTTGACCTCAGACCTTTTCATCTTTCACTCATCTTCAGATAGTCTGTTTCTTTACTCTTTCAAAACCTGATTTCTTAAATAGAACTCTGGTCACATTCCATACTTGAATGCTGAGCTTATAGTTATTCATTGCATAATTATGCCTAGAAAATCACACACGTTTACTCATATGTGTACTGTGAATTGATGCAAGTCTACAAATGTGAATATTGTACCTTCTCTTACACATTTCTTCAAATATATAATTGATTTAAGCTTACGTTTATGACTTAGTTCACAACATTCAATTCTATGTTATTTATGAAGTGGTAAATATATAGAATACTATTATACTAGTTAGAAATGAAAACAATGTTTTGGGCAATTATGAAACAAAACTTTCAGTCGTATTCAATGCACATATTAAACAAGACAGACTTAAATACAAGTAAAATTGCTAGAAATGAAGTAGGTCATTGCTAACAGAATTAATTTATCTGAGAGAAACAACAATGAAGACTATGTAGAGAGCGAACAGCCAAGCATATATTTCTACATGATTTATTCATTAGAACATTGTATAACTATTAAAATAACAGTGATGTGCTTATTTTAAAAATACATTTTAAATATTTTTACATAATTTTTGAATACATAATTATGTCCTTTTTTCCCTCCAACTACCCCACCTAAAGAAAAGAAAAAAATTGGACACAGGGTCTCACTGCTTAGCCTTGGCTGGCCTCAAACTCACAAAGATTTGCCTGTTGATACAGAGATTAATAGTATGTGACACTTTTTCTGGCTTATAAAATGCTAAATTTTTGCAACATTATGGCATGACTTAAAAACTGCTTGCTAAGCAAAGCCTGCACTTAGATATCGATATAAAACAAGTTTATACAAGAAAATATTAGAAAGAATTCAGCCATGAATGGACATTTCCTCTGGCACTTCTGGTGTTTTGAAATATTATTTGGTGGATAGCATCATGTTTTTGAATACTCCTCAGTTCTGCTTTTGTGGTCAGTGCTTATCCAGTTTCTTGCACATATAAGAGGAAAAATATAAGTAATAAACTATCTTTGATTTTACTCTACTCATTTAAAATTTTCAAACCACCTCCTCATCCAGAAGAGCTATCCTGTCTTAAAACTGAGTATGAGTTTCATCACAAAAGTGACACTATTTTTTTAATTACTGTAGTTCAGTGAAATCTTCTCAGGATTTAAATTGTTTTTATTCATTTGAGCATAATTTATAGAAAATATAAAAGTTTATAGTACAATTATCTCCATAACCCTAACACATCTCCAGACACAGATCTCATGTTTATTTGAATTGATAACATCATGAATAATAACCTTTTTCCTGATTACTTCCACCTCAAATGAGTTCTTTACAGAATTTTATCTGAGTGGAATCTTAGCAAAAATAAACCCGTTCATTTGTCCTATTTCAGCATGACTTGAGATTCCTCTGTATTTATACAGTAGCCACTTCTAGGCCTGATTGTATTTGCATGTAAATGACCCTTTTGCTTATCCACTCCCTTTCTGCCCTCTGCTCGCCTTGCTTCATATTGTTTATATCACAGGCAAAACTGTAATGAAAATGGCTGTTCACATTTCTTGTAGACATTTGTTAGAATTTCTTGTGTGAAATACCTAGGAGTAAAATTGCCATTACACTGCTGCTCAAAGTTGTAAAACAACCCCTTTATAACCAACCAGTATCATCTGAGTGCTAGTTTGCTCGGGTCCCTGATAACATTTGGTATGTCCGTGGTTTTAACGTATCCGTTTCAGAGTGTGTGTCATGAATCTCCCAATGACTCTTCTGCGTATCTATGCTCAACAGTTTGGGTAGACTTTTCTTGTCCTTGCCTCCACAATCATTTGCCCATTTAAAATTTTCCATCACTTCCCATGTTACTTTTCTTCATCTCTTCCCCGAAGTGTAAATTCTTTTTCAGAGGGCAATGTTGAGAATATCTTTCCTCGTAATCTATCTACTAGTAATTTGTAGGCTGAAATTTTATTTTGATGAATTTTAAAGCTATTACTTTTTTTTTTTTTTTGGATTTTTCGAGACAGGGTTTCTCCATAGCTTTTTGGTTCCTGTCCTGGAACTAGCTCTCGTAGACCAGGCTGGCCTCGAACTCACAGAGATCCGCCTGCCTCTACCCCCCGAGTGCTGGGATTAAAGGCATGTGCCACCGCCGCCCAGCTTAATATATATATACTTTGCATAGTCTGACATTATATTTTGTTATGCTTTTTTCAAGATGAATCCTAGATATTTGGCTGAGTTCCTCCACATGGTGTGGTGCAAAGAAGTCGTTGGAGTAGTACCCAAAATAATTTTAGAAATCAAAAGACCGAGGCTGAGCATTTCCTTTTATTATTTATTTGTTTATTTGTTTGTTTGTTTGGTTGGTTTTTTTTTTTTGTGGTTTTTCGAGACAGGGTTTCTCTGTGTTTTTGGAGCCTGTCCTGGAACTAGCTCTTGTAGACCAGGCTGGTCTCGTACTCACAGAGATCCGCCTGCCTCTGCCTCCCAAGTGCTGGGATTAAAGGCATGTGCCACCACCGCCCGGCTGTTTGTTTGTTATTTGTATAGGCTTCCAAGGATTCTATTTACTAAGATTTTTCCTTTCTGTCTAATAATTAATGTAAATCTGCCAAAAGTCAGTTGATCCTTTAAATGCCTTCCCTATTTCCACCATCTATATTCTCCCCTGCTGGTTTGTAGGTTTTGTAGTTGGACTGTGTTGAAATGGTGAGTTTGGGAGAAAATATAAAATTCTTAATATTGACCTTTTAGTTCATACACATAATGTTCCACAAGGTTCTTTATGAACTTAGTTTCTTAAATTTTTTTTTATAATTTCACATCTTAGGTCTTATGTATTTCTAACAAATGTCTGTTTAATGTAGCTATTAATGGCATCTTAGTTTTATTTTCAATTGCTAAGTTTACAGAAAATGTTTAAATATGTTGCCATAAATCTTTTAAAATTTTTGTTATCATTTATTTCTCTGTATTGTCTGTTCAGGAGAACAACCTTCTAATAATTTATTTTTCTTTCTGTTTTTAAACATTCTTTCCTTTTGAGATTGTAGTTTAATTATAACATTTCTACCTTCTATTTTCTCCCATTTACTCCTCATTGCTTTCTTTCAGACTCACAACCTCTTTTTTACTAATTGTAATTGCATACATATATGTGTATTCATATACATATGTATTACTAAATGTAACCTGTTAGGTTTGTAAAATGCTGCCTGTATATGTCTTTTCAGAGCCGACCATTCTAGTACCAACCATGGTCTCCCTTTTGTTAATGAGATCGTGAATTCAATTAGAGATCTGTTGGTTACCATCCAACATGCCACTACTCTGGGTTTTCATGCCATGCAGACGGTTGGATTGCACAGCTGGGCAGCTGTCATAGTTGGGTAGGACTGCTCGTTGCCTTCCTCCTTTGAAAGTTTGCATGGGACCTTCTTGTACCATGACAGCTAGTCCTGGTTGAGGAGTCTAGCTTAAGAGTCTCTGGACACTATTTCAGTTATTAGTTTTTATTATGTGTTTATATGAAGATAGGTATGTGAATGTGCATGTGAGTGGTACCCTGGAGGCAATGACAACAGATGCTCTGTAGATGGAATGACAATCAGATGTGATCCACCTGCCCAGGCTGCTGGGAACCCTGCTTCCTAGAAGAACAGCATGGGTTCTGAATGCTGAGCCACCTTTTCGGACCCAGAGAACAATCACTTGATGGCAATTTATGGCTATTTGCATGTATTCATAATTATCTCTTGATAAAACATAATGCAAAATAAAATGCTGGGGTGACCTTCATAATTCTGAAACTTCCATTCAAGTTATTTTCCCCTTTTCTTCACTTCTAATGGATTTGGCCTTCAGTTTAGTCAAGCTTTCAATTAATAATTCATTTTTTTCTGTCTAGTCACCTTTGTTTAGGGTTTGCCCTGATGGGCTGATTTCCATTCTTTTTTTCCTCTGCCCTCCTGTGTTCCATGTGAGCATCTCAGACCTTTGTTCTTCGTGACCCTCCTTAATCCTTCCATTGCATCTATTCTTCTAAAGAGACATTTTCAGCTTTTAATATTTTGAAAATTGTCTTTATAAGTCTCACTCCTTTCAGGTATTTTTTCTCTGGTTATAGGAAATAGAGGTTGTGAGCTATATTTATTCATTGGTTAAATGTTCTTGAACAATTGGTGCTGATGTCTTTTTGCTTCCACAATTTCTTTTGAAAAGCAAGAGAACAAACTCAATGTTGTACCCTAGGTCAGAATTTGGCATATTTACCAGTATTACTGCTAGCTGCTTGTCTTTGTCCTTAGCAAGTTTATAATGGCATATCTTGCTGTGGCTTTAAGATGTGCTATTTTTTAAAGTTACGACAGCCCCATTTTCTGTTTCTTTTTCTCCCAAGAATTAAATACACAAATTTCAGACTTTCCTCTTTATGTGCCCTCTATCTATTTTTGAACATGCATTTTGTTCTTATTTTTAACTACATTACCTCAAAGTTTTATAGTATAATTTGATAATTACTCTACTCTAATTTACCTAATGAACCCTCCACCTCATGAAATATTTCTTTCAATGTTATTACATATATTTTTACGGATTGTGTTTGAATATACTGGTATCTAGGTTGCCTATGGATCTTTAAAAATTGTTTGTTTTCCCTCTTACTCCCATTTCTTGCTGCCATTTCCATAGTCTGGTCAACCATCTCACTCTGACATGTTGCTTCGGGTGACGTAGCTCTTGCCCAAGAACTCATTAACAGTCAGCCTCTTCTTTAAAGGTTTGGTCTCTCACATTAAAGTTGGGTTGATTTTCAATTCATTTATGGTGCTAAGAATTAGATTTCGGGCCTCATAAATGCTACTGAGCATCCTACCCCAAAGCTGCATCCTCACCTCAGGTTCTACATTTGAAAGCATTATGAATCATGTTTGGTAGCAGCCTAAGTCTACGATCTGTTGTAAGGTGTGCTATCTTAACTGCAAGTAAAGTGCAATTTCGAAACTTTTAAAATAATAAAACACTATTATCTAATGAATTCTTTATTTTGTTGTGCACATCTTTTAAATTGAGTTATATTTCTTAAGTTCAGGATCATACAATCATTGAATAGTTAGCAGAGTTGTGAAATTTTCCCCTCATTTGATACTGTTCTGATTTATTTTCATCCTGCAGAGTCTTCTGGGAGAAAGGCTTTGGAAAGAACCATATTGTATGTTTGTGGTGCTGAGAATAAAATTCTTGGCTTGCACTTACTTGACCAGGGATCTCCTCCTTAACAACATTCCCATACCAAAATCATAATACAGATTAACTTCATGCTTATGATCCTATAGCCTTATTTTCCTCAAATCCATCATTATTGGTGGATGCCACTACACCTGGTCTAATTAGCTAATAAAATAAGTTATTAGTGGTTATTTATTATATATGCAAAATTGTGTTAGGAGCATAGATCCTAGGATTTCAGTGTATTTAGAGAGTGCATCACTGCATATGGGTCTAGTACTTGAGTCCTCTCTCTGGCACTAGCTATCTTTATAGCAATCGACACATTAATGTTTCTATCTGAGAAATTCAGTGATAGACATAGATATTTCTAATCTTATTTTCTCCTTTGTAACCAATTCCTCTAGACTACAACTTCATAAAAATCATAACAAAATCTATCAGTGCAAAACCCAAGTATATAAAAGAATGCTTAGCCTTCAGTGAGTGTAACAGAACAGAATACAAAGAAGATGCTTAATGTTTTGTAAGGGGATCATTTTCAAAAATTGCATATATATCTGCACATATGTGTATGTATGTATGTATGTGTGTGATTATTTACATGCTTTTTATCACTTGGATATTTCAAATCTATAAATCTGCCAAAATATGAAATTTTGTCTTCTCTCTATATATTTCCTCTTGTCTATGTTTTAGTCAATTTCTGTCATCATAGTTCCTAACCACAGCCTTGTGTTTGTTGTTACATTTAAAGCCTGTGTTTTTTACATACTAACAAATTATCTAAAAAAAATAGATTTCTAAAAGGCCACATTCAATATCAATTATTAATACATTCTTTAAATAAAGCAAGCCTTTCACAAGAATATCCAATAAAATTATGCTTAACAGTACTTTAGGAAGCCTATTCTGACTATATCTGTGTATCTTTCACAAACCGCACTTTAAAACTACGTTTGATCATTCAATTCCAAAGGAGTGCAAACTACTTATGTTCCAACCAGCTGCTCTGGAGAAAAAAACGTATTAATGGACGCACCACACCTTCAGCCTCTTGTCTCCAGTCACTGTGCTTAGCTGCAGGATTCCCATTAACATTAATGGGAGCTCCGTGCACGTATCACCTGGAGAACAGACCCCTCGTGCTTGATCATTATCTTCCGAGACAGGTAGAAATGGCATCAATCAGGTATCCAGCTTGGTTTCACAGTATGCACGATTAAAGGCATCAGGGCAATAAAAACACAGTCTTCTAATACTTTCTTTAAAAAAAATAGTTTTAAAAAAGTGTAGAGCAACAAAGGGAGCCGATTTTAAAAGCATGCAAGGCGCACACCATTTTCCTGCGTCTCCTTTTATAATTACAAATGACCTAAAACTAAAGCCAACACATTATTTCCCTTCCACGATGGCGATAATGGGATAATAAAGACAAGCTTCATTATGTAAAATGGATTTGATTTACTATAAAGTAGCCAAATGGTGAACAGGCAGTGGCGTTTACACAGGATCTGCTTGACCTCTGTTTTCTCCTTTGCTTTTAACATTTTCCCACCTGAGCATTAATACATCAAGCACTTTTATGTGGTTAGAAAGAAAACGTGAGTGATTAATACTAGTGCAGGAGCTCCGTAAGGGTGGAAGGGACACCGTGAAAACAGGGGCCTGTTTTCACAACTCAGATGTACTATATATTTACTGCAGGAAAGGACAACGTAGAGGGGGAGGAAGCAACAAAAGAAATGTGTGTATGACAAACGGAAAAGGATCCGTGGTCTGGCTGGAGGACTGATTTCATCGACTGATTTCAACAACTAAAGATGTTGTCTAACCTTCTTAAAATTGCTTTTTCATTTTCAAAACAACCTTTAAAATATGTATATTTTAGACTAATTAGGAGACTTACAGTAGACATTCAGTATAGCAGATGGTGATTAGTAAAGGCTTTGGAAAATAGAGAGTGACTATTATTTTCCTTGTATAGCGTTATTAACCATAAAAGGGAATGTGGTATTACAGACCAAACACTAAGCCGACATACGCAGATGAAAAGCCCAAGTTCACACCGAAGCCTAAAATCCTACTCAAGCTACATTTCATTATACCTTTTACAAACACGATATGTGATGAAGCAGACAAATACAGTGTACATGTATACTGACATTTACATATGTTTACATAGCTTGCCAGCCAGGCTATTTTCCTTCACAGCTTTAGAATGTATAGTTCTTCATGGATGTCTTACTAGGATTTGTAACAGTAGAAACCTAATTAGGCTTACACTGGGGACCAATCACATTCCTATGGCTCCATGAACAGGACAGAAGCCCAGGGTGAGGACAGGAGAGACTTAGTTATTTGCTGAGCATTCTGTCCTTGTGAGTACAGTTCCGTGTACCTCTTAAGCAGGCTTCAGGAAAGGCTGCTATGGAGATAGTCACAGCCTACACATACAAACAAGGACACAAAGTTCCAATGAAGTTGGTTCTCCTTGATCACCCTGCTGTTGAGTGAGGATAAGGTTACTCAAGGACTTTGATCTCAGGAGTTCATAGTCTTTAATAAATGATTACCTATCTTTAAGTGAGAAAGGGAGAAAACAGATTTCTGTGGCACAGGATGTAACCCCTGTTACACTGAGCCATACAAATAAGCATTAGTAAGTCAAGAATTTAATTCATGTTTTTGCCACTGGCTTTTGCCAGATCTGGTGCTAGGCCCCACGATACAACCGAGGCAGAAGGAAAATGAAATCGTGTGCTCACACATCCTCAAGTCCCTCTTCTTCACTTACCAGCTTTCTTAAAGCACAGCTATTCAAAGTCACATAGAATTGCCACACACTACTAGCCTCAGTCAGTGTGGTCATTGATTGGGAGGATATAGGTTAAAAGCATTCAATGGGATTTTTAGAGAAATCAATCTTTGGCACTGGTTTTCAAATAAATGCTTATTGTAAATACAAATGCTTAATTGCCAATTTTGTTCTTACTTACCCCTAATTTTTATATTATCAATCCAAAATTATCTCTCACCACTGGTATATCCTCATGTCTAAAATTATTAAATTTATATTTCTGAACAAGTATAAATCCATAAGCTTTTATACAATCAAAAATACTTTTCTGAGATGGATATGGTGACATGTGCCTTTAGCTTTAGTATTCAAGAAAAGTTGGGGCATGAAAATCATCACGGTCATGAACCCAGCCTGGATTATCCACTGTGTCTGAGGGCAATCGGGGTTACAATGTAAGAGACTGCCTCAAAATAAATAAGTCAATAAACCTCTTAAAATGTAATCTAATCACAGATATGGCTGTTGGTTAGTGTATTGTACATATTAGGATCTTGAGTGAACTTCTTCACAAAGTGTTCTGTAGATGGGTTAGAAGTCATGCAGAACAAATATCATTTCCAGCGGCAGCAAGCCAATGGCTGAGCAACGAATAGGCTTCAGTTTTCAAGTTTTATGGACCAAATACAGAGACTCTCAGTTTTGAGCTGTAGGGAACTTTACATTTTAAGGAATACTTTTTAACTTTTAAACATGGATACTTGGCTCTCACATGACCTAGAATTTATGAAAAAATATTGAGAGAAAATTCAATGTTTTATATTGTTTTTAAACTCCTAAATCATATTACCTCGATACTGAGAATTATCCGTAGCTCTTATCCATGGGCTTTCAAGGACTGCTATACTTGTGTTGTTCATCTAGATGCTATGAAAATCTCAAAAACATGTGTTAATTGCAAGCTAGCAAGAGGCTCAGTGGACTAAGGCTCTTGCTACCAAGCATGGCAGTCAGAGCTCATGATAAAGACAGAGAATGGATTCCCACAAAATTTCCTCTAACATCAGCACATACTCTGTGGCATGCCCAGACTACACACACACACACACACGCAAACACACATATACACGTAAAACACCACCACAACCAGCAGCAGCACCAATATAAATACCAAGAAATAAATGTACAATAAAACTAAACATTGCATATATTAATGGCAAATATTCCCCAACATAAATTAGTAAAAAATGGTAAAAGGTATGGAAGGATAACACAAAGATATTTTATTAAGTAAATTAAAATAACTAATAGAAAAAGTACAAGACTTCAAAAATACTATTAGGCCATTTGAGGATTTATTTCCAGCCCACTGTGTTATTTCAACATTTATGGCAGATGAAAAACAAAAAAAAAAAATCCATGTATTTATTTCAAAGTATATAATTTTCAGTGCCATAGAAAAATAAGATAGATATGATAAAATAAATGTCTTGAGTCCCAAAGATTTTCACTCCTAAGGATGCCAATCTCTCTGCCCCAACCCTCCTCCTACCTCAATCCCCTCCTCTTCCATCTTCATTCAGGAAAGGGCAGGTCTCCTGTGAGTATCAACTAAACAAGGCATATCAAGTTATGGTAAGACTAAGCACCTCCCCATGTATTAAGGCTGGTCAAGTTAAGCCCTATGGGAAGTAGGGTCCCAAAAGCCAGTAAAAGAGTCAGAGACAGCCCCTGTTTCCAATATTAGGAGTCCCATAAAAGGATCAAGCTACACAACTGTAACATATATACGGAGTTCCCAGGTTGTTGGTTCCGTCTCTGTGAGCACCTTCAAGGCTAGGTTAGTTGATTGTGCTAGCCTTCCCATGGTGTCTTTGACTCCTCTGGCTCCTACTCCTGCCCAGGAGTCCCTACCTCCTCCTATTGTTTCACTGTGGCTCTCTGAGTCGGCCTCCATCAGTTGCTGGATGATGTCTCTCTGTTGCCTCTCTATGCCAGGTACTGCTCTGGTCACAGGAAATGGCCAGTTCAGGTTACTTATCCATTAATGCCAGTCTAAGCTGGGGTCTTCCCCTTAGATTCCTGGGAGGTTCCCCAACTCCAGGCTTCTGCCTGACCCTAAAATGTCCCCCAGCAGTGCTCCTCAGCACTCTTTCACTCTGTTCCATCCCTGCCCCAACTCAATGGCTCATGTTCCCATCCCCACCTGCTCTCAGTTCACACATGAAATCTCTATTTCTCCTTCCCAGGAAGATCTGGGTGTCCTCCCAATAAACATTCCTTGTTACGTAGTCTCTCTAGGTCTGCTATCCTTTATCTTATAGCTAATATACACTTATGAGTGAGTATGTACCATGTTTGTCTTTATCAGTCTGGGTTACCTCATTCAGGATGATTTTTTTTTCTAGTTTTATTCATTTGCCTTCAAATTTTCTGGTGTCCTTATTATTAACAGTTGAGTAATACTCCATTGTGTAAATATATCACTTTTTTTTTTAAATCCATTCCTTGGTAGAGGAGCATCTAGGTTGTTTCCAGGTCTTGGTTGTAATAAATAAAGCTGCTATGAACATAGTTGAGCAAGTGTCCTTGTTATGATATGATTGAGTATCTTATGGGTATGTTTCCAAGAGCAGTATATCTGGTTCTCAAGATAGATTTGACATCCAGTTTTCCAGGGAACCTCCACACTGTCTTCCAAAGTGGTTGTACAAGTTCCCACTCCCACCAGCAGTGGAGGAGTGTTCCCCTTCTTGAATGTATCTCTGAAAGGCTCATGAATGAGAAGCTTAATCCTCAATGCGTGGTAGTTTAAAGACACTGAAACACGTAAGATGTGGTGCCTCGTACAAGGAAGTTGCATAGCATGAAGCAATCATCCTTGAAAAAGACTCCTGTTGGGTTCCCAGAGTGAGTTGGGAAAACAGACTGTTATAAAGCAAGGCCTCCCATGCACTTGGCCATTTTTGCACAGAGACATGTCATTTCTTGCTTCTCTACTGTGTTTTGATGCAAAGTCTGTTTACCAGGTGTCACCCAAAGACAAACAGATGTAGCAACAAAACCTCACTCTTTCAACCTTCAAAACTGAAAATAAATCAACCACCACTTATAATAGCACTCTATGTATTTTGTTATGAAAACATTAAGTGAATTGATAAACCAAGAAGTTATAAAAATTCTATTCTTCCATCTATCTTCAAAATTGTGATAATAGGTTGGCTTCATGGTCTCATTTAGTAAATGAAATAACACATAGAAATAGATACATTGGTATTTGACACATAGTGCATATTTCATAGCTAATAATAATTACATTTAATGACATAAAAAGTATTGAATGTTTGACCATCTAAAACTCTAGTTATTTTGTTCATCAAGTTTAGAACACCTACCCACTTCCAAGTAGAATGGGTAGGGGCTTCACGAGTAGATTGATAATAAACGCACAGTTAAATAAGTGAGTACAACCAACAATAAATCCTTAAAAGGAATAGAAAAGGGAATTGATTGAAAGTGTGCAACTGGAGTCTGAACTAGCAATTAATTGACTTAAGATGGATGGAAGATCTTCTGAGGATGGAGAAGGAAAATCTTAGAGAGGAAAAGGCACAGGACCTGATGTGGAAAAGTCCGAGGAGTGGTCCTTCTTCGTAGCATAAGGAAATGTTTGATCTGTATTTGTGTTTGTATGCATATTTAAAATGAAAATAACTTGTCTCCTTATAGTAAAAAGAATAAGATGGGAAATCTTCGTTCTGTGGGATTTTCTTTCTTTTCTCTTTTCTTTTTTAACCAAATCATACATTTCCTATATGTGTCTATCCAGCTTAGAGTCGAGTTCACATCTTCCTGAACATGTGCAGAGGGAGTGATACTACTGAAAAATCTTTTCCATGATGTGTTAATGAAAAGCACCATTTCCTTTTCTACCATAGGCTTATGAGGAGAAAAATTGCCATCAGTGTAAATATCAAAACAGGAAATAAATGATACCACATTTTAACATCCAGGTAATTGATCCAAAGAGCATTTATTCTTCCTCCATAGTCTTTTGAGACAATCACAGAAGCAATGAAAACAACTTTGCAAAGCCTTGAATACTGCTTCTCTTTCAAAAGACTACACAAGACCAAAATGGCAGGCTGAATAATTGGCTATTTGCATAGAATTTCTTAGTTTCTCATTCTGAGCAGTTTTAGTTACTTTTGCTGTGATAAAAGACCACAGCCCAGCATGACTTATGAAAGAGAGCTTATTGAGACTTGTGTTTCCAGAGGGAGAGTTCATAATGCCCGGGAAGACATGGCCCCAGGCAGCAGTAGGTCTGAGAAATCTCAACTTCATCCACCTGCAAGAAGCAGAGGGCAAATTGCAAGTCGAGTGAGGTTATAAACCTTTAAGCCCTTCCAGTGATGCACTTCCTGTAGGAATATTTAACCTTCTAAGAAAGCCATAACTTCCTCAAACGGTACCACCAACTAGGGACCAAATAAGGAAATCCCTAAGTCACTTCTCCTTCAAACCCCCTATATTAGGGCTGTTGATGCTTTGAGTTTTCTTTTTCAAGTACAGTAATATATACAGTGTGGCTTCCTGAGAATAGACCTTGAAATCTTCCTGGTATGTTTAGAAATGTCCTTTTTAATTCAAAAAATATTCTTAATATAAAACTCTGACATGCTACTTTTTTATCTAGCATTTGCTTAATTTGAGAATTGGAAGACATTGAAAGACCCTACAGACCCCCTCCTCAAAACCCGCAGCTAGCATGCTCCCGGGGGAACGTCCTGTTTGTTTTAAACAAATCTCCGGATCAGCAGCCAGCCTGCTCCCGTAAGAACATCCCAGGTGCCTGAGAGAGCAGGAGATAGAGATAGGAAGACTGCAAGGCAAGATGTCAATAAGATAGGATGTCAACAAAGCAGGTTAGCTATAAGATAGGAACAGGATGACTGTTGCCAGGCATCCATGCTGAGAGAGGAAACCTTTCATGCCCCCCGCCGCATTCCAATAACCACACTTTTGCTTCTGAAAACTTGCTTCTTGCTGACACCCATGCTGAGAGGGGAAACCATTCATGCCCCCGCCTCATTCCGGTCGATCGATAACCACGCTTTTGCTTCTGTAAACTTGCTTTTTGCTCTTCCCTATAAAAAGCCCACCCTCCAGTTGGCAGGTGCGCAAGTCCTCCGAAAGACTTGCTGCCCGCAGGTACCTGTGTTTACTCAATAAACCTCTTGCTAATTGCATCCTGTGGCCTGGTCTCGGAGTGTCCTGGTTCTGGGGTCTTCATCAGAGAGGAAAGGTCCTCTCTGAGGGTCTTTCAACATTGATATGAAGTTGGCATGGTTAACTTCATTTTGTAGATGATAAAATTGATGCTAAATGAGGTTGTTAATTTGATGTCATTTACTCATCTTGATAATAATAAAATTGAGTCATAATTCTTTGTTGTTTCATGGCATAGCTGCCTCAAAGTATAACCATTTCTTCATTGGTACTAAGTTTTGCCATTTTCAAAGTGCTTTCATTAACATAATTTAATCTTACTAACCTTATAATGTAAGCATTATACAATGAGCTTCTTTCATGGCTTAAAATATTTGGACCTAGAGGTGCCAGGTGACTAGGTGCCTACTAATGTATTTTGTGTCACTTAATAAATGGTCTTATTGTGTTTAGGATTTGACAACTTGGAGAGTACAGTTAGACTGAGATAAATTGGTCCTGTCTTCTGCTATGTCTCTTTTCAATGGTATCAGTGGTACTAATAATGAAATTATGAGTTAGACCAGGATTCCATCCTACCCCAAGTCTCTTCTGGGCTAGAAGTACTGTGGGCTGCTTTCAGAATAGATATAGATGGCCCAATGATCTAATAAGCTTGAAAAATGCTACATCCCATTCTTCCAGTTTTAACTACAATTTGTTTTAGTGCATTAAATTCTCTGAGAATTATATTGTACAATTCTTTAGTGATGTTGTGAGATCATGTACTTTGTTTTGATTACAAAAGGATGAAGAGAGACAGAATCTCTATATGGTCAATGAACATGAAATGAAGAATCAAATATAGACCTCAAGGTTTACTTGGGTAGAAATGTGTGCTCTCAAATCCTTAATGTTGTTTGAGCATAGTTTTCTATTTAGTGATTAAGAACTTGATGATTGTTCTATGGATAATATCTAGACTTTAGCGAGACCATTATAAAAGCTTGTATTTTAAAATATTACAAACAATCCCACAATAAAAACTAACGATGAAGAAAATAACCAACTTGGAATACATTATAGTGGAGCTGGCTGACATTGGGAAACAGTTACATATTTTTATTTCTCACTTCTCCATCCCTTCTCTTTCAACACATCCACCTCTTTTCTTCTTACCCTCTTTCCTTTGTTATCCTAATTTCACATTTTCATAGCCAAAGGTAATTCCCCCATCTTAGTTAGTGTTGCTATTGCTGGGTAGAGACACCATGACCATGGCAACTCTTATAATGAAACAGATTGAATGGAATAGAATGGGCTGACTTACAGATTCAGAGGTTTAGTCTAGTATCATCATGGCAGAAAGCATGGGAGCACATAGGCAGACATGGTGCTGGATGTAGAACAGAGAGTTTTACCTCTAGATTGGTAGGCACTGGGAAGAGAGAGACATTGAATCTGGCTTTAGCTTCTGAAACCTCAAAGATGATCGCCAGTGACACACTTCCTCCAACAAGGCCTCATCTACTTCGAACAAGACTACACTTCCTAATAGTGGCACTCCCCGTGAGCCCATGGTCACCATTTCTATTCAAATCACCACACCTATAGATATAACTAATGGACCCAATCATGTCCACATTTCCTAAAAATAAGATTCAACTGCAAAATATAGCTGAACTTAACCCATATGTCAAAGAATGCCATTAGAAGAATATAGTATGGGAAGTTCAATTATTATAAGAACTTTTGAGGGGAGCAATGAGTGATCAAAGGTTGAGTATAATTTATGAAATTGGCCTACCTAACATACGTGGAGGTTTACTCATCCCTGTCACAAATACACCTCTCTTAGTAACTGTGATTACCTCAGATTTCATATGGAGAAAATTTATATTCATATTACACAAAGCCTAAAGGAAAATCTCCTTCAAGAGCATAAGCCAACAATTGAATGGATTGATCCCAGTCTGGTTGTAATTTTCCATTTTCTAACATTTAATGAAGTTACCAAAGGAACGTACAAATAATTTAATATAAATAATGAACTATTGATCCTTCTGTTGTGAATTTATCCTACTCCTTGACTTATGCTTTAGACCATAGTGAATTACAGAGAAAATTAGAGCACATGAAGGTGAACGCAAAGAGCAGATGACAGCAAAGGCTCGCTCATTAAAATCAAGCTAACACAATGCTTGCATTCAGAATTATCCAAGCCTTTTTAATATGTCTTAATTTTATGATGCTGTCTGCCACTGCAAATCTATAGATCACATAAGCTAGAAGTCTCTTTCTGTCACTCAGAATTTTAATAATCTTTCCCTACTAATTTTAAATAAGCAACATAATTAACTGTTTTTAAAGGCAGAAGAAATACAGAATTCTTAATGAAGTTACAGAAGTCTCCTTCATCTGTATAGATTCAAGTAAGAAAAAAATATGGAAATGGAAAAAGATCTTTTGCAAGCTTCTAATCACACCGTGACTAGGTAGTTAAAGCTAGCTACTTAAAACAATGTATTACTTTTTGAAAACACCTCTAGCCTGGTTATCTAAAAGAAATCTGCTGCAGTTACTTAGTCCACTCTGTCTTTCTTTCAAAGAAGATGGCTTTGGTTTAAGGCTTAAAGTGCAGCAAACCAAAGGATATCTATGCACTTAGCAGGCAGACTCTAAGAGCATATTGATTATGCTTTTCCCCCTTTATTGCCTTGTGTGGAGGGGAACATTGCTCTTTGAGCGGAGATATTTTTCTTCCTTTGCTTTTCTTCGCTACAAACATCCAAGCTCCCTTAAATATCAAAAGAGACCAGAACTATACCTGAAATAAAAACTGTTTCTGCTCATGTAATTATCAAGGGGCTTTTAGAGGATCTTTCCCCAGTGATTACAGGCTATCTCCACAGAGGCTGTCATTTGAAGGTGACAAATTTGCAAGGACAGTCACACCATCTGTCATCAACTGGGTTCCCTGACACCCAGAGCTGCTCTGAAATGGCCAGCGGCTTCATGCATAACAAAGACCTTGCCCCTGGGCTTTGTTTATTCCTTGACCTGTGCAGAGTCCTTCAAAGGGGGCTTTACTGAACCATTTCAGGCCTGCCTTTCAGGGGCAGTGTATTGTAACGAAAAAAATAATTTATGCATATAGGAAATTTGAAATGCTAGAGTCTTAAATCTCAACCAGTTGAAAAACACTCTTGAAGAATTTAGTATTATATCAATGATCTTTAACTGGATTATGGTTTTACTTTCTACTTTTGAAATTTTCTTTACATTATAATTTAGGAGTTAAACAATCCATATATAAAGCAAAATATGGAGACTACATGTTACTTGGTCATTGAACTACAAAGACTATTTCATAATCAAAACACATCCTTCTGACCAACAAAATTCATGTGCTTCTCACTCTGGAAGTGACAGACAACCTTCCTTATTCTGTGTCGAGTACCACTTTGGGTCGTAAATATTAAAATCACATACTAAGTCACTTGTGCATGAAGAATTATGACTATATTTCACAGTACCTTTGCAAAAGAACCCCCCCCCCAAAAAAAAAGAGAAAGGAAAGAAAGGATGGAGTATTATAAAGCCTGTCCACAGAGTATATACTCTCACATGCCTGGCGTGGAAAGACATGCATCTGCTTGCTCAGTTTTCCATGGCTATAGCACTTCAAAAACTCTTAGCCAAAAGGCTTGGAAGAGAAGGAGTTTAAAATCAGGGGATAATTGTTGAAAGATGCTGCAGCCATTTCTAGGAGTAAATGAATAAGCACAAAAGGATACTCCCTCTGTCAACATAATTAATGGCAAAACTTTACGAGCTTCATTTAGCCCCCCAAACATAGTCATATAAAATACAAGAGTGTGTGTTTATGTGCACACTGTATAAATATGTAAAAGTCATATCATTAAATCTTTCATATGTCTGTGTTCATAACACACAAAGCTGTTTTTAAATTATTTAAAGATCTATTCTCCCTTCCATATACATTAATACTAATAAGAGTTGCTGTCAACATCAAAGGGAAGCTAGACCCCTAATTAGTGTTCCAGTCTGCCCTGAGAGTTGCATTGCAGAGAATACAAATATAGAATGAGTTGAGCATTAAAGAAATGAGTCATAAATGTTCATTCTTCATTTCGGGGTGTGCAAAGAGCTAATGGTTCGTTAACAATAAAAATACACTATTTTTCCATAACTGTGATTATGAACTTTAATAACAATTTTCAGACAAAAAGATCATAAAGCAGAAAGCCGCAATACCACCATATGTTAAGATATGGACAACCTTGGAAGATTAAGTTCTTGTATGTAAACCTAGATTTCAGAAATTTTAATACTGTCTGACTTTCTTTCCTTTAAACTATTTCACTATCAGTTTCCCTAATGCTTGTCATCTTTCAAAAGGTTAAATCCTGCCCGTAAGCCTCTCAGAATGAGACCAGCAATGAAAACATCGATCTTGAAGTAAGTGTTTGAAAAGAAATCACTATGTACCATAAAGCTTGCTAGATGCTGACATTTGTTTGAAGTACCTTCACTCTTGCTCCTAGGTTGCTAAGAAGGAAAGAACAGAAGTATTGTTAGGTCTGGTATAAGCTAGTTTTGATGTGAAAGTTGTACATACAAACATTTGAGAAATTCAGATTTTAAAAATTTTGCTTCTGCTACTTTGATTGCTTCTTGTCTTATATTGCTTCTCAAAATTATTCTTATGACCATTATATATAATAACCTTATGACCATTTATATACTATATATATATATAATACTTATTATAAAGATAAATGGTCATAAGGAAAAATATATATATATTTCAAAGGTCACAAGGCCATACATGTGTACATACACACACACACACACACACACACATGGCAGATTCATGAAACATAAACATCCATTTAGCATTTTCTGTTATTATCAACTCATGGCAATGGTTTTGATCCATAGCCTCTCCTTGTTATTTTAAAATATTTTTAAAGAAAAACTTCTAACGTATAGCAAGTGCCAATTATTTCCAAATTAATCTAAGAGTTAAAAAGGGACATCTTTCTAATTCATACCATGAGGCCAGCATTGCCTAGTTAACAGAAGCAGGCATGAGTGTAATAATACAGCTGTGTACCAACAGCCCCAAGAGCCTCTTCGACAAATTCAACAATAAACTGAATTCAACAGCACATCAAAAAAGTTGCCTATCATAATCAAGGTGGTTTCATACCAGAGGAAGAAAGAGGATTCATCCTTCCAAATCAATAAACACAATGCAACACATGATCAAAATGAAGAATAAATATGAAAAAAATGTCAGAAAAGTCATTTAATAAACAATTCATACATTGTTACTAGACGACAAGTCACTAAAGCCTGTTAAATCATAATGCTCTTGATTTTTTTCTTTTTTTTTTTAGAACCTCTTTTCATTTATTACATTAAGGAACTTTTTTTCTACTATTTCATCTTTCTGCAGTCTGAATTTTAGCTGCAACATTGTGGTCCTTTGGAAGTTGTTTACTTCACAAATCGTCGAAGTACTGAAGTAACAAGAAGAAAATGCATAGATCTTGTCTTTCTAGTAAAAAATATTAGATTTCACAAATTTCTTCATTGTGGAAGAATAGAGTTAATAAATGCAAAAATGACAAAAGTATATAAAAAATTATATTTTTGCAAAACTTGTGTTTCAATAATGCACCTAAGTTGCAGTCATTAACGGCTGCTAACATAATTTGCGAGGGGTTAATGGGGAACTTAGAAAGGATGGGTAAGTTGACACCTGAACCCACCCATTACTATTAACATCACCCAGCCTGAACAAGAAGGAATGCTACGCTTGTGACCTTATGTAAGGAATTACACAGCATTATCCATAAACTGCTCCAGCCAACAAATAATTAACCAGATTCAATCACATCTCTATATTTGCTATCATTTTATATAAGATGTAGTAAATATCAGAGCATGTTAACATTACACATGTGTCACCATGTTAGAAACATGGAAAATGTTAAAGAAAACAAATTTTGATATCTTCATCAAATAATTGCTCTGGTAGTATGGAAAGAGACAGTATATTAAAGAAGCCAGACAAATGACTGTGTCAAAAGTGCTTTGTTCACAAGCATGTAGATGTGAGTTTGGATATCAGTGCTGGTATAAAAATCAGGACTTACACTGTTTTTGGTTGCCCTGAAAAGCTTTACAGTAAGAACCCATTGCTGGAATCAATACATATTTGACTCATAAACCATGGATAAATGAAGCTATTTGCACACCTGGAAGCTTTACTAGTGCACAGCTTTCATGGTGCTGGAAATTGCTATGCATATGACCAGAGAAGAAAAGTAATTGCTAATCTTACCCATCTGTGAACTCTGAGTTATAATGATGAGCTGCCAAGCAAGACGTGCCTGTAATGATTGTTCTGTCTTTTTAAGAGACAAGCCACACCCACTTTTCCTCTGCTGAGACAGGCTGATCTTCTGCTTCCAGCCTGAGTTCTGTCTTTCATCTCTCTCAGAGAGGCAGCTTCTGTATCACCATTCTCTCCTCTCTCTCCCTCTCTCTCTCTCTCTCTCTCTCTCTCTCTCTCTCTCTCTCTCTCTCTCTCTGTGTGTGTGTGTGTGTGTGTATGTGTCTGTCTGTCTGTCTCTTGTTTTTCCCTTCTCCCCTCCCTTCCACAACCACTAAATAAATATTCAACCTCACTCTGCATGGCGTGTCTATCTGTCTGTCTCTTGCCCACCGTCACCACATGGCTTGCCACCAGGGACCAGTCATCTTCGAAGACCTACAGAATGGTCTTGTATTGCCTGCAGCTGCATGTCTCCCTGCCTGAGACCAGCCACAGCTCAGGGACCTGCAGCATTTCTTCTGCCTGCCACTGCTGGGTATCCTGCAGCATTTTTAATAATCCATTACAGTGCCTACTAGTGGAATAGTGGTGTGACTCTCATGAAAGTAACCAGCTACTCTCTAATTAGATTGGAGGTCTGCTCCACAAATGTAATTCATATCTGATACTAATAATGCTGATACTAATAATGACAGATCATAGGCTATAGGGAAGAGAATCTCCTGCTACTACTCTATTAAATAGACATAGCATTAAACCGATTCTTAATGAATTAAAATTAAAATATCACTTAAAAATATTCTTTTTGAAAACGATGGTAGGTAAAACAGAGATCCACAAATAATCAGTAAGCAGAGCTGAAGGAACTTCAGAATGCTCAGTCCTAAATGAAGTATCTGTATCACACCACATATTCCCAAGGCTCATTGTAGAAGAGGAGGAAGTAAAATTGTAAGATCCAGAGGCAATGGAAAATAATTGCAGAAAACAATGTCTCTTTCTTTCTCCTACCTGCAGATCTGAATATAGAACTCTCAACTACCTCTCCAGCACTATGTGGCAGTACTTAGTGCTGCCAAGCATCTTGCCTTGATTAGAAAGGACTAAACCTCTCAAATTCTAAACAAGCCGTATTTAAACAGTTTTATAAGAGTTTCTTTGGTCCTAGTAGCTCTTCACAGCAATAGAACACTGACTAAGGCAAATGTATACAGAGGAAATCATAGGTATGGGATTCTATTTAAGACATAAGAGTAATGGGGTAAACTCATAGGGACTATAGTAAAAAAAATCCAATAATTATCAAAATTGGCTCATGAAGTATTGGGTTAGCCACATAATTTCTTCTTGTTATGTATATTAAAATACAATAAATAGATGAACCAAAAAGTGAGTATTTGGAGAATTCGAATATTATCCGCAATGGAGAAAATAACATGTGCACCTTATAGTGTGATTTCACCTCTAGCTAATGGTGGAAATTATCTGTTGATTTTTAGATACAGCAGCATAGAGGCATGAAGTTTGGATTATAACTGAAGAGATTTTGCCAGCTTGGTAAAAGTGTAAAAAGAAGAAATTCAGATATCTGAGATTTTACAAAATCGAAAAATAAAGTTATCACTTTGTGAAAATAAAATCTAAAGCAATTAACCTTGGAACCATCACCCCTACCTCCTTTCAGTTTTCCTTGTTTGACAGGAAAATGTGACCGCTCTGCTTGCTTCACCATTCTATGTTGGGGTAGGGGAATTCCATCGTAGGATGAAGCTATGACTGAAACATATCTTTGAAGCTTTTTTAGATGGGTCTCCAAACTTAGAGTTGTTGAAATAGGTAAGAATTTGAGGTCTTTTTGAAATGGAGCAAATGTATTTTCCATGCAAGGAAGACATGAGTTTGGGGATCCTCCAAGCAGAACCTTGTTGTCTCCTATACAATTGAATTTCTAACTGTATTTTGAGTATGATCTTCAGAGATCTTGTTGAAATAGGAGCAGCGGGCTGCATCCCCGGCACCCAGCCACCCTCATGGCTAGCTTTACCTGAAATAATTACATGGAAACTGTATTCTTTTAAACATCGCTTGGCCCATTATATCTAGCCTTTTTTCGGCTAACTCTCGCACCTGGACTAGCCCATTTCTAATAATCTATTTAGCCCACGAGCTGCCTTAACAGAGAAGATCTTAACCTACGTCTGTCTGGAGTGGGAGAGTCATGGCGACTCCCTGACTCAGCTTCTTTCTCCCAGCCTTCTGTTCTGTTTACTCCACCCGCCTATGTTTTAACCTATGAGGGCCAAGCAGTTTCTTTATTGCTTAACCAATGAAATCAACAGATAGAAAGATGACCCTCCTCCATCAAGATCTAAAGCTGGGTGCTGGAGAGATGGCTCAGAGGTTAAGAGCATTGCCTGCTCTTCCCAAGGTCCTGAGTTCAATTCCCAGCAACCATATGGTGGCTCACAACCATCTGTAATGAGGTCTGGTGCCCTCTTCTGGCCTGTAGGCAGACATTCAGGCAGAATGTTGTATACATAATAAATAAATAATTAAAAAAAAAGATCTAAAGCTTAAAAGGATATTTTAGAATGAAGCCTTAATCCAGTAAAACTGTGGTTTATGTGAGAGGATGAGATCAGAGCAACGTATGCCCAGAGTAAACTTAAATCAAAAGAGGGAGAAGGGCAACCACCTTAAGCAAAGAACAAAAACTTCTAAAATATCAATCTCATTGACACTTTGACTCACTCAAGAATGTGAGTATAAATGTTTCGTTTCATTCTTAAACTCTTTGCTTAGTGATACTCTACTTCTTCATTCCTAACAGACTATACAACTCCCCAAATTCCCTCTTGTCTTCGTTTCACCTATCCACAGTGATTATATGCTAATTTTTAAAGATATGATCATGTTTCCCCTGAACACCAAGCTCATGAATGGCCCCTGATGTCTACCAGATTATGGGAGTGGCCTGAAGCTAAGAGTCAACATGCCTAAAAACGTGGATTTTCTCATCCTGAGTCTTGCTCTCTACCTTGCCCAGGAAGATCCAGTAGGTAGACTTCCAGAGAACAGATGTGCATGACACAGGTAGCAACACACACAACACCTGGGAGGAACCAGCTGCTGCTTATCTGGCCCCTGAAACATCCCAGAATGTACATCCTATATGACTTTATGAGGTTCCTTCCCTTAGCCACTAAGTATGTAAATGAAGCATCCCTTGATCCTTTGCCTCATCCAGTAACATACCACTACATGGGGACCCACTCATCACTCTTCCAAGGGTATGAATGTCCCTTGCTCTCTCTGAATAAAACAAGCTGTCCACACACATAGTCTCTTGGGTGTCCTTTTCCCAGTGTACTCATAGACCATTGAGGGTCCACCTTTGACCCCACCTATGCTCTGTCCATTTCCCTTTCCCAGATCTGGCTAGTGCCCAATAGTCCGACAATGTCAGGCAGAGCTGGGTTCAAGCCTGAGTGACTTTCAAAGTACCCACTGTGGCACTGATCAATCCCTTCTCATCACAGTTGTATACTTTCTTGCAAAATAAAAACAAATATCCAGTGACAGAGGCAAACAAACCCACTACATTACAGTCCTCAATAATGAATAACAGGACAAATGGTTGCCTTTCCTAAGATGGACAACTGTCTCCTGCCACCAGCAGTGTTACTCTAATGCTCTAATGACCCACAAAAAGTCTTCTCCTTCGTTAAATATTTAACCCCCTTTAGGTTACATTTATTACATATACTTTCTATATTATCGATATGTATGCTTCACCTACATTCCTACAACAATATTTAACTGCTTGTTTACAACTACTGCTTTTAAGAATTATAGATGCTGTACCAGCTTGCATTCCTATCAGCAATGTAGGAGTGTTCCCTTTACCCCACAACCTCTCCAGCATAAGTTGTCATCAGTTACAGATATAAGATGGAATCTCAGAGATGTTTTGATTTTCATTTCAGTGGGTCACTTTAAGTCCTCTTACTTAAATGCCTATCTTAGTTCAAGGTACCAGTCCTATGATGAAACACCATGACCAAAAGCAAGTTGGGAGGAAAGTATTTATTTGGTTTACACTTCCACACTATAGTCCATCAATGAAGGGAGCCAGAACAGGGTGAACATGAAGGCAGGAACTGATACAGAGACCATGGCGGAGTGCTGCTTGTTGGCTTGCTCATTATGGCTTGCTCAGCAATGCTTTCTTATAGAATTCAGGACCGTCTGCCCAGGAAAAGGACCACCTACAATAGGCTGTGTTCTTCCATATCAACCACTAATTAAGAAAATGTCCTACACCCGGATCTTGTGAAGGCATTGTTTTTAAATTGAGGTTCTGCTTCTCAGATAAATCTACCTTGTGTCAACTTGACATAACGTTAGTCAGCACAATGTTTCAGAAGCTCAGCTAAAGGAAGTAAACAATTATTGGAAAATGAAGAGTCCAGTCGGTCAGTCTGTTGGTCATGAGATCTGCCAATAGGGTTTAACTCTGACCACTTAGAACCAGAAGTCGAGCCAACGATGACTAATCTTTTATCCTGTGACAAAGCAGCAACAACAAATTCCACATTCAGAAATGGATCCCAAGGGCGAATATGATTATAGGCATTCACTGTGCATATTTCATTTGTGCATACTCATTGTTTGTCACATAGGGTGCTCAATTATTAACAGGGACATACTGTGGAAAGGAAGGTTAAAAGATGAAAGAAATTACTGGCTGCAAATTGGAAAACCTATTCTAACACAGAGGGATATTGTTAAGGTCAACATGGAATGAGAAGCCAAGAAAACACAGAACAAACTACAGATTGTTATAATTTCCCACATCTCTCCAGACTTTCAGTTTCTATATTATTTGCTGCAACCAAAGTACATCTCTGCTAGAGTTTAATCTATCATATCCTTCATTTATTTATACATTATTTCATCAGAAGTGTTGATGATCCTGAACTGATGAGTCAGAGGACACGCAATGAATTGGAAGGCAGAATCCATGAGTCCTTGCTTCAAGATTTGGAGTGAGTCACAATTCCTCATGTGCCCGTTTTCTTACCTGCAGAATGGAATTTCTATAACTAACCAATTGTTCTCAAATGGGGTGATATACAATAGGTTTGTATACTAACATGCAGTCAAGAGTCTCAATGAAAGGGCAATCTTTCTTTATGTCTCCAAGAACACTGTGGTGGCCTGAGCTCACTCTGGCTTTTCCTAGTAGATGACTGTATATAGATCATTTAACTTTTTTTAAATGTCAATTTCTACAAATATAGAAAAAACATAATAATATAAATTCATTCATGCTAAAACAGAAAAAAGGAATATTTTGTATTCCATAGTGTACCTTACTATATAATTTAAAGAAATGTTATTTCCTAATCATATGCTGTTGGGTAATTATATAACTATGGACATTATTTTCTCATGTATTAATTGAAACCATAATAAATTTGTTTGAGAGTGAGCAACATTTCACATAGAAATTATGTACTTTAGCATAGGTTGGTTAGTATTTTAAACTGCAATAACTATATTAATTACAGAGTATAGAACATTATGATACTCATGTTATTAATAGTTCTTTAAAAGTCAAATTTGCCATTTTTAGATCTAGCTTAAATATGTACATCTACATATTCTGATAATACAAACTTTAAAATGCCCTTATACATGCACACGCACAATCATAAACACACACACACCAACACAACCGTTACAAAAATTGTTTGGGTCCATCTAACTTTCTATGGCCCTGAAACCTAGCACTGAAGCAAACATAAGTGGCAAAACCAAAACAAAACAATGAAATGATCAGTAATGATATTCTGCTATGTGCATCTAGCCCAATCATCATCAGAGAGGCTTCCTCTGGCAGCCAATGGGAGCAGATGCAGAAACTCACAGCCAAACATTAGGAAGAGCTCAGGGAATCCCACATGAGAGGGAGAAGCATTGTAGAAGCCAGAGGAGTGGAGGACACCAGAACATGGCCCACAGAATCAGCTAATCAGGACTCATAGGACCTCATATCATAGAGACTGAAGCAGCAACCTTGAAGCCTGCATGGGACTGCACGGGATCCTCTGCATACATGCTGTGGTTCTTTAGCTAAGGATTTTTTTTTGTGTGTGAAATTCCTAACCGTGGGAGTTGGGGAGAGGGGGCTGTCTCTGACTCTGCTCTTGGTACCCCTTTCCTCCTATATGCCTTGTTCAACCTTGACATGAGGGTTTGTGTTTAGTCTTATGACTTTGTATGCTTCGTTCACTTGATGGCACTCTTTTCGGAAGAAAAACAGAGGAGCAGTAACATCTGGGGGAGAGTGCAGGGGAGGGGAACTGGGAGGAAAGAAGAGAAAGTGGCTGCAACCAGGATATATTGCGTGAGAGAAGAATAAAAAAAGAAATGAGATAAAAGCAGGTTTGAAGACTAATTTTAAAAATAAGCCATATTTGAAGACATTACTTCAAAGCACATATATAAGCACTTATGTCTAAATATCTAGGCTATATGGTTGCTCCTAAATACTACACACAATTACATGTTTGCTCAGTTCCGCTGCAACATAGAGGACTGAGGCATAGAAAATATTTGACAAGAAAGTGTGAGGATATGAGTTTGAATCCCCAGAACCTATGTAAAACCACAGACATGACAGCACACACTGTCATTCCAGTACTCCTATAGCAAGGTGGGCAGCAGAAATATGAGAATTTTAGAGGTCCGGGGGTCAGGTAACCCAGTGTCCATTACAGACTAGGAAAGAAGAGACCCTACTGCAAACTTAGGAAGCAAGAACATATGTCTACAAATACTGTTCTGACCTACATATAGGAACCCTGGAATATTTAGATTTACAAACACACACACACACACACACACGCACGCACTCACACACATCATTCACATATGAACAACGGTAGAAAGAAAAATGCTGGTGCAAAACATGTCCAAACTGAGCGACTTTAAATGCATGCATGCACAATATCCAACCTAGTATGGATAAACCAATAATATTTTATTTTATTATTTTAAAATATTATTCCCATGGAAATTCCATTCTGAAGGTGAGTAGAACATGTTTTTGAGGACACATTTTCAGAGAATAATCTATTCTATAAACGTATCAGCTTCAGTTTTCCAAATTTATTTATCACAATGTGTTTCTGGTTTAGAACTCACATGCTCTTTCTCTCTGCCAAAAGATGAAAAAACATTCTAAGAATCAAGATGCTCTTATGACTTTCAGTGAAACTGTGCTATCATGGTAATCTGTGAGAAGACAATGTCCGTAATCATAAGGTAACACTGCTGGGCAATCCCTACTTATTAAGATTCCTATTTATATAAAACAACAACAAAACAAACAAAGAAAACAAATAGAAAGCATGCCACTCATCACAGTTCATACACCATATTGTAGCCATAAAATTCAGGGGAAATTCCTTTCAATTCATTTGTAGCAAAAGATGCGTATAATGATAGTATAGATGTTGGAGGGAGACGCACTATCTTCTGTAAGGAAGGCTGTATTTGCTGAAACAAATAATTCATCCCATAACAACATAATAAAACAAGATATGTGTGCCATTACAAAGGTTTTTTCCATGAGGCATGATTGTTTACTAGGGCAGGGTAAACTAAAAGGTAGAACATTTCACTGCAATACAATAAATCTTTACTAAGATGAGGATGAGGATGCGAATGGAAAGACCTTTGAAATGCCAAGATATACTTCTTGGTAGATGAACTCAATTGCTCTTCTAATGTCACATTAAAATTGCCATGGGATCCAAAATCTGCATGTAAAATTAGATGACAGAGGTTCATTAGCCCTTCTGCAAGTTTCCCGTTGACCACAGAATTACTCTCATTCTTTTAGATGCAGTGTTTATAGAGTGATTTTGTCTTCTTTGAGGCTTGTTCTCATTGTACCTGCGATTCCTTTTGTCAGAACACAAATCATTTGCAGCTAGAAGACAAAGAGTAAATTGAGGCAAGAAAGAAAATACTTGGCACTCTACCCTATATGAAAAAGTCCTGAAATAAATGATATCCATTATTATTGTTGATGTGATCACTGAATAATTATAATATTCTAAGTAAACATGATTTCTTGCATTGTCAAGTAAGCAGGCTTACTATAATAGTTTCTGAGAGTTCTAACCTTAAAATGAGTTGAGGTTTCCAAGACAATTTAAAGTAAGCTAGGAACTGTAGATCAAAGGGTTTGTGGCCACCTTAGCATTTATCTTTTTCTTTTGGTAGCTTGAAAGTCTTCAGGTACCTTCCTGCAACAAAGATTGATTACAGGGTAAATGTTTTATGTAGGCAGCAGTTTGGCATCTCCCTGTCCAGTGAATTATGTGGGTATTGTTTTAGGCAATGGGACCTTGCTGTCAGTTTGTGAAAAGCAACACATTGACTTTGTAAGAGACTGACTGGCTTGTTTGGGGGTTCCTGCAGGACACATTTGGCCAACAATTCAATTAAATGTAACCCAACCCCAGTACCAGAACTGTCATCTTGATGCCCAGTTGGAACTCTAACTTCCTGCTTGTTTGGAAATTTCATTCATATTGCCTTCATATATGAATATATTTTAGAAATCATCCACTGTATTAGGTTTCTGTACTGGGCCACAAATGGCAGTCATTTTAGCTGTCTCTCCCCATATTCCCTACATCTCTCACTTCTCCTCTCCTGCTTCTCATTTCTCCCTTCTTCTCTCCTCCTTTACTTGCTATCCTCCTGTCTCAGTCCTACCCACCCTCTACTGTCTATTGCAACTATCTATTCCATTTTCCTTCCTAAAGAGTTGTATCTGACTCGAGAGGGATGGGTAGAGGAGTTAGGGGAGGGGGAGAAGAGTGGGGGAGGGGGAGGGAAATGGGAGGCAGGGAGGAGGCAGAAATTTTTTTCAACAATAAATAAGTAAATAAATAAATAAATAAATAAATAAATAAATAAATAAATAAGTAAGTTAGAGCTAATGGACCAAGCAGTCAAGCAGTGCTTTAAATAAAAAAAAAAAAGAAAGAAAGAAAAGAAAAAAAAGAGTTGTATCTGTATTCCCTAGACTTTACTCTATGCCTAACCTCCGTGGGTCCAGCTCTGTGGTAGGACAGTAATACCTTTCGCAGATTTTTTTTTTTTTATTATTCAGATTGCTTTAGCTATTCTGTTTTCTTTGTGTAGGAGTATGTGTGTGTGTTTTCACATGAAGCTGAAAAGTGTCCTTTAAAGATCGGTGAAGAACTGTAAGTTATCTCTGAGGGAGATCACATTGAATCTGCAGACTGGTTTAGGAAGCTGACACTTTTTACTGTATTAATTCAACTGACACATAAACGTGGGAGACCTTTCCACTTTCTGATAGCTTCTTTAATTTATTTCTTCAGTGTTTTGAAGCTTTTACCAAATAAGTTATTGGATTACTTGGTTAGAATTAATGTAAGATATTTTATATTATTTGAGTCTATTGTGAAAGGTGTTGTTTCCTTGACTTCTTACTCAATTCATTTGTCATTGCATATAGGAGGCTACTGATTTTTGGAAGTTAATTTTGTATACAACTACTTTGATGAACGTGTTCATAAGCTAGAGTTTCCCACTGGAATTTTTAGGGTGGTGTCACTTATACATACTATCATATCATCTACAAATAATAAAACTTTGACTTTTTCCTTCCCTATTTTTATCCCTCTGATATCCTTCATTTGTCTTAGTGCTCTAGCTAAGACTTCAAGTACTATATTTAATAGGTATGGAAAGAGTGTTCACCTTGTCTTGCTCATAATTTTAGTTGAATTGCTTTGTGCTTCTGTCCATTTAAGTTTATGTTGGGCCATGAGCTTGCTGTAAACTCTAAACTGTCTTTATTATAATGAGGAATGACCCTTATCACCATAATCTCTCTAGCACTTTTATCATAAAGGGGTATTAGATTTTGTCAAAGGCCTTTTCTGTATAAAATGAGATGAACAAGTCATTTCTATCCTTCACTTTGTCTATATAGTGGATTACATTTTTCTATGTATGTTGAGCTACTCCTGCACCTTTGCAGTGAAGTCTGCTTGATCATGGTGGATGTTCTTTTTGATAAATTCTTAGATTCAATTTGCAAGTATTTTATTGAGAATTTTTACATTTATTTTCCTCAGGGAAATTGGTCTGTGAAATTCTCTCCTTGTTGTTCTGCTCTGCCCACAATTACCGGTATGTCTCCATCAACTCCCTCCCCTCATGGCTTGGAAAACCCTGTAGATAAGAGATCAGAAAGAATGTAGAGTCAAAAGGGATAGAGGAGACCAAGGAAACAAGGCCCTCTAACAACATAAGCAAAGCTTGTAAATTCACTGAGACTTGGGGAGTGTACACTGAGGTTGCACAGGTTTTCGCCATGTCCTTCGCGTATATGTTATGGTTCCAGTTTACTGCTTTTAGGAGATTTCTGAGTGTCTTTGAGTTTTATGCCTTTCTTTGGGCTCTTTCACCTCTCTTTGTTTGTGTTGCCCAACTCTGATGTGTTAATGTTCGTTTTATCTTGCCGTATTTTATTATGAACACCAAAAAAATTAAAAATGAAAAATCTTGAACATCATATGCTTAAGTATTCTGACATATTTTTAAAGAAACTTGTATTAACCATATTATTTCCTAAATTATCTTTTGTACTTGAACATAGCAACCAAAGTCATTGTTAACTCTTGGTTTCCTCATTAATGTTATCATCTGTTTTATAAACAGTATTAGGTATGAATAATATTACAAATCACTAAAATTCCTTACATTTTTTATGAACATTTTAATGTGCATTGGGGTCCATTTCACATGGAATGCATCATGGATATTTATGCTTTCTTACACATGCAGCAACATTTTATGATGCTGCATTATTACAGATGCCTATAGTTCATTTATGATTGATTTTTATGACATATATGCAGAACCTATTCTTTATTTGGTGCTGAGTACTTCACTGGTGATAAAACTACACTTGCAACCTTCTGGTAAAGGAATACCTAGTTGACTAAAATGTATTTTGCAGCACTGTTCCATGATATATACCACAAGGTAAAAAGGGATCTGTGTCTCTTTGGGACAGATCATCATTCTCAGGCAGTTTATAATGAAAGGGGGCAAGCTAAGCAAAAAGAAATACAAAATCTACACTTTGAGAGAAAAGGAGCATCAAGAAGGATAATGGCCTTTTAAGTTCCTGGGATAAAGGACATAGAAAGTTTAAAGAAAAGCCTGATGCTAAGTTGGATAAAGGGGGTAGTACTGTTAGGGTAAACCATCCAGCTCAGCTTCCAATGTGTGAAAAGGAATTAAAGAAGAACTAACTTAAACAGCAAAGGAAACCATTAACAATAGAACGTTGTTGCAAAGGTAACTAAAGGAGCGGCCCAAGTTCCAGCCTCCTTAAGCAGTAGAACTTGGTGACTTCACCCAAGTCATTCTGGATTTAGAGCGAAGGATACAAGAAAGGGGTTATAGGTCCTTCCTATGCACCATAAAAAAAGATGCTGAGATCAGACCTACCCGTGCATTGAGACCCAGAGTTGCCGTTGCATAAAACCATGAATTTTGTGAAGCCTATGTTATATAGGAGACCAAAAGATGTTGGCAATGCCAATTCAGAAATACCTTCCAAGGAAACCTGCTGACTGAGTATGGGTTCAGTCCAGGAAGAGAAGCATGTTGCAGACAAAATGACTGAAAACAGTTGGTGTTCTGGAGAGCACTTTCAAATCAGACATGAAGATGAAGAATTTGGAGTTTATCCTGCTAGTTTGGGTATTTGGTCTAGTATTTTCTCACTATGATCAATTTTTTTCCTTTCAGAATGCAATATATATTTTGCGCCATTATATGTTAGAAGTATGTGATTTTACTTTTCATTGTGATTTTAAAGGGGATTACAGTCCAGAGATTGTCTTGCATCTCAGAAGAGTCTTTGAACTTTGGGATTTTCAATACTGTTGAGACTGTGATAGACTATGGGTACTTTTGATGTGAAGTGAATGCATTTTTGCATTATCATAAGCCTTTGGAGGCCAGATAGTGGAATGTGGTTGTTTGAATAAGAATGGTCCCCTAGTCTCATTAATTTGAATGCTTAGTCACCAGGAATTGGCACTATTTAAAAAGATTTGAAGGATTAGGTGTGGTCTTGGTGGAATAGGTGTGATCTTATTGGGGGAGGTGTATTACTGGGGGTGGGCTTTGAGATATCAAAATCCTATGCCAGGTCAAGGATTTCTTTCCTTTGGACTAGTGTGTGGCTCTCTGTTATTTCTCCAGCACATGAGTGCCAATATGTTCCTGCCATACATACCCCTTGCCCATGATGATGATGATGGGCTAGCCCTCTAAATCTGTAGGCAAGCCTCCAATTAAATTTTTTCCTTTATAAAAGTTGCCTTGGTCATAGTGTACCTTCATAGCAATATAAACTGTAACTAAGACATACATTTATTGGTTCAATCTATACAATCTGTTTTAGTTTGGTTTCTATTGCTTTTATGAACACTATGACCTAAAGCAACTTGGGGGGGAAAAAACCACTTAGAGGCTACAATCCATCATTGAGGGAACCCAAGGGAGAAACTGGAGGGAACAGAAGTGGAGGCGACAGGTTCATGATGCATATTGATTTGCTTCCACTGGCTTGCACAGCTAATTTTCCTATACTGCCCGGACCCACCTTTTCAGGAATGGTATTACCACAGTGGGATGGGCTCACCAACATTAATCTGCAATTAGGGAAGTACTTCACATATAGGCTCACAAGCCAGTGTGATGGATGCGATCACCCACTCAGGTTCCTTCTTCCAAGGTTTGCATCAAGCTTACAAAGATCACTTAGTTATAGGGTTTGCCGCAGTTTCAGTGGCATTTGCTTAAATCTGATGGTGACTTTTCATATAGCATTTGTTCAGAAGACATATGTGAGCAAAGGCAAGATCTTGGAAATAGTGAGTAATTCACGCTAGTGTATTTGGTTAGACCCCTTTCCGCACGCACTTTCCACATGCACTGTTATATTGGGCAGATGGCTCATGGCCAAATTTGAGGCAAGTAGAGGACAAGAGGGAAAACACATGGTGAAACAGAAAAGAAAATGTATAATTAGCTTAAGTGAGAGCTGTATGATACTAATTTTCAAGTCCTTTTCCTCAGCCCCTACCTTGACTCTGATTACTAAATACTATGAATTATTATGCCCATTTGTTAAGCTTCTATCAGGTAGAACCATCTGCTTTATTTACCCTCTCATATAAATAAAACACCTGATAAAGTTTTGCGATGCTTTTCCAAACAGATGTTCGGTCTGGAAACTTACTGCTGAAGCAGCTATACTGATCTGGTCATTCTTGCTACATAATGTCAAAGTAATTGTCTTGATCCCTGGGAAGACTGTCATTGTGCAAACTATAAAGCCTTTTATTACTGCATGTTAGATCTCTGTAAAATGGATAGTGTCTAGTCAACACATGTTTAATCTACTCAACAAGAATTTATTAAGTATATTTAAAATATAGCAAGAAGTAGATGATGTATTTCTATGAGAATAAGGATGCAAACTGCGTGCATAAAGACAGTTTTATTATATTTTCAACATCATAAGGTAATGTTTCAGCAGCGCTTATGCCTAGGGTGTTAACAACAGCACACCTTGTATTCCTTTCTAGGTTTATTAAATAAAGCTAAGAACAACAGCCTTTTGTCTTTATTTTTAATTTCTGTCTAATACAAGCGTATTTCAAACACTACTGATTATTGAATGTGTTTAAAGTAATCACTAAAGTTATAAAGAGCTGGTGTTTAAACCACTTAAAGCTAAATGCAAGTATTTTAAACTTGCATAAAAAGGCTGGCTTTTCCACTTGGAAAAATACCTAAAGAAAAATTACTTGTCATATTTCAGATTTTTAGTACCTGAGCTGAGTTTATGGTACATTATAATGAATACTGACCAGGCTCCATCATTTTAGATTTCTCTCTTAATGACTTAGATGCTGAGATATTATGTAAAATACCTTACTTGCTAATAAGAAAGAATTATTATAATATTAAATAGAAGGTTGTGTTTACTACTTGAAAAATTAAGATGTTATATTCAGAACATTGTGTTTATGTTTTATTAGATGGTGGAAATTATTAGAACTTGAATGAACACTGTTCATGTAATGAGTTATCTATTCTTTTGTCATTATATTATATTGTGCATTTTTCACAACTCTATATATTTACTGTTTTTAATCCATATTTTTTATACTTGTGATTACAGTTATGATTAACTTTATATAAAATGCTAAGAAGAAGCACATGATTAAAATGTGTCAGAGGTAGTTCTTAAAAGATGTTTAACTTTGCTTCTTGAGAGACAATGAGGACATTTCATGCTGAAGGAAGCTTCTTCATGCCCTTTTAACAAGATAGAATCTTGGCAGTGGCCTAATCAGACCTCGGCACCCTGACAAACTTGATAAGCGCAAGCTGGATTAACATGGTTACTTTACAGCAATATCACGTTGAAGGGCTTTGAAACTACAAAATTCAGAAGTATGCTATTCTCCAAGTTACTACATTTTAGTCTGTCCAAACCATGTGACTTAATATGGATTTAAATGATGGAAAATCAAAGTGATGTCTGTCAGAAATGAGCTAGTAGTTAACTTGTGAAGTATAAAATTAGTCTGAGGGACTTTGGTCCTGAAGTGGCAAAAGAGAAGCATTTTGGAACAATGGAAGCCAGGACTGATGCTTAATTGTATGACAGAAGGATCATAATGCTAAAGCATTTGTACATGTGTGTACTTATGCATGTATGCACAAGTGTGGCTTCAACATTCTTCACGCAGGGAGATTTCTTTTCAGCTTGACTCTCATTTAGTAATTTCTCCTTTTCACACAAATCATTGGATTAAAGACATTATTTTTTGCCAGGCATAATGGTACAGACCTCACTCAGCACTCAGGAGGCAAAGCCACACAGAGCTAGGTAAGTTCAAGACCAGCCTGATCTACATAGCGAGTTACAGGACAGCCAGAAATACATAGTGAGACCTTGTCTCAGAAAAACAAATAAAAATATTTCTTTTGCCAGGCAATGGTGGCACACACCTTTATTCCCAGCACTTGGGAGGCAGAGTCAGATCTCTGCGAGCTCAAGGCCAGACTGGTCTATAAGAGCTAGTTCCAGGACAGGCCCTAAAGTTACAGAGAAACCATGTCTCAAAAAAGAAAATGATAGATAGATAGATAGATAGATAGATAGATAGATAGATAGATAGATAGATAGATAATATTCCTTTTGTCAACACTCCCATTCAATCAGATAGAGGTAAAGACAAATGTAGAGATTAAAACTTGAAGGTCACATAAATATAAACAGAAGTCATTCCTCAATAGCAAGCATTTGGAAGCAAGCATTCTGAAGAGTAGAATATAGAATAGAGGCCTGTGGTTTTGAACTGGAGATGAGTTTTGGAGAATTCCACAATTAGCTAGAAAGCAAGGGCACACTCAATGACGAAAGGAAGGAAACTGACCAAAACAGAATGGCTAGGCAGAATCATCAAGAATGTTTTATAGCAGGGCATGAACTTCAGAAAGAGGTCTGAAGCAGAGCAAGCATATAACTCACAGCTATGCTTGGCTGAGGAATATTTCATACCAACTTCTAATGAAAGAAAATTGGAAATGACCTCAAAACCCTCATATATCTTTTATGGGTTGGTATAGAGTGCATTTAAATCAACTCCATATCTAGTTGTCATTCTAGACAGTGACTCACCCATCCAAACCTAATTATTTTGTAATATTCAGTGCTAAGAATTCCTCTGGGTAAGATTTTAAATAGACTGCTGCTTCGGAAAGTTTGATTCCTCATTTGAGTATACCAAATCAGTTGCATTTGTGACAGCCAAGCCAACCTGGCGACATTACCCACTGCACCTGCCACTTTATGAGTTATTTCAAATCAGTGACCCAGGAGGAGATGCACTGCTCTGGGGCCATGGCAAGGAGCAGGAACAGAGTGAGTTGCATTTTTAGCATCCTGGGAACACTTTTGGTTTGTGAACGTGTATTTTCTTCTGAGAGCAAATGAAATTAGAAAAGATAATGGCTAACTGGCATTTTGAAACGACTCTAGTTATTAACAAATGTAATCATTCAAGTCAAGGTAGAACTTTTAGGTAGATAATGTCTATGACGCATGAGTGGTGGGGGAAAGCAGTCTTATGACCCTGAAGAAACATTTAATGACAGGGGGAAGGGAGAAAATCCAGGGAGGGGCAGCTAACACTAAAGGCTTCTTGAGGGGTCATATAAAAATGTACTATTGCAAAAGCCTCATAAAGTGTATACATACCTGGAAGAAATCTAAAGGGAAATCACAAAATAATGGGTGAAACAAATCCCCAATTATACCTCTCAACACCTAATGAAATGCCCCTGTACCAGGAAAAGTTTGCATCTAACTGAGTTGTTGGCCAAAGGGTATTCATAAAATTAAAAACAAAACAACAAAATATCTCAGACTACCTTCAAGGCTATTGGGTGCTCTCCACAAACTAATAGCAAGGTCCTCTTGTTAAAACAATACTTCTATAACTAATTGAACATGGAGGATTGGTCTGATGGTGTAACTAGGGCCTTCATCCTTGCTGACTAGTGTTTATGGTTCAGGAAGGTATTCTGCATATTACCAGAAAAGAGAGGTAAACACTAACCAAGCTACAAAACCCTCTGATCTACAAGAGTGGCCTATCTACATGATATGCTCATGCAATAAAAAGTTGAGGAAGTATCAACTCCTAACTGACCAGATTTAAGGCTCACTTGGAACCCATGTCTGTTACTGCTCAGGTGAACAAGAATGTGAGACTAGATAGGTCATGAACCTAGAACCTAGGAGAAAAACCTATACTATTGTCAGGCTAAAGGAACATAGAAATAAAGTAACTCCTGACAGCATTCTGTGTATTCGTAGATTAGAATCTCCACCAGCCATCCTCAGAGGAGCTTGCTTTCATAGCAGATGGAAACAATATGGAGACCCACAAATGTGCAATGTCCAGAGAGGGAGAACTCAGAACATTCAGTCCTAAGTGGGATGTCTTCATCAAAACCCTCCTCTCAGGGCTCAGAGTACTGTGTGGAAGAAGACATAGAAAAGCTGTAAGAGCCAATAGGAGTGGAAGATATCAAGGAATCAGTGCATTTGAGTCAGAACAGGACTGAAACACGTGAACTCACAGAGATGACAGCGGCATGAAGCATGAACAGGGCCAGTAGAGGTCCAACCAGAAAGGGTCCCAGAACTGAAAGAGGAAATGTATACAAGTCCTCATCCCTGAGCCAGAAGCTATCTCCAATTGACAGCTCTCACAAAGGAAATATTAGTCTTCTCTAATGGTGTCTTACTGGATTTACAAGGGACAGGATACACAAACTATCTAGAAGCAGATAGTCAACACAAAACAAATTCAATGGTATGTTTGAAGATGTTTAGTCTCATAATGCTTTGTTTGGGCATGTTTTTACCTTACTTGTCTTTTACTTATCTAGTATGGTTTCTGGTTTTGTGTTTTTAGGGATTGTGTGTGTGTGTGTGTGTGTGTGTGTGTGTGTGTGAGTGTGTGAGTGTGTCTTCATGTGTATGTTTCTCACAGTTTTTTTATTTTCTTTATTCTTTAGGTTTTTCTATTCTTTTTATTTTCTCTGTTTGCTTTGTTTTATTCTATTTATTTTTTTCACCTGTTTGAGTGGGAGAAGGAGAGAGGGGGGGAGAAGGTAACTTGAATAGGTGGGGAGTTTGGGAGAATCTGGGAAGAAACAAAGTAGGCCAAACAATGATCAGCACATACTCTTTGAAAACTTATTTTGAATAAAATTTAAAAAGTAAGAATGAAACACAGTGAAGCACATGTAATTTCGAGTAATGCAACTTAGAATGGAAGTTGAAAATTATAGAAGCCACATCACTCCTGCCATTGTATTATTAACACATGGAAATGCCAGGAATCAGAATATACTTGGCAAGCAAAAGGTGAGAAACATCTCAAACAGAGCTGATTAGAAGAGTCACCAGTTAAAACTCAGAAAGAACATTTCAGATGACTGCTGTGACTTCCATACCACATTACCTCCCCAGATTAAGAATAAATGTGCTTGCATCCTGTTGAAGGATATTTGGTCAAAAATAAATCTCAGATCTATGTAGATCTGAGTTCAAATCCCATTTTCCCATCTTCCTAGATGTGCAATTTGGGGCAAGTTATATCATCTATGAGTCTTTGTTCCTTAATACTAACAAAGAGATAATGACAAAGTTAGCTGACACACTTCTTACTGATTGCGGTCATAATGCTTATATTCCTTTCCCCTCCAGAGAGCATTCATTCCTTCCTGAGACCACTTCCCTGCTGTGACAGCATTAGTCTCAGTCATTCTCATTATTATTTTAATATGATTTCTAAATTTAAGTAATTTTCCTTGAATAAACAACGTATCTATTAAAAAATCAGATTATGACAGATTTACCTCACTGTTCTGCTACCAGCACAAAATGTATGTCTACATATGCAGCTTTTAATTATGCTACTTGAAACTTAGTAAACTCTTATTAATAATGCTCATGAATATAATTTCTGCACATTAAAATCAAACCTTTTTCTTGGGTAATAGTGTTTTCATTTTGTTAAAATTCAAAATCATACCCAGTAAGTAAACTTTTTCCATCAGTTTCAACTTCAAATCTCATTGGCTATTGCATATGCAAATATCACTTTGGGGAAGGTGGAAAAAGACATATTCTAAGTTTGATCAATAGTTGCTGAGTAGCCATCATAGAAATAGTTACATTGTACAGTATATAGTTATATTAATTCTTTCTCTGACGAAGCCTATACAATGTGTTTTAATCATATTCATCCTCTCCCCAACCATAATTAGGAACTTCTGGATTTCAAGAATATAAGATACTGTTGTCATATTAAACCTGAAGATTGAAGTGCTTTACTCCAGAAACAATAAAATAATAAAACATAATGCTTCACAAAACTTACTATATCAGCATTTACCTTAGGTACATTTGCAAGGTGATTAATAAGAAAATCTCTTCTCTAAAGTTAATAAGTAGTCAGATTATCTAGGTAAAAGTCACAGATAATAAGATTAAAAGTATAAGTTTGAGTGTTATTGTTGTATATTTCATTTTCCTTGATGGTGTGGATGCATAACACTAAACTTTTCAATGAATCTTGCATCCCCTTGAGCAGTTACAGTCATTGTGAATATTGAGCATGTTCATTTTGAATATACCCATCTAGTCCTTTGTGTAAAACAGCCAGTAAGCAGCTGCATCAATAAACACGTTTGCAACATGTAAAATTTTTGGCATCAAGAAGAGAATTGAAGACTCAAATAAACCACTTCTGTTTTCTAGGTATTCAATACGTAGATGAGTGTGTTTGCCAAACCAAGATGTATGCTGCCAAAACACAGAAGGCTAAGTGAATACACTTATTCAGTGTCTAACTTAGCTAGAATGATTTGGATATAGCTAATCTTAGCCATTCCTTTCATTAACTATAGTGACAATTAATAACTTTTCGCTGGTGATTTACACAGCTGAAAGTAGATAAATTCCAAACAATGGATTTTCATCAGTTTTGTGTTTTACTTGCCAAGTAATGCTGGAGACTTCAATGTCTTGAAGAGAACTTTGGAATATCCACATACCTCTTAAATAAACTGTGCAGCTTGAACCCACAAAGCACAACTCAGAGCAGAAATCAGCACTTCATCTAAATGTAATTCCATCTCTAAAAGAGCAATAAGGTTGGAAACAGTAGACCACACCTCCCATATATTTGAAGATAATAGAATCAGCAAAATGGTTCCATGTCATCTCAAACTAAAACTGAGATCTTTTCATAGTAAAATGATTTAAACCACTGTAAACAACTAGGAACCCGAATGAGGATGGAAATCACAGTTTGCTCTCTTTTCACGAAGCAGCTGAAGAATATTATGCCGCTATTTCAATAAGAATAACATCGCACTGATAACAGACACTATTCAAAATTTAATAAAGCATTACTCTCTTAATCAAAACATGACTGTGAGGTTTGGACTCTCGCTGGAAAGCAGCATAATGTGAACAAAAGAGAAATGGGACTGGGCCTGCATATCAATGCTAACAAAATAAATAACATCTTGGTACACGAGCAGCAATTAAAGGTGGAAACTGGAAACCGGGTCTTAGTTTGTAGGTATCAAGCTACTTTCCAAGGAGAAATTGGAACCACAGAAGCAAGGAAATGTGGAGAACTTTATCTGTGGAGTACCATGACATTGCTTTGATTATTCTAAAGGCTCTGCAGAAATAGTTGCCTAAAGTACATGACTACATGCTTATGTGTAAGATAGCGATAAAGATTATCGTTGCAGAGAGAAAACAAGCTTTTACTTAAAAATGTATATAAAATGTACAGTTAGCAAAAGTTTTCCTCTGACTTGATATACATAACAGCTAAACATTTATGTTGTTCTCTGAATGCCAGCATCTATAAAACAGATACATAGTTTTTCTCTGAATGGCAACTCTCCTTCCTGATGATAGGGACTGTGCTCAAAGTGAGAAGGTTTAAGCTTTCCCTGGGTAAAATTAAGATAGTAACAGTAGATACCCACTGAGTTGTAAGATTTTAATGAGGTAGTTGTTAAAAGTGATAAATTAACTATTAACTTTCAGAAAATAAGATACATGGAAAAGGATCTAGAAGCAAAATCTAGCTGATAAACATTTAATTTCATCTATGAGTATATCATGGGAGCCACCATAGTTGCATTTGTTTATTTTGATTCTTTCCAATTTTCTGAATAATATTTTTCAAATCATTACAACTTGCATCTTTGGAATCAGTTAACAAACTGTAGGCAAGGGAGGGGCTATATTTTGATGCCCATGTCTTGTACACATATGAGTGGGGAAGTCAGAGGTCTTCCTCTATTATTATGTATGTCTTTCTCTCTCTATCTATCTTTGTGTGTGTGTGTGTGTGTGTGTGTGTGTGTGTGTGTGTGTGTGTCCTACCCCCACCTCAAATATACAAAGATCTTCTTGGTTCTACCTAGGAATGCTGGGATTAAAAATGTGTCCCCATGCCTGGTTCTACCTTATTTTAATGTACAAGATTTCCCAATGAACCTAGAGTTGACTTACTGAGCTAAACTAGAGGGCAGGCTTGTGCAACAATGTCAGGATTTTTTCTATGGGTTCTAGAGAGCTGAACTATCATCCTCACATGTATGAATCAAGTACTATATTTATGGAGCTATCCCCATTCCTACCTCCAAGCATTGCAACCGAGTTTTGATGTTACTGTTATAATAACAAACTGATATTGTACCAGCTGATTTCCAGGTTCCAGTTGGTAGTTCATGTGAGCAAATGCTGTGGTTTAGAGCTCTACATGACACAAATACACAGGACTATGGAGATGGTATGCTCAGGGTAGATAGATGCATACTCTTCACGCTGGCAACATTGCAAAGATCATTAACAATTATTTCCTTTAATTTCTCCCTGTTCTCTTGAGTGCTAGTGTGCTGGCTAGAAGCAATGGGAGTTTCCTTCCTCTACCCATTCCCTAGGGTTAGACAAAGGTCAAACTATCTGGTGGAATCTAACTTCAGTGAAACATCAGGTCTCTACATTAGAAACTTTTTTTTTTTAATACAAAATGGTTTGAGGTTCCTTAGACAAGTATTAGAAGGTTGGCAAGTGAAGAAATGAACAGAGCAAAGCAGTTCTGCCAGCAGGGGTTTTCTGGAGCTGAAAGGTATCGGATTTAATCAAGGTTCTGAGTACTTCACATATTGCACAGGAGTAAATGAAGGCATGAGCATGTAGAACGTGATAGGTGAGTTGCCTCAACCAAGAGATTTGTCCATATCACAGTCAGATTGAAGGATACATTGAGTCTCTTGTTTCCCCTTCTTAGCAGGTCATGACAGTAGGATTGCCTCCAGCACTGTGATCTTCTGAGAAGATGAGCATATTTTCAATTCTAGCTACAGCCATTCAACTACTTACTGGTAGTTAGTATCATTGTTCCTCTTTCATTTTTCCTCTCTTGCAAACTTTGCTAGCATCTTCAAATTCCAGCAGCTCCCTTACCTAAAACTGTTACACCCTTCTAACCTTCCTGTTCTTTTCTAAAGAGGGCTTGATAAGTTAATTTTATCAATATGGATAATCTCCTACACTTTAGATCTTGCATGTAGGCCAAAGGCCTGTGTGTTGAAAGCCTGGGATCTAGAGAGACACTGCTGGGAGATTGTGAAATATTTAAAAGATAAGGCTTACTGAGAAGTCTTTAGGTCAATGGGGAACATGTGCACCAAGATAATCTAGGGTAATCTTCCTCTTTTTCTTCCCTTGCTATTTGCCCATATGTGATGGTCTTATTTCATGTTATGTTGTTTCGTTGTGGACCTCAAGCAGTGAGGACAGTAAGTATAGAATCGAATCTCAGAGCCTCAGCAAAATTAGTGATCTCAATCTCTCTCTCTCTCTCCTCCCTCCCTCCCTTTCTTTGTCTCTTTCTCTGTCTCTCATCTCTCTTTTCTGACACTTTTTCATTCATCCTTGTGGCAATGGGAGCTGTGGTGTAACTATAAAGTTTATCCTTTGACCCAATCACTGTTGTCCACAATATATTTATTTCAATGAGTCACTGGTGTAGTTTAGGCCTTTGGCACACCCAACATCACTGAATCATCACTAGAAGTTGATTGTCTGAGGTATTTGTCACAGTCATAGAAAGCTGACTAGTGTGCAGGGTTTATTTTGTGTTTGTATCTGAGGTGATTCCTCCAGTAAGGTATTATATCAGTCAGCTCTTAGTTCACCAGTCACACCCTTCTAATAATCTGACTTTGCTGCTATGGGGCAGGAATCTTTCTGAGTGCTAATGCCTGCTGCACTCCAGTGACAGGACCTTAAAACAAGGAGAAGAGGGCTTTTGCATCTCTGGAAACACCAAGGGAATCTCACCAGAGGAGGCAGGAATTTCAAGCAGATAGAGGAGGAAATAAGGCAGAGTCAGGTGAAGCCATGTAGCCAACACAGGAGACAGATGCTTCTGCTGGAGCCTGCTGATACTTTGCACATAGGCCTGACCTCGTGTTGATGCACATATTAATGGAGATGGGATAATTTAGGATATAAGAGCTAGCTAGAAAATACACTTAATCTATTGGTCAAACAGTATTGCAAATAATATAGTTTCTGTGTGATTATTTTGGGTCTGAGTGGTCAGGAGCCTCTGACTACACAACAGTGTGATTTGCACTCAAAGCAGAATAGAGTGGTACAACTTAAGAGTTCATCACACAACTCACAATGAGCTGTAATTTCATATGTACTTATTATTTATTATAGAATTTTCCATTCAATATTTTCACATCTCAGTTGGTGGGAGGAAAGGAGGACAGAGAGCTAAACTGTCAATCCAGGGATGTTGGAAACCGGACTTTTAGGTGGGTAATTAAGGTTGGATGAGAAGAGTCAAAGTGGATATGAATAGCCTGAAGAAAAGCTATGCTAGGACACAACAAGAAGGAAGGCTTCTGCAAAATGATGAAAGAATTCTCTGGGAAAGGTTATGACTCTTAACAGCTCAGCTTTTGATTTCCATTCTTCAGAAGAATGAGAAAGAACATTTCTATTATTTAACTTAAAAGGTGATGTGTTTTTATGGCAGCAATGGAGCCTTACACAGTCATCTTCTGGAGTAATGGAGAACCGAGGTGCTGTGGAATAGTTCAGCATATGGATCTGTGATACAGACAACTCAGCCAGTAGGAGGTGGTAAGGAACAAAGACCAAGGACGAGGCAAAACCAGTCTGCTAAAGAACTACAAAGAACGTGTCCTATAATCAGCTTCTCTAGGGTATGTAGTCAGAAACGAGGAAGTCACAGAAAAAGTGGTATGTCATACAGTTAAAATGAGAGCCCGGGCTAGACCGTGTGGAACTACACAGGACAGGGCAGGGAGTTCAGATCTCACGGCTTTTCCTGTGTGCTTTTAAAACAACCTTCCTCCATCAGAGGATGGATTACAAAAGTGTTACAATGGAAGAGCTGAGAATAGTTAAGGAGGGACTCAAAGAATCTAGATGTCAGATAATGAGCTCCAAGGACATGATGGAGACAGAAAGTTGCAGTTAGATTAAAGATGTCTTTTGATGGAAGAGATCAGAGAAACTTCCAGTAGGTAAGATATTGGGGAATAAAGGAAAAAGAATGTCAACACATTATAAAGGGTTTCATCTTCAGCAAATGTGTTGCCAGTAGGAATATGTCCAGCGATAAGAAATGATTTGATGGAAAAAAAAAGAAAGTTGAACATTAGTTTATCTAGTTAAAAATAATGGCATAAATTTGCCTTGCTAAGTTAGATGACCAAATCATTTGGACTACTTGGAGCTGTGAAGATTTTCACAAACATCTAATTCCTGAACTATAGAGCTTGCTTTAGGTGACAATTTGATCAAAGTTATTCAGGTCCAAATTTAATTTTAATTTTATTCCTGTGTTCCTTTTTATACCCACAATATACATAGCTTTAAGGAGTTCTCCTAAAGCAAAATTTCCATATGTAATATGCTCCCATGGAAAAGTCAGTGTGGGTTAATATGGCTCAAAGTTCTAATCTTGAGAAATATTAGATGTGCTTACATAAATGTAGTGCATATGTAGCTTATTTCTATATATAAAAGTATGACGTAATCTTTCTACAGAATGTAAAAGAGTTATTAATGTTCTATGCAAATTAGTCACTGGAGAACCATCAAACTTTGAGTGTTCTCATCTGTTAGTGGTGCAATAGAAGATTGCTCTCCTTTTAAAACTGTATGATGATTGTGCATATACATTGATTTTACTAACGAGAGCATCTTCCAATTGTCACTTGAGCTCTTAACTGTCTGAAATGAAAGAGACTGGCTGTCAGTATACTACAGAATAAAATAGCTGTTTAAATAGCAGCAGACAGAGATCCGCTGAGGGCCTAACGGGGGAATGATAGGGCCTGATTCTACTTTACATAATTCCCTGACAGTTCCAGAAGGATACAGAGGCAATGGAAGGCCTACTAGCAGCAGTAAAATCAATGAAAGAATTGCCCTAAACTTGTGGTATGTGGTAGTTTAAAGTAGACATCTTCAAGTATTGGACATTTGAATACTAGGTCCCCTGTTGGTGGCTGTTTAAGGGAGGTTTAGTAAGTGTGGCTTTACTTGAGGAAGTATGTTGTTAGAAACAGATTTTGGGGTTTCAAAAGACACACACCCTTTTTTAAGATTTATTTATTTGTTTATTTATTGTGTATACAACATTCTGCATCCATGTATGCCCACACACTAGAAGAGGGCACCAGATCTCATTACATGTGGTTGCTGGGAATTGAACTTACAACCTCTGGAAGAGCAGTCAGTGCTCTTAACCACTGAGCCATCTCTCCAGCCCATACGCACCCTTTCAAGTTAGCTCTTTCTGTTACCTGTTTGTGGATGCAGATGTGAGCTCTTGCCTGCTGCCCCAGTGCCACGGCTGCCACCTGCATGATGTCATGTTCCCCACCACCATAATGGTGATGGAATCCCTCAGGATTCTTAAACCCTGAATAAACTCTCCCGCTATGAGTTGCCTTGGTGTTTTATCACAGCATTAGACAAGTAACTAAGATACCGTATTAGAAGCACTATCAAGAAAAGCCTGAAGTCGTGCAGCCGGTGGTAGAGGCAGAAAGGAGGAAAACATGTTCTCCTTCCTTCTGCTCCTCATTTGGACCTTGGGAGCTCAGTCCAGTGCTCCAATGTGGGTTTCTGTTTCTATCTCCATCCATCTCCAGATGAAGGTTGTATGGTGATATGCAAGATATTCATTAGTATGGCTATAGGATTGGGCCATTTCAGGCTCTTTCTCCTCAGCTGCCCAAGGACCTAGTTGGGGATATCTCTCTGGACCCCTGGAAACCCCTCTAGAGTCAAGGCTCTTGCCAACCTTAAAATGGCTCCTATAATTAAGATATATACTTTCCTGCTCCCATATCCATCCTTCCTTTATCTCAACCATCCCATTCCCCCAAGCTCTCCCCATCCTCCCCTCCTCACTTTTTTCTCCCCATCTCCCCTTTCCCCCATCCCACCACACCCCCCAGTTCCCAATGTTTGCCCAGCAATCTTGTCTACTTCCAATATCCAGGAGGATAACTGTATGTTTTTCTTTGGGTTCACCTTCTTATTTAGCTTCTCTAGGATTGCGAATTATAGGCTCAATGTCCTTTATTTATGGCTAAAAACCAAATATGAGTGAGTACATCCCATGTTCATCTTTTGGGGTCTGGGTTACCTCACTCAGGATAGTGTTTTCTATTTCCATCCATTTGCATGCAAAATTCAAGAAGTCATTGTTTTTTACCACTGAGTAGTACTCTAATGTGTATATATTCCACACTTTCTTCATCCATTTTTCCATTGAAGGGCATCTAGGAAGTCAAAACCGGGAGGGGGGCACCCACCCACTAAGACAGTGAGGCTGATCTATTGGGAGCTCACCAAGGCCAGCAGGACTGTGACTGAAAAAGCATGGGATAAAACCGGACTCTCTGAACATGGTGGACAATGAGGGCTGCTGAGAAGCCAAGGACAATGGCACTGGGTTTTGATCCTACCGCACGTACTGGCTTTGTGGGAGCCTAGCCAGTTTGGATGCTCACCTTCCTAGACCTGGATGGAGAGGGGAGGACCTTGGACTGCCCACAGGGCAGGGAACCCTGACTGCACTTTGGACTGGAGAGGGAGGGGGAGGGGAGTGGGAAGTGGAGAGTGGGGGGAGGGGGAGGGAAAAGGAAGGCGGGGAGGAGGCGGAAATTTTTAATAAAATAACAGTATTAGTTTAGAGTATTTACTGAATCGTAAAGAGGATTCAGTAGTTACTGAATCAAAAAATAAAAAGGATGGAAATGTCTGTAGTAATGTTAGTATATGTGTAAAGAAATATTTTAAATATATTAGATGAAATAAAAAGAGATGCTAAAATATAAAAAAAGAAAGGAGGAAAACACCAAAACTCACATTTTTCTTGCATAAAATTAAAAGTGCCAAGTGACCCATTGTCAAGTTTCTAACTTAAGTGGTAAGACATGAGAAAATATCACCAATTGAAGTAGAAAATAAAAATGAATAAGAACGTATGGAAATAGGAGTGAAGATCATTTTTCGAACAGGTTCTAATTTGAGGTATTTGTGGCTGCCCAAGGAAAGATTCAATTAGCATCTTACAAAAGAAGTCAGGACTAGAAGTGTGCACTGAGATCTGCTGGCTCTAGTTGGAAGATCCATCTCTAAGGATGTGAAGTTGTTGGGGAAGTCAGTTTCAAACAGAGGCTTGGAGTATCAAAGACAGAATCTGAAAAACCAACAGAGAGGTGGGAAAGAGGGCAAATGTTCTTCTGTCTACTTTGATACAGACATTACCTGTATAGAGTATCCTGTATAATACAGAGGTTTAATTAAAGGGTTTTCCCCTTTGATTGGTGAAAGGACTTTACCATGTCAAATATGAAAAGTATGGTTTGACAGAAATTGTTGTCATTATCATGGAAATTTCACTTATTCTTGATTCTAATGTCCACCAAAATATGAAAATTTTATAACTTGGCACAAAGCAACGCACACACACACACATGTTAACAACCAAGACTGCAGCAAAGGCAGGCATTTATTACCTACTTTATAGTCACTTTAAAAATGTGACTCCATATAGGTTTCCCAAAGTGTAGTGAGAAGGATCTGAGGGGGATGGTACACTACCAGCCTTCAACAGGAGCAGGAACTCTGTCAAGGGTCTGCAAGTCTCAGGATGAGAAACAATGATGCAAAACTGTTTGCACATTAAAAATAGGAGAACACAGTGTCTCCAGAAATTGCCAAGTTTCTTTAATAGTCACCCACTATTGAGGGCTACCCATCGTACTGGCTATTGTAACTTGGAAAATGATGTTATTTTATAATTTATTCATGATATGATTTAATTACTTTTCCTTTCCCTTGTTCTCCTTATGATGAATTAAACTTGTGGTTTTTGAAATCTAGATTAATTGAAAAAATTATAATAGTTCAAAATCGGTTTTCAAATGATAAAATGTAAGAAAATATTAATGTATGTATTTTATTCTAATGTAATAAATTTAATAAATGAAGTTCCCAGGAGGATATAGAATGTAAACATTCAAATATGATGATGGTATACAAGAACCAGAATATCAGACGTCTGTGAAAGTGTTAGGTGGTAAAACATTTCCCTCTGATACTCACAGTATTCTCTATTAGTTATTAAAAATTAAGAATTAACAAAGAATATATTCTCATATATTCTCTTGACTTTTATACTCATAATTTTACTAAAACTTGTGACTAGGTGGGTCACTTGTGGGAAAAGAGCACAAAACAAAAGACATCTAAAAGTCAAAGGAAAAACTAAAACCTCTGTTTATGAATGAAGTTATCTTATATAAAGAGTTCTAGAAATTTCCAGAAAAGCTTATTGGAACTGATTTTATTTTTTTTAGCATCTGTGAATAAGATAAGATGAGCACAATGAAGAATGTGCAATATTTGTTCTCTGAAAACTATAAAACATAGCTTCAAGATACTAGAGTAAGAAACAAGGATTAAAGCATCATATTTCATAGAATATCAGACTTAGTATTATTAAATATTATCAGCATTATTTGAACAATTACTGTAACCACTGTCAAATTTTCCATAATATTAAATCCAAAGTTCACATAAAAATAAAGAATGTAAAAGACCAAATGTGATCTTTTTCAAAATAAATTTTATTATTTTTGAAAGTAAAATATAATTACATAATTTCCCTCTTCATATTTCTTACTCCAACCACTTTTCTATACTGCCATGCTCTCTCAAATTCATGCCTTCCTTTTCTTCAATTATATATATGCTTATCAACATACATTGATATTTCCACATATATTATATATTACCAAATATGTAAACATAACATGCTCAGTCCATATAATAATACATGTATGCATATGATTTAAGAACTGCAGTAACTTAAAATAAAGCAGGGTATGATTTTAATGTCATCCAGAAGTTTTACTATGCATGCAAGATAAGAAAAACTTATATTGGCACCTGCTTGTCCACCATTCTTATAACTACACTTTTCATAACAGGTAAAGAGTGAAATTCAAATGTCTATCAACAGAAGAGTGAGAAAAGAAAACATGGTTACCCATAAAAAGGAAGGTCACAGATAGCTTGATCTCATTTGTAAGAGTTGATCAGATTAAGGATGTACAGAAAAACCGAGAACTGGTTAGTATATTGGGAGGTGAAACAATGACTATTAATTGTATGGAAGATTTCCCTGAGCAGAGGTTTTCAACTTCCTAAGGCCGTGACCTCTTAATACAGTTCCTCATCTTCTGGTGACCCCAAGCATAAAAGTATTTCATTGCTACTTCATAACTGTAACTTTGCTTTTGTTATGAATCATAATGCAAATATCAGATTTGTAGCATATCTAATATGGGAACCCTGTGAAAAAGTCATTGACAGGGTCACAATCTGCAAGTTGAGAACCACTGCTCTAAAGCATGAGGGAGGTTTGTGTTTTACACAAAACTATGAGGCTATAAAAGCCAATGAATTACATAGTTGTAAAGAGTTGGATGGTGAAATTTATATCATAGGAATTATACTTCAAAGTAACAACATCAAAAAAACTATTAACAAAATACAAAATTAATAGTTTGATGTAAATTGACGGCAGAATATAGAAGTCTTAAGGTAATTCTATCTTGTCTGGCATCTTACTCCCTATGGAACTGTAGTTTTAAGCTTCAGCATGCTGGAATGCAGTTGATAACGAGAATGTGCTTTGCTTTTTGTTTTATTTCAAGGGAAATCCATGCTTTGAGCAAAGGTAAAAAATTCTGCAATTAGTTAATGCTAATGTTATAGACCGACCTGAGAACAGTGGCTCTGAAATCTTGTTCATGTTAGCTCCATGGTGGAACACAAACAATAGGATAGAGTCTTGTCCATCAGTGTGCAGTCCACAGAAAACTGGACATCAAAAAGCTGGGAGACTCTCGAACTCCAGCACACACCTACTGACCTAAATCTGCAATTTTTTAAGGCCTCCTCTGCAAGTTACATAAAACTGTTAGAAACTCTGCTCTGTGTTGATGATCCGTGTTTATGTAGAAAAGATGGATTGTGAATTCAAGACTATATGTTAAGGTCAGTGCTTTCCCCCTTTACCTAAGGTGCTGACTTCAGTGGACAATGGACATTTGTAATTCTCTGTTAAGCCATCTGCAGGTAGAATGTGGTACAGATAGAACAAGAAGTGAATATCAATTAACCAGCGATGGCCTCTGCATGCAAGAGGCCCATCATCATACTGACAAAGTTTAGGGGAATCTTTGCCTCAGTGGAAAGCTTGTTTACTTTCCTAAAGGTACTTTGGTGCCTTATCAATCTGTTTCTAGTTCCTCCAACCATACATATCTGATCCATCTGTCTTCATCGCTTCTATAATCTCTTCTCTAAAAATACCTATTAAAATAACACATAAGTTTATTCAGCATGTATTTTTCATTACAAATTATACAACCAAATTACATCCTGCTTTGAATGTTGTGGAATTACTGATGATCCCTTCATCTTGGGAAAAAACCTGCTACCACAGGTGCTTAACTATGTAGGCATTGTTTTCATTATTACATGCATAACTGTGTCTGTTTTGTTGTATTGATTTTCATATTTTAAATGAAGGCTTCAACTTGAGTTCTCAAAGACTGTATATTCAAGCATTTTCACTGAAGTCAAGATTTTTAAAACCAAATTTAAGTGATTAATAACAGCATTGCCTATCAGTTAGTAGGTACTAGTGCATAGAATTACAACACTTATGAACTTTACAACTTTCTAATAGTCCAACATTCTATTAAGCTGCATCCTTCAACCTCATTTTGCTTTCCCCTATGTTATATAAAACTATATATTCACCTTTTTACTCTAATTTTTGAGTTTTCTTTATATCCTTTCTAGTTGTTTCTTTCGTTCCATCTGGGTCTGCTGTTTCACTAAAATCTCTGATAATTATAAAAGCTTACATTTAACTAAGACCTACTTCCCCCAGTTTTTCTATCTTTTCCTCGTCTTTTGTAGGTAAATGCAAGCTATTATTCTACACAATACTTTGTAGCTAACAAAAATGTTATTATGCACTGTATATACCATTTAAGACTCAAAAAACCATGTGAAATGTTTTTTATTCCCATCACTACTCAAGAGCCAGGATGTGGTTTATAGTATCAGAAAAAGGACTAAGTACATACCACCAGACATAGAAAGAAAAACGTTATTGTCATCCCAAGCTTTGTGGTCTTTGCACAGTAGAACCAATCAAGAAAAGAAAAAGAAGTTAGGAATTATTTTATTTTGTTAAAATTTTAACATCAGAGAAAAGTATTTAAGTAGAAAGTTGAAGGAAAAAAACAATAACAAAAAACTGCACTGAGATCTCAAGATAAAACCTTTGTTCAAAATCTGGAAAATCAAAACATCAGACATACAGCAAACAAACAATGAAAAGAATGCTAACACACACACACACACACATCGTCTGAGGTAACTGAGGATTTATCCCAAGATGAAGGCATTGCAAATCAATAAAAATTCCCTGACATTCAACAAAGCAGTACAATTTCACAAAAGGATGACTTTATATGAACCTTGCAAAATGATGCGAAAGGATCTAAAAGTCTGAAGCTAGATAAAAGCACCAGAAAATAGGAAGGAGTTCAAACATTGTGAACTGATAGCTCAATTTATACCCTTCAAAACAACTCCTAACAACTTCGAAGTGCCCGTGCTGCAGACTTTAAATATTCAGTAGATTCTCCTGGTTTCAGTCAGACTTGGAATATGGCTAACAGTTAGAGAAAGGAAAGGGAATATGCAGAAGGAGTTAAAGGGAAAGAGAGAGGAGATATAAGAATTGGAAGGTCAAACACCACCAAACCAACTTTTCCTGAAAATGAATGGGTGAAAATAAATCATAAAAGGAAGAATGTATTAAAGAAAAGATCATTAGAACACTGAAAGATTCTTAAAGTCTTTCTCAAACTAGAAATAACTCTTGGCAAGAACAAATCAAAACAACTCCACTTTCACTCACTCATGTCCTGCTGAGACCACTTAAGAAGCACAGGGCAATAAATGTCCTCAGCAGTTAAGATGGCCCTTAACCTAGGAGAGTCAATCACTGCTGCTTTGGACCCCCACCCCCACCCCCACAATCAAGGTAATTTCAGGTTGTGTGTCTTTATAGTAGCCGTTATGAAACAGCGCAGGCATGTTGAGATATTTGCACTCTGTTCACAACACACACAGTTGTCTGAGTGAGGACACTTATGTTCAATTGGAGCACACCTTGGTGAGAGGGAAAAAATGCTGATAACTAAGAGTCCATGACCAAATAAATGTGACTAAGGGACAGGTCGAATTATTGGTGCAGTTTTATCTTTCTGTTATTCATCCAGTTTTCTTCGCTTATGAACGAGACCCAGCACTGTAATCCTATCAACTTGTTTCAGTTATGCAAACACAAAAACAAAATGAAAAAGAAACTCAAAAACCTCATAAGCCTTATGAACAGTATTTGCTGGGTTATAATGGAAACGGAGGTTAAAGTCTCTTCGTGCAGAGTGAAAAACAAAAACTTTCATATAGCTCCAACTAGTTGCAGAAATCTCCATAACCGTCCTAGGAGTCTTGGAACCAGTTCATAAGTCTTTTCAAGAGCCTCAGGCATAAAACCTTATCCAAGTTTGAATTTGGCTTTTCATTTCCAGTTGAGTCTGCTTTAAACCACTCCATTCCACCTCCTCGAATCCTGAGATACTTCCTTCTCTTGAGAGCCCCTGTTTTTCTGTCGTCCACCACCTGGCAGCCAAGCTTCTCGTTGCTATCCACTTTTCAGGAAGACAGTATTTTTGCTGCCTCTTCCTCATTTTAGTCAGCTTTAGTCTTCTATTTCCTTTACTTATGCCTTCCCAATTCCATGACCTCAGGTCAAGTTCCTTGAGGTTCTCCTCAGGAAAAAAAAATTGATTTATTCTAGGCCACCAACATAAACTTCACAATGAAAAAGCTAGAGAAAGATACTTCCTTGATTAAAGACACTATGTATTTTCCCCTTTCCAAATAAAAACCTAGTCTGCTTCTAAAACTAAATGAGCATTCTGAATTTTATGGAAGGGTTTTCAATTGCCCCCTAGGCCTCTCCTACTCTATTTCCTTTTATCCTGATTTCTGAACAAAATAGGAAAAAAGTCCCCTTGAACACAGTTGCCGTTTCTCAGTTTCTTTTTGTACCTTAGGTTTACCTTAATCCTCTCCAACTTGTCTAATTTCACCTCTCTGGAGGCAAAATCTTGACAAATCTAGGGCCTTGGTGCTTAGGGCAGAAGCGTGGAGGAGAGAGCTACAGTTGCTGTAACGTATAAAGCACTTTCCTACGAAGGAGAGATATAAAAGCTAAAAGGGGATGTTGTTAATGAATACATACAACAGATTCAGAAAATTTCTTCAAGAAACAAAAGAGATAGAAGAAACAGAAGAGTGAAAAGGTGAAATAAAGAGTAACAGGCAAAACCTGGAGAAATCTCTCAAGAGAAAGTGTGGGCTCTAGTGATCTTAAGTAAACGGATGAAGAAGAACACTGCTCACTGCTTCTGCTACAGTTGAATATTTATGTCCTTTAAATATTTTTATGCTAAAGTCTAAACTATGGTGATGCAATCATGAGTTAGAACACTCTAATTTTTCCCATGTTCTTTTATTATTATTATTAATTATTTATTAAAGATTTCTGCCTCCTCCCCTCCACCACCTCCCATATCCCTCCCCCTCTCCCAGTCAAATCCCCCTCCCTTGTCAGCCCAAAGAGCAATCAGGGTTCCCTGCCTTGTGGGAAGTCCAAGGACCACCCACCTCCATCCAGGTCTAGTAAGGTGAGCATCCAAACTAGGCTCCAACAAAGCCAGTACATGCAGTAGGATCAAAAACCCATTGTCATTGGTCTTGAGTTCTCAGGAGTCTTCATTGTCCGCTATGTTCAGCAAGTCCGGTTTTATCCCATGCTTTTTCAGACCCAGGCCGGCTGGCCTTGATGAGTTCCCGATAGAACATCCCCCATTGTCTCAGTGTGTGGGTGCACCCCTCGCGGTCCTGAGTTCCTTGCTCGTGCTCTCTCTCCATCTGCTCCTGATTTGGATCTTGAGATTTCAGTCCGGTGATCCAATGTGGGTCTCTGTCTCAGTCTCCTTTCATGGCCTGATGAAGGTTATTATTCAGGAGGATGCCTATATGTTTTTCTTTGTGTTCACCTTCTTATTTAGCTTCTCAAGGATCACGAATTATAGGCTCAATGTCCTTTATTTATGGCTAGAAACCAAATATGAGTGAGAACATCCCATGTTCCTCTTTTTGGGTCTGGCTTACCTCACTCAGGATAGTGTTTTCTATTTCCGTCCATTTGTATGCAAAATTCAAGACGTAATTGTTTTTTACTGCTGAGTAGTACTCTAATATGTATATGTTCCATACTTTCTTCATCCATTCTTCCATTGAAGGGCATCTAGGTGGTTTCCAGGTTATGGAAACAATGCTGCTATGAACATAGTTGAGCAAATACTTTTGTATGATAGGGCATCTTTTCACATGTTCTTATTGTTTGTTTGTGTTTGAGAGCATGCACATGCCAAAGGCATCAAGGTATGTGTGTCATAGCACATGTATAGAGGTACTATGACCCTTCTTTTCTTCCATGATGTGGCATCTTGACCTCATACTTGAGGTTGGCAGCAAGTTTCTTTATCTGCAGAGCCATCACACTGTATCAAAGAGGTGGCACTTTGGGACAATGATTAGATAATGGGGGTAGAGCATGAGTATTAGTATCATTATCAAATAAAGCCAAGAGAAGTACCTGCTTCTTCCACCATGTAAGGGCATAGTCTTAAGAAGAAGCTGTTTATGAGGAAGATGCTGAATTACCCTGATGCCATAGTTTAGATGGCACTTAGTCTCAAGAACAATGTGAAATAAGTTTCTGTTTTTCATAAACCATTCAGTCTAGAGCATCTAATAGGAAAAATTTAGGCATCTTTTTGGCCTACACTTTCTATCCTTTTGTTACTTCATTCCTTGGACAATTTTACATTGACTTATAATCTTAACCTTTACAGGCCCACTAGAAAGTTGTGCAGAAGTATGTGATGGAGAAATTTATTTATACGGCAAAGACAGGAAGCAGAGGAAAACAGATACAGGAACCAGACAAGATGGGATATACTTACCAAAGACACACATCCTTTGACTTCCTCCATCAACTACTTCCCACCTATAGTTCACTGACCTCAATAATGTCTTCATATTATTGGTCTATCAAGTGACTGATCCATTCAATAGACCAGAAAACTCTGTAAATGACTCTGACAGAGAAAGCCAGAAGTGTTTATTAATATTTATCTAGGCATTACTTAATTTAGTTTGGTGGACAATGAACATTAACTATTAGAGCTGTCTTTCACCCAACAACTCCTATGTAAACACAATCCAAATCAAAACAAAAACAAAATCAAAACACACAAAAATACTGCTATTGAATTCCCACAGCATGGGCTTTTCATCTTCTATCTACCAATTCCTCTGTAAGCAAATGATAGCCACTTACCTAATTTTTATCTTTGACTCTACACATAACAGAAGTGACTTCTCTTTTTATGTGTGTATGCCCAAGTGTGTTGGGATTAGAGAGAGAGAAAAAAAAAGGTGTATTTTTCTCCCACTCTTCTTCCTCAGTATCTTCATTCTCAAATTAACAGAGCTATTCTATATCGAGGAGCACTAAAAAATGGATTCCAGGAAAATAGCATGCAATCTGATTTGCTTAGTTATTCTCAATTTCCAGTAAGAGTGAAATTTCCATATCAGTGCCAATTTAATTTCTCAATGACATATGACTTAAATATGGCATTCCTATCTAGTTCTGAAGGGTCACCAAAAGCATTGGCAAAGGCCTATAGTGTTTTGAGATCTATGGAAACTCATTGACCAACAACTCAAAAAGAGATGACCCATTTCTGGCACTGTACTTTTGATAGTCTCTGGTGCCTGGAAGAGGTACTTCTCCCTTATAAGGTAACTACATTTAAAGTATTTTTAAATGTATGTATATTTTAGGAAGCTTCTATAATTGTAGATTTCTGTGTTTTTTCAAAGATCTTTATTGTTCTTTATCTTGCCGTACTCTTCTTCCTTTACTCTTACCTCATCCTTTACCCTATTTAATCCTTCTTGATCATTGATTCCCCTTCTCAAAGGATCAGGATATTCAACCAGCCTGTATAAATACATGAGAATTTCTAGTTACTTTGGGGATTTTGAAAGAATATTTTACAGAATCCAATGGCTATACTAATGTGATTTTTCAAAGATATTTAAAATGTGCAGAAAATATTTTCATCCCTGTATGTAGTCAGCACCCAAACCCATGTGCTGGTATTTCATAATCATTTGACTTTTACTTGATAAAGCTCCCTTTATTATTCCTTAACCTCATGAGCAATGCAATGGTCTCTTTCTTCTGCAGAGCAGCCAAAGCACATCCAATTTTCTTCTCTCAGTTAGACTCTGGTTTTAAACTCATCAGTTCCTGTCTTGTTTTTGTTTTTTTTTTTTTTTCTTACTATCTTTCTGGATCCTGCATCAAGAAGCAGTCACTCTGTCCAGTAAAGCTATTGGCATTGGTTGGTTCTGCTTACTTAAGGCCTGAGTCATCAGTCGGTTTCTGCAGTTCTGACTCAGCAGGATCTTAGTGCTGAGAATCGTTTTTAGAGATGGATGGGGTGGCAGTGCCAGAAAAAGATTGAGTCAATTCAGGAGGCAAGATAACAGTTCTAGATGTGTTGTGGTTCAAAAAACTTTGCTGTTGGCTCAAATTGCAATAAAACAAAGTGCCCTAATTATACTAATATTTTTGAAATCTTAATTGGTAAGTTTAACTTTCCTAAAATATGTATTGCCTTTAACACTATTTTCCATTTGTGAAATAAGTTTACCAAATTTTGAAGCACTGAAATTGCCATATAGTCATAACATAATTTTTATATTTTGAAAAAAAGCATTGTTTACCATGAAGTCCTCCTTCCTTATAATGCATCTGATGAGCTTCCCAGAACTGTGCTTTGATAAATGTTAACCTGGTTTGTTCATCGTATTTTAAAGAACGCAAAAAGAAGTCAGAGCTAAGAGGATCGACAACACAAGTGAATTATTCAAGCTGAATTTTCTAAGAGATGAGTGGACTTCGTAAGCGTGGTACTGCAGAGCCTGAATCAATACATTCAAGGGGATCAGAATTCTAGATTTCCTTACTCAGGAAAATTATATTTTCTTCATTATTTAAAGCAATTTAAATATATTTTGCTCATATTCTCTTCATTCCCCACGTCCTTCCAGTTCTTCTCCCCAGCTCTACCCACCCAACTTTAAGTCCTTTTTAAAAAACAAACAAAACCCCAATAGAACAGAATCAAGAAAACAAAATAAAACCACAAACAAAAAAGCAAACAAAAGCACCAACTGTAACCAAATAAAAGTACACACAGAAAACAAAACAAATAAATAGAACAAATCAAAACACCACTATGGAGTTCACTATATGTTAATCAACTACTCCTGAACATGAAGTCTGTCCTGGAATGGGTGGTATACCCAGAGTCACTCTAGAGGAGGAAAAAATTTCCCTCTCCCAGAAGGTATAAGTGACAGTTTAGTTGTTAACCTTTACCTCAGTAGATAGGCTTTTTTGGTTGATTCATTCATTCATTTATTTTCAAAAAATAAAGCAAAATAAAAATGTAACAAGATAAAGAAAAAACTATTACATCTAAGTTGAACAAGACAAACAGAAAGAAAAGAACCAAAAGAACAGGCAAGAATCAGAGATCCACTCATTTGCACACTCAAGAGTCCAATCAAAACACTCAACTGGTAGTCATAGTATAAGCATAGAAAATCTACTGCAGACCTGTGCAAGTTCTGTGTATGCTGCTTCAGTCTCTGGGGTCACGTGAGCTTTGGTCATGTGGATTAGGGGGCCTTGTTTACTTGGTGTTCTCTATCTCCTTTGACTCTTGCATTCTTTCAGTCCCCTCTTCCTCAGAATATCCTAAGATCTGAGGGGAGGGACTTGATAGAAAATATGATTGAGAAATTCCATTTAGAGCTAAATGTTTCAGCTCTCTCTCTCTCTCTCTCTCTCTCTCTCTCTCTCTCTCTCTCTCTCTCTCTCTCTCTCTCTCTCTCTCTGTCTTTCTCTCACTCTGAGATGTCTGCCTGGGTCTCTATATTTGTTTTGTTCTGCAGAGGGAGTTTCTCTAAACATAGCTGAACCAGACATTGATCTATGAGTACAGCATATCATTAGGAAACATTTCATCACTTAACTACATTTTTTTTTTGTATTTCCATTGTTGTTAATATTTATAGCACTGGAGATGAGACCCAGGGCCTTATACATGCTAAGAAAGCAGTTTATCACTTAGCCACATCTCCAGTTCTGTGAAGTTTTGTTGACCTAATCACATAAACAGGGTTTTGTGTTTTTTCCTTCTTACAAAGATGTTCTGTGATATAAAGAAAATTGACCTCACTACATTAAAGAATATACATTTCTATGTTTGTTTTCACAGAGAATTTCAAACACATATATTCTGGTTGTGAACCTTGAAACATTTTGTGCAAAATTGCATATTTAATTATATCAAGCAAAATATGGGTATTGGTAGAATAGTCTTTTACAGTATTAACAGCTAGAGGCATTTAAACAATTTACCATCCATTTAAATGAATATTCTTTGTTTTATGTATGTGACTCTCCCTTTGTCATAATGAATTTTGCTGTGTAAATATGTCCTAAGAATTTTAAAGCGAGGCAAAACCAAATTAATAATTGTGAGGCACTATTGACCATGTAATATGTTTATTACATATGTAACTAGAAAAAGAATGTTACGTACAATTCTGGGACTTTACCCTAAAAGGATCTAATGGCAGAGAGTTAACAAGCAAAGACCATGATAAATACTATTGGCTGAAAACCCTTTTGAAAATTACACAATCAGATGAATGTTCTCATTTTATACAAGAATGTGGTATATATGAGCATTATTCTGTAAATGGGTTCTTTGGCTTAAAGCTTATCCATACTTTTAAAGCCCATCAACACTGTCAATTAGCTATGAAATACAATATCTAAACATAAATAATGAATCAAAATTGAAATTCATTTTTATTTATATCAAGGAGTTTTTATAGCTGTACAATCTTAGGTTCAATTCAGAGAAGACTGACAGAAGCTATAAAGTTCCTCTTCATTGTCACATCAGTCCAGCGGGACTGAAACATTGTTTTTACATGGTCATTGAGTAAACAAAAAACAGAGCTGAAATAGCCAGTTCAAAATCACACAGCAATCAGAACCCGGACAAAAAGCCAGTAGGTCTCTGACTTAAATTAACTAATTCTGTTTAAAATAGTAAAGCGAATTATGCCATTTGACAAAGACAGGCTCTGAGTCTTGTTGCTCTAAACTCTAATATGATGCTCAGGTCCTGCAGAAGAGCTGATGATCCACACAGTCATCAAACCCTTCCCTGACCACTGAGCCTTTCCTTGACGTTTAATAATTTGTTTCAATGTGATTACAAGGCGCTGCTGCTTCTATTTCTAAATCAGCATCTCTAACTGATAAGTTACTGCCTACAATTGTTGTTTTGTTTAATTCCTTTTGCAGAAAAGGATTATTACATAAAAGATCATTAGAGTTTTCATTCAACTTGAAAGCTTCTATTCAAATTTTCCATATCTTTTACCCAGTTCAACCCAGAATAAAATAGTTGTGCAAATCTTTCTTTTAAGATTATTTACTTATAATTATATTATATTATAATTATATATAATATTCCATATATATAATTTACTACTTTTAACCATATTCTCCATTTGCCAAATTCTTATCAATCCTTATATGTCATTATCTAGCCCCTTGAATCCGATTTTCTTAAATTCTTTCAGTTAGCATTGATCTTGCTCTGTGGAATTCCTCTGCATTTACTTGGACTATCTGTTATGACGAGGTTATTATCCTTTATTAAATCCTTAGATTATAAAACTTTGTGAGAGAGAGACTATGTGCTATTGCCCTCCTCCCACAATGCATATTATGTGACTAACAGTAGACACTAAGTGAAAATTGTTTGAAATGCATATAAATTGTGTATAATCTGTATATGAATGAAATATGATGTATTGTATATAATATTTTATATTCATAAGTGAGTCATCATATCCTGGTAAGTACCATATATATAACTTCTTTGGGTCTAGCATGAGCTTGCGTGAAAAGGAGAACTAGATAATAACTGGATTACTTTCTGAACAGGGTTTTTATTACTATATTTTTTTCTTTTTCAAAATTAGAAACCACTATGTCACTTTCCCCTTCTCTTCCCTCCATTCAACACCTCTCATGTAAAGCAATGCTTTCTTTCAAATTCATGGCATCTTTAGCCCTAATTTTTGTTACATATATAATATGTAATATATACATAATATGTATATATGTCATATATGTGCATATTATTAAATATACATATGCATTTATATCACTAAATATATAACATTCCTGTCATTATAATGTTATTTGGATATTTATTCTGAAATTATGAATTTTTGAAAATAAAAAGCACCTTAACAAAATAACACACAGATTTTGTAATTCTGAAACATACAAAATTTGACCTATTAATAATAACTATTTTTTTTATCAAGTTCCATTCTACCAAAGGAAGCCCCATACCAGGTACCAGAAATGCATCCCTCATTTTCTTCTAATTATCCAATTGAAAAAGTAAAATGGTCCCTGATAAACTACCCACAACTCCCTTTCCAGCATAAATAGCCCTGCCATCATGTTCAGCTAAAGATAAAAACATACGAACTCTTTTTAAATACATACCCAAACAAATCAGTACCCCTAACCATTTGTATTTCTGCCACCACCAGTTGCGGTGTTCTTCATTATCTCTTTTACTCTGCAATAGTCAGCTTTATATCAGTAATGAAATTCCTGACAGTCTAGCAAGATATGTCCACTGGTGTAAGAGGGGCATCAATGTTATTGGACTAACCAAACACTTCCTGGTTGGGTTTAAAGCCTACAGTACAAAAGCAATTCCTAGAACTATCACGGGGACAAGGACCTGTGGCCAGGCAAATCACAGGCTCGAGGGAAGAACTAGCTGGCATTATTCTGCTAAATGGATACAATATTAAACTGGCTCCTAATGACTTATTGTTTTATCTATAGACTAGTCCATCTTCCCACTATCATCAAAGAAGCTTTTATTTGCAGCAGACAATGATTAACATTGATACCCACAACTGTGAAAGTCCTAAGATTAAGAGATAGTGGTAATCTCAGCTCTGTGGAGTTGCCTTTGACACAATGTATAAAGTTTTCAAAAGCTAATATTTAAAATGAGGGGAAAGATCTCTGAAATTCTTGGCACAGACTATTTATGAAGAAGAAGTTTTGACAGCTCAATATCCATATGATGTAAAACACAGCCACATCATATACTTTCCTGGACAAGAATGGAGGGAACATATGTTGGAGTGTGTCCAACTCTAACCAGGCATAAAAGGATTGAGCTTCTTTTTTTATAGTCCTCTCATGAATGCTTACAGGAGTGTCAGGCAAACTATTTTTCAAATATTTGACACAATTACCTTCCATAGGAATCCACTACGTTGGGAACCAAGTGCAATCACAATGAGACCTTCAGGAATCTCAAAACACACTCAAATCAAATCAACAGCAATCCAATATTAATAGTTACCAAAACCAAATATTTCATTTTTTTCTTCTATATCTCACATTAATTCCATTAGCAAATCTCATAACTGGAACCCTTAAAATCTGTCAGGTTTTATACAAATATACTGGTACCATCTATATCTACACCACTATCATTTTTTACCTAGATTATTCCAATAGTTTATGAATTAATCTTTCTACTTCTATATTCCCTAAAGCCTACCCACAATACTTTGGCAGACTAGTACCGCTACAATGAAATTTAAGTAATGCCACTCTTCCTTACTGCCTCATTAAATAAAAAAGGCAAAGTCTCAGCAGATAGTTCACTAAGTAAAGTAACTCCCTTGCAAGGTTAAGGGCATGGGTTTGGATCTGCAGAACCCATGAAAAGTTGGATGCTTTGGTATACACTGTGTTCATTGCTGAGACGAATGATGGAGTGAAGAGAATCCCCCGAATTTCATGAGCCAGATATCCTGTTGAATGCAGTAGAAAAAAACAACATGCCCCCACATACACATACCCATATGAATGTACATGCATGTGCGCATGCGTGCACAGACCACTCACACACAGAGACAAAACTTGTGGTGTGTTCTGTGGCACTTGCACTTTGGCAGCACTGACTTTCTGATCCTATCACCTGTCATCTTCCTGTCTGTTTTTTCTAGCTTGGAATCCTGAGTTTTCTGTCTATTAAGCAGTCCTACTCCACAGCCTTGCATGCCATCTCTGTCTCCAATGCTTGTTTCTGACACATTAGCTTGTCATCTTCCTTAACTTTCATTTAAAAACAAAAATCCCGGTGTGTCCTGAAATTTATCATGTACCCAAGGAAGAGCTTCATTTTCTGGTCCTTCTAGTTTCATCTCCCAAATGCTGGGTTGTCAGACACTCATGACTCCTCTGATGTGGTGCTGAGATCGAAAACCAGAATGCTGTGTACTTTAGGTAAACACTCTACCACTGAGCCATGTCCCTGAACTTCCCTCGACTGTTAAATTCTCTATTTAAACACCATGATGCTGGTGAAGTCTTTCATTATGGTTTCATTAATATTTGTCCCCCAAATCATATGGAATATGATTTTCAGGGTATAGGAGTTGGTTGGGTCATTAAAAATTATTAGTGCCTTCCTTTTGAAAATGCATTCATACTGTAGGGTGATGGTTACAAAGCAAGTCTGTAATTCTCATTTCACTTCTTGTACACATATCTGCTTAACTTCCAGTTGTCTACCAAATTATGATGCAACATTATGCCCTTACCAGATGTAATCCATTGTTCTTGAGTTTCCAAGCAACTGTATTAAGAAATGATGTATTTGAAAGTCATTAGGTCTGGAGACCTCCACATTTGTAAATGGGATATTGCCTTTCAAAAGGCAGGTGAGTTTGGCTATTCCATCTCTGTAACTTTATGAAGGGCATTGCAAGTGCTCCTCACTGACAAAGGGTACCTTGACTTTGGATTCCCAACTTGCAGAATGATGAGAAATAAGTTACTGTTGTTCCTCAGCTATCTAGTCACATGTATTTTGTTATAACAATGCAAATTGATTAAGATACTCATAAACTGTGTGCAATTACTAGAATCTGACATGTGACTATATCACCTTGTTCATTCTAGGTAAAAGTAATCAAGTAGAAGAATTATAAAGCTTTTTCTAGGAAAATAATTGTTTACTATCAGAACATGGCATACAGTTCTTGAAAAAAATATTTCTTATTCCTTCCTCCATTTTGACCACTATGCAGAGAAAAGAAATGAACAACACAATTTCACCAAATAAAGACTTAATTTTACTTAGTGGAATTATAGGACACACAGCTTGTGTGGTGATCTTGGTTAAATAAAATCTGGAAACAGCTTCAAGTGATATATTTGAAAAGACAATAATAGGAATTGATTTTCCTGGGAACTCATTAACTCGAATGTGTAAACCAAGGGAAGGAGTAAAATTTCAGCTCAATGGAACAAAAAATTTATATCTACTTTAAATGTGTGTGTGTGTGTGTGTGAATATACAAACTAATATCACAACTGAAGGAAACCTGACCCAAGATCTAAGATAGTTTTGTCTCTGTGAATCTTTGGCTTCTCAGAGTTTTATACAGAGGCAGAAATGTAACTATCATGTAAACGGACAAAACCTCATCTAAGACCATAGACTATTTCATAAAGTCTTCTGTGTCCTACAAAGAAGCACTTTTCAGAATACTATCTTTATTGATTACTGATTATTTGGGAATTTCACATTATGCATTCAAATTACACTCAATGGCCAGTCCTCCCAAGCCCACTCCACCACTGACACTTGTAATATGGCCTCCTGCCAAATAAAAAAAAGGAAGAAAAAATTTTCTATTTGCATTGTCTGTATACTCATTGAATCATGTTCGAACACCCGGTGACCAGCCCCTTAAATGAAAATGAATCTTCCTCCTGCCCCCCACCCCTGCCAGAAGCTATCAGTTTTGGGTGGGGGCAGTGGGAGTAGACATCATCACAGGAGTCTTCTATGTCCCTCTTTCTCAACTGTGAGCCTGCAATCATCAGTGCCATTGTAAAAGTAGCTTACTTGCCCTCTGCAGTCAGTGGGAGCACAGATCATGGACTTCCACATGTTTCATCTGACAGCTTGAACTACAGGCATCCACATGGTCTCTGACCTCAGTATATGCCATGGACCTCAGCATGGTCTTGAATGGTAGTACAGAACCCAGACACCAACCTCACCCTCTACTACAGCACGGGCCATTAATATCATCAAAACCTTTAGTGGTAGCACAGGCCAAAAACATCTATATAGCCTCTGGGGCAACATGGGCTATAAACACCAATAAGATTTCAGACAGCACCCTGGTCCGTGGACATTAACATGGATTTAAGGAGTGATACATGACATCTACATGGCCTTTGATGATAATTCTTCCCAAGAACATCAACATGGCCTCAGGAGTCTACCCAGGCCATTCACATGAACATGGCCCCTAGCAGCAACATGTCCCAGAGACACCAACATGGATTTGGTGGTAATATACGTCATAAACATCAACATGTCCCCACCCCGCACCTCCACTGCAGTAAAACCATGGACCCAGACATGGCCCTCAGAAAAAAAGGGGCATTATTTTTACATTTCTCTTTCCCCAAGAAGTGCTTGCTTGGGAGCAACTGAAAACCAATCCATTTATTATGCACGAGTGTCACATTTAACATTAGGAGACACAAACCCTTTGAACTTCAGTGCCTTCTCTCTGACTTTCACCTGTCTTTCTTCATTACAGCATTTCTAACATTTTATTGTGAAGTGATGTGTTCTTGTTTTCCCAGCATAAACTAATAATCATTTCTACGTACTTCTGTCACCAAGTATTTAGCTAAGGTTAAACAGATTACAGGAAAATCCTTGAAAGTGGTCAATCCACGATCTCATCCCCATCTGCAAACACACAAGCCACAGGCACCACAGGACCAATATAGTCTATAAATAGATGTTCCCTGATGTGAATCAGAAAAGCAAGCATCGCTGAGTAAGAAAAATGAATGAATTCCTGGAGGTGCAGATTCAGCAGCAGGACTACAAAGGCCTCTGTTCTTGTGGGAAGCATCACCCACTGACAAGAAGCTCCTCATTTTCTGGCATTCCAAATTATTCGGTCTCTGGCAGAAAATAACAGGTGTAACAAACCTGGTGAATCCTCCATTGTCTGCCAAGCACCCATAGACAGCTCATTTCTGTTGACTTTATAGCATTCATGGTTCTAGAATGTGGGATTAGAAAGGGTCAGTGAGGTGGCATTTTCATCAGTGTAAAGTAGATATTTCAATTAATCTAATGGTGCTTTGTCAACTGTTTCATCTGGATTCAAATACCTAGCTCTATACACACATGTATATATCAGATCTTAACCTGTCAATGAGGTGAGTCCCTAGGCCACTTTCAAAAACTTCATTCACTTTTCTGGTTTCTATCAAGCAATTCTAATTTCTGATTTCCCATCTTGATCCTCAACATTCTTTGTCAGTCTCATTATTTTCCCTCTTCCCTTTCATGTGCAGGGCAGAGGGACAGGATGCTATTTACACTTAGGCTAATTGCTGCTTCCTATAGCTATCAGGGCCTAATTCCTGAGACACTGTGTAAGTTACCTCTATTGTGGTACTAGAGTTGGTGAACCTCTTTATAAGTTCCAGGAATCCTGAGAGCTTGTGGGTGCCTCACTGGAATATTAAGATGGACCATAGATGAACATTTCATACTAACCAATAAAGCACTATGAATCTGCTTTTTTTTCTTGCTGATTGCAAGGATCTAATTTGTAAGAGCATTCTTAGTTAATATTTTTTATTTCAAATAATGATGATGTGATTTATACCATCATATTCTTGAATCAGATTACTTCAAAAAATTAAATCAACCCTTCTCATGTGTCACAATGACTAAGGAATTTAACTTTCCAAAATATTAATTTTATCATGGTTAGCTTCATCTGAATAGGGGTTTCTAGCAAGTTAAAGGAAGTGATTTATATACGTATGCAGACACAGTACTCAATAAATGCTTATTATATTGTTGATAATATTAATTTTTTGTTTTCTTGTTTCAACTGAATATTCTGAGTCAGAGTCTTTATATAGCCTGGATGAGCCTAAATTTTCAATTCTCTTTATAAGCCTTCAAAGTACTAGAATTATGTGTGTGTAAAACTACCCTGGCTTCTTTAAAAAGTAAACTTTTACATTTAATCACACCCATTGCTTACAAGAAAATCTCTATTTTTGTCATTAAATAATAATATAAATAAAATACATTTGAAAACATGGACTTGATTAATTACTTGAAATAAAATGATAAATCTTATAAAGGAAAAGGCTATTCATGTGGATCCTCACTTTGTTGTGGGATATCCTTCTCTATATATGTTGATTTTATTGGTTAATGAATAAATCTGTTTTGACTAATAGCTTAACAGAGTGAAGTCAAGCGTGAAATTTAAACAGAGATAGATAGAGAGAGAGAGTAGGTGAAGTCAAGGAGATGCCATGTAGTTAGAAAGAAGAAAAATGCCAGAACATTACTGGTAAGCCACAGCCTCATGGTGAAATATAGCTTAATAGAAATGGACTAATTTAAGATGTAAGAGCTAACTAAGAATATGTCTAAGCCATTGGTCAAGCATTGTTGTAATTAATATAGTTTTTGTGTGATTTGGATCTGGGTAGATGGGAAACAAAAGTACAGTCTCTGTTTAAAAATGGTGCCCAAACATTTGGCAAGAATTTCCTTATAAAACCTCAGAAAGATTTTTTAAAAAAAGATTCTAGACAGACAAAAACAGAGTCAAGTTCAGCTTCTTGGTAAATGTCTTTATTCCAGTAGTCTCTGTTTGCTGGCAGCAATCAAAAACATGGCTCCTTTAAGAGAGGCTTCCATACCCAGCCTTAGCGGCAAAATCTTGTAGTTCATTGAGGAGGCTCTGCCAACAAACACTTAAATGATGTTTATGAGCAGCCAGCAGCATGTTTTTTGGTGGTGCCGTGGAACTTGAAACTCCACTTAGTTGTGGCAATAAACATAGCTCCTACCAGTACTCCATCATGAGGCAACACTCTCAAAAAGCTAAGGAATGGGGTGAAGTCATCCACCAAAGCCACAACATTAATCCTAGCCATATTGTTTAGCAGATTAAAGATTCATATGCTCAGAAAAATATATGTATTTTAATATATATTCATATATGTTTAATATATATATATTAAAAACAGATTTAGACAAGAAAACTCTAAACAGTTTACAGTATGTTTAAAAATATATGTAGGCTTGGTACAGAAAAGAAAAGGAATAGAGAAAGTCCTTAAAAAAAGAAATAGTGTATTTGGGTGTGGTGGTACATGGCTTTAATGAAACACTTGGGAGGCAGAGGCAGGTGGATCTCTACAAATTTGAGACCAGGTTGGTCTATGGAGTGAGTTTTAGGACAGCCAAAAAAAAAAAAAAACCCACAGAAAATCCATGCCTCAATAAATAAATAAATAAATAAATAAATAAAAACTAAAAAGAGAGTTCTAAAAAATATCACATAAAGAAGGACAATATAAAAAGACTTTAGATACTGTATGTTATTGTGCTGTCTTTGAATTGTTTGACTACTGAGGAAGGAGCAATAGCTGCTAAAAGACATTTGATTATAAATGCTGCTGGATTAATCCAACATATATATTTTGAAAATGCCTTGACTTCAAAATTGAAATCAAAGGCTATGTTAATCTAGAAAAAATGTTTTGCTTTTGTTTCTACAAAGAGTGAGAGGGTAAGGATTCATTCTAGGTTAAGAAAAATCAGGTTTGATCAAGGAAGACCCCCTGAAAATCTCCAGTAGGAATAGATGGCCCAGATGACCCAATGTTTCAGACCACATCTGTTTCATTTTCCTCTGAGTTCTAGATCCAGAATAGCCTCAAGACTGCTGGCTAAGATGACCCAATCTCACAGCACTTGACATAATTCTAAATTATATTTGGGTCCTCATAAGAACATAAGAATCAATGCCAGCCAATCAGCACAAAGCAGCCTAGAAAATTATGCCACATTCCCCCAAAATGAATTAATATTTGTCTTTGTTGGTTACAACTTGTTATGGATTTTTGCAAGAAGGAGCCTGCTTGTTCATTCTGGCTGCCTGGCTAGCTTATCCCTGAAATAACCACACAAAAATTGTATTAATTAAATTATTGCTTGGTCCATTAGCTCTAGTTTCTTATTGGTTAATTCTCACATCTAAATTTAAGCCAGTTCTAAATCTGTTGATCACCACGTGGCAATGGCCTACAGGAAAAAATTCCCAGCATCTGTCTCTGGCAGATTCACGGCATCTCTCCCTGACTCTGCCTTCTTTCTCTCAGCATACCATTTAGTTTTCCCCACCAACCTAAGTTCTGCCATATCAACAGACCGGAAGCAGTTTTCTTTATTAACCCATGAATGCAACACAAAGACAGAAGGAACTTCTACACTAATAGATAATGTTCAGGGGAAAAAAAAAAACAAACTAAACAAAGAAGGTTAGATTCAGGATTTTTCTTTTGAAAAGGAAAAAAATGGGGAAATGCTGTGAGATAATATTTTTGTATTTTCTAAAGACTTGTTACTCCTATCAGTTTATTGAAATGTGGATTGGCCTGTAGCATGGCAGAAAGTATAAACAGAGTGACCAGACTAGAGATTTCTGGGAAGAGAGTCAATCACCAGCCAGATACAGAAGAAGCAAGATGAGAAAGCCTTACTGAGAAAAGATACCAAGCCACGAGGCTAAACATAGACAAGAATTATGGGTTAATTTAAGTTGTAAGAGCTAGTTAATAATAAGTCTGAGCTAATAGATCAAACAGTTTATAATTAATATAACTTCTTGAGTGTTTCTTTGGGACTGGATGGCTGTGGGACCAGGCATGACAGAAACTTCTATCCACATCACTTCACATGTTCAGTGTAACAAAAACCCTCAAGACAGAAAGACGTAAATATGTTCATCATGTACTTATTACCAGCTTCAGTAAAAGAAAAGGGGAGGAGAGTTGACAAGGTGCCTCTGCAATAGAGGATAAATTATTTGACATGTAAGCATGAGAGAGCCTAGGTCAGATGAGCAGCAACCATTTAAAGACCCAACACAGTTTGTAATCCATAAATTGGGAAGATAGAGTCAGGAGAATCCTTAGAGCCTGATGGTCAGCCAACCTCATTTATCACGATCAATGAGATCCTCTGTCTGAAAGCCCAAATAGATGGGTGATTGAAGAGGACTCTTGCTGTCTTCCTGTAACCTCCACATTTATGTGTGCTTACACACATGCAAGGTCCAGGCAGGAATTCACACATACACACACAGACAGAGGGAGAGAGAGAGAGAGAGATGTTCTAAGCAGCAGCAGAAGGGACTAAAAGTGATAGTACAGACAGACAATTAAGATCTCCATGAAGATTAAGGGGGAAAAAGAAACACTGGATTTCCAGTGAACCCAAATAGAAAGGAAAGACAGACCCATACTTCATGTGTAGTTTGCTAAGGGTCATAAGTGTTTATGTGTAAAGGAACCATTTTCATTTCAAAGTGCATTGCTCTCTGATTATTTCCGGCTTTTTAGCAGGGGGTCTCTAGCCTGTTCAGAGGTAACAATACTTTGAACACAAAAAGGTATTTCCAAGCCATTCCTAAAAGTGGCCTAGCCAGAGCCCTCCCGCAGGGTTAGGCTCCCTTGGTCTACCATTATTCATGGGCAGGTGCCTCAGAACCACTTCCACCATCTGCCTCCAGCTGTGTTGGCATAACAGAAAGTCAAATGTGCAGCAACAAGCTCTAACCCTGAATTTATTGTAAAAGCCACCATTTCTATTTCATTTGGCTAGTAAACAATCTCACACTATTAGGATGCTTAATTATAAATACCAGTCTAGCCTTTTTTAATTGAAATCTACATTTATTTAGAGCCTTTTCATGAGACTAGAATTAAGAACAAAAAGCATTAGGGGTTGAATAGAAATGGACCACACTATTCAAATACAAAAATTTCAAAAGCTGCTGAACATTAAAGTGTCCCTAAAAAGTAAAAACTACTTTCTGCTTAGCTTATTTTTCTATTAGCCTAAAACCACATTGGCAATGCTAGCTCTTCTGTTGTTCCTGAACTAAATCATTTATAAATATCCTCAATACAGTAATGTGTTTGCATAAATATATATACATATATAAATATAAATATATGTATGTTAATATTGTAACAGTGATGCTTTTAATAAATGAATGCACTCATTATAATTAACCACCACTAAAATTATTAATTATTATGTTTAATAATTGAGCTAAACTATTTACAGTCATGATTTTGGATGGTTTGACTAAAATAAACAAAAGAAATACATGATAGCAGTCAGAATATATTTCCATGACTTAAATAATATTTTATGAAACAATATTTAACCTTACAGTCTAATGCTTTCTGTATTATTCTAATCAATAGCTATTTCTAATCTATTTCACAAAATGTGACTGGTGCCATAAACTAATCTTCAAAGTCATTAGTGTGTTTCGGTTTGTACTTTCAAAAACAATATTAGTGAAGACAAAAGAACTTTATGTTTTCTGTCTTTAAGGGGTTTATGAACAATAGTATAAATAAGGCAAAATAAGAAAACAAAGGTGAAAGAGGATGAAAAGCAACATGAGAGTTTAAAATTAGGAATATTACAAAAGAAGAAAACTATAGACATCACTGTTGAAAGAAATAGAATATTGGAATCTGGAAGAAAAGTTGTTTCATTCAGTGAAAAAGAAAGTGTATGAGAAGCTGGTATTTCTGATGAACCTTGGATGCAGGTTGTCTTTTTAGAAACAGACCTACAGAAAGGTAGAAATGGTACTCCAGATGGAGTTCACAGCATGAGCCAAGGCCACAGATGAACAAGAAAGGGAGGGGTGGGCATAGGAAACAGTGAGTCATCGACTTTGGCTGGAGAAAAATATATAGATTGAAATAACAGAAAAGAATGTTTGCAGGATAAAAGAGAGCCAGGGTATTACAGAGAATACCATTTTTAAGACCCAATAGTCAGTGAAGAAGAATACATCTACTCACAATTCCATCTGTGCAATAAGGGTTTGTTGAACATTAATAGTCAAGGCTTTCTGCAGCCAACATGTAAGGAAAAATAAGCAGAAGATCAACTCTGTCTTTTTACTATTAGAGGACTTACGTATGTCACACCAAGAAATGATGATAGCGGAGTATATTTGCTTTCTTGGCTCCCAGTTTGTTATGATTTGGAGAACATGCAGACAAAAGAACAGTTCTAAAAATAAAATAGAAGTTATCCTTTTCCTTAAAAAATTGTATAAACAAAGAGAATCTCTATTTGTAGGGGTGTCTGCTGTGCAGGAAAAACAGGATAAAATATGTTCTCATTGGAGAAATACCACAATGAAGCTGCTTTTTTCCATTGAAAGTACGGGTTCTGGCCTGCTCTTCCAGGCAGAAACATCCTTCTTTCTTGGTTTAAGAAGATGATTTTATTTAATTTTACATTTAAATTTCCCCTGAGTTTTAATAAGTCCTGTCTGCTGTGTATGCACGAGTTAAGTATGATATTAAATTCCTGTTTGTCTCTTTCTTAATAGCTCTCTTTTGTTATCAGTCCATCCCAACTAAAACCTATAAACAGTAGAGAGAACATCATTTTTTCCTTTTTCAAAACAACTTTTTATATCCTGATCAAAAGTGTAAAGCTGGTACTTCTGTTAATCATTAAGGGAAGAATGTCGCCTGATATACATTCCCATCACCATGTAATTCCTTTTATCACCAGGTGACTCTTGTGGAAGTTCAGAAGCTCAAAGTGTCTAGAGCAGTGTTTCTGTACATATGGGTCATGATGCCTTTGAGGTCTCATATCAGATAGCCTGCATATCGGATATTTCCATTCTAATTAATAACAGTAGCAGAATTACACTTATGAAGTAGCAGCAAAATAATTTTATGGTTAGCGATCACCACAACATGAGGACATTTATTAAACAGTTACAGCATTAGGAAGGTTGAACAGCACTGGTGTAGAGGTTTGGTTCATAAATGCCAGACTTAGAGAATTCCAGACAGGAATAAAAACTCTACTGGGAAATAGAATAGACTCGAGTTTTATTATATTGTGCAAAGAATTTATCTATATCTCATCTATATCCTAAGCCTTAGAAGACAATGAATTTAAAGGGTATAGGACAATTAATGAGATACAAGTGGTTTTACAATAGCCTACCATTCAGAATATAGCATAGTCATTACCATCTATTTTAACCAAATTAATATTGAGAATTAAGAGGATATAAAAAAGCAGAACAGAAAGAGTTGAACATTTAGTTCATTCAGAAAATCGTATCTGAATTTGATTCTAAGGAGGTCATGATTTCTGAAGAGATTTTAGCCATTACATTGAAACTACATATTTAGTAGGGAAATAGTAGGAAATATACCTTGATGTATCCCAAGTCTTGTCTGGACCCCACATATGGCAAGCTCAAGTGTATGGAGAAGTAAACTCACTTGAAAATCTGTCCCTTAAGATCATTTCCTTGGGACCCTGCTTACAGAGAGCCACCTAGAAACTGCTTTTCTAGAATTCCATTTACTGTTTACTTACGTATGCACTCAAATGTCTAATGTAATGATATTTTAGTAATGTGAGCCTCCTAGCAAACACTGAAGCTAGCGAGAGAGCTTATTGCCATCTCTGTGATGCTGGTATTGCAATGGGAATTGAAATCTTCAGCCTGGATTTCAGAGAAAACCCTGGGAGATAAGGTAGTGTGTAACTGGGCCAGAGTTTCTGTAGGTAGCCCTCGGAAAGGGCAAAACCTAAGGCAAAATAGAGAAACTGGGAGATGTAAAAACCTGTATGGAAGAAAGTGACAGGCATTGAATGGAACCTTCCCAAAAAAGAGTCTGTGTAGGCTGCAAATGCCAAGACCACAGGGACATCCATCCCTAAGATCGTTGGTACTTATTAGCGTACAGTCTGCTCCAGATGCTGGGCATGGAATCAGAGGGTTTAGGGTTTGTTTACTGGCACTTTTCCTCCAGTGCCTCCTACTCTTCTTCTATATCAATATTTTAGAATAGGAGTGGACACTCTGTGTCATTTGTCTTTAAAGTATATAACTTGCATTTTATTTTAAAGGTCCTATGGCTAATAGGTTGATTTGAAGATTTTTTGATTTTTCAAATTTTGAATATTACAACTTTTGAGACTTTGAAGATTATTGGAGATGAACAAAATATATTTTCCACTTTATACTTTAATGCAACTTTAATTTTTTGAGACTTTCATAAATGGTATTTTATTTATGCATTTTCCAGCCCTCTGCCTCCTATCCAAACCCTCCTGTATTCCTTACTCCCTCTCAAGTCCAATACCCTTCTTCATTATTTGTTATTATATGGAGATTAAATATGCTTCTCCTTTTGAGATACCCATGAGCCTTTAGGCACCACCTTAAGTATGGAGTATGAATTGTGCTCCCCACATATTTTCATGTATTAAACACTCAGTTTCTTTTCCAATTACTGTGATAAAAATACTGTAGCAAAAGAGATTAAGAAAGAAAGGGCAAAAAAAAAAAAAGGGCTTGTTCTCACTCATAGTTCCATAGTCTGTCAGGACAGGAAAAACAATGCTTAAGAAATTTAAGCAGCTGGTCACAATGGGTCCACAGGGGAATAAATGATTACACACATGCTGATAATCAGCTCTTTCTTTTTCCCCTTCATATAGTGCAGGATCCCCCATTCAGGGAATGGTGCAGCCCAGACGGTAGGTTTCCTCCTCTAATAGCATAATCAAGATAATCCCCCCATAGACATGCCAGAAGATCATCTCCACGTGATTCTAAATTTTGGCAAGTTGACAATTAACACCGACCATCACAAATGGCACTCAACCAATGGCACTATTTTGGAAGTGGTACAACGTTTGGGAGCTGAACCGCGGCTAAAAGGCATTAAGGTTTCAAAGGGAACTTCAAAGGTTATACCTGGGGCCTGGAAAGACGGTTCAGTGTTTAAGAGGGCTTGTTACTCTTCCAGAGAGCGTGAGTTGAGCTCTGAGCACTTAGATTAAGCCTCTCATAACTGCCAGTAATTCCAGTTGCAGGGAATTCAACACCTCTGGCCTGCACATGCACTAGTACTTTTGTGAACATGCCCATACATGTACACACAGGCCTTCACATAATTAAAACGTAAAACAAAGGTTAGACCTGATTCCTAACCCTTCCTCTTTCTCTGCTTTCTGTCACCATGAGGTGACAACCTTCTTCAGTTGCCCCCATCCTGCCATGAGATTCTGCCAAAGTACCCTGAACCAAGTGACCATGAATTAAATCCTATGAAACTGTGAGCAAAAATAAGTCTTCTTCTAAAAATATTATATGTATGTACACACACCCACACACACATAAAACTAAAACAGAATGAGCAAAAATTCAGCAAGTTGTTTCTTCAACTTCAAACTGCTAAGACACCGAGGACAAAGACACCAATTGTGAGATGCAAAGATTATTTTAAAAGCTCAAAGGTAAAATACAACTCTTTCTAGAGGCTGCTGGATTTTTTCTCATCTGGTCCACAGCCCTTTGCTCTTGATTGAGAAATCGGAACAAGCTGTAACCACAATCAAAGCCAATGTGCCCTTCTGCATATAATAATTGTACTCAGTCATCGTACTTGTCTCTACCACTCAGTTATTGATACCGGATCATGCATTCCGTGATATCTCTTTGTTTGACAGGTCTCATGTTAATATCATTACAGCATCATTTTTTTCCCATTCATGAGTTCCATCTCAGCAGGGATAACATTCTCTCTCTTGCTGTTATTTTCTCTATTTCTCTCGGTTCTCCCATGGTGGATTTTATCAGCATAAAAGCCAGAGTAAAAAAAAAAAAAACAAAACTGTTGAACAGAATTATTTTAGTTCATTTCACCATTACAGGAAGCTCCACCCAGGCAACCATTTCCGGGATTTCTAAAAACTGTAGTTTTTGCAGTAATTCATATTCCTATAGCACCAGAGAAAAGAACCTTGGCTTTTAAAGCTACATGGTTTGTGCTAGGAGTGAATATTCATTCACTACTTTTCTCTCTTTTCAAATCTGTTGTATGTTTTCTTTTTCTATCATTTTAAAGCAAATACCTTTATCCCTTTTTACTTGGGATAGTTGTATTTGGTCATAAAAGGGGCCACTTGGTATCAGAACAACCTCACATATTTGCCTAATAATCCCTTTTAAGTAATCTGGCCCTTTGTTAATGGCTTTTTTTTTAAAAGCCAGTCATACACTTAGAATCAAAATTAGCATCTAAATGAGGATGTTTTAAAACGCATGCCTAGGGGTTGCCAGTTTCACCTTTTTTATAGTTTGCCATGTTAAATTATGTAAAATAGAAATGGTATTTCAGTATTTAATGAGCTAATGTAGAACCTATTGAGACTGTTTCCCATCCCCCAATTTTTCCTCACACAGTCCATGAAATGCCTTTTACGGTATGAGAAATAGCCATGAATTTTAAAGCATGTGTCAGAATGTAGAAGACCCTTTTCTTTCTCTATGACTACCTTATTTCAGAGGCCCGGTATTACTAGTATAAATGTAATTGCTAGAAACATGCACTTTACATCAAATATTTTTACCTGATGTTATACACATCAAGAAATTAATATCACATTTAACTTACTAGAATATTTTTTCATCATTTATATATTATTACTTCACCAATTCGGTTATCAAGGAATATCTTGTGCTATATTGAAGTATCTATTTTAAGAAATGTAAACAATATAGAAAATATTGTAGAGATGTTACAGTATCATATAAAAAAAGCTGTGTTGAAATCAGGATCATGATGAGAGATCAACGGATGTTTGCAGGACATCACAGATATTCACATTAAATTACAGATACTATTGGTAGTTTGGTATCACAAGAGAAAGGGAAAACCATTGTTTTGAAAATATGATAACACACAATAGAAACTGTGGTATACAGGATAAAAGGTGATGACCAGGCATCATGTGATTTCCATCTTAAGAGAAAATAATAATTTTAACAATTTTTATTTAACACGTTTGTATTGTATTTCAATAGATAAATAAATTGCTGTTTTAATTTTAAAAGGGTATAATACACAGCTATAACTAAATAAAATTTAAGTTTTTATTTCTTTGTCTCAGAGAAGGCTACTGCCAATAGCTACGTCTGTGTACTGTGGAACACATATTATCTTTACATAGATTTAATTAGTTCCCTGTCAGCAGATTTAATTTACATTATTCCGTGTGGTATTATAATTATCATCTTTTCATTTAAAGCTATTCTACTTCAAGTATAAGTTGTTTGCTGAGTGTCGTCTCTGATTTTGATGTGCCAAAAAATTTGACCCAATGTCTGAACAATCTGAAAACTTTATTACACATTCATTCTGCCAGGAAGAAAGGATCAATATTATCATCTTTTTATTCTTTATTTAAAGGTTTTTATGTCATATTATATTTCTACTGTGTGTGAGATTATTCTTTACTATTATTCGCATTTTTTTCATCCATATGCTGTCAGGTTCATTTTACAATTAACTTTGGTTTTGTGTGTGTGTGTGTGTGTTCCTTATATGTTGTGTGTAGCAGCCATTTTTATGAGGTGAACCTGTTATTGTTATTTATTTTTGACTATTTTACTCAATTTAACAGAATTACAATGTCAAGATTTCTGTTTTATAAATTGTAATTACAAAGATGTTTCTGACATATATTTTATTACTCAATTAATTAATTTTTCCAGTCTAATCACAGTTTTACCTCCATCTTCTACCCGTCCTTCCCCTTAACCTCCCCTCCCCCTTTCTACTCTATCTTTTTTCTCTTCAGAAAAGGGCCGTCCTCTCATCTATATCAGTCAGCCATAGCTTATCAAGTTACAGTAAGACTAGGCATCTCCTCTCCTAAGGCTCAACAAGGCAACTCAGCAAGAGGAAAGGGTACCAAAAGCAAGTAACAGAGTCAGTCACCGCTCCCTCTGTTAAGGGTCTCACAAGAAGGCCACCCTACACAACTGTAACGTATGTGCAGAGGGCCTAGGCCAGTCCCATACAAGCTCGCTGGTTGGTGGTTCAGTCTCTGTGAGCCCCTATGAACCCAGGTTAGTTGATTCTTTTTTATTGTTTTTATTGAGCTATACATTTTCTTTCAGCTTCCCTCCCTTCCTCCTTCTCCCCTTCTACCCTCTCCCATGACCCCCCCCCATGCTCCCAATTTACTCTGGAGATCTTGTCTTTTTCTCCTTCCTATGTAGTTCCATGTATGTCTCTCTTAGTGTTCTCTTTGTTGTCTAGGTTCTTTACAGTTGTGAACTGTAGGCTGGTTTTTCTTCACTTTATGTTTAAAAGCCACTTATGAGTGAATACATTATTATATTTGTCTTTCTGTGTCTGGGTTGCCTCACTCAGTATGGTTTTTTTTCTAGATCCATCCATTTGCCTGCAAATTTCAAGATGTCATTATTTTTACAGCTGAGTAGCACTCCATTGTTTAAATGTAACACATTTCTTTGCCTATTCTTTGGTTGAGGGGCATCTATGTTGTTTCCAGGTTCTGGCTATTATGAATAATGCTGCTACGAACACAGCTGAGCACATGTTCCCGTGGTATGATTGAGCATTCATTGGATACCTAAAAGTGGTATTGCTGGGTCTTGAGGTAGATTGTTTCCTAATTTTCTGAGAAATTGCCATACTGGTTTCCAAAGTGTCTGTATACATTTACCATCAATGGAGGAGTGTTCCCCTTACCGTGCATCCTCTCCAAAATAAACTGTCATCAGTGTTTTTGATCTTGGCCATGGAATGCCCAGCAAAACTTTCAATCACCACAGACAGAGAAGGCAATAGGTTAGTTGGTTTTCTAATGGTGTTCTTGGCCCCTCTGGTTCTCATAATTCTTCCTCCCTCTCTTACACAGGATTCTCTGAGTTCTGCCTAATGTTTGGCTGTGGGTCTCTGCATCTGTTTCTGTCAATTCTTCAATTAAGCCTCTCTTATGACAGTTGGGCTAGGCAAAGTATCATTGGGAATCATTTCATTGACTACTTTCTCTTTTTTTTTTTCCAGTCATGTTTAGTTTTATCCGAGTTCTCTGGGCTGTCCACTGATACAATAGTTTAACCTTCAATAGGATCTCTTACTCCCTTTGGTCACCAAAGAATTACTTTACTGATCTGAGTAGCATAAACTATGATTCTCTGTTTCCTGACCATCCGGATGGTGAGTTCTAAAAAGGCAGGTACTGAATCATATTCTTTTCATAAGCTTGCTGACAAAAAGTCAGAACATAATAGCGTATAAATAGTAACTATTAAATGAATTATGAGATGACCATGAAAAATGAACAAATAAATGGGAAAGCTGGTTCCTTTTATGATAAAGAGCTTGTCTTCCAGATAGGTTTAAAATAAATCAAAATGCAACATAAAAATAAACAAGAGAATGATTTATTAGCTGGGCATGAGTCAGGTAGATTTCTCTTGTCATTATCACTGTAGCTATGGTGATAAAATACAATGAATATGTGATGATTGTGGGCCCCATGCTTGCTGAAGAATGTATTTTTTGTAAAAAGAAAATAAAGAAAATAAAGTGTTGAGTTTCTCAGAGACTGTCTATTTACAATGTGTAAGGTAAAGTAAGAGAGATGTGGGTCCTCCTGGATTTGTTACTTTGCTTCCCTAAAATTCAGTTTCTACATTTTAAATGAAGATTTTAACAGTATATACCTAGAATGTATGCTGTTAAAAATTTGAATGTATTGGTTATTATCTTTCAGTCTCAGATAACACAATGCCTTTCAATATTTTTATTATTATCACCGCAAATGCTCTGAAAGTACTTTAACAAAGTGAACAATGTTCTTTCTAAAATTTTTATTTCATTTATATTATGTGTGTGTGTGATTGTGTTGTATGTATGTATGTGTTTGCACACATGTTTCTGAGCACAAGTTCATGAGTGCAGACGCTCAAGGATATCAGAGGCACTGGATCCCTTGATGCTGGTGTTAGGAGCCAAATATGGCTCTTCTACAAGAACAGTATCTACTCAGTCTCTGAACCATCTCTACAGACCGTAGAGAACTTTCTTTAAAAGAACATTATATTAGTTACTTTTCATTACTGTGATGAAATATCTAGCCCTAAAAACATAAAAAAAAATGAAGAAAAACTTAGGGGAGAGAGTTTAGCTTATTATTTTAGAAGTTTATGTCCATAATACTTGGCTCTACTGATTCTGTGTCTCTGGTGCAGTGGAACATCATGGAAGCAGGAATGTGTGGCAAAGAATTCTCCCTCAGAGTGGTCAGGGAACAAAAGGAAGTCAAAGTATAACTTTCAATAGAGGACTTCTTCAAGTGAGCCGCTTCCTTCAGGTAGACCCTTCTGGGAAGACTACTATCAACTCAAACAGCACCAAAGACTGGAAACCAGCATCGGATTCAGGTGCCCTTAGACGGCATTTCAGTCCAATCAAAGAAGAAACTGAGAAAACAATGGAAGAGAGTGGCATAGAATTTAGGCCCAAAAAGCTGATAATAAAATAGAGTTCTTGTGGTGCTACAGATGACATCATTACCCCCTTAGCATTATGCTGATGGCTTGAATACATCTCATTTAATCTCACAACGAACCAAGCAATCTCCAGTTCTACAAATAAAGAAACTAAGGATAAGAAAGATGGATAATTCATTAGGGGCATCTAGCTAATTAAGTTAGACCAATTAAATATGCACACTATAGTCTTACTGAGTTATTTTATAACCACTGAATGCAACATTCAGGGGAAAAAAAATGTAGTCAGAACCTGAGTCAGAACCCAGACATGAAATATCACACAACTTTTCTGAATTTCTGTTTCTGTATTTGTCATAATAACGTGACACTAAATGCTATTTCAGAAAGGAGGATGAGACACTCCCACCCATCCTTCACAAGAAGCTGTGAACTAAATACTTAGCAGTGCTGTGGAATAGTCTTACTGTACACTGTGTGATTATATGTCGCAATGGTTGGTTTAACGCACAAGCTGACTGGCCAATAACTGAACAGGATAAAGTTAAGTTTTCAGCCAAACTGAGAATGAAGGGATGAAGAAGGGCGGAGTCAGAGGAGCCGCCAATCAGATGTAGAGGGAGCAGGAAATAAACATGCCATGCTAATAATGGCACTGCCACATGGCAGAAATGAAATAAGAAATATGGGTTAAATTAAAAATGTAAGAGACACAAAGACAAGAATACATAATTGTCCTCTCTCCATTCCATTCTCAACTTCCTGGAAAGCAGAAATGCTTTAAATCATTTTAAGCTATCAAAGTTTTATTAGATCAACTCCTTCAACACTGAAATATAAGTTCTAAGTTTTTTTTAAAGGCTTTTGCAGTCTCTTGTTTAGTTCCTTTTGGCAGTCTCTTCTTTAGTTCCTTATTGATCTGTCCACCCACATTTAGCAGAGAAAAAGCAGTGTTTCTTCTTAATGGAAATGAGAAAGTCCATTGAACAGTCCCTGTGTATCTCAAAAAGGATATTTAAAAAAACATATACTATTAATTGAAATAGAATTGCATCGCATTCTCAACTCCCTTTCCTCCCATCAGGCCTCCCACGTACCTCTAGCCAACCCACCATGGTCTCTCCCCACTCTTAACTCCATTAGTTCCTTTTTATGAACACCAGACTACCCATAAGGATAAAATTTTGAAATACTTTAAAAATATTAAGTAACTACAAAATTAGTAGTTTTATAATTAAAGTATATGAGCATACAACATATATAAGGAACCAATCTCAACAATAATAAGTAAGCACTTATAATTAATTTAAAAGACTAATTTTATTTTACTACTGACATTATACAAGAATAAATATGAAATGTGATAGAGAACCATTTTAAAGTTCTGAATTTTCTGTTAGAACATATTATTAAAAATAAATTACACATTACAATTTTCCATTAAAATATCTCTATTTCTCCAGTGTTCTGTGAGGCTGGATGGAAACCCCTTTACTTGGAATATTCTTAAACAGCTCTGGACAAATTCATTAAAAGATGCTGGAGGGGACTTGTCAGTGCTATTCTGGGGATAGAAGAGTTGACTGCGAGTCCTTTCGTCTTCATTTCGGCTTTTCTACAATATATTTCCTTTCTGAGAAGGAATTTATCTCCCTCCAAAAACATGTTGGGGAAAATAGCAGTACCAAACTATATCATAATGCAATAATCTATGTAATTAAATTATTTCATGGATCAATGGGAATGTGCAAATTGTGAAAACCTGTGAAATGTAATAATGTGTCTGACATTATAATTTCAGATGGCTTATTTATTCTTCAAGGGCTTTATGCATTGACGCTCATTTGATTTCTTTGAACAAATAAATGTTTGCCGGTCTGCTTTGGTTCTTCGTTCCTCAGACAAATTATGTAGAGAGCATATTGTGTGTAAGGCATGCTGTTAAGAGCTGCTGGGGACAGTAACAAAACTACTGTCTGCCTCAGCGTCCAAGGCGCCTGAATTCTAACACAGGCAGGAGGCTGTGGGGTGTAAAAGAGAGGACTGGAGCTGCAGAGGCCAAGTTTAAATGCCATCCCTGCCTGTTGCCAGCTGGGTCTCTGCTTTTTTATGTGTAAATCAGGATAAAAATGCCTTTCTGTAGCAATTGTCATACTGTCATACGAGCAAGGAGATAACATACATAAAGTGCCAGCAAAATTCAGTATTCAGTCAATCAGTGTGGCATTCCTTTCTCCTCAGAGAAGGGAAAAAGAAGTGTAATCAGAATAATATGTGCAGAATGTATAAGTCAGTTACATAAAGAGCATAGGAGCTTCACTATATGTTTCTAATATGGTAGTTATCAACTGGGGGAGAGATAAAATGTCTGGAAAGCTTTGTAACTCTTCCAATCCAACCTACTGCCCACAGCCACCACAAGCATACTGTGAGACATCCAAGAATCACAGATAAGATGGAAAGATGGAGACAAATAAAACATCTTTCATATAGGCCCCCAATCCCTTCCATTCCTTCACACCAATCATTGCATTGGTATATAGGGAATCTTTAATTCAAACTTGCATTCGGTCACTCACAACGTTTAAGCCTCATTTCATGCCCCCCAAAGTGTGATTTTAAAGCTTTTTTTTGTTCCCAGAAGCTAACACTGTGACTGTCCGGTATTAGGCCCCCTGAACATGTTACACATGTGAAAAATAAGCTGTGAAATTAAGCAAGTTGTATAGAATTTGCTATTCTTGTCAGGACTTTTGCTTTTTTATTTTTGCCCTTTTTAAAACTTGGAAAAATATTCTGTGACTGCTGCAGGCATCTGGAATTAACAACAGTAGTCAGGAGATGAGGGAGCCTTGAAGAATGACACCCATGGGAAAGCAGCAATCAGAGGAACTAAGCCAGTGAGACCTGGGGGCAGGTGACTTTGGGCTCTGCAGCGCTGAATGGACAGGTTTGCCAATTGTTGAAGTGTCAGAGATCCCGGAGTGGTAGTTGCTGTGGCAAACTCAGGGTATTTACTTCCAAAAATCTTTGAGAAAACCTTAATTTCGTTCGTCACTCAAGGAGACCTGAGTAGGGAAAAATGAAGGGATGTGATGCGACTGGAATTTATTTACGAAGAAGAACTTGCCTATTGTAAGAGGATAAAAAGGCAAGCTGGGACAGTTACATTATCCAGGAGACTGTTAATGTGAGTTCTCAAATGATGGCAAGGATAGTAACAGGAGAAAAATTTCAAAAATTGTTAGAGAAGAAACAGCAGCTCTGGTGACCATGGTGAAGTCAAACAAGAGGAGAAGGTTGTACAGTTGTTTTCTAAAGGGAAATGACTCTTCCATACATAACTTCCACACATAACTATATAAATGCCAAAGACAGACACTATTCAGTTACCAAAAAATTCTAGGCCTCAAATCAGTTTGAACTTGCAGTATTTGAGTTCTTATAAAAAAAACATTTTAAAAAAAACTACTAATATTTTTCACTCCTTCCCCTTCCTCATCATGTTAATAAACTGTCGATTTTTTTTCTCTGAATGCGTGGTGTCAGAGGCTTCTGTTGGAGAATGCTATGGTTTTAGCCCAATGGAAAGAGACCTCAACAGGACGTATGTATGACAGAGTATCAAGGAGATTACAATCCTCATCATTCAGCAGTGAGGGAAAAATAATCCAGTCCTTTTTATTAGAAAAAAATTATTCTGTAGCATCAGTTAAGAATAAAGTTGGGTTTATCTAAATAGCTCTTTATGGTCTTAACATGTCTATAACAGAAAGTTATATACTACTGATAACTTTTGCTTTTAATAAACTTATCTATTACCTAAAATCTTGTTTGCATAGGAAAAAAACTTCAAATGTCCTTAGAAGACTGTTTCTGCCTATGTAACTATGGAAACTTCTGATTTGTCTTCTTTAAGCCTGATTTTTTTCACCTCCCACATGAGTTGTGGTGAGAAATATATAATTCTTAACAACTATTTTCAGTAGGTATGTGGACATTAGAGACAGAAAGACACTTGTATAATATGTCATGAGACCAGATCTTTACTAAAATTTTGATTTTTCACTCAAGGAAAATTGCCTATATAGAAAAAACAATGTGGAAATTATATACACTATTGCCACTTAAGTAAGCTATGGTAATGTATGATTAACAGTGTGTTTTAAATCACAATTGTGCCTGAGAATGTATAAATTTTACTCTTCTTTAGGTATTTTAGTTCATTAATTAGCTAAAAAATTATTTGAGAAATTTTAAAGATAAAGAATGGAAAAGAGAAGTCAGTGGTTCAAATAAACTAATCAATGGAACTAATAACTGGAAAATACTAGAGTGACCATTGTAAGCCATCCATCTGTACTTGCCAAACTTCCAGAGAAGCACACAGTCATTCACCAATAATCTCTTACAGTGAAGGACCCGTGTGCAGGGCTGTGGGAAGAACAGCTTCCCCAGGGCCTTGGATGGTGGGAAAACATGATTTGAGTTGAAACCAGAATAAGAGTCATCCAGTAGAGGGGAGCCAGGGGGTGTTACAAATCAACAGCTACTTCCTAACACTTAACGAGATATTCTGTGAATTGGGACTACAACCTTGATGCTATCTGAAGCCTTTCCCATGGGAAAGAGCAATTCTTTGTTTAAATTGGTTCATCCCTCTACCAATTATATCCTCTGCCTTGACCATTTTTGGCCTGGTAAATTCCTCTTTGTCCTTAAATACTCAGCTCAAAGCACCCTTAAGTTCCTTGTCCAAACTTTTTTTGAACATCAGTACAGGAAGGACTGGCCACTCCTCAGTGTCTCTTCCCGAATATCACACGTATTTCCTCCTGAACCCAGCAGAACCATGGCAGGGCGGAAAGAAGACTGACTCATATTTACCTTGCTTTCCTGCACTACATCTGCCATGTAGTAAATTTTCAGTGAAGAATTCCCCCTAAAAGCTTTTACTAGACAAAAATGTGCACTTTGGAAATATTATTTTTACTAGTCTTCAAAGAAAGAACTCCATAAAATGGAATAATGATGCTGTTTTTATGATAACCGAGAAATTACCAAGATTTCTAACTTCATGGCAAATTCTAGTGTTGAATAAGCCTGGCTTGGAACTTTGAGAACCAAAGTTATTATCAAACCGCACAGTGGTGACTTTTCAGGGATTATCATGCTTAAAGGTATAATTATCTGTTTAGGATAAATTACTTTTACTTATCTTTTTATTTCACCTTCATTTTTATCAGACAACTGTCTTACTAGTCAAAGTGACTTTTAAGTCACACATGCTGATATAAGAACAATAATTAAAAGGGCAAACAAAACTGATTTATAAATCATATACGTGAAAACAAACACTAGATAGTGATTTTTGAAGCACGCATTTTTGTTAGTGAAATTCATATGTCAATGTTTTATGTAACTTAGAAATGATTAAAACTTTGGTTATCTCATTTACTTTCTGGTGATTAAAGTGCTATCTCCTAATGTGTGGGTCATGAGCTTTATGAACTAAACTAGCAGGTAATTTTTATTAAGCACCGATTTAATATTGTTTTTTCTTTATCTGGTCCCATGATATGCTTAGTATGGTTTGTGCAATTACTTTATCAACAGTAAGCAGGTGTCAGCATTTGCAAGAGTCCTTTTAATGTCTCGGCAGACTTTCTTCCCCATAAAGACCAATGCAAAATCCACTTGTAAGGAAAATCGCAACCTTTCAGTCTTAGCTCATTTAGAGGCCCTTGAGTGTTCAATGATGGGAAAAGTGACCATATATCTATGAATTAAGGAACTGTAATTACACCAAGGGTGTAATTCGTTATATAATCCCTAATTCAGGAGACGATTCCATATGTTGAAAATTCAATTTAACTTTGGGGTTCAAATTTATTCTCCACTTTTAATCATGTCCAAAGTAATTTAAAATCTGGAGAAAAACTTTTGAGACTTTCTGCCACACCCAGTCAAATATGGTAGACAGGTCTGCTGCCATAAATTTTGCTAAATGATTTAAGATCCTTTAACACAATTGCAAGGAAAGGTATCTTTACTTTGGCAACTCAATGAACTAATGAGGTGCTCTCTCAGCTTCTAGAATTCCACCTTAAACAGACACTGATTTCTCAGTCAAGGACTTTTCTGACCTTCAAAATATCTTCTTCTATCTTCTCATCATAACCAAATGCCTCATCAGGAAGTCCTGCCCCATTGTCATTCTATTAGCAAAGAAAATATTAAGTTGGATCACACTGCATATACAATGATCAGTGTTCATGATACTGGAATTGTCTACTTTTCTCTGCTAACAACTGCTATGTAAGGGCTCATTTAAAAGATGCCTTCAGGCTCAGCAGCCAAAAATAGAAGAGACAAAATTAGGGATTTTATCCCATCCAGTTTAGCTTCTTCATCGGGTTTTGACAACCATCTCCCATCACGTGATTTACATGCCTTCATTCTCATTCACCATTCATTCATTCTCCAAATGCTGTAGTGAGTCAACAAAAGTACTGACTAGACCCAAGTCTAGCAACTAACAGCACAGCAGCCAAATTAAATGGAAAGACAAGCTATTAAGGCAAGGAAGACAATTGTATTTGAAAATTTTTATCTGAAAAGAAAAATGAAGGTCTCTTGTCCAACATCCACCTATCCAGAAGCTGAACCAGGAGCTCTCTATAGAGGAGGTGATGGATGTCCCAGACTTGGAAGGACACTCCACCTGATGACACACTTCTGTCTTAATCTACCCAGTCCCAAGATGTTTTGAAAACTAGCAGGCCCGCTACACACACACACACACACACACACACACACACACACACACACACACACTGATTAATTTAACTGGCATAGTGCAAAACCAACAGTCTTGATGAGGAGATATCCAAAGAGTCAGGTAAGGTTACCATTAGTGTTTCTAATGATCACTTTCAAAATTAATCCTCGAGAAAAGGGTTTACTAAAAATAATTGCTTCTTTGTTTTCACGTGGACATTCAGTCTCTTGAAAAACTGGTTAGTCCTCTTCTGTCTATTAAAACTGTGACTTAGTGAGATGCTCTCGAGGGAGTACTTCTCAGACTTCAGTTAAATGGAATGCAGCTATTCTTTATTCAGACAGAGACAGAAAGGTCTACTGGAGGATACTTTAGCGACTCCTCCAATTGCGTGTTTCCAAGTCAGAACAAGTCAGACCTTCTTGAGATGGTTTTCAGTTCGACTGCTTACTCTGTGCAGAACCTCTCAGCAGCCTCAGTCTTCTGTAGAGGAGAGCCACTCTTTCTCCAAGAAAGGAGATGTCGTGGCCAGGTGGATCCAGCTCTCTTACTTGTTTTCTTTTTCTTTCTTTTTTTTTTTTATTGAGAAAAGGAAAAAAAGTATCCGCTTCCTCCCAGCCTCCCCTTTCCTTCCCCCTGCTCCCACACCTCTCCCCCTCGCCCAAACTCCTCTCCCCTTCCCTCTCCAGTCCATAGAGCAGTCAGGTTTCCCTGCCCTGTGGAAAGACCAAGGTCCGCACCACTCCATCCATGTCTAGGAAGGTGAACAACCAGATTGGCTAGGCTCCCACAAAGCCAGAACATGAAGTAGGGTCAAAGCCCCGTGCCAATGTCCTTGGCTTCTCATCAGCCCTCATTGTTCGCCATGTTCAGAGAGTCCAGTTTTAACCGATGCTTTCTCAGTCACAGTCCAGCTGGCCTTGGTGAGCTCCCACTAGATCAGCCCCCTTGTCTCTGTGGGTGGGTGCGCCCCTCGTGGTCCTGACTTCCTTGCTCATCTTCGCCCTCCTTCTGCTCCTCATTGGGACCTTGGGAGCTCAGACCAGTGCTCCAGTGTGGGTCTCTGTCTCCATCTCCATCCATCACCAGATGAAGGTTCTATGGTGGTATGCAAGATATTCGTCAGTATTGCTATAGGATAGGGTCATTTCAGGTTGCCTATCCTCAGCTGCCCAAGGGACTAACAGGGGACATCACCATGGGTTCCTGGGAGCCCCTGTAGGGTCAAGTCTCTTGTCAACCCTAAAGTGTCTCCCTTAACTAAGAATTGTGGTTCCTTGCTCCCCTGTCTAACCTTCCTTTATCCCAATCCTCCTGTTTCTCCAAGTCCTCCCCCTCCTTCCCTTCTAACTTTTCTCTCCCCATCTCCCCTTACCCCCATCCCACCCCACCCCCAAGATCCTAATTTTCTCCCCGGCAATTTTGTCTACTTCCCATAGCCAAGAGGATAGCTATATGTTTTTCCTTGGATTCACCTTCTTATTTAGTTTCTTTAGTTTCACCTATTGTAGACTCCGTGACCCTTATTTATGGCTAGAAACCAATTATGAGTGAGTACATCCCACGTTCATCTTTTTGGGTCTGGGATACCTCACTCAGGATAGTGTTTTCTATTTCCATCCATTTGCATGCAAAATTTGAGAACTCATTGTTTTTTACCGCTGCGTAGTACTCTAATGTGTATATATTCCATACTTTCTTCATCCATTCTTCCATGGAAGGGCATCTAGGTTGTTTCCAGGTTCTGGCTATTACAAATAATACTGCTATGAACATAGTTGAACAAATGTTTTTGTCATATGATAGGGCATCTCTTGGGTATATTCCCAAGAGTGGTATTGCTGGGTCCAGGGGTAGGTTGATCCCGAATTTCCTGAGAAACCGAAACACTGACTTCCACAGTGGTTGCACAAGATTGCATTCCCACCAGCAATGGATGAGGGTACCCCTTCCTCCACAGCCTCTCCAGCAAAGGCTATCATTGGTGTTTTTGACTTTAGCCATTATGACAGGTGTAAGATGATATCTCAAAGTTGTTTTAATTTGCATTTCCCTGATTGCTAAGGAAGTTGAGCACGACCTTAAGTGTCTTTTGGCCATTTGAACTTCTTCTGTTGAGAATTCTCTGTTCAGTTCAGTGCCCCATTTTTTTAATTGGGTTAATTAGCATTTTAAAGTCTAGTTTCTTGAGTTCTCTATATATTTTGGAGATCAGACCTTTGTCTGTTGCGGGGTTGGTGAAGATCTTCTCCCAGTCAGTAGGTTGCCTTTGTGTCTTAGTGACAGTGTCCTTTGCTTTACAGAAGCTTCTCAGTTTTAGTAGGTCCCATTTATTCAATGTTGCCCTTAATGTCTGTGCTTCTGGGGTTATACATAGGAAGCGATCTCCTGTGCCCGTCTGTTGTAGGGTATTTCCCACTTTCTCTTCTATCAGGTTCAGTGTGTTCGGGCTGGAAGTGAAAGATCTATTTGACAAGAACTTTAAGGCATTGAAGAAAGAAATTGAAGAGGATACCAAAAAATGGATGGACCTCCCTTGCTCTTGGATTGGGAGGATCAACATAGTAAAAATGGCAATTCTACCAAAGGCAATTTATAGATTCAATGCAATCCCCATCAAGATCCCATCAAAATTCTTCACAGATCTGGAGAGGACAATAATCAACTTTATATGGAAAAACAAAAAACCCAGAATAGCCGAAACAATCCTATACAATAAAGGATCTTCTGGAGGCATTACCATCCCTGACTTCAAACTCTATTACAGAGCTACAGTAATGAAAACAGTGTGGTACTGACATAAAAACAGAGAAGTCAACCAATGGAATCGTATAGAAGACCCGGATTTTAACCCACAAACCTATGAACACCTCATTTTTGATAAAGGAGGTAAAAGTATACAATGGAAGAAAGAAAGCATCTTCAACAAATGGTGCTGGCACAACTGGATGTCAACCTGTAGAAGAATGAAAATAGACCCATATCTATCACCGTGCACAAAACTCAAGTCCAAATGGATTAAAGACCTCAATATCAGTCCGAACACTCTTACTTGTTTTTTTGTCTTCATACAATCCCGTTTTTTTCTTTTTTTTTCCTCCAGCATCTCAGGTATACTCCTGTCTCCAGCTCGGCACACCTGCTCCTTCTCTCTTCCTAAGGACTTTCTCCTTCTACTGCCCAGTGGGCACACAGCACCAACAGCTCTCCTAAGTCTTTCTTCAAATTTACCTTTGGGATCATAAACTATAGGCCCAATATGCTTTGCTTTACAGCTAGTAAACATAGTACATACCATGTTCATCGTTCTGGGTCTGGGTTACCTCACTCAGGGTGTTTTTTTTCTAGTTCCATCCATTTGCATACAAATTTTAAGATGTCATTGGTTTTCACTGCTGAGTAGTACTCTAATGTGTAAATGTTTCACATTTTCTTTATCCATTCTTCTGTTAAGAGGCATCTAGGCTTTTTCCAGGTTCTGGGTATTCCAAATAATGCTGATGAACATAAGTTGAACAAAAGTCCTTGTAGTATGATTGAGCATCTTTTGGGTATATGCCCAAGAGTGATATTGCTGGGTCCTGAAGTAGGTTGATTCCCAGTTTTCTAAGAAACCACCATACTGATTTCCAAAGAGGTTTTACAAGTTTGTATTCTCACTAGCAATGGAGGAGTATTTCCATTACTCCACATCCTCTCCAGCATAAGCTATCAATAGTGTTTTTGATCTTAGCCATTCTACCAGGCGTGAAATGGTATCTCAGAGTCATTTGGGTTTGCATTTCTATGATAGCTAAGGATGTTGAAATTTTCCTTAAGTGTCTTTCAGCCATTTGAGATTCTTCTGTTGAGAATTTTCTGTTTAGTTCTGTATCCCATTTTTCAATTGGGTTATTTGGAATTTTGATGTCTAATTTCTTGAGTTATTTATATATTTTAGAGATCAGTCCTCTATCTAATGTGGGGTTGGTGAAGATCTGTGCCCATTCAGTAGGCTGCCTTTTTGTCTTATTGACTGTTCCCTTTGCTTTACAGAAGCTTCTCAGTTTCAGGAGGTTCCATTTATATCATAGAGAAGCTAAGTAACAAGGTGAATCCTAAGAAAAACATACATAGATCCACCTGAAAAAGGGAAATAGACAAGATCACGTGGCAAAATTGGGAGCATGAGAAGGTAGGAGGAGAAGTGAGGGCAGAAGGGGAAGAGGAGCGGATAAAGGGAAGGGAGAGAAGAACCTGAGGGAACAGGATAATCGAGATGAAGGAAGGACAAAGATGAGAGCAGGAAAATATATTTTTTGATTGAGGGAGCCATTCTGGGGCTAGCATGAAACCTGGAACTAGAGAAATTCCCAGAAATCAACAAGGATGACCCCAGCTAAGACCCTAAGCAATAGTGAAGAGGATACCTGAACTGGCATTGCCCTGTAGTCAGATTGATGACTATCCTAATTGTCACCCATAGAACCTTCATCCAGCAATTGATGGAAACAGATGCAGAGACCTGCAGTGGAGCACTGGCCTGAGATCCCAAAGTCCAGTTGAAGAATGGAAGAAGTTAGAATATGAGCAAAGAAGTCAAGACCATTATGGGCATAACCACGAAACAGCTTACCTGAGCTAATGGGAGATCATCAACTCCAGCTGGACAAGTAAGGAACATGCATAGGACCAAACTAGTCCCTCTGAATGTGGTTGACAGTTGCATGGTTGGGCAGACTGCAGGGCCACTGGTAGTAGCACCAGGATATATCTCGACTGCTTATACTGGCTTTTTGGGAACCTATTCTTTTTGGATGGATACCTTACTCAGTCTAGACACAGTAGGAAGGACCTTGGACTTTCCCCAAAGCAATGTGCCTTTCCCTCTATGAGGAGTGGATTTGGGGGAGGGGGAGGAGAGTTGTTGGAGGAAATGGGAGGAGGGGAGGGAGTGGAAACTGGGATTAGTATGTAAAATGAAGAAAGATAGTTTGTTTTCTTTAAAAAAAAACAAAAGAAAAGAAATTTTAAAAAACAGAAAAAAACAAAAGCTACCTTTGCAGAGGGTTTTTCCTCTTCAGGCTTCCCAGTGTAGCATAAGTCCCTTACACAAAATCTCTGCCCATTTCTATTTGAATTTTTCTCTATGTACTTACTGTTGTCCAAAATATTATATATATTGTTTGCATTTTTGATTGTACTAGGCAGATTTCTCAAACTACGACAAAATTCTGGAAGCTGTAAATTTTAAAGAAAAAAATGGGACCAGTGATCTGAATAAGCACATAAAACCATTTGCCACACAAAGAACTTTTTGTAGCTTGAATGGCCTGAGTTGTATTTTCAGATTACACAGATGAATGTAAGAACCAGCTTGTGAGAGTTGTTTTCTAGTCTCCACACATGTTGCTATACTCTCTATCACACACACACACACACACACACACACACACACACACAATTAAAATTCATTTGATTTCTTGGCCTATTTTTAACTCTTGGGCTTCAATAGTTCCTGTCTGTGAGTTACCTGACTCCATTGCTTTGGAGCCATAACAAGGTAGAATAGCATGGTGGGAGAACATGGCGAAGCAAGTTTTTGAAGCTGTGCGAGCTAGGAGAGGAAATGACCCAGGCTCAGATATCCTTTTCAACAACAACCTCCAGTGACCTAACTTCCTTCATTGAGGCCTCAGTTTCTGAAGACTCTATCCTCGCCCAATGCTATCACAGGATAATGACTGGACCTTTAGTATGTGTGCCTTTTGAAGACATTTAAGAGCTATCCAAAGCATAGTCAATTGTGTCACAAGGACATGTACTATGTTCATAGCATCATTGTTTGTCATAGCCAGAACCTAGAAACAACCTAAATGGCCTTCTACCAAAGAATGAATAAGGAAAATGTGGTATATTCGCACAATGGAATACTGCATAGCAGAAAAAAATAATGACATCTTGAATTTTGCAGGCAAATGGATGGAGCTAGAAAACATCACTTTGAGTGAGGTAACCCAGACACAGAAAGACAATTATCATATGTACTCACTCATAAGTGGTTTTTAAACATAATGCAAAGAAAACTAGTCCACAAATCATAATCCCAGAGAACTTAGACAACAATGAGGACACTGAAAGTGACATACATAGATCTAATCTACATGGGGATTAGAAAAAGACAAGATGTCCTGAGTAAATTGGGAGCATGAGGACTTTGGGATAGGGTTGAAGGGCAGAGGAGAGGCAGGGAGGGGAACAGAGAAAAATGTAGAGCTCAGTAAAAATCAATAAAAAAAAAAGAGGTAACCCATAACTTTCAGCTTTTTCTTTTCTAAAATAATGTAATTTCCACAAAGATATAAATTTATACCTATTTTGCTCTCTTTTCTAATTTTCTAGAATAGGGAGTTTATTATATACAGCATAGTTTTTCTTGATAAAATTTTGTTTTGGGTGTTTTTGTATTTTTTTCTCTTTTCTTTTTATCTTTATCTTAAAATCTCTTATCCAAGTGAACCCTTCCTAATAAAAAGAATAGACAATATTTTCTAAAATGTCTGTGTATGGTTTTTCTTGAGAGCTGTAGAGCTTGGCACACGAAGCAACTGAAGTTTGTGTTTGCTACCTTGAAAGTAAGAGAACTATGGTTATGTCTTTGCTTTTTGTTTTGTGTTTGTTTTTTCTTTTTGTTTGTTTGGTTTATTTTTTTCTTAACAGATGCCTCCTTCCAAAGGATAAGCTGGTCCACATACCTCAAGCTTAAGATAACTTTTACTTGGACTTTAGATTTTAACTCGGGCAACCCCAGGAGAACTACCTGTCATAGCAACTGGTATTTTCTTCAGTAGTTTATTCCATTTCTAGTAATTCATCAACTATGGTCATTTGATTAAATCTTATTTTTCCAAAATTATAAATTCTAGAAAAGAAAAACTACTCAGGGTTTATTGTTATTAGCTACTTTTTGCCCCTAACATACCACAATGGGAAACGTTGAGATCTGCTCAACAAATACTTGATTAAAAAAACCTTTTACATAATTTGAGGTGTATATTTTCCTCTGCAAAGGAGAGGGAATAATTGGTTATCACTGTAGGATCATGAATAAACACAGAGTAATGAAGAATAACAAGAAGAAGAAAAGAGAAGAGTGGGACAAATGGTCAGTCATGTGCTGAACCATAACTATCAAAGTTTTTCAAATTAAGCTCAAAAAAATTATGAACACTTGATCTTTTCATGGCCGCAGGATGAATACTTACTATGAATCACACACTCAGTCTTTCCAACAGCCTTTCCAATAGTTATTTTTACTCTGACAAAGAGGTGAAAACAATACTTGGGAGCCTAAATAACTCCATTGTGTTAACTAGATAGGACAGGTAAAGAAACATACTTACAAAATGTGCTCCTATCTATTGACCTCTTGATGATTTTCTTGTCTGCCAGATCTATGTGATGGAAAATATGATGTACATATCATTAAATGTAGAAACTTAATACATAATGTTTACTGTATGCTTGGTAGAATATTAGGGGCTTGCTGCTAAATTTATTTTCTTTGCTAGATTTACATACAACCACTGAGAAAAATCTATTGCCCATTATGAACCTTCAGGAGGGCATGGCATAAACTGAGATTTAAAATATAATCTGGGGGGTTGGCGTTTTCGAAGACGCCCTCGGCGGGAATTCTTAAACTGGAACCAGACCAAGGACGTTTGGGTTCGTATTAAACTTGCCCTGGCCGTCCAGCTTTGGAAAAGCACCTGAGCTCAAGAGATGGCGTCTGCGAATACTTTGTGTCAAGGCGGGGAAAGCAAAGGAGTTGTTCTAGCTCACCTGGAAAGACTAGAGGCTCAAATGAACAGATCAAGGAAAAAGTTTGAAGATCCGACAGTTCACACAAAGGAAAGTTCTCTTAGAACCAGGATTCAGGAACTGCGGAAGCAGCGAGATGAGCTGAGGGCTGAAGTGAAGCGGCGGCGGCGGTGGCAAGCTAGAGTTAAAGCATCTTCGGCCAGTGAAGACCCAAACAGCACAGTAGAGATCAGTGAGCAAGAGGACTTGGAAAGGCAGTGGGGAAACATGAAAGCCATTCTGCAGGCCTATCGTTTTACAGGACTCAGCGGGAAGCTGACCAGCCGTGGAGTGTGTATGTGCATCAGCACTGCCTTTGAGGGGAAGCTACTGGATTCCTACTTTGTAGACCTCGTCATAGAGAAACCGCTTCGGATTCATCACCACTCCATCCCAGTCTTCATCCCTCTAGAAAAGATAGCCAGAGCATACCTACAGACTGACATCCAGCACTTCCTGTTTAGTCTCTGCGAGTACCTAAACGCCTACTCGGGGAGGAAGTACCAGACAGACCAACTTGAGACAGACTTCAGCGCCTTCCTCACTGGACCTCTGCAGAGAAACGCCCTGTGCAACTTGCTGTCGTTTACCTATAAAGTGAATCAGGGGCGCCAGGCCTTCTCCTTTAGTGCCAGACTGCTGTATGAGGACCTGACAGCAACTCTTCCCACGGATGTCACTGTGACGTGCCCAGGGACAGAAGCGCCACCCCCTCACTGGGAAGAGCACAGAGCATCCCATGACATGCTCTTCCGCACCAAGCCCCTGCACCAGGTGTTTGCTTCATTTTCAAAAGAAGTTGAAGAGCTAGATTTGAGCCTGGTCTCCTGGGAAAGACTACCTGGGACACATCTGAAGTGATTATATCCATGCTGCCTGCAGTCCAGGACCTGTCAGCAAAAGCTGTGGAGAGAGAACGCTTGCCTGGATACCATCCTTGTCATGATTCTAGATGCCCATGCCGTCAGGATGACAAGGAGTTTGTTGTGCATGTCTGTAGACACCGGGCGATTTGGACAGGTCCTTGGTTGCCTGGTCACTCAGTACAGTGCTCCAGAGCATCTCTTCCTCCACAGGTGGCAGCTGATTTGATCGTATGTATGCGTATGTATGTATTCTCGCTGAAAATCAGCTAAATTGGGAGTAATTAAAGACATTTTGTGAGCAAAAAAAAAAAAAAAAAAAAAAAAAATATAATCTGACATTGAGGGGTCTATCCAGGTGACATTTCTATAACATGTTATACGGAAAAGACAACTGGACTACATTTAGTATAGGGACAGAGGATAGGTGAAAGGAAGGGAGTGAAGTCAGAGCCATGGGCAGAAATCACATCATGCCCTATTTAGTAGTCTGACAACTCAGGATGTCTTTGTGTTTTTGAAAGGCTTAAGAAATATATGGATGTAAAAGTAGAGTAAGATAATGTCGATTATGTTCTTGTGTTTTGTTTTAATTCACTGCTGTTGTTAATTTAAAGAACAAATCAAGGAATCTTGTTAGAATGGCCAAGGCAAGAAATAAAGAAGTGGAACTAAGGCAGAGGCTTGAAAGGACAAGGAGCAGATAGTAAAAGTGTTGCAAAAAGACAGTTATCACTGCTTGTATGTGAGGAAAGAGGAGAGGTCGAAGATGACTCTAAACTCTGTGTTTGTGTGACAAGGTGATTGCAAGGAGGAATAAGGGAATAGGGGTTTTTAAACAGAAAAAAAATACCAAATAAAACTTAGCTCAACAGATGAGTTTAAACTCGGCAGTGAAAGCTGAACCATCCTACAGAGGAAATCCATGAGAGGACAGGCCTTTGGTGATAGCTGAAAATGTGTAGTTAAATAGAAGGTCACAAACAGTGAGTTGTTTGGAATATCTCAAGAGTGGAAACTTCAACAGAAAACCATGAAGTGCCGAGTGCAACAGGAAAGTTAAAATTATATCCCAAAGATTCTTCTATGATGACTTTGATCTTGCTTTGGCGTGTGACTTACTTTCCAGTATGACAAAATAGGTAAAGGAAGTCTTTTCTTTCTTTCTTTTTTATTTTGTTTTTGTTTTTTGAGTTTTTTGTTTGCTTGTTTTTAGAGACAGGGTTTTCCTGTGTAACAGTCCTAGCTGTTCTGGAACTAGCTCTTGTAGATCAGGCTGGCCTCAAACTCACCTGCCTCTGTCTCCCGAGTGCTGGGATTAAAGCCATGCACCACCAACACCCTGCCAAGGAACTCTTTGTTAAAGACCTCAGAAGTGGTCAACATGTGAAGCAAATTGGTCTCTGATTTTCTCCTCATAACCAATTATTTATTCAAGTGGACATACATCTAAATTAACATGAAGAATAGACTTGATGGGGGAACAGAATAGTAAAATCAAGTTCTGGGGTTGTTTATCTACAAGGGTAGAGTTCCTCTTTCATGTTTATGAGACATTTTAAATGTGCAGAATGTACTGGCATAAGATTCATATCTCATTTCTCCTGACACTTCCTCTCTTATTCACATTCCATATAATTACATTTCCCCAAATGGAATGAAAGCTCTGATGACTGTCTTGACGATCTTCTTTTCTTTCTTTCCCTTGCAAACATTTGCATGTATTTGAAAGTCCAAATGTCCATTAAAGAAATAATTAGTCTCAAGAGTTAATTTTAGCAAAACACCACACACACACACACACACACACACACACACACACACGAGAAAAATACTAATTCTGTGAGATTTGCAGTAAGATCTGTGATTCCATTCACAAACCATACCAGTAAAGATTCTATCCCAGATGACTTGTTTTCATTTTAAAAATAAAAGCTAAACAAGAGAATATTTCATAGCTGTGTACAATGTATTTGTATATTATTAACACTTTAAAAATTAGGGCAAATATTAAATTAATAAAATGTACTACACTGTCCTTAAGCTTTGATTTAAACATTCCAATAGGTGCAGGAGAACACTAATTTAATTATATGCCTCTCCCTGTGGAATGGTAAATATCTAGGGAACAGTTACCATGGAAGTAAGTGGAAGATCTGTACCTTCAACCACTGCTGTCATCCCTGCACACACAGTCTGTGAAAACACCCTAAGATAAAAACTACAATAACTGAAGTCATGTGCATGTACGATAATACATGAAAAGTGTAAAAACAAACTCATTATCCAGTTCTATAAGCCGCCTACTCAACTATGTGGACAGAGCCCTAAAACAGTAATAGAGATCAGGGGTCCCTGCAGGAGTGGAAATCCATGTTAAAAGTACAAAATCTAATCTCCCCCTTCATGTGAAAGAATTGAGAGGACGAGGGAAAGGGAAAAGAAATATGGTAAGCCCAAATGTTTTTAAAGATTAGAAAAAAATAGTAGCCCAAGGATGCTGAAGATATTTTCATTGCTGTTTCATAATGAATCCCATCAATGAGTGAATGTGTGTGTGTATGTGTGTGTGTGTGTACCGCTGCATGTCTGTGTGTAGACAAGTATGTTGATTTTACTTGACTTATGAGAAGATTCCACCCCTATTAAACCCATTGTAAGACAGAAACTCATTTAATGAACTTAACCTACCAAACACAATAATTTAGCAACACAATGCATGCAGGGCATTGGTTGTAACATTGTGACCTCATGGCTGACCAAAACCTGGTTTACTGCTACTTCACATCAACATGAGATGTATCACTATTCCAGGAGAGGCTGCGATGTTTCTACTGAATACTGATTTTCACACCATCATAATTTGAAAATATCACAAGTAGAATCCATCGTACAAAAGCCCGGGACCATCTTTACTCTAAAATGACAGCTTACCTCAATGTTCTTTCTTCTGTTCTGGTTAGATACCATCTCAGCAGCAGGATATGACTGCATTACTTTGAAGGCATCTCATGCATTTCTCAAGTTCCAAAATTGGATGACACCATTTCCCACTATTACAATGATTACCTTTTGCCTGCTGAAGATGTGAGGGTGATAAAAGAACATGGTCAAAGAAAACTAAAGGTAAAGAGCCAAATCTCTAGCTCAGTTCCATAGTCAAAAATACATGTCTACTTTAAATTTCTACTCAAGGCAATAGGATCTTTTTCCCCCTCGGTGTGTGTGTGTGTGTGTGTGTGTGTGTGTGTGTGTGTGTGTGTGTGTGTACGTGGGGCACATGTACTTATGCATGCTTTACCAGAGTAGGTGCAAACTCTTCTACGATGTCTGCAAGTTCATGATGATGCAAGAGTACAAACTTTGATGTCACTCCTCAAGTACCGTCCACCTTACTTGTTGGTGTTTTCACAGACAGTGCATCTCAGTTGTCTGGAACTTGACACTTAGGCTAAGCTTGCTGGCCAACTAGACCAAGAGGTCTGTTTATTTCTACGATGGGATTGTAAGTGTGTTTCACAAATTTAGTGACCCCTAAGCCTGTGGCGATAGAATTTCTAGAATAACCTGATCTTTCTTGTTAGCAGACCTGGATTTAATATTAATAAACTCTGAAAGGATGGGCTAGTTTCCCACCTTTCTGTAATCATAACTCCTAATCTCTAAGATAAGATTAGTAAATAATATATGCTCTTCTGTTGGACAGTTTCTAACACCATTGTTACTCAAGGCAAGTTAATTGTATTACTATGGTCATAATACTTATTATTTTTGACATCTTTAATTCCTGACAAATTCTACACTTAAAACTTCTGCCAAGACACTAGTACTATCAGTCAAGAATACTGGCAATTCTTCCAATGGACCCAGGTTTTATCCCCAACACCTATATGACAGTTCCAACTATCTTCAAGTGTAGTTCTAGGGTATGTTCTGTCCTTTCTTGACCTCTATGGGCACTACATAATCATGTGGTCCACCATAATACATGCAGGCAGACATTCTTCAGGCATAAAGCACAATAAAAAAAAAACAGAGAGAAAGAAATTTCTGCCCCAAAACTTTGGGAACATGTAAGAATAGCTCCTCATAAACTAGAAAGTTTAAACGCATATTATTAATGATACTCAAAGGAGAAATGTAGGCTTTCCATTAAATTTCTTTTTCTTCTCTTTCAATGAAAAAAGACCAAATCTTACCGAAATAAATTATCAAAATTATTACTTAAACTTGTTCTTGCTACACAATTGTATGTCTACCCTGGAGATTCAATAAAGAATATTCATAACATTTTTAAAACAGACAAGTGGAGAACAAAATATTTACCAATCTTTTAGTCTTTGCTCCTCACAGAAAACATTCTCAAAGTGTTATATACACAATCCTCAGTTCAACTGCTAGCCTTTAGATTCCTCTGGAACAAATTCCTTTCATGTACTTTTACCATCTTGACAAAATGGTTCCTGCAAAGATCACAGTGACTTCTCTGCTGCTAAATCTAGATGTCAGTATTCAATTCTGGCCCTGACATATGAGGAACTCAATAACTTTGGTTCAAAGACTATTTTGCATTTCTTGTCATTATAGTCTGAATCCTCTGCTGGAGTTTGGGTCTGTATCTGATATATTTTTTACAGGGTCACATTCCCAGCTGGTAACATTATTTTGGGAAGTTATAGAGACCTCTTCCCAAAATTGGGTTAGAGAGGGCAACATTTTGAGGTTACATCCTGGCCTTTCCCACATGCTTTGGCCACTATGAATTGCCATAAATTTATGCCATCATGATGAAATGAAGCCATGAGCCAAAGTAAGTAGTTTTTCCCTAAAGTTGCTAGTCAGACATTTTGTAGATGTTACAAACCCAGAGAGTAGAGCTATGACTCATTTCACCTGAGCACACCATTTGACATAAGCACAGATACTGAATGATAACAGCATTCATGGATTGTCTACAATAAAGGTTTCACTTTGTCCATATTCTATGGAGCAATATTTTTTGGCATTATTTTTTGCCTGTGCTTCCTTCTTCTTTTCAAGGTGTTTCATTATGAAGCTTGAAAATATGTCCATGGTCCTCAGGGATCATCAGTGTTCTTGGAAAAGACACTCTGAATTGTTTAAGCTCATCTCACACTAAGTCTCTAGCAATCCCACACATCCACACTCACAACATATACCCTGATCATTCTCAAAATTATCTGTACATTTGATTTTGCCTCACTGAAGTACCTGTTTCTCTTCTGTCTGAACTGCATGTAGTACAAAGGAAAAGCTATGCAGCTATGAACAAGGGAAGCCAACAAGCTAGCATTTACCCTATAATGCTCAAAATTTTCATATAAAGTTAGGTATGCTATTTCCCAGACTTAGCTAAAGAGAAACTATCAAACAACAACAGAACTCTGGAAGAAACTATAGACAGTCTTCTTATCTCCATCCATCTTTTATCATTAGAAACAAGAAGTGTCAAGAGTTTTCTGAATTTTCATTTGTTTTTTAAAACACAAGCATAGCTGTTGAATATAAAGTTTAGATGACAGATGAAAATAGTGAATAGGCAAAGCAAGAACAATAATATAAAACGTCATTAGTTTACGTTTATCTTTAGTCTATAAACAATTGCCTTTTTTGAAATTATGGTCTATGATCATGTTTGAAAGTCTTTGATTAAAATGATGTAGCTAACGAAAAGTTTCCAATTATAAGTGAAAGATCCAAATACATCAAAGACCTTTTCCTTCGATGATGCAGCTATTTTCTGCATTGAATCTATCTTTGCAGTTTCCCTAAAGCACTTCAGCATTCCATATCTCTTAAAATTACTAAACAAAGATAGGTTAGTCAATATAAATCCAGTAAACGGCAATAACAAAATAGCAGTTGAATGGAAACATTAAATACACAGCTGTTCTCGTTCCTGTAGAGCTGGCACACAGGATGAAGGATTGTTATTCAGTCTCCGTCACAACTGGAACCTCAAGTGTGTGGCTCACTCAGACCAGCAGACCTGTAAGGAAACCTATGGAGTAGAGGGGATTCAGCTCTAAGATCAACTGCAAACTTTCCAACTTAGCTGTAAGGATTTGAGGCTTAGATGTATTGCAGCCACTTGGACTATAAGTGAAAGCCTTGCTGTCACAGAGTACGACACTACAGGGATGGCAAGAGCAAACCCTCATTGACTTTATTAAGCAGCTGAGATACACTCCACTTCTTATCAGGTAGGCCATTTATTCCCTCATTGTTTATGGCCCTTAAAATTCAAATTTTAGGAAGTCTGGGGTTATCTATCTACTTAAGTCCTATTCCAAATATCAAATTCTAATAAGCAAAGGCATTTCAACATATGTGTGTGTGTTTAATTTTACATTAAGCAATAAATTCTCCTATTTTCTATCAAAGATAAAAGTGTTTAAAGTAGTAATAAAAGTATATTGACTAAAGTTGCCATGGCTCTTCTTAGCATGTAGCTATTGTCATGGATCAGTTTCCTAGCAACCAGGAACTCCCTCCCATGGAAATGTGGGTCAATTTATAGTCAGTGGTCAGGTAAACCCATGGCTTTTAGACTTGCTGTAGGTAGACTGGAGAGCAGTAAGTGGAGACTGTAAGATGGAACCAGATCATACACCTCATGGCTGAGAAGAAAAATAAATAAAGAGGAAGGAGATGAGGAGTCCACAGTAGAGAGAAAGTCTATAACATATATAGAACTTGGGAGTTCTTGTAATCCAAACCATAGAAATATCTGTCTTCTGGAAGGTTTTACAGGAATTGCCTTTAAAAATTAATGGACATTCTATAATACTTTCATTCAACATTGCACACACAAATTTCATTCAGGAAAAAATGTCTCTGAAACCTCTCCTTACATCCATAAAGAAGGTGATAGGAAATTGTACCTTATCAGGCTCCTTCAGTGAGTATGCATCTTCATAACAGACAATCCAACACTTTGAGTTATCCAAACCTGTCCTCAACACAATGATACAATAGACTGAACCAATAGAATTTTAGTTTCACAGTCTAGTTCTCAGTATAAGATTTGTCCATGGTTGTATATTTCTTTAGGAAGAAGTACACCCATCACACCTAGAATTGGACTGTTTTTAGGATTGTATAATAGAGCAAGGTGATAGCTATCCTTGGCTGTCAACTTGACTACATCTTGAATTCGATAAAGTCTAAAATGAAAGGGCACACCAGTGAGAGAGTTTTATTTAATTTGAAATAGAAAGATCCACTTGTAATATGCATCTTGAGGCAGGAAGACACACTCTTTAATCATTAAAGTTGAAAAGATGTGGGAACCAATACTAATTGCACCATCTTAGGCATGCTACAGAGCTTTGATAAAGAATAGATTTTCTTTGGTTAAGTAGACAAAAAGAAGTCTTCCATAGATATTGTGCATAAAGGATCATAGGAAATGTGATTCCAGCACACCATTTGGCAAATATGGCATGCCTGATACTTGGCAAACATTTGAAAATATGATATTAATTGTGATTATTATCATTATTACATTGTTTAAAAGTTAATCTATGGGGATGGAGGGATGGCTCCTTTGATAAGTACGGTAAGTACACATGTGGCTTTTGTAGAAGACTCAGGTTTGTAGCACGAATTCTAATTGGTCTTAATCAATAAAACACTAGTCAGATACTAGAGAGTGAAAGCTGAAGACTCAGTGAAGCAGTGCAGTCAGCCACTAGAGAGACCTTTTACCACGACCAGTACTCTGACCATAGGAGGGATCCTGTCCTCAGTCTGTCTTTTCAGACTGCATCCTCAGACTGCATCCTCAGACTGCAACTGTCTCCACCAAACCTCAGACTACAATGATCTCTTGTTTCCTCTTGCCTTAAATTCCTCTCTCTGCCCAGCCCTATCACTCCTGTCTCCACCTCCCTATTGCTGGGGATTAAAGGTGTGTGATCCCAAGTGCTAGGATCACCTTTGTGTGAACTCTGTTTCTCTTTTAGACAGATTCAAACCTGTGTAGTACAGGGTGGCCTTGAACTCACAGAGATACCTCTGCCTCTGTCACCCAAGTTCTGTAATAAAAGGTATGTGCTACCACCACTCTCTGGTGTCCAATGGCTTAGCTCTGCACATGGATCTTCAGGCGAGCTTTATTTGTTGAAACATAAAAAAAACTCACTACACACCACACAGGTGTTTTTCCCCCCAAACCCATATGGTTGCTCACAAACATTCATCCTCCAGTTCCAAGGGACCTGACATCCTCTTCTGATTCCCATATGCATCAAGCTTGCACAGGGTACATATGCACACATGCAGACAAAGTTTCCACACATATCTAATGAATAAAATATTTTAAAAGTAAATCTATGGGAACTTATTGAATGTACCATTGGTCCTTTATAAACAGGTATCATTTTTATTGTTTCAATATGATCAGGATCCTATGTCAATGGAGAATTGATTCATGAGAAACTCATAACTTTAAACAAAATCCCTAGACCTTCATGTTGTAATATCTAATGAGATGCTTCCCCATTCCAATAGTTACAGGAAAGGTACACTGATGAATTTCTTTTTTATTTTTATCATTAGAGGACTACTGAGTTTACTCCTATAAACATCGGAGAAATTTTTTTATGTGCTGTGGCGATTTTATGAGATTAGAAAAAAAAGTAAGATAAAAACAAAGAAATCCTACAAAAGCTTAATTCAATAAGTTTATACAATGTTAATAATAATTCACCACTTCTGCACCATCTGCGAATTTATTCTTCTTATAAATGGCCAATAGAAATGCTATGTTTTCCTCTAAGAAAAGACAGATATTTAAACACATCAGCCACCAAAGTCCCCAGGAGATCTCTAACTGATGTGTTATCCTACAAAGCAGCAAACAATTCAGGACCAATTAAGAAGTGATTTGCTGGACTGGCATAAACCTGCAATCCTAACGTTCAGGAGGCTGAGAAAAGAAGATTGAGAGTTTGAGGCAAATCTTGGTTCCATAGAGGTACCTAATCTTAAAAACACACACACACACAATGAAGATATATTTCAGGTATAGATAAACATTTATTTTTAATCTGTCAAACCCTTGGGACTCCCCCATATCATAGTTAGAACATGCTGCTCATCTTCCTTCCTTCTAAACTTATATCTACAAAGTTTATAGCAGAAAACTTTATAAAAATGTCCCAGCTATCCAAGACCGATCATGTTTAGTACAGTCCAGATCACGAGCAAGACTAAGCTCCTGTGTTCCTGGTAGCGACTATGACCCTCTCTTGAACTTCTACCCCCAACTACCATTGGAAATATGTTTGCTAGTTAATTTGTCAGCATTGTCCTTAAACAAAGATCCCCCTTTTATTGGCAGGTGCAGATGAAGCTTAGAAATGCTATACAAAAAAAAGAAAAGAAAAAAAGGCTCAACAAAAAAAAGAGAGATGGTAGTTCTTTCTGATTTTCTGTAATAGACTTCATTTTGCCATGAAATTAAATTTATAGTGTATCTGGTAGACACTGGGACTCCAGCAAAGCTTCACTATTCCCTGCTTTGACATTAAAGCAGACATTTTCATGGGGAGGCCATTTCAAGTCAAATAACTGGTTATGTGAGCCGTTTACAGAAAGCCTTTATTTAAAAAGAAAATGGATAAGCACTACCATTTCCAGAAACCGTTAGCATACAGGCACACATTCAGATTTTGTTTTCCCCCTAGAATAGGCCGAAAAAGACAGATGTAACATTAGACAACGGAAAGCTTTTGGCCTACTACAACACCTCTTATTTATTATTCTGACTCACAATCTAGCACTTATCAGGTAGTAAGTTGCAAATAAAACAACAAAATTGTATTTAAATAGTGAACAGACCGATCATAATACAAATTCTGCTCATTGTTTTGCTTTGTAGTGCAGATTGTATCAGGTGGTGCAATGTATTAGTCAGAGTCCTGGAAGGCCTCTATATCAAGAACAACAGTATCCAAACCAGAGAAACTTTCAAATCCATGCTTACTGGCCAGAATACAAGAAGTGCAGAGTAACCAAAGCATTTGAAAACTTATGGTAATTTCAGTCTTCATCTACACAATCAAAAGACAATCTAAAAGAACTAGAACCCAGAAAATTCAATTAAGAGGCAAAATCATGAAATTAGAGTGATTGATTTCATTTGTTCATTGAAAAGTCTAGGTCTTATTTAAAGTTTATGCATGATAACAACAGAAAGCAGATTCAATTTTTGAAGTATACAAAGAATGGGCTTATCACAGATGAGTAATAAAATTATTCACAAAAAAATTTTTGAGTAAATAAAATGGGTTAATGGCTAAGAGTTTGTTGTACAAGCATAAGACCTGAGTGTAAATTCCCAGAACTCGTACAAAATTCAAGAACGTTTGGTAAGATGTTCACCTGAGATTCCAGTCATGTTGTGGAGTAGAGGAGGATTGCTGAGATTTTCCTAGTCATCATTTGGTGCAGGTTCAGTTCCATCTCAACTGAGTCAGGTAAAAAGTCACAGCACAGGATATCCAACATAATTCTTTGGTCTCTACACACACACATCCCAAGACACACACACAAAATGAGCAATTTCTTATTGGCATTCTTACTCAAGATCATCTGCTTCAATTTCTCAGTGATAAATGGCAAAGCCAAGATTCACAGTTGTTACTTACCCATCAAACCTGTACCAAAAGCCAAGTCCTTGGGACTCAAACTCAGTTTCCCTCATAGCAGGGTGCACAGCTTCTGGAAGAGACCAATAATAATCATTTTTAATTTTTCCCAGAACTTAAACTTTTAACCATGAAGAATTCTTTATTTTGGCAGCTAACGAAGTATCTTCTGGCCTGCAGCCTTTATGTGGACTTTGATACTTTCCAAGCCTTTGAAAATACAGTACAAAGAAACACTTTAGAATGTAGACCTCCCAACAGCACAGAGGCAATGAGCATCATGCATCCAGGAAAGACACAGTTAAGAGAAGATGAGCAAAAACCATCCACAGCAAACTGTTTTGGTAAGATTAATCAAAATGGGTCCCCACAAGAAGAAGAAACCCTTGAAGGTTCTGGAATGCATAGCCTACAGCATGGTGGCAAACAGTGAGTGGTGGGGACCTGGCCAGCTTGCCTGGAAGGAAGGCATAATGAATGCACCTGCTCATCTGAGAGGCAGCTCTGAGCCAAATTTTGACAGAGATACATGGATGTAGGAGCTGAATGGTACCTTAGTGTGATTTGGGTGTATTGTCTCATTTTAAATGTGAGAAAATCAGGCCTCAAGAGGCAGCCTGTCTTTCTAGAATTCATAGTTCATGACATCCTAAATTCTTTTTTTTTATATATATATTGCCTGGATATCTCTTTTTAAGTGAGAGATGCAGGAAACCAGAAGATTTTTAACAGACATTTAATATGGGAAGAAGTATTTATCTATAAAGGGCCAATGCAAGCTCCTGCTCCATGAGATCCAAGTTGTTACATTTCAATCTCTCCTCCTCTATCCCTAATGTGGGCACAATATTTTAGTTTTATAAATATCAAGAATGAAATAACAGGTTATAACCACAGGTATTTTCAAGCACAAATTGATATATAAACATTCTCTTTTCCCACAGAATTTCTTTTAGGGAAATCCTTCTAAAGTCATCGCTAATGCTATTTATGTCAGATGGCTGGTGCAGGGAAGAACACCAGGAGAGCAATGTGGTTCTGGGAATGCTGCCATTAGCCATGGCTGTGTGGTTTTCTAGGATGAAGGATGAACTGCAGGAATTTGCAGACTTTTACAGGAACACAGCATCACTCAATCTTCTGGCGCCCGTTCACAGAAAAATGCACACCATATATGCATATGACACCCAAGCATTTAAAAACACCCCAGTTCATAGCATTGTGCAATGCAAAATTCTCTGTGAAAAAGAGAATTAACCCAACTTAATAATAGAATCTATGTTGTTGATGCTTTTTTTAAAAAATATTTATTTATTTTGTAAAAAATAACCTTTTAAAATTTTACATATTAATCCCAGTTCCCACTCCCTCTACCTTCATCCTACCCCTACTTCCATCCACTCCTCAGAGATGATAAGGCTTCCCATAAGGAATGAACAAAATCTAGCACATCACTTTGATACAGGAACAAGGTGCTCCCTACTATATCTGGGCTGAGCAAAGTATCCCTCCAAAAAGAATGGACTTGAACAAACAGTTCAAACAGTAAGGATAAAATCCTGGTACCACTGCTGGTGGCTCCATAATAACAATTATTACTCACATTTAGAGGACCTACTTTGGTCCTAAGCTGGTTCCCCCACTATCAGTTGGGAGACAGTGAGCTCCCATTGGCTCAGGTCAGCTGTTTCAGTGAATAACTCCATCCATCATGGTCTTGACCCCTTTGTTCATATTATCTCTTCTCAGTGTTGCCAAGTGGATCTCTGCATTGCTTCCTCAGTTGCTAGATGAATATTCTTTGATAACAATCAAAGTAGTCACTGATCTGATTGTAGGGGAAGGCCAGTTTAGGCCCCCTCTCCACTGTTGCTAAGGGTCTTAGCTGGGGTCATTCTTGTGGATCCCTGGGAATTTCCCTAGTGCCAGGTTTCTTGCTAGCCTTATAATGATTTCCTCAATTAACATATCTCTTTTCTTGCTCTCCATTTCTGTCCTCTCCCCATCTCTACCATCCCATTCACTCATGTTCTCCCCACCCCCTCTCTTCTCCTTCTCCCCTCCAGACCAGCCTTCTCCCCCCAACCCTATGTTCCAAATTTTCTCAGGAGATCTTGTTATTTCCCTTTCCCAGACGGATCCATGTATGTTTTTCTTAGGATTCTGCTTGTGGTTAGCTTCTCTGGGCTTGTGAACTATAGGTTGGTTATCTTTTGTTTTATGTCTAATATCCACTTATGAGTGAGTACATACTGTGTTTGTCTTTCTGCGTCTAGGTTACCTCACTCAGAATGTTTTTTTCTAGTTCCATCCACTTATATGAAAATTTTAGGATTTCATTGTTTTATAACACTGAGTAGTACTCCATTGTGTAACTATACCACATTTTCTTTACCCATTCTTAGGTTGAGGGGCATCTAGGTTATTTCCAGGTCTTACTATTATAAATAATGCTGCTGTGAACATAGTTGAACAAATGTCCTTGTAGTATGATTCAACATCTTTTGGGTATATGCCCAGGAGTGGTATTGCTGGGTCTTGATGTAGGTTAATCTAAATTTTCTGGGAAACCGATATACTGATTTCCTAAGTGGCTGTACAAGTTTACACTCCCACCAGCAATGTTATACCGCATCCTATCCAGCATAAGCTGTCACTGGTGTTTTTGATCTTAGCCATTCTGACAGGTATAAGATGGTATCTCAGAGTCATTTGATTTGCATTCCCCTGATGGCCCTGGGACGTTGAGAAGTTTCCTTAGTATCTTTTGGCTTTTTGATATTCTTCTTTTGAGATTTCTCTGTTTATATCTGTACCCCAATTTTTAAATTGGATTATTTGGTATTTTGATCCCTATTTTCTTGAGTTCTTTATACATATTGGATATCAGTCGTCTGTCTGATGTGGGGTTGCTGATGAACTTTTCCCATTAAATAGGCTGCCACTTTGTCTTATTGACTGTGTTCTTACCTTACAGAAGCTGTTCAGTTTCAGGTCTCATTTATTTATTGTTTTGATCAGTGTCTATGCTACTTGTGCTGTATATAAGAACTAATCTCAAATGCCAATGCGTTCAAGGCTGATTCCCACTTTCTCTTCTATGAGATTCAGTGTGGTTAGATTTATATTGAAGTCTTCGATCCATTTGGGCTTGAGTTTGGGCTTGAGTGCATGGTGATAGATATGGATGTATTTGCATTCTTCTACATGTTGACATCCAGTTATGGCAGTACCATTAGTTGATAATGTTTTCCTTTTTTTTTCCATTGTAAAAGTTTAGCTTCTTTGTCAAAAGTTAGGTGTTCATAGGTATATGGATTATTTCAGGGTTTTTGATTTGATTCTATTGGTACATCTGTCTGTTTTTTTTATCAATACCAAGCTGTTTTCATTACTGTAGCTCTATAATAGATCTTGAAGTTAGGGATTATGATGCCTCCATAAGTTTTTTTTTTTTATTTTACAGGATAGTTCTGGCTATTCTGGTGTTGTTATTGTTGTTTTTCCATATGAAGTTGAGTATTGTTCTTTTGAGGTCTGAGAAGAATTATATTGGAATTTTTATGGGGATTGCTTTGAATCTGTAGATCACTTTTAGTAGGACTGTAATTTTTATTATTCTGATCCCACCTATCCAAGAGCATGGTAGATCTTTCCATTTTCTAATATCTTCATCAATTTCTTTCTTCAAAGACTTGGAGTTTTTATTGTACTGGTCTTTCACTTGTTTGGTTAGTGTTACCCCAAGATATTTTGTGCTATTTGGGGTTATTGTAAATGGTGATGCTTCTCTGATTTCTTTCTCAGCTTTTTTATCATTTGTATATAGGAGAGTTATTGATTTTTTTGAGTTAATCTTGTATCTTGTCACATTACTGAAAGTGTTTATCAGCTGTAAAAGTTCCCTCATAGAATTTTAGGGATCACTTAGATGATCCCTATCATATCATCTGCAAATAGCGAAAGTTTGCCTTTGTACTTTCCAATTTGTATCTTGATTTCCTTTTGTTGTCTAATTGCTGTAGCTAGAACTTCAAGTACTATGTTGAGTAGCTATGGAGAGAGTCAACAGCCTTGTCTTATTCCTGAATTTAGTGGGATCACTCTGTGTTTCATTCCATTTAATTTGATGTTAGCTGTTAGCTTGCTGTATATTGCTTTAATTATGTCTAGATACATTAATTGTATCCCTCATCTTTCCAAGACCTTTATTATGAAGGGGTGTTGGGTTTTGTCAAATACTTTTTTATCATCTACTGAGATGAATATATGGTTTTTTTTCTTTCAGTTTATTTATATGGTGGATTACACTGATAGATTTTCATATGTTGAACCATTCCTACATCTCTAGTATGAAACCAACTTGATCATGGTGGGTGATTTTTTTATGTGTTCTTGGACTCTGTTTTCCAGTGTTTTATTGAGTATTTTTGCATCAATGTTCATGAGGGAGATTGGTCTGTAATTCTCTTTCATAGTTGTGTCTTTGTGTAGTTTGGGTGTCAGGGAATCTGTAGCCTCATAAATAAAGTTTGGCAATGTTCCTTCTGCTTCTATTGTGTGGAACAATTTGTGGAGTATAGGTATTAGCTCTTTCTGGAAGTTCTTGTAGAATTCTACACTAAAATCTTTGGGCCCTGGGCTATTTTGGGGTGGGAAGCTTTTGATGATGGCTTCTGTTTCGTTAAGGGTTATAGGTCTATTTAAACTGTTCATCTGGTCTTGATTTAATTTTTTTGTGTGGTACCTATCCAGAAAATTGTTCATTTCTTTTAGATTTTTTTCAATTTTATTGAGTACAGGTTTTCAAAGAATGATCTAATGATTCTCTGAATTTCCTCAGTTTCTCTTTTTATGGCTCCAATTTGATTTTTAATTTTGTTAATTTGGAAGTTCTCTTTCTCTGCCTTTTCATTAGTTTGGATAAGGGTTTGTCTATCTTGTTGATTTTCTCAAAGAACCAGCTCTTTGTTTTATTGATTTTTGGTATGGTTTTCTTGATTATTATTTTATTGATTTCAGCTCTCAGTTTGATTGTTTCCTGTCATCTACTTCTCTTGGGTGAATTTACTTCAGTTTTTGTTTTTCCTAGAGCTTTCAGGTGTGCTGTTAAAGTTGCTACTGTGAGATTTTTCTACTTTCCTTATGTGGGTACTTAATGCTGTGCACTTTCCTCTTAGCACTGCTTTCATAGTGTCCCATAGGTTTGGGTATGTAGTTCATTCACTTTCATTGAATTCTAGGAAGCCTTTAATTTCTTTCTTGCCCCTGGGTAATTCAAATGAGCACTGTTCAATTTCCATGAGTTTGTATGCTTTTTGCTACTAGTATTGTTATTGAATTCTAACTTTAAGCTATAGTGATCCACTAAGATACAAAAGGTTATTCAAAATTTTTCTGTCTGTTGAGGTTTGCTTTGTTACTGAATATGTGGTCAATTTTAGAGAAGGTTCCATGAGGTACTGAGAAGAAGGTATATTCTTTTGTGTTTGGGTAAAATGTTCTACAAATGTCTATTAAGTCCATTTGAGTCATGACATCTGTTAGTTCTCTTATTTCTCTATTATGTTTCTGTCTTGTTGCTCTGCCCATTGGTGAGACTGGAGTGTTTAAGTCTCCTACTATTATTGTTTGGGGTTTGATGTGCGATTTAAGCTTAAGTAATATTTCTTTTACATATGTGGGCACTCTTTTATTTAGAGCATAGATGTTCAGGACTGAGACTTCATCTTGATGGAGTTTTCCTGTGATGAGTATGAAAGGTCCTTCTTTAACTCTTTTGACTGAGTTTAGTTTGAAGTCTACTTTGTTAGATACTAGAATAACTACACACGCTTGTTTTTTAGGTTTATTTGATTATAAAATCTTTTCAAGCCCTTTACTCTGAGGTAATATCTGTTTTTTATGTTGAAGTGTGTTTCTTGTATGTAGCAGAAGAATGGATCCTGTTTTTGTATTCATTTGGTTAGCCTATGTCCTTTTTATAGGTGAATTAAGTCTGTTGATATTGGTGATATTAATGACCAATGACTGTTAATTACTGTTATTGTTCAGTGGTATTGTTTGTGCTCTTCATTTCTTTGGTGTTTGCTAGCATAATGTTGTCTGTTGCCTGTGTTTTTATGGGTGCAGCTAAATTACTTGGGTTGGAGTTTTCCTTTTATTACACTCTGTAGGGCTGTATTTCTGGAGATGTATGGTTTACATCTGGTTTTATCAAGGAATATTTATCTTCTTTTCTCCATTGATGGTCATTGAAATATTTGCTAGGTATAGCAGACTGGGCTTGCGTCTGTGGTCTCTTAGTGTCTGCAACACATCTGACCAGGACCTTCTTGCTTTCAGTTTTCCCATTGAGAAGTCTAGTGTGATTTTAATAGGTCTGCCTTAAATATTACTTGGCCTTTGCAGCTCGTAATATTCTTTTTTTGTTATGTATGTTTAGTGTTTTGATTATTATGTGGCAAGGAGACATTTTTTTATTGTTGTTGTTCTAGTCTATTTGATGATCTGTAAGTTTCTTGTATCTTCATAGGCATATCCTTCTTCAGGTTGGGAAAGTTTTCTTGCATGATTCTGTTGAAAATATTTTCTATGCCTTTGAGCTGGAGATCTTCTCCTTCTTCTATACCCATTATTCTTAGGTTTTGTCTTTTCATGGTATCCCAGATTTCCTGGATGTTTTGTGTTAAGAATTTGTTGGATTTAATGTTTTCTTTGATGAATGAATTTATGCTGTATCCTCAGTGCCTGAGATTCTCTCTTCCATTTTTTGTATTCTGTTGGTTATGCTTGCATCTGTAGTACCTGTTTGTTTACCCAGATTTTCCATTTCCAGAATTCCCTCAGTTTGTGTTTTCTTTATTGCCTCTATCTCAGTTTTCAAGTCTTGAACTGTTTGCTTACCTGTTTGATTGTTTTTTCTTGGCCTTTTTATAGAGATTTATTGATTTTTTTCAATTTTTTTGCTTATCTTTTTTTCCGTTTCTTTAAAAGAAGTTTTCATTTCCTCTTTAAGGATCTCTATAATTTTAATAAAATTATATTCAAGGTCATTTTGTTCTGCCTTTTCTTGTTTAAGATGTTCAGCTCTTCCTGTTGTATGACCACTGGGTTCTGGTGTTACCATGTTGCTTTTTAAGTTATTGAATGTGTTCTTGCACTGGTCCATACCCATCTCTTCCTCCTATTGGTATAGGCAGTGTCTTTACCTCTTGGTCCAATCCTTGTAGTCAGTGTATGTCTAAGTCAGTTTCAGGGAGACTCTCTTGGACCTATCTTAGTAGATGCTGTCTGTATCTCAGAGAACTACTGAATTCTCCAGTAATGAGTGGATTTGGGAGTGGAGTGGGACTTGTAGAATACAAGGTCTGATTGATAGGGGGTGTTGAAGCAGCCTCTTTGCAGATGGTTTGCCTGGTAGCCAACTAGTGAAGCTGAGGGAGGAGGCAGAGTGACCAAGGTTTTGCCCCCAGCACCAAGAGTCTAGGGACTGGGCTGTCCAGCTGGGGAAATGGCCCATACTTTTGATATAAGACAAAATTGAAAATATTTTCTATGGAGTACTAAAACCATCATGAGTTCATTTCTGGTAACAAATAAATCCTAGTACTTTTTGAAAACCACATTTATTCGTATAAATATATATTCTTACATTTGCATGGACAGTTGTGGGTTGATTAAACCTGTGTTGTGTATTTTTGTCTAAATCTACCTCATGGCTGAATCCTAATTATTCTTGTCTTTCTGTAACTGGACACTTTAGAACAGTCTCCTTACATCAGAAGGCAACTAGTAAGATGTCCTTGCCTTTTAGTTGAAGAGATTTTTATTCTAATGATGAAGGGCCTTCAAGAAAATCTTATGATGCACATTTCAAAATTTCCACTAATGTAATGGTCTTCCAAGTATTTCTAACATTACTTCCGATCCTGGATATTTGTTTCCATAGCTTTATCCTGAAATTTTTTTTCCATGAAAGACTGTGTTTCATTCTTCTTTGTGTCCAAATCTCTGAACACACCATGGCTAAAATTCAGAAATTTTATGAGAGGGAAATTTAATTAATTCTAAGATTAGTTCCAAGAAAGGATATTTTCACTCAGTATAGGAAAGGGCATTATTAAAACAAATGTTACTAGCATAGAAACCCAGCCAATATTATATTGCTCAGTTGCTAGAAAATCACAATAGAGAAGACAACAAATTCTGATTTAGATATAGAGAGTGGGAGAACACATCACTGAACTTTCATTATTTTATTAAATACTATTTATTAGCTGTATGTTGTTTTCTCCTCCAATTACTCATCATAGTACAGTCTAAGTGTTTTCCATATATCATTCTTTATATATTAACAAGCTTATTTGTCCTCTATAAATTGGCTTTTAATGTCATTTTTAAAAGAGGGCCAGAGAGTAGGAAGGTGGCTTACTTGGAAAGTGCTTGCTTTGAAAGTATATGAATATGATTTGATTTCCAGACCCCAAGTCAGGCATGGTGGCAAGCTTAAAATCCAAGCTCCATGGAGAATGAGATAGATGGACCTGTGAGGCCCACCTCACTGGCTAGTAAGCCAGCAAGCTCCAGGCCCAGAGGGATTCCCTGCCTGAAAATAAGATGGGCGGCCTTTCTGACTGATGTTGTCTACTGATACACACACACACACACACACACACATGAGAGCGGGGGAAGGAGAGAGAAAGATATCATTAATTTTATCTCTAGAAACAAAACCAAAAATATTTTCTTGAATAAAACATATTTTAAGAGCTTAGAAAATAAGCCAATGGGCTACAAGAAAATAACAACCAGCAGTGAAAACAGATGCCCTGGATAAAGAATCCGTTTTACAAAAATGAGTGTTCTTGAGATTCCATCTTCAGGATTCATGTAGAATATAACGCAACAGAAAATAAGGAACAAGACCTAGGCAAGAGGCAAACTATTATAGAGCACTGAAGTTTGGGCCACAGATCTGGACTCAGCTATCATAGCTTTAGGGAAGAGGTAATCTAAATGCGTTGTCTATATCCACCCACTGGGAAACCACACATCTTTAAATTTATAACTTGAACCGTTTTCAGTAAAAGAAGAATTTATCTAAAAACAAACTGTCTTATGGGTATACCCTAAATAATTCTCACCAAGTAGGAAAATTGAAAAAATAATCTCCAATCCTTGAATTAAGTTAAAAGTAAGTCTGGGTCGATATTATTCACAAATATCTCAAAAAAGAAACAGTAAACTTTCTCTGAGGGAGCTAAGCCAGTTTTCTTGGAAACTTAAGCAATATGTGCATTTTCTAAAAAAAAATGAGTGATCTAAAAAGTTTTCAAAAACTGTATTGAAAATAGGAATAGTAGGGAGAAAGTATGAAACCTTAATTTTGTTCATATCCCACACTCAAATGACAAAAATTAGGAAGTTTACATTGAAATTAGAAACTCAACAAATAACAAATTCAACACAGGTAGGGAAGGAATTATTGATTAAATTAGAGAACAGAAAATACTATGTAGGCTTTATCCAGGGAAAAGATGAGATAGAGATTATAAGGGAGGTTAAGAGCCTGGGTGTGTAGGGACTGAGTTTTAAATACATGTCCTCTAAGACCCAGAAATAGACAGGGTAAGGAATGAGAAAGGACAGACATTTGACAAGATAATGGCAAAGCATTCTTCAAAGCTCGAAAAATTCTGACCTCGAGACTCAGAAAGCTCAACAGACCCCAAATAGCCTGTATGAAAAGAACCTCACGTGTAAAGAAAGAGACTGTCAAAGCAAAAATAATTTCTTTGCAACAGTCAGAGAACAAAGATAAATCACCTTCAAAAGAAGAATTGGTTTCAAAAGTCGGCTCCTTCACAATAAAGAGGAAAGCCGGGCGCCTATGAGATGATGTGGGAGCAGTGTCCTCCAAGTTTCTCTGCTAGCAGAAACACCTCTAGTCCCTGGTGATTGACTCTAGCAAAGAGATTCTGCAGATATAATTAAGACCCAGGCAACTGTCCATAAATAAGGGAAGTATACAGGTAAGCCGGACCTAATCATTACACACTTTACATCTGAGTTCAAGGGTCGAAGACCTAAGAAGCCAGAGATTAGTAGCGCGAGTCACCATTCTTGGCTAGTTCAAAGGTGATGGCTGACAGGCTATTAGCACAGAGCCACCTCGTTTCCAGCCTGCAAAAGGACACAAATCTTAAGGAGTGAATCTTATCAACAAGGAGGTGAGGCCCTCTGCAAGTGTGTGACAGTCTGGTGGCTTGATCTCCTAGTGAGGTTTCTAACAGTGAGAGCATGTCCTCTCCCTGGTGTTTAGCTTCGTTTTTTGGTAACCAGTTCCCCGTGCTGTATTACCTGGCCCCGCCTCAATGTAAGGGGGAGGAGCTTGGTCCTGCCTCAACTTGGTGGGCCATGTTTTGCTCAAGTCCATGAAAGGCCCATCCTTTCTGAATGGAGGCGGAGGAAGAGTAGATGGGAGAAGGGTAGATGGAAAAGAGGAGATGGGAAGAGAGGACGAAGGGGAAACTAGTTGGTATGTGAAATATATATATATTTAAAAAATGGAGGAGGTGAGGAAGACTAGCAGGGAAGGTCACATTAGTCAGCGCCTTCACATGCCTGATTAGAGAACCTCCTCAAGTCAAACTAGACAGCAAATCCGTGAGCACATGGGTTTATTTTACAGACGTCTATGCTTTGTAATTTCCAAAATAACAGCAGAAAAGCTAATATAACTAAATGCAGTACAGTGTGGCAAAAGAACTACAGGCCAGGATTCTGTATCCAGCAAAAAGATTTTTTTTTCAATTAAAAATAAGGCAAGTAGATAATTTTAAATAGTAACATACAAAAGGAATTTTCAGTGAGCAAAGGTATAACAGTACAGGTCACAGAAAACTGTATAGTTTGAGTAGATATAAGGAGACTGGAAAAGTGCTGTGAAATGAAAATATAAGACAAATTAAAAAATAATAAATTTATGAATATATGTAAAATGAAATTAACTATGCAAAATGTGCAGAATGGTTTTATAATAATAATGATAAAATATGGGCAATTAGTCTGTACATCAGATCGAAGGCAAAAACAAAATCTACAATTAACTTTATAATTTGTTTCGAGGCCAATACATATGAAAGTTCTAGAAACAATTTCTAAAATATATTTAATTATTTGTATAACTTAAATGAACAATGGGGGATTTCGGGTGGTAAAAAGATAATAAGGAGGGACTATAAGGAGAAAAAGAAATATAGAAAAATAAATAGAAAGCATAAATGCTAGAAGTAAAAGAAACTAAAATTAACCCATGGAAGTAGACCAAAAACCTTATGTAAAAGACAAAGTCAGCACGACCGAGTGCTCGAAAATTTGGATTCATGAGTTCTTGGGAAATATTTAAAAAAACAAGCTATAAAGAACATAAGTTAATAAAACAACTACGTCTCAAAAGAAGAAAATAAGGTTACATAAGCAGTAATGAAATAGAGTTGAAAGCAGAAACTTTTACCAGAGATTTTAAAACTAAGCTTAAAATTTTATTTCCACAATATGTAATTTAAATGTGTATCTCCCCACTGAAGTAACTTCAAAAAATTAGTAAAAATGATTTCAGTTTCAGTGAGAAATAAATTAATTGACCAGTTTTGCAAAAAATAGTATTATTATCTAATAATTAATTAAAAGTCTAATATTAATCAGAAAAAAGAGAGGGAGATAAATAATAGGAAATAAAAAGAAAGTGGTTACATACACCATGCCAAACGGACAAAAATGATAGATGACAGGAAAAGAAATGTGTCAGTTACAAAGGAACTGGAGGAAAGTACATGACAAAGAAAGCAAATGGCAGAACACAAATGCAAATTCACAAAAGAGCAAGACATTCACTCTTAAAAAGAGGCCCGTGCTCCACCTAGTATGGAAGTGAAGATGATTCTAGCTAAAACATCAATCATTTACTAATAGATAATATAATAGTTATGTAGAGTTTGTTGTAAGTTTCATCTATATGGCTAAACCCCACCCCACCTCGAATCCTGTGATTAAAAAAGTAAATTTAAAAAATAATTCTATTATTTGAATTCTGAAAAATACAATAAGAAAAAAATATCATAATAGATTAACTCTCTTAATGTCACCGCTATCTACAGACAGAAGATAGAAAAGAAATTAGAAAATTCCAAACTTCAATGTACTGTGGTGTAAGAGGTAGATAAAAGGAGCAAGACGGGGGAACATTTAAAAATTTGTGATGAGTAGTCCCCTGATTAAGATAAATTTAGATTTCTTATGTCACATAATTCTCAGATAAATTTTAGATTGACTATAGAGGTATACTTTCCAAAAGCAGGAAGCCTAGAATAATTCCTTTATAACATATGAAGACATAGTTACTTAAATGTTCAAGAATCTAAGATCTTCCAAAGGAAGAGCACATGAAGGTTATGGCAAAAAATTAAGAGGGGGATAAATTTAAAGAAACAAATATGAAGCCTAAAAGCTAGAAATGCATTGACTGTGTACGTTGCAATTCCTTTAGTGCTGTATAGAATTCCTCAGGATCTCTCAGAAACTGACCTGGAGTCAAGAGTACATATTTGTAAAAACTAGATCAAACGAAAAAAGTGAAAAACACATTGCAAAATATAAAAATCTTCACAAGCACAACGGAATATAAGCTAGTAGTGTCATTATGGAAAGGTGTACAGACAGAATCCCACTTCCGAAAATGAACCAATGAGGAAATGGAATGTGTGGAGTAGACACCTGCTCTCCCATACTTAGTCATCATTTATCCACGATAGAAGAATGTGAAAATAACCAACGTCTGTCAACAAGTGATTGGTAAAATGAAACACACTATATACGTACAGCGGAATAATACTCAACCATAATAAATGACACCTTTGCAATTTGCAACATCAGAATGAATGTGGAGGATGTTACCCAAAGGAAATAAGCTAGACACAGAAAGATCTCATTCATAGTGCATCTAAAATGCCTGAAGTGCTGCATGCTAGCTAAGTGGGTTTAGTCACTTCACAATGTATAAATATTTCCTTTAACCATCCTAATATTTTCTCAATGTTAACAGTAAACTCTAGGCATCAGAAATGACAGGCATCACTCTACCACTTAAATAAAGATGTAGTCCTTGGTTTTAAAGACTGCCTAATATCTCAGGCTAGCAAACTCTCAGTCTTCCTGACTTCAACTTCCTGGTGCTCAGACCACAAAATTTCATGTCACAGTCTAATAGGAAATGATTAAAATATCATCTTTATATTTAATTAATAAAATATTTTCCAGATCATATCTAGTTGTCCTTATAAAATGTTCATATTGTTGTCTTGTTCAGGGTAGATTCGATGTGATCTAGTGAATTGGAGTCAAAGCTCTAGGTGATTGAGATACAAATGCAGTGGCATCCAGGGTAGTGAATCCTTATTTCCAAAACATGATGTAAATTTTGTCAATTAAGAAAGTTAATAATAATGAAAACTTGTGTATTAAAGAGTGCAGTAGGGTCATACCAATCAAATTTAATCATAACAAAAATGTGCAGAGTGATCAGTTTCCACAGGGCAAACAAGGAAGGTTCTGTGGTAAAATTTGGCCATGGAGTTGAGGATTCAACACTTTGTACAGGGAACATCCATGAACAAAGACCCAGGCTGGGCACAATGCCATCCTTGTGAAGAGACAACGGGCTAGTGAGAGTTAGAGATAGCCATTGCATAGCTAGTCATGAGGCAAGCACCCTCAGGCCTGGGTGCAAAAGATTCTTTTTTTTTTTAATTTTTTTATGATGGCACTGTTTATTTTTATTTATTTTTTAAATTTATTTATTAAAGATTTCTGCCTCTTCCCCGCCACCGCCTCCCATTTCCCTCCCCCTTCCCCAATCAATTGCTCGTCAGCCCGAAGAGCAATCCCATTAGAAAGCATCGGTGCAAACGATTCTTACAGCCAAGGAAGAGATGACAATCCTGAGAAGCCTGCATGAGCAAGAGTTTAAGTGAGCGTCACCTGAGACTTGTGCCACTGTGGGCATAACTGTGAGCAAACAACAGATGAGGATTCTCCCTCATCATCAAGATTGCAATAAAAAATAAAAGTAGAATGTGAATGTTTTAGGCCAGCAGATGCTGTTTGTGTCCGTCAAATAATGATAGACCCATTGACTTCACAAGTCCATTCTGTGTTCTTCACATAAAAGCTTTTCTAGGGCTATGAGAAATCACACCACTCATAAGGCAGAAGACAAATGGGAGCTTTAGTGCCCACAGGAGCAAAAGGGTAAGAGAGATGATGTTGTCAATAACTTCTACACTTCCCTTTTCATTAGGGGGAAATTCTAGGATTCAGTTTAGATTACCTGGTAGGCCATCCCCTGTGAGATTAGTCCTAGTATCACATAACATTAATATACACATTGAGATATTCCTTTCTCTGGTATGCTTTCCCATACTCAGGAAGTGATTTTCTTAAGAATGTTTCCAATAAGCTATCAGCAACTCTTCCTTGAAAAATGGAGACAGGAAAGAAAAGTGATGGAAGTGACTTCAAGCAAAGCCTATAGGTCAGTAGATACGTTTGTCACGTTTGCTTCTCTGAAGTCTGAATGGGCATTTGAACAGCCACATGAACTTTTATGAGATTTTGAAGAAGGCCTGAAAGCTTCTTCACTGTCGAACCGTGATCACGGACACATATATTAATAAAATAGGTTAAGCATAAATAGTGTACTTTTAGAAATGCTGGCATGCTAAAATATGCATATACACTATGTTTATGTCAGCTCTTAAATCCTCTCATCAATATATCCACAAGAAAAATGCTAGTCAGTTAGCCAAAACAAAATGTGCAGAAGACATGAACAAGCACTTAAGAGACAAGGAGGTGCCCAATGCCTGTGTGACCGGTGCTAAATTACATTGCTTAGCAGCAATATGCAAATTGAAGTTATAACACAATTCTATTTTATGTACCTCAGTTTGACAAGATTAAAGTTTTTCACTTGTATGTATGTATTTTTACATTTTCTATATATTTGCTACACTGTGACATAATACGACTAGTGGAAGGAAGGTGACCTGGTGAGGCCATACTGGAAATCAACTTCATACTGTAAGTTGAAATCAGTAATGCTCGCACCTTAAGATTAAGTTGTTTGCTTTGTTGCTATAAAACATAAGACAAGTCTGATTGTGGTTTACTCATATAATCTGGGCATTTGGGAAACTGAGGCAGGAGGATCTCTTTTGGGGGAATATTATTTTAAGGTGCATTGCTTTTGTTCATGCTGCACTTGTTTAATTCTGTGAAGCTGTTGTACTTTGCCTGTCTAAAACACCTGATGGTCTAATTAAGAGCTTGATATGACAAATAGCAAGGAAGAAGCAAGGGTAGGTGGGACTGGCAGGCAGAGAGTATAAACAGGAGGAGAAACGAGGCAGAAGAGGAGCAATGAGAGAACCAGAAAAGGAGAATGTCAGGGGCCAGCCATCCAGTCAGCTATGGAGTAAGAGTGAAAGTAAGATATGCAGAAGTAAGGAAAGGAAAAAGCCCAGAGGCAAAAGGTAGATGTGATTATTTAAGTTAAGAAAAGATGGCTAAAAACAAGCTAAAACAGGCGTTCATAATTAAGAATAATTATGTGTGATTTATTTGGAAGCTAGGTGGCAGGCCACCAAAAGAATAAAACACCACAAAACAGATCTCCAGTCAGAGTCATCCTAGGCTACATAATGAGTGTCATGCCAACCAGGGCTACTGAGCAAATGTAAAATAACATTTAAATGCAAACTTATTTAATCATCCCAGTGTTGCTTATATTGGAGAAACACATAGCAGAAACTGGTTCTCCAAACTCGAAGAATATAAAATTATTAGTCAACCCAGAAGATACAAGATCTATCCTGATAAAGCCACAGCAATGATGATCCTGACCATAATAAATGGGAAAAAGAAGAGGATCATTAAGAAAAAAAAAAGCAGAGCAGATAGGGGTTGTGAGAGGGCTCAGTGGGAAATGCGTTTATTCATGAGGACCTGAGTTCAGATCCCCAGCACCCACATAGAAGCCAAGAGATGCATATGCTTGTGACCTCAACTCAGCACTAGGGAAGGGCACAAGTAGATCCCTCAGGCTGCTGGCCAGCTTGTCTAACCAAAACAGTGAGCTTCAGGCTCAATGGGATACCCTGCCTCAAAAAATAAGGCAGAGAAAGCCAGGCGGTGGTGGCACACGCCTTTAATCCCAGCACTCGGGAGGCAGAGAGAGGCAGGCGGATCTCTGTGAGTTCGAGGCCAGCCTGGTCTACAAGAGCTAGTTCCAGGACAGGAACCAAAAGCTACAGAGAAACCCTGTCTTGAAAATCCAAAAAATAAAAATAAATAAATAAATAAGGCAGAGAGTAAGAAAAGAAACCTGTCATTGATCTCTGGCCTCCATGTGTCCACATACAGGCCAGAACACTGTGGGAAAGCACACCCCTCACAAACATGTATGCACACACACACAAACACATACACAGAGAGCAAAAGAGAATGTGATTGCTAACTAAAAAAGAAGTAAAACTAAGAAATATACAAGAAAATAAAAACAAATTATGCTATCAGTGTTTTATTACTAAGAGTAAAAGTTTTTTTTTTTTAAGTGAGTACTTTGAATTTGTGTAAATAAATGCCTAGCAGTATCCCATTTTGGCAGGCCCAAAATGTGGCTAAATAATTAACCTTCAGACTGTCAGGACCAATGCTCAGGCATCACCACCAGGCCTTCAGTGCTGTAAGCCCCAAAGGAAAACATAATCCTTGTTGCTGCCATTCTCCTTTGTGGCCCCAAATCACACAGACAGAATGAGTTTTTTCTTGTTGTTCTGGGTTTTTTTTTTCCTGTTTCTTTTTTAGTGCAAAACGCTGCCTGTGAAATTTATTTTTGCAGAATAATAAAGCAGCTGAAATGCCTTCTGAATGATAACATTTCAGAGTCTGGATTTAGGATCCTATTATTGCATATTGAAATGCAATTCAGATGTTCTACTGATCAGTTGAGACATTTTCTCAATTCTCTTTGCTGGCTGGTATAACATCAAATAATTATTATGAGATTCTTAGGCATACTAAATAATTACCTGCAGCATATAGAAGCAAATGTCATTTCTCACCATTTTTTTTTGACATATCTTTTTTTTAACAAGTTATTTTTTCAAACTATATTCATAAGTTTGTTCTCTATCCTTGATACAGATAATGTTGAATATCAGAATTTCTTATAATTCTCTATGCTAAACCATTTGTTGTCTGGACAAGAAGTTATAAGATATACCAGATGTGTGTATATATATATATATATATATATATATATATATATATATATATATACATACATACACATAATAAGAGGTGTTTTCTCTACAGATTACATGAATTTTATCTCTTTCTTCATTTTAATTAGCTTTTTGATCCAGTCACCATCCATTCTTCCATCCATCTGCAAGAGAGTGTGCTACTTTTTATTACATACAGGTCTTCAGTACTGTCCAATGGCATTGTCATAACTGCTAATACATTCATAGTGATTAGAGTGGACTAAGTCAACACGAGACAACCTTCCTTCTCTGGACCGATGTCTCTGGTCCACAGACTAACAGATTTGTTATCTAAGTACTATTTCTGTTATTTCTTTTCAAACACAGTGCCTGAAAGGTTTGTTTGTTCACCTTCCAGCCAATTGTTTAAGTCTTTCCTAAGTCCTTTTATCAAGTTACATTGCCATCTTAAGACTCTTGCGATAGGATGACCCCACCAAGAGTCCAGAATGCAGCACAAAGGGAAACATTAGCAACAATACAGTATGAAAAGTTTCTGAAGATTTTAGATAACAAGTAACCGTCTTAAATTTTTATTTCTCCTTTGGAAGATAACAAGAGCCCACATATTCGATTCAAAAAATGATTTGAGGGTAAGAAAAAGCTTGTTTTATCTTGCCTGAGTAATAGATTTTTTTTCCCTTTGCTGAATTCTCTGCATGAATAAGAGAGTGGCAGCCATTTTCTCCCAGCGCAGCATCAAAACGCCTTTCATCTGCTGTCTAAATGCAAACAAAGCAAACCTTCCGCCAGGCCTTTCTTTCCAGATAAATTAAAACTCTCATGTCCTGGGGCCTAAATCAAGCCTACAGGCCTTCCCTAGATAAATCCGCTCTCAACCCGAAATCTTCTACCACACGTGCTCCTTGTAAGATAATTTTGCAGTAGCTAATCAATAATGCAACAGTAAATTGCATTTAAATAAACATTAGCAGCCCCTCTTAATGAATAAAACCTCATCTGCAATTTGTCAAAGTCAGAAATACTGGACTCTTTTGATATTCATTAGAATATTGGAAATTGGGGTTTTGACAGGTTTTATGTACATTGCAATTATCATTGTACGTGCATGTATTTTTTTTTAAAAGACGCACTTTTATACATTCTGGAAGGATATGGCAGAACATACAGCAAGTTTCTAGACTGAAATTCATATGTCTGCTACCACCCTGGTTAAAAATATATGGAGATAATCCTGCTTTCCATTGCAAATTATGAAGCAACCAAGTTGTATGTACCTCATTTGAATTTCCTGACTTTAGACAAAAAAAAGTAGAAATCTTTATCCTGAAATGATGAGAAGAAAATTTCTTTATTTGATGCTACATACATCTTTGTTCCTCTGTTTCTCTGAAGAAAGCCATTATTGTTGAGGAATCCAGACTTCATAGCAGAAACTAAACAGAAAAAATAACTTTCAGAATTGGTATTTTAAATTTATAAAAATACTTTCTAAAATTAAATATTTTAATATTGATTTTGATGCTCTACCTTGTTTTTTAAATATAACTCCCTAATATGGATTTCTGTTATTCTAAAGAATGGTCGTTGTAGGAAACTGAATAGCTATTGTTTAAAATGTCCTTTACAAAAGACTGAAAAAATCCTAGGACATATATATGTGAGCCATACTGCATGAGCAAGAAACTAAGATTCTAACCATTTCTTGTAATGAATGGAATATCCTGCAATTTAAATAAAATCCATCTGATACCTTATTCTGCATTCTAAAAGTGGCATATTCTAGAAATCTAGAGTATAAGCCTGTGAGCAAAATTAACACTATTGTGAAAGTATTTATCTAAATAATGCATTGTTTTACAGAATTCCAAAGCAATTAGTACAGGTATAAAATGGAATAATATTATATAAGGATTTTCTAAAAGAAGGAAGCTATTCTTTGAAAATATAACTAAAAAGTGTTATGTTTGATGTGTATATTCTCTGTATAATGTCATCAGAATGATAAAAGTACTGCTACTATCTTATAGGCAGGAAATGTACATGCCAAAAGACCTCCAGTCAGTCAGACTCAACCAGAGCACCAGACTAGAAAGTGCACACCACATTCCTCTGCGATTTTTTAATTCGTCAACCAAATGCATGTTCAAATGTGACATCAAAGTAAGCTGATGATGAAAATTAAAGCTGAGAATCCAAAAAAATTCAACATGATCATTTTTTGAGCGCTAGATTTAAAAAAAATTGTAATATTTATACTCTCAACTACTAGTCAACTACTAGCACAGGCCAGGCTAAGTAGTCTATTCAAAAAATGCAATGTAAACATAATAAAATAAAGAGTTCTTGAACTTGTTACGCTTTCAATTTGCTAGAATCAGAGTGCCAAGTCTTCTAATGTCTACCACAGAGACTGCAGTGATATTATGTTGTCTGAGGTTTTCTGTCCTATCAGGTCCCACAAAGAAATCACACAAAGGTCTATATTAACTATAAACTGATTGGCCCATTAACTCAGGCTTCTTATTAACTCTTATAACATATTAGCCCATTATTCTTGTTTATGTTAGTCATGTGGCTTGGTACCTTTTTCAGCGAGGTTGTCACAACTTGCTTGTTCTGCGGCTGGATCAGGACTACAGAGTAGGATTTCCTTCTTCTCAGAATTCTCCTGTTCTCATTGACCTGCCTCTACTTCCTGTCTGGTTGTCCTGCCTGTACTTCCTGCCTGTCTACTGGCCAATCAGCATGTATTTAAAATATAATTGACAAAATACAGACCATTATCCCACACCAGTGTTAGATGTGGCAAGCATCAAGAATCATGTCTGTTGCAACCAACAGATACCAGTGCAACATCTGCCAATTCTCATCTTACATAAAACTTTAAGGTAAATGAAAATATAAGACCAAGAAAGCATTACAGAGAGGAACATATCACCCAATTTCAAATTCAGATCCCTTGGCAATGAGTGGTAAACATCTCAGATTGTAGAGAGAGAGAATGCATAGTACAACAGCACACCAGAATAAAAAGTGAAGCCCCATCCCAAACTATATTAACACAATTTAAAAGTTTACAATGTCCCTGTAAGAAACAAAGGAGTTATGAAGAATGCATGACCTTTAATGACTGAGAATGAAAGTCATTTCAAAGGTATGCATCTCTCCTACAAAGGAAAAGCTTCATATTATTTTTTAAATTTTACATATTAAGTGTACAAGAAAAAATAATGTAAAACTTACATAATTATTTACATAATGTTAAACCTTCATGACTGTGACCTAGGATATGGGTTCTTAAATATACCAACAAGAGCACATGTAATGCGAAGCAATTAGGCAAATTTTAATTCATCAAGTTAAAAGTGGAAGCAGTTGGGCCAGCGAGATAGATGGGTATGGGTAAAGGCCTTTTCTCTGCAGGCAGGCAGCTCAAGTTGGATCCTGGTAGGGAAGAACTGACTTCACAAAGTTGTCCTTTGACTTCTTCCCTTGCACCAGTGCAGGTAAACACCTGCACTCACAGATTTATCAACACACACGCACACACACACACACACACACACACACACACACACACACACGTACACACTAAAATTTAAATAAATAAATAACCATAAAAATGGACACCATGAAGAAAATAAAAATGTAACTCATAGAATGGAAAAGGCATTTAAAAATCAATGCATCTGATATGTGACTCAAAACAGACTGGGGTTGAATGGTAGACCTTTTTCTGATGTATACAAGGCCACGGATTTGATCCTCTCCACCATAAAAATGGAGGGGAACTCACAATGAGAATGCTCAAGGACTTATAACTCAACAGTTAAAACACAAGAAGCCTAATTAAAATTAAACAAGAGTAAATCATTTCACTGGACATGTCTGCAGAGAAAATACACAACATCCCACGGAAATATTCTCAGCAGTACTTTTCAAGGGAAAATGGACACAGATCCTAGTACAGCACCTCTTCCAACCCAGGAGTTGGTCCACAATAAATGAAGCAGATAATGATAAATATTGAAAAGGAATAAGAAAAATTCTCTCATACTCCATGAAAATAAATATGAAATGGTACAGTTTCTGTGGAATGCTACCAATGCAAGTTGAACACAATTAAATATTTCTGCTTCCACATATATACCCAATGAAAATATTTTCACATAAAAATGTTCACACAAATGTTCATAGCAGTGTTACGTAGACAATTTAAAAGTGAAATAAACCCAATGTTTATCAACAAAAAAACCCGGCTAGATAAAGTATAGTATATACATGTTATGGAATATTAAATCAAATAAATGAAATACCTGCTGTGACATGAATGAATGATTAAACACATTACTTTAAAATATTTTTAAAGTAATTTAAAATATTTTAAAGTTATTTTACCCAGAGTGAGGGAAACAAATTGTTTAATTCTATATGACCAATTCAGGCAAAACAAATTATGCAGATGACAAGATGGCTAAGAGCCACAGTGATGTAGTCTGTAATCCCAGTGCTTAAGAAGGTGATAGGAACGATTGCAATTCTAGCCACTCTGAACTAAAAAACAATATCCTGTCTCAGAACAAAACAAAAACTAGGCTAGAGGTTTACCAGGATAAGATTCAGGCAGAACAGATATGACTGTTAACAGATACAGGGTTAGTCCAGAGGTGATAAACATATTCTAAAAATAGATCTCTGCAATGGTCAAACCACAAAAATCCACTGAACTGTAGATTCCGGACAGTGCAGATTGAGTTTCTGTAAAGGTTGTCACAATATACAGAGGCCTCATTAAGTTTAGACAGCTAGGTTATACTGGGGATGGTAGCTGTTTCTAGTAAAGATCAACTACTCGTAAGTGTTCATCAAGTACACGCGGGGTAGCTAAGAGTAAAGTCTCTGTGACCAAATTGCATGAGGCCTTCCTTGGCTGCAGAGCTTCCCAGCTACCATGCTTGGTGATGTTTCTTACCCTTTTGCCTGAATGATTTGGGTTTATTAGATCATGAGGGCTTCTTTCTTATGAGTTGCTATAAATTCTAGTTGAATTGAGATAAAGCGCTGGAGAAATTTGATCTATTTAAGATATCATTACCTGAAGGTCAAAAGAGTAACACTTCAAAACTCAGTCTCACTTGCCTAAACATTGTAAACTCCAAAAAGCAGTAACAATGACTGGATTACAATACCTATTCTCAGCTTAGAAAACTTCCATACAGGGAGCATGCAAATCTATGTTTATTTCGCATGATATATCAATATCCAATATTTATATAAATGTAAAGTGGTTGACTAATTCTAGTCCCTCTGTAGTTGGCATTATGAATATGGAATATATCAAGGGCCCTCAGTGTATGACTAGTGTAATTTTTAAATAAGAGATAAAAATTAATTTAAATTGAATTATTTTGTAATTATATTTTCATTTTTTACATGTGTTATTTTATTTTATGTCTATGTAAGTTTTATATGCATGTATATGAGTGTACCACTTACGTATACAGTGTCCATAAAGGTCAGAAGAAGGCATCAGGTTCCCTATAAGTAGAATAACAGATGGTTGTGAGACACCATGTGGGTGCTGGGAAGTGAACCCAGGCCACCGGCAAGAGCAACAAATATCCTTAACCTCTAAGCCATCTCTCTATCCCCAATTTTAAGTTATGTTTAAAATACTAGAATTCCTTTAAAGCTGAAATTTTATCTTTGAAGCTAATCGCCTAGCTGAAATTAAAATGAAATGGATTTGTGGCTGGTCCCTTGGTGAGCGGTGTGGGCAGTCTGTGGGTGGGAGGCACAGATGCTGCAAGTCTCAGGGACTGCTGGGGACCCGAAAGCAGCCAGTCCCAGAGACCACATGGCAGGGAAGGTGGCTGGTCCCTGTCGACGACAAATGGATAGGCAGCAGGTGGGAGGCGCAGAGATAAACACAACGTACAGAATAAAATTGGACATTTAGTAGATGGGTTATGGAGGGAAAGGAAAAGGTGAGAAGGGGAGAGAGAAAAAAAGAGAGAAAGAGAAAGAGAAGAAAGAAAGAGAGACAGAGAGGAGGAAAGCAGAGAAGTGGGGAGAGAGGCAGAAGCTGCCTCTTCAAGAGAGAGATGGGAAGACAGAGAGTAGGGGTCTGAGGTTGCAAGCAGGAAGGGAGTAGGTGTGGCTTGTCTCTTAAAGAGACAGAATATTATAGAAATAATTTCTTAAAATTAATACCTTAAATGATTTTTACGGTATATCAAAAACAAACAAAAAACTTGCCTCTGTGCCTCAACAAGGCAATTTTGAAAATTTCTTTATAGAAATAGTATCATACTCTATAAACATATATACTATATGAATGAAACAGTTCAGTCAGTAACCACCCCAACAGGGAAAAGTAAACAGATCAAAAGAAAGCTGATGCGATTCCTAGATCTTAGAAGTGACACAGTCTGTACTCCAACTGTCATTAATTCCTTAAATGTCTCTAAATGTACTAGTGGACTCTTGGTCACAACACAGTGTCAGTTGAAATAAAGACATAACACCATATAAGTTGACTAATGAGAAGTGATTCTCTAAACAAAAAAAAATTTTCAAGGATGAACATAACGATGGAAATATACGTATAATAACTAAAGCAAGGGGGTAATTTTAGGACCATATGAGGACTATTATATAAAAGGTTTTGGAACAGAAGTCTTTAGCTATGTATCAATAACCAAGTGGTGTCAGTCCAAAGTTTAACAGACACAGGACGTATCTCCTTACAGAGGTACGTTTAATGTTGGTGCAGGTGGTCATTGTAGGCAAGGTTATGATGCTTAAGATCCTTTGTGTTTCATGACTTCCCAGCTTTGCTTACTTCTTTTTTATTGTAGAATTTTTTATTTAAAAAAAAATAAAATAAGAGAAGCTATTTTGAATCTGACAACTTGCAAAAAGTTCAGTAGATCATGATATAATAGTTTATTAATCCTCTTACAATCTAACTGTATTTGAAAGAAAAAGTAATATTTGTAATTATTCAAGCACCATGGGTGGGTTGGCAATAGCTCACTAAAATTTCTTGTCAGTGATCTCTGGTGGTTTTAGCATGGCTCTTTTATGTTATAGACCATGTTTGAGCTTTGCTCAAACGTCATCATTAAAACAAACAAAGCAGGAAAGGAGCCTGAGAAACTAATTATCAAATTTCATTTTTTTTATGTACCATGAGGTGATTTAATAGCATATAGGCAGGGCTAAAGAGATGGTTCAGTTCTTGTCGCAAAGCATGAAGACCTGAGCTAATGCGCAGCATCCAGAAAAAAAAAAAAAAAAGGTGTGGGAGAAGACATTTTAGACAGCAGCATTGAAGAGACAAAGACAAAAACATCTCTGAGACTCACCAGCAAGTCAGCTGGATCTAATCACCTATCCTGTGGTCTCCATTATGAAAAGTCAAAGCAGACACCTCATAAAGTTGGGTATCTGTGGTTGACTACCTAGATTAAGGCCACAATGAAGCAAAAAGACAGCATTTTACCAGCTGTCAAAGGTTTTCATTGGTAGACCCTGAAAACGTTCAGAATTGAGAATAGAAGATCCCTCATAGAAGATGTCTGTGGTAAGGGCAGTTTAGGAGGAAAGAAACAGAAAAACAAAGCAACTCCACTATAGGTGATCAGCAACGATTCATAAGTGATCAACCTAATTCCCCATCTGCTTTCTGGATCATAAGGCAGAGTTTCTCCATAAACGTTTGCAAGAGGTAAAAAAAAAAAAATACCAAAAAGAAGATTTAAATGTCCTCCATATCATATAAGGGCAACATTTGAATAGCAGGCTTATAGGCAGACATTCTGTTCCAGACTGTTTTGATTGACATCTCATCTACCCTAAACTGATCAGCGTCTCAATCCAAATTATGATGATGAATATTATGCATTTATGTTTCCAAGGAAAAAATATAAAATTTTAAGCAGAAGTGGTATATATTTATCATTGTTTAACTGATAAAATGTCTGTTTCTCAATAAATTTATAGCATACCTCGAGATAATAATTCTACATTAATGTAATTTAAATATATAGCATAAAATACTGTATCATTACATTCACTCTGATGGAATGAGAACTTTTTAGCACTGGTTTCTGTAGAAATCAAATCCATAGCAAATCATCAATCACAGGCTACTAATTGTATGAGTGAGCCAAGAAGGTCTTCTAGTATGTATTTATCCTTTGGAAGTTTACCTGACCATCCTTCCAAGTTCTTCTATGAGGAAAGGGGTACTATCTGGTTTTGCTTGTTTGTTTTATTGCTTTTATGGACACATTAACCAACTGTTTTTGTCCAGAAATTGCTATTTATTGTTATTTTAGTTGTAAAATAATGACAATTTTTGAAATTCAGACAATATATGGAGTTCTCATGTCTCTGTGTAGTCACCTTTCGGCGTACCTTTTGGTCAACTCACCTTCATCCACATGAAGTGTCAGATTTATAACCCCATTTCTCCCTTTCTGAAATGCCATCCCTGCTAGCAAGAAGCAAGTACTGGTGCACAGAGCTCTTGGAAGAAAGGATAGCAGTATTTTGGGGGATTCTCCTTAGGGTCTTCTGGGAACAGCTGGGCAGTCACAGCCAGGAAATGGAGCAGGACAGCTGGCAGGCTATCTGCCCCTTTGTTGATTTTTTTTCCTAGCAGGGTGACATCCCCCACCCCCACATCACCCTTTTCTTGAAATCCCCTCTAATCCTCTTTTATAAACAAGGCTTGTTTGGAGGAACAGAACTTTACTGCCCCACCATGAGAGCCAGTAGGCTCCAGGAACATTACTTCTGGCTCTTTCAAAAATTTGAGCACTTGGGTTTATGTACCCAGATTGCCATGGATTATCTTGGTAATTGTGATGGCCTTTCTATAGGATCTATAAGCTGTTCCCAAACTTTCCTCCATTCCATCTGCCTTTAAATTTTCCAGTTACATAGGGAACTTAAGAAGGAGAAGAGTAAATAAAAGCATTTTGTTATAATAAATCAACCACTTTATTAGGAGGCATTTAAAACTAATTTAATAGTTAAAAATGAAACTAGATATAATTTACAGAAACTATTTTTTACATTATCTAATGCAACTGTTTGAATACAAAGATTTGTGGGTCACTTGCAATTTATGTGAGTCAGGGTCTCAAGTCATCACTGACTTTTGTAGTAAATCATTTCCATAGTAGCTGAATATTCTGTCTGGGAAAATGGTAACGTCTTAACTTTATCTTTGTAGTAGTATTCACTCTTCTTTGAGTATGGGCTGCTTATTTACTTATGCAGGGTCTCTTTGTGCAGATGAAACATTCTTTTTCACAGGCTGTCTTGCACAATAACGACGAAAATAAAACCAAAAGTACCTAGCAATTGGATATTGCTAGGTACTTTTGGCCTTTCCTTAAACAACACTAAGCAAGCTTTGTCATTTATTTGTATCATCACAGACAGTACAAGAGTTTAAGGAAAAGTACATCGAAAGAGAATATTCAATAAGAAAAAATTGACCTTTGATCAAGTTGTTTCACCTCACTGGACCAGTTTTCTCATATGGGAAATAAGAAAGTCGGATGAAATGAATTATAATGTCCGTTTCTCACCCTGAGCACCGTATGATTCCTTCTGTTAGTTTGTCTGGGCTTGATGTAACTATCAGTTGTGGTTTTATATTTAAAATAGCATTCAAATTAGTCTTACAATACTTGGATGATAATATAATAAATCTTAAGGGCATTTATAACTGGGTGGAGTGGCGACAAATTGGCAGTTTCAAGGAAGCTTCTGCATATTTCCAAGAAGAAAGGAGCTCCAGAGACTGACTGGTTTCCCCTGGCTGTTAAAGAGGCAGAGTCCTGCTTATCTCAGTGGAGTTTCACACCTATGTGAGATATAGATTTGCAGATCTGCATTACAATGTCTTACACAAGGCTTTTCACATCCTATTAGGATGGATGTCTTTGGAATGAAGCTCTTAGAACAAAGACATGTTTCCTAATTTATTCATTGCTTTTTCAAAAGAGGGGGGGGGGAAGGACAAAAAGAAAGAAACAAAAGATAAATCTTTAAATGGGAGAGAGGGTGAGAAATTATTTTGAATAAGAAACTTTTTATCATTAATAATGGTTTCTCCTTGAACCATAAGCTTTATTAAATCTAAGGTGTCCTGAGGTTACCAGGATAGAAAATTTCCTCTAAGCCAATTAGAATACCCAACCTGATTAGCCTAAGGAGGTCAGATAATAACAACCTGCTTTTCCTAGTTCTCCAAACACCCTAGCAACTACACATTTTCAGAATGAGTTTATTCATTTTCTTAAGTAAATTAAATAAAGTAAAAATTAATATTCATCAAAACTCTAAACAAAAACCTGAGAAATTTTACTTGATTCTTCTAAGACAATGTATTCTTCATTTGAAGGAATAGATGAGAAATATTCTCTAAATTATTTGCAAATTTAAACAATGACTTTTGTATAAGTTTGAATACATTGTCATAGCAGAATATTTCAAGTAATAAACAACCTAAATATAGGTTATTAAGATGCTTAAAATCCCAACATTTTTCAAGTGTTCCTTCACAAATAACATATGAAATAAAATCGTATCCCCCTAGCTTTTTTTACCTGCATAGAAATCTGTTAAATTAAAGGCATCTCAATTTTATTCCCAGTAACTTCCTTCCTTTTTCCTTTCTCTATTTTTTTGTTCTTTTCTTTTATTTTTCTTCTTTTCATTTTTTTAGTTTTATTTTTTTCCGTGTCTCTTTTTTTTCCAACAGATTTTTAGAGGGTGAGCCAATTCTAAACTGGTCATTCAGAATTCCATTTCTACTATTATATACAGAAGACCACAGACATAGCTGAGAAAGAACAATGCAAACCTTGAAAAACACAAATTACACTTCACATAGGAACAGAAATGAACCTTCTACATGAATCCATAAAAATCATAAAATGTATGGTGGATAATGTGCTTGAGCCAGGATGATGGAATCCATTTTCCCTCTCTGCTGATGTCACATGAAAGGAAAGAAGTGCATGAGTTCCCTTGCCATCTCAGGGTTCATGACGTCAGCAGAGGGCCTCCAGTGATTTATAGCATGGTGTTTACTTTGGAGTCGTTTGATATGTATTAATGCATGCAGCAGCAGCTGTCCCTTTTACAAAGAAGTATGCTCCTATGCTCTCTCCCACCAAACTGAGAACATAAGCACACTTTAATAGCAAAAGTGGCGGCTGCTGTTGCATGAATTAATACATTATAAGTTATTCTCTCATCTGTTACTCCTCTTTAAATCCTACTCTATTTTTAAAACTACAAATATTTAATATTTCCAAAGGCATGAAACTTCTACAGAAAACTTACAAATTGACAGATATCAAGCAGCAAATTATGATAATAATGTGTATTTTAAGGATTTATTTACTTTCATACCAAAATAAAAATATAAGTATTTATTATTTTCAGACCGAGGCATCTGGCCTCCTTACAATGCTCACAGAAGTGAAGGAAAGGGGGATTCTTATTTCAATTTCTGATACGAGGCTGAGAGTAGATGTGTTCAATAGATTGTGTAGCAGAAAAAAAAATGGGTGTTCATTTTTTATTTACTTTGATAACCTGAATATAGAAAACTATCTCACAAATTGATATCAAAGTTTATTTTCAATCTACTGTGATCTGAAAATAGTTAAATTTGATCTCCGTCTTTGAAAACACTCTAAGAACCTAAACCACTTAAAAATTTATAAAAACTACAGCTAAAAGATTTTGCTTGGAGAATTGCTTTTATATGAAACTAGTGTTATATCTCAACTGTATCTATGAAGATATATGCACATCCAGACATTCATTTATTCATGCATGTAGGATGACTAATACTATGAAATTCACAGGTTCTAAGTCTAAATACCTCAAACAACACCCAGTTTTATTTTGTTTGGGTTAGTTTCCTGCTGTTTATTATCAGTTCATTGGTTGTTTTAATAAGCAGTCTTTTAGAAAACTGCAATGGAGATTCTTTTTAGACAGATGGAAACTTGGTTCCATTTCCTTGATTCCTTTCAACTCCATTTTTATAATTTCCTGTTCTTCTCTGAGCTAAGGTTACATTTCCATTTTGTAAATATTGCACAGCATAAATCTTATGCTTCTAATTTTATGCATTATTTTATCATTGTAAAAGATCTGCAAATTAGTTCTCTGTTTATCTAGGCAGCCTAAGTATTTAATATCTTTTTTAATGTTCTGCTAGCTCTGTTAACAATATGGCTCATTATATGATTCAGAAAGAATTTAAAAGGTGTGAGATTTGTAGCAGCAAGCACCATAGTAATTTGCATTGACCTAATTAGTTCATTTGCATGTTGACCTTTAAAAGTGGTAGAGTTTTGTAAACTCAACTTATGGTTGTAAGCATTCCTTGTAAGAGACCTGAGGGATGGCCAAGAAACCAGAATAAAGTTGATGAAGGTATACTGATGATAAATTAAATGGAAGGAAATTTAAAAAAATATGTAATATCATCTCACAGACTATATATAAAATCATCCTAGAAAAAAATATATTTTCAAAACAATTTTCAGAACAGTCAGTTAACTGACTAGGCCTTTCAAATGTCTTATTACTTTTTTAAATTGTTTGTATTAAAAAAAGAAAAGAAGTAGTTTAGCATCAAAGTTATGGTTGATATTCTGTCACTTAACTCATAAGTGTTCTTAATTAAAAGTGAGTTTTCTGAATATACTATATTCTTACAGATCATACAAAACTATACAAAATTTACAATCTTAAGGAAATGCTAAATTTGCAAGCTTTTAAAAAATATTAAAACCTTGTATAAATGGAAAAACATGAATTTTATAGTGAATGTCACTGGAAACAACACAGATGGACAAGTTTCCATACCTCAAGTACCAGAAATCATTTGTTGGTAACCCTTTAAAATATGCAACCTTCTCCATTCTGTCTTTTTTCTCCCAATGAATCATCCCCTTTCACTATATCTGTGGGGCAACCAGACTAAAAGAATTCTGGGAAGAAGAAAGGGAGAGACACAGTCACAAGCCAAAAGCAGAGGAAAGGAGATGAGAATGTTTTACTGAGACATTACCAAGCAACATGGCTAAACATAGATAAGATTTATGGGTTAATTTGCATTGTAAGAGCTAGTTAACAATAAGCTTGAGCTAATACACAAAACAGATTATATTTAATATAAGCTTATGTGTGTTTATTTGTGACTGAATGGCTCAGGACCAGGTGGAACAGAAATTTCTGCCTACAATGTGTACTGGGACATTTGACCCATGAAATTCTCCTTATACCTCCAACTGTGCAGCTTTCTAAATTCTATAACTTCTTTGGGTTGTTGGTACATCGCTGTGTTTATCTAAAGCAATGGGTGCTTTTTTCTTACTCACCATGATGCACAGGACTTGAGCTTGAGACATTGCTAGGGAAACAACCACTGGAATTTTTCTTATTGCTGTTTCCACACTACATTTGTTCCTTCACTTAAAAAAAAAATAAGCATGATAATGCAAATGTCAATGATTATTTTTTGTGAATATATAATACTCTATTCCTCTATGTTATTGTTATATGTTATCTCTGGCCACTTTCCAGTATTTAGTGAAGACTATATGAATTATTTCAGTCTATATATTCCACTGTTTCTCAGCAGTGAAAGAGTCTATGGGAATAAACTCATAGCTAAGAGTGGATCCTTGACTTCCAAAATTTCAGTGCCTTTTTGTCTTTTTCCCCTCAGCTTAACATTCCCTCAACCTTTTCATGGATTTTACTTTTTTAATCCAAGATTGCATCCTCAGCTCTACAACAACAAAACTCAACATGTTTAGCTCCCCAAGCTTTTGCAGAACATCCATTCCCATTCCTACGACTTCAAATAGGAACTTGGTTTGATTTCTCTTCTCAATTAAACTACCATCAGGGCAATTAAGTCTCAGGATTCCATGAAGACCCTAAATTTACCAGAAAACCCATGAAATTCTCTTTGAAAACATACTTTACAGAATGAACTTTCTCTAGAAGTCAGCTCTTGCTTTTGATGCTCCTCTTTCCACTAATGGCATAACCACTCCAACAGCTACAAAACTTTGTATTCTAGAACAGCACTGCCTTCTACCATGATCAAAGAAGCGCCTGTTTGCAGTGAAAGGTGGCTAATACAGAGACTCACAGCTGTCCAAAATGCTGAGAAAAAGTGACTGCAGAAAGCTGAACCTTAAATGGAACTCTCATATAACATCCCTCCCCAAAGCTCAGTGCACATCAAGGAAGAAAAAGTAGAAAGAACCAGAAAGTGGACAGTGGGAGGGATGGCCACTAAATACTGTCTTATGAGGCATGGCTATGACACACATGACTTAACAGCAACAAGAGGTACCTGCAAAACGTCTGCACTAGACTAAACCCATAAGCATTCAATCATAGACGGGAAAGGGGCTCACTGAGGATGCTCCCAGACTTTGGGAGTTACTGGCAGTATAGGGTTGAAAAGAAACAAGAAGTCATTGTCTTGAGTAACATGGCCCTGGTGCGTTAATCATGATCCCATTAGGAGCGATATACTTATGCCCTTACAGTACTGGTTATGCCTAATGGGCCTCAAATAAAAATGAAACAAAATATTATAAAGAAGGGTGGGAGATAGGTGAGAGGGAGAGCAAGCAAGGGTGAGAGGTGTATAAAAGAGGGTGGGGCAAGAATGACAAGAATATATTATATATGTATATGAGATAGTCAAAGAAAAGTAAGTATTACTAAAACAGCTCAATGTTCATGCCTTCTCTTTTCTCTTTTTCTTAAATACCTTATGGCGCAAATTGGTCTTATATTAAAGACATAGTCTCTACTATAATTTCTAACAATCACCACTGAACAAAAGAGCAGCTACTGGAATAGACCTCAGTGTTGGTCGTTTTATGTCATTATAAGGAAATACCTAAGGTGATTACTTAAATAGATTTTTTTTGGATCATGGTTTGAAAAACATCAGCCTGTGATTAGATTTATACTATAGGTCTCTGATGGGCATGTTGGAGAGCAACAATTTGAAGATCATTGTAGAAAGTCACCACTCATGCTTTAGAAAGAGGATAGCATCCCACAGGCGGTTCGAGAACATTTCTCCAAGCATCTGAAGACCTCCTAGATGGCCTGACTTTCTACATAACCACACCCTATACCAATAATGCCCCTGTAGCAACTAAGATCTGTATGTAAGAGCTGTAAGGCACATTGGAAAACACAGCAGCCTCCTCAGTTTTCTCTATTTGGATTCATGACTTTCAGTCTTCAATACATACTTGTATAGTGAATCTTTATAGACACGTACAAATGAATCTTTCTTAAAACTAACAAGAAAGACCCTTTAAAGGAATGTGTGAACATCACTGTTTAGAAATTTTGTATTTCCAAATCTGAATAAAAGAAAACGCTCTTTGCAAAATATTTGTATTTTCATTTCATCAAATTCCAATGTATGTTCTAGTCTCTTTTACTCTACTCATATATTACTCATTTCTGCTTGAATGCTTAAATTGGTGACTTTCACAGTTTATTTAGTCCACAGACTGAAAGCATTAACATCATCTTGAGAAATTATTAGAAAAGATAGTTCTTGAGACTCAGCCACACTGACTGAAACACTGAGTGAATTCCGAAAGCTCCATGTGGTATGTATATATGGATAAGTTGGGGTTTGAAACTGTTTTCAGTACCACATAAGGCAAAGCTATGCTTTCCATTCCCATTGAATTCTTTCTCCATTACCAGCTCAAATCTAACGGTACCTTCTGTCTTTAACATCTGTCTACTAATTCTACTTACTAATCATCTTTCAGTCTCCTTGCCACTCGAAAATGAACTTATGGCACACATAACACACAGTCAATAAGTTTATACCTCTAACTTCTTCTTATTCATCCCACATCCCACTGCCACTAACTTATTGCGATGTTTTCTAAAAAGTCACTAGTGAGGTAAAAAGTTTTACCCAATTCCATAGAACGCTTCTCTTAAAAGTTCTGACACAGTAATCTAGTGGATACTGTGTTTTACTTTCCTCACCTTTCCTTGTGAAACTCTTTGTCTTCGATGGTATTTTCCTGTCTTAATTTTCAATGGCTTATGTTTTCTTGTGGATTTTATCTATTCCCTGTTATCTTTGAAAATTTCCAATCAATTCATTCTTTCTCTTTGTTTTGTAACATTCAATATCATATAAGCATTTTTTTTTGCTAAAAACTTCTCAAGGCAACGAAATCTTTATCTCCAAAGTAAGATTAACTCTTTTGTAAAGATATTTTTTATTGAATATCTATTGGATATTTCATTTTGCTATAACCCAATGGATTCCATAAATCGAATCTACAGTTGTTTTTATGTTTCTACATTGTTCAAAATTCAGAATTGTCATCTACTTATCTAATTCATCACCTGTCAATCTAAAATATCTCAGGAAGTAAAATTTGCAGACATGTACAAACACACTGTCCCAGAACAGTCTGTCAACTGAACTGGACTCAAGAGTTTTAGGGCAGGATGGGGAGAGACCATGAACATGAATTCAGATGAGTAGGGAGGTCCAGAAAGATCTGGGATAAGAGGAGATAGAACTGAATTAAATTCTCAAAGACTTAATAAAACATTTTTATTCAAATTATCCTGTGGGTAAAGTTCTTGCATCACAAGCATGATGATCTGATTTCAGATCCCCAAATCCACATAAAAGCAAATGTGTGTGCTCCCAGTGCTAGAGAGCAGGAATGAGTTGGTACAATGCTGGGAACACAGGTAGTCAGAAGTCAGGGCTCATTGGTTGGCCAGTCTAGTCAATCTGCAAGCTCTAGATTCAATAAGAGACCTGGTCTTCAAAAACGTGGGGGGGGGGGGGTTGGAGAAATGGCCAAGCAAGTAAGGGTCCTTGCTGTCACACCAGATTACCTAAACTCATTTTCTTAGAAACACAGGGTGAAAACAGAGATCTGACTCCCATAAGTTGTTTACTGAATTCTACATATGTACTTTATTCCCCACTCTGCCACTCCCAAATGGCACACAAATAAAAAATTAAAGATCAGCTATTATTTCCTCATGTTCAAACTTTTAAAGACCTCATCAGTATAGTTTGACTGTGGTTGAGGCATCTCTGAACTAATTAGGTCAAAAATAAAACTAAATCAAGGTTCAAGTATACACTCTTTAGAGTCAGCATGATCAACCTTATATTTGAGTTTGAATATTGACCTTATGCATTATTTTGTATATCATATTTCTAGACTACTAAGACTAAGAAAAAGAAATAAACAAGAGATAGTGTTTGCCTTGAGTTCAATACCCAGAATTCGCATTTTAAAAAACCAAACATGGTGATGCATACCTCCAATCTCAAATCTGGGGAAATAGAGACATGCAGATCTTTCAAATTTTCTTTCAAGATATCCAAACCTACATGATAAGTTCCCAGCCAAAGATACATTCTATCTCAATAAATGAGACAGACAACACCTGAGAAATGACATCTGTGATTTACCTGATCTCCTCACTTATTCTATCTATCTATCTATCTATCTATCTATCTATCTATCTATCTATCGATCGATCGATCGATCTATCTATCTATCTCTTACAACACATATTCTCATGCATCAACATGCAAATAAACACACACATAGATTCAAATAATAATGAAATATGATAACAGTGGCATTTACATATTAACAATGGCAGAGCAATGATTCTCTAGTAACATAATTTTCTCTGTTCTGAACACCATAAAAACAGTAATAATCATGATGACTGCTTTTTCTAACACGTGCAAGCATCACAAATGGCCATATTGTGATGATCCAAGACAAGATTCCTTAGATTTTTAACTCTAGACCTAATGAATGCCATTTCTTCAGAGAAACTGGTCTAATGCGGTTTACATTTTAGGGAAGACTAAGGATATAAATCAATAAGAATTCATCTGGGTACAATCCAATCAGATAAAACACATCAGAGGAAATGCAATCATTGCTATCTTTCTTTTGAGCCCATTTCTTCATTAGTCATTCTTCCACTTATCCATCTGTTTTGACAGATTTTCTTAAGAATATTCATTTTGTGTTTGTGGCTACAGAGGACATTCAAGAAAAATAATGGAAGTGACATTAAGCAACTCAAATTAGTAATTAGTTAGTGTTCTGGTTATTGTTTTGTCAACTTGACACAAGCTGAAAAATCATCTGGGAAGAAGGAAGCTCAACTAATAAAATTCTGTTGTTAAATTGATCTGTTCACAAGAGAGTGAGTACATTTTCTTCATTCCTGATTAAAGTTAGAGTGCCCAACCCACTGCAAGAGGGTTCCACCCCTGAGCCACTGGTCCATGATGATTTAAGAAAGCAAGGTTTGCAAGCTAGGGAGAACAAGCTTGTAAGCATCATTCCTCCATGGCCTCTGCTTCAGTGCCTGCCTTCAGATCCCTCCCTTGAATTCTCTTTAAAATTGACTGTAAAACAAAATAATTTTTTTCTTTCAAGATGGTTTATCACACAATAGAAAACAATACAGGACAGTTAGTAGCTCTGTATTACATGATGGGGATTAAAATTCCTTGCTTTGCATCAAGTTTTTGTTAACAGTTTTATACCGTAATGTTATCCTACTCTTAATTTCTAGGTTAAACAAAAGTTTGTTTTATCTATATGATTATCCCTTCCTTCCTATTGAGGCAGGGGTGGAGAAGGGTACATTTGAATATGACCTTTCAGTTTTTAATATCTCATCTTAAGCAGTCTCTATTTTTATATATAGAATTCCAGCAACTCTAGTCTCAAAATAAAATGGAAAAAAAATCTTCCATTCAAAGTAAGATTTTTCTCCCCAATACTCAATGTTCTACTTATAATTTTTCATTATATATAATAAATATGGTCTTTAGTTATTCTAAATTGCTAAAATTTTACTTAATAAGTCTAATCCTGCCTGGAACATAATTTTATAGTGTTATTTTTTTCTTTAGTTATCTTACATAATTCCTAAAATAACACAATCAAGTTATTGTTTGTAGAACCATAAACATATGAGTTTTACAAAACAACATTTGCTAAATGCATTGGTGAATAATTTTTCTAAATTTACTAATTCTTGATTTTAAACTATTAATAATTGTATCTATTAATGTTTATGTCCTCATAGCCTAATACCTGTTCAATTAAAGCTAAATGAAAAGTGAATTATTTATCATTTGACACTAAGGAGTGTATGTCTTTCTAATGCAACACATGAAGCCAAGAAAGAGGTTGAATTTGCATCATTGTAATACTAGAAGCTAGTTGGAAATATCCTATCAAGCTGAAGGGAAGTTTGGTGGGGAAAGTGGGGTGCAGCAAGGTGTTGTCACCTAACTGAAAGTATTCTATTTAGCTCAGTTCAACACGCATGCAGTACTTCTCATTTACAGGACTCACAACTGTAGGCCTGCTCAGATGATGCTCAAAAATTAATATTGGGAGAAGCTTTGGAAAATTAGCTGGTCTAATTTGTTCCAAGCAGTACCCTAAGGCAGTGTAGAAGGAGCTAAGAAATATACCAAGGAAGCTTCACCATTGAGGAGCTGGGCATGTTCCCTCCTACTGTATCAGTTTCACACGCTAAGCTTCAAATGAGATCTTGATTCTAAATTGAGTATATCAACAAAAAGTGTTTGAAAATCCCGAGCTGAACTCATTCCCCAAACTTTGTAGGTGAAGAAGCTATGACTGACATGTTTTTGTCATTCCGTGGGTTCTCTAAAGTACTAGCACTGGTATCAAATTGGTAAACTGTCAAGTGCCATTTAAACTTATTGAGAAGCTATCTCTGGAAGCATGTTTGCTACTCTCCTCATTATTTCAGATGTAAATATGTTTGGCTCTAAGTCTACCCTAAGGTTCCTTCTCTAGAGATAGGCTGTCTCGAACCACAGCTGAGTGACAGACAGGAATGAAAGGAACAACAAAACTGCCTGGGAAGAAAACATTCTGTCCTTAGCGACAACTGGGAGCTAAACCAGTACAAGAAGGTTACTCATCTCATGATATAAAATGCCTACAGTGGAAATGGGAAGCTGAAAGTTCACTGATGAGAAGCTCATCATGGACGGGAAAGTTCAATGAAAACACAAATTTCACAGATAATTTCTGTTGGATGTTTGGAAGCCTTAATTCAATGGTACTAATTTTGTTTGTTTACTCAATCAAGCTACACTAGTCCATTCTGCTGGGTGTTGTAAACTCCCAATTTGATGATCTCTTGTTATGTATCTGACCCTCTTTCTATTTATCTGCTACTTGATATTTATCCTTTTACTTTTCTTTGCTCTACGCTAAAGAAACTCACTGAAAATTAAAATACTTATATTCTTAAAATACTTAAATATTAGATAATTCTTCAACAGTACACAAGAGTATTTTGTCTCAAAATTAGAAGTTCTTTTTCAGTATAGCTTTTTGGGTACCAAAGTTGGTTGAATCATATAGTCAAGATCAGTACCTTGTAAATGTTATGAAGTTTTAAAAGTTTATAATTATGACAAGGAATTCATTCCTTCTTCCCTCCCTTCTTCACCATCTTCATTGTCTCCTTCCTTCCTTCCTTCTGATATCAGGTGTCATTTTGTAGCCCAGGGTAAACTCTATTATGAGGTGCTGCTACCTCAGTATCTTGAATGCTATGATTATAGATCTGTAGTAATTTCCATGCTTTATAAATTTTTTCTCTGTCTCTGTAACTCCTTTAGCACTTTGTAGAGATGCACATTTTGGGTATTTTTCAGAAAAAAATGAATAAAAACTTAGCATACCAATTCGGGTATTTATTCCTAGTCTCACTCCAAGACCTAAACATGAAGTATAATATATATAGATTATATAAACACACATTATGACATTCAAAGTTTTAATTTAGTGGAAGAGCAATGACACTGCCTCCAAAAGAGAATCACTGGAATAAGAAATAAGAAATGAAGGATGGAGGTAAAGGTGAAGAATCGGGCTACTACAAGGGGAAAATCACATTTAGATAAAAGTGTTATTAATAGCTACACTAATTATAAAATCTTATATGATTATTAGACAAGCACATATCAACCTACAATGTGTCAGCAAGTACCTGGAGTGCACATATCAACACATTATCCTGAAAACTTAAGTAAGATATTTGATTCAATTCAACAACTACTTAGTGTCCTTTATATTGACTGTGGCAATGCTGATAGAATTTCTGTAGGATAATACTCTTGTATCCTGTAAAGATTGTCACTGTGTTGGTCTCATAAAATGCTGATTGACCAGTAGCCAAGAAGAAAATACAGGTGGGGCAACTAGACTAGGAGAATTCTGGGAAGAAGAAAGAGTCTGCAGTTGCCACCCACATGCAGAGGAAGCAAGATGAAAAGGCTGCACTGAGAAAAGTTACCAAGACATGTAACAAAACATAAATAAAAATTATGTGATGGAGGTGGGTCTTGTATCTTATCTGTTGCTTTCATTGGTTAACTAATAAAGAAAACTGCTTGGCCTGATAGGACAGAAAATTAGGTAGGTGGAGTAAACAGAACAAAATGCTGGGAGAAAGAAGTAGAGTCAGGCAGTCGCCATGATTCTCCCAGTCAACACATCCGCAGGTTATGATTTTCCCTGGTAAGCCACCTCGTGGGCTACACAGATTATTAGAAATGGCTTAGATCAATATGTAAGAGCTAGCCAATAAGAGACTCAAACTAATGGGCCAATCAGTGTTTAAAAGAATACAGTTTCTGTGTAATATTTCGGGGCATAAGCTAGCCATGTGGGCGGCCAGGTGCCAGGGATGCAGCCCTGCTGCTCATATTTCAACAATTATAGGTGAATTTTAATTGCAAGAACTAGTTAATAATAAGGCTGAGCTAATAGGCAAAGAGTTTGCAATTAATATAAGCCTCTGTGTGTTTCTTTGGGAATGAATGATTGTGGGACCAGGTGGAACAGAAATCTTCATCTACAAATGGTGCCCAACATGGGGCAGGAATTTCCACATAAAGCCCAAGAAAGCATTAAAAAAAGGATTCTAAACAGACAAAAGAACAAAGTCAAATATGGCTTCTTGGTAGCAGCACTGTCTTGGGTGGGATCTGTTTTCTAGAGGCAAGCCGAGAGAGACTTCCGGACTCTGTGTTAACAGAAAAACCAAGCAGATTTTTTAAGAGATCTTTCCACCAATCCCTTAGATGATATTTATGAACAGTCCCCAGCATGCTTCTTGTTGATGGCATGGACATAGAAACTCCACTGAGTTGTAAAAAATGTGTCTCCCACCAATACTTTCACCATGAAACTAGATTCTCAGGAAGTCATGAAATGGGATGGATACAGCTACCAAAACCACAGCTTTAGTTCTAGCCATATCACTTAGTAAATTAAAGACTCATGTGGTCAGAAAAAGAAATATACAGTAAAGACAAATTCAGATTTAAAGAAACCTCTAAATGGTGCACAGTGTGTTTAAAAATATATGTAGGCCTGGGAGAGAGAAGAAAAAGGATAGAAAAACTCCATAAGGAAAGAAAGAAAGAAAGAAAGAAAGAAAGAAAGAAAGAAAGAAAGAAAGAAATTGGGTGTGGTAACACATGCCTTTAATTTTAGTACTTGAGAGGCAGAAGCAGGAGGATCTCTAAGTTCAAGGGCAGCTTGGTCTATGGAGTAATTTCCAGGACAGCCAAAGATACATAGAGAAACCCTGTCTCAAAAAACGAAAAATAAAAATAAAAATAAAGCAAATAGAGTAAAACAACATTAGAGCTGTGTAAAGATGGAAAATATACAGAGCACCTGAATACTGTATGGTATTGTGTTGCCTTTGAACTCCTGAGGGAGGAGAAATAGCTGCTAAAAAATTATCTGACTATAAATGCTGCTGTATCCAACATATATGTTTTAAAAATATCTAGACTTCAAAATTTAAGTCAAAAGATACTTTACTTTGGAGAAAAGGTTTTGTTTTTGTTTCCACAAAAAAAATGAGAGGCTGTGGATTCATTCTGAGTTAAGAAAAATAAGTTTTGATCAAGGAAGATTCTCTGAAAAACCTTCAATAAGAATAAATAGCCCAGATATTTCAACATTTCAGAGCACTCAGTTTTCTCTGAGTTCTATATTCAGAACAACTTCAAGACTGCTGACTGAGATGATCAAGCCTCACAAACTACTCCAGTCAGGACTTGACTATAATCCTTAATTTTCTTTGTGTCCCCATAAGATTATAAGTGCTCTTAATCAGCAGGAAGTAGCCTAGAGAATGATGCCCACATCTCAAGAAAAAACAATAATTTGTGGATGTTTGTATTTGTTTAGAGTGTTGCTTAGAAATTATTATGGAAAGTGATCAGAAAAAAAAGCTAAACAAAGGAGATTAGATTCTGACTTTGTGTAAGTAAGGAGTTGTGCTGTGGAATAATGCTCTTGTACCCTGTAAAAATTTGTCACTTGTATTGTTTTAATAAAATGCTGATTTGCCAATAGCCAGGCAGAAAGTTTCAGTGGGATGACCAGACTAGGAGAATTCTGGGAAGAGGAAAGGCTCAGTCTGCAGTCACCACCCAGATGCAGAGGAAGCAAGATGAAAAGGCTGCACTGAGAAAAGTGACCAAGTCATGTGACTAAACATAGATAAGAATTCTGGGTAAATTTCAGTTGTAAGAACTATTTAATAATAATAAGCCTGGGCTAATAGGCCAAACAGGTTATAATTTCTGAGTGTTTCTTTGAGACTGAAGGGCTGTGGGGCCAAGCAGGACAGAAACCTCCATCTGCATAGAATAATGAATAAGAGAATTAAGATTAATAGGAAACCCAATGCCCAAACAATTTGTCTTTATAAATTATCATACATTGTGGGCATTTTGCATATTGGGCCTCTATAGTGTTCCACTGTCAGCAAAACATATATGCCTTGTTGTTTTTGAAGTAGAAATGTACCTGCCCATTGTCATTTATGTAACAACACCCACTTTATGTAGTAATGGGCTTCTACAATGTGTGGATATGTGTAAGATACACTTGGTATCTGCAGAGCAAATCAGTGCTGACTCAGGTAGAGATACTGAGCCAATGACATCAATCTCAGCCTGAGTTAATTAATTTCAGTACCCCAAGTCACCAAATCCAAAAGTGATATCCAAAATTACCCTACCCATGTTGTTCTTTTAAACAGAGAAAAAAAATACAATGGTCAACTTACATATTTCAAATACAACCAAAGAAATTTCTATATTCTATTCATAGGTAAAAAGCATCAAGTTTAAAAATATCAGGAAGCAACAAATCAGAAGATGGAGCAATGCAGCTGCTCATCTCCCTCTACTCATCTTCCTACTCTGCGATTGGCCGTACCTTCAACTCTAACTGACCTGTATTTCTAAGGCAGATGTTTCTACAGATACAATTTAAATGATCATTTTTATTTCTTCTAGCTACCTGATCTTTTCCTTTACTTCTCAACTAGAAGAGGTCTTTCTCAGAAATATCCAGAGGAGACAAATAAGGTAGGAACACACCATCAATTGTGTGAGAAGTGGAACCAGAACTACACTGTGAAATATAAAAGATTTTTTATAGAGAAAAATAAATGACAGTTCTAATTCTAGATTTATATGAACCAAAATTGTAGAAGAACATTTAGATGAAATGTTGCACCTAATGAGCAGAGGGATTTCAAACACACACCGCAATATATTAGTTTACACCACAGGGAAAGAAAAAGAAGGAACATTACAAGTATCTCACAGGAGCAGAGCTCACTTTAAGTAACTGAAAACAATTGGCAAAGTTATTCATAATTATTGTAACTCTGCTTCTCACTTGGTGAGCATGCCTTGGTGGCCTGTTATGTTTAATGTCAGGTTGATATTTAATATTGCTGTGGTGATATATCTTGTTAAGATGGAATATAATGGGTTTATCTAAAAAAATCTATTCATGTTGCAATTCTTTGATTTTATTTGAGACATTTCCTTAAGCTATACTTCTCCATAGAGAAGCACCATTTAAATATGTACTTGTAGGTCATATCAATATGGTTTGAAATAATAAAGTCTGTTACTAAGAATCAATATGATACTCTTTCGATTTGAGGTAGATTGAGCCAAAAGTGCCAGAAGTGGATGGATACTAGACCTCCTCTGTGTTCTCTCAATATAATTCATCCTTATTTTGAAATACTTATTGGAATAGATACTTCTATGTATCTGTTCATTGTTTACAACACTGAATTTATTAGCTTTCTGTCATTGTGGCAAAATATAAGACATCTTACTTGCAAGGAGGAAAGGTCTCTTTTGACTCATGGGTTTGGAGATTTCAGTATATGATCAGCTGGTTTACTGTTTTCGAACCTGTGCCAAGGCAGTAAGTACATTGTAACAATTAGTGTGAGGTAGAGCTACTGGCTTCATGGAGGTCAGAAAAGAGACAGACAGAACGTAATCTGATCTCAATATGCCTGTATTACCTAAATTACCCCATTAGGCCCTACCATCAAATGTTTTGTCACCTCTCCATAGACCCATAGCCTGGGGATGGAGTGTGTTTGACCTCTGGTATCTTACATTAGCATCCTACACTATAATTACAACCTTGTGTCTTTTCATATTCTCAAGTCTGTTTTAACCTCTCCTGCTAACACTTGAACAATATATAAAGTTTCATAACTGTGCAAGCTTTACATTGCACATCTTTCGCTACTCATTATAGAAATAGCAATCCAGATATCTGAAAAATGGCTCAGCAGTTAAAGGCAGCTGCCACCAAGGCTAATGATGATGGCTCAAACTCCAAGCACCAGATGCTGGGAAGAGAAAACAGATTGCCACACGTTGTCCTCTGACTCCCACATGAATGCCATGGTACATGTGCTCATAGGCAAAAACACACACTAGATAGATAGATAGATAGATAGATAGATAGATAGATAGATAGATAGATAGATGATAGATAGATAGATACAAAAAAGCTCAATATCCAAATCCAATATGGTACTGTTATTGCCAGTCATTTTAGTAACAAACTTAGTTGTTACATGTTCTACAAAACTTCACTCTAGGATCCATTGAAATGCTCACCTACTAGGTACATACTTCAAGTCCAAACTAGAAAGAGTGGACCCAGTGAAAATAAGACAGTGTGTTATGGGAACAAATTAATAATATAGATTTCTCCCCACCAATTTATTTTTCTGTATCCTAAACTTGCAGATGGTAATATTTATTTGTTAACAAAATTGTTGGCAAGACTGCAGGTATAGTTCAGTGATAGGCCATTAGCCTAGCATGGCCCAGCAGTGCCAGAAAGACAAGTAAATGAAGATGGAAGTATTAGAATCAGTGTTGACTCTCCACACTCTCACTTGTTAATCACCTTGCTGCACAACACCATCTAAATTTGCATGGTTTGTCCCTTTGTGCTTCTTCTGTCATTGTTGAAGCTTTTGTAGTTTAATTTCCAGAATCACATGTCCTTTTCTCCTACCCAATGTTAACAGTAAAGATCTCCCACTCCAGATGTATGTATATGCATGTGTGTGCATGTTACATACAAATGTGTATAGATGCTTGAACTCGAGTGTGTGATTACCCATACTTGTACACTTGGTGCGGGAGAATTGTCTGTATTCTGACAATCATGTTTTAAATAAATGCTGATTGGCCAGGCAGGAAGTATAGGCGGGTCAACCAGACGGGTGGGGTGACAAGAACAGGAGAATTCTGGGAAGGAGGAAGCCCATTCTTTCCAGATTCCTCCCCAGACCACCGAAGAAGCAAGATGTGACCTGCATCACCGAGAAAGGTACCAAGCCATGTGGCTAACATAGATAAGAATAATGGGTTAATATAATTAATAAGAGCTAAAAAGAAGCCTGAGCTAATGGGTCAATCAGTTTATATTTAATGTAGACTCTCTGTGTGTCGCAGTGCTTTTGTGCTATATGAAGAGCTTGTTTTACTTCTTTAATTTTGTTTTGAAAATTCTCTTTAAGTCACTTAAATGTTTCTTTTCTTACAAGGCACTCCCTGCTCTGTAACTTTTCTCCCTCCTGCTTCTTAAAGTCCCTTACTACTCAGAGTGTTAGCATTCTTCTGCCCTGGGTAGAGCTTTAACAGCTCAGGTCTTACTGAATAAGATTCTGCACTTACAAAGACAAATTTCAAGCAGGTTTATATGCACACCAGTTTGGGAGGAACTATAATAATATATCACCTATGTGGCAGATATTAAAATCATGCCTTGTATTACTCTGCATATAATTTAGCAAAGAAAATGGTGCTTTAGAATACAAAAACAAATTTCTAGCTCTAGTCCTGACTCCATTTCCATTTCATATTGTGAAGCCACTTAATTTCTCTGAATTCTAGTTTCTTCTACTGTAAAAATTGAGAAAATAATACATAATAGGATATTTGAGAACTAAATAGCACTACTTCTGTACAAGCATGGTGCATTCTAGCTGGTCCATAATCTTAATAGACATTGACCTTATGTTCTCTATCCCTTCCTGCTACAGTGAAATTACTTAGACAGGAGAAATTACTATTTGTAGACATTTTTCATGCTGCTTAGTGTCTTAAGAAAGTGTAAGTGATAGCCAAATTCCAAGAGCCAGAAGTTAGTGGCTGATGTGCCACCTCGTCCCATTCAAAAATTGCCCGGAGGTATATGGTGGTAAAAGAATGGTGTCTCATAATGAATAAATGGCTAAGGTTAGAAAGCTGTAGAAGGACTGGAAAAGTCTTGGTGTGTGTGGTGTATACACCTGTTATCTTGAAACTTGAAAGATTCTGTCTCATAAAATGCAAACTTAAAGTTTAAAAGTCATAGCGTATTTAGTCTAAAGGAGTGTAGGGTGACATTAATAATATAGTTTTTGCCTATAGTTATCAAACAGAGAAAGTATCATGTACAGTTTCACTATTGTTAAAAGTTTTTTATGATATAGACAAAAGCAATGCACATAAAAGTTTTGGATTCATGGAGTCATGTCGGACGCTGTTCATTTGTTTCCTAACTGCTCATATCTGAATAATCATACAAAACTATATTATTTGCAATACTGTTTGGCCAATAGATTAAGCATATTGCTAGCTAGCTCTTATATCCTAAACTAACCCATCTCCATTAATCTGTGTATCACCACGAGGTCATGGCCTACCAGCAAGGTTTCAGCAGATTTCAGCAGAGGCATCTGTCTCCTGTGGTGGCTAGTTGGCTTTTCCCTGACCCTGCTTTCTTTCTTCCAGCATTCAGTTTAGTATTCCTGCCGAACTCTATTTTGTTAATCCATTGGCCCGAAAGTAGCTTCTTTATTAACCAATGACAATAAAACATATTCACAGCATACATAGGGTAATCCCACATCACTTCCATACATTGCACAGCCACTGGTGATGTTGTACACAAGGGCACGATCACAGCAGGCTAAAAGTGTAACCTGGTATCTCTATGCCATTTCCATTGCTTAGTCTGAAGAGTAGGAGATGGAGCAGAGGTGAACACGCCATGAAGTCAAGAGGATTGAAGAGACTGTCTCTTTGTGAGATAGATTTCCCAAAGGGAAAATAAAACAACTTACTACATGTGAAGACTTCTCAACTTACTTTAATAGGGGTAAAGAAATATAAAATGAAGCCTAAGTTTTGGTAAGTGGAACAATGAGAAACCCATGGCACACATAAATAACTTGTTTTCTAATAATTCATTGTTGAAAATGTTTGGTTACAAAACAATCAAAAAAGAATAAAACATAAATCAACCAGTTATTATGAAATTTTTACACCCCCCCCATGACATTTAAGATCTTATAAGTGGGACTGACTGATGAATCCATATTTGCAGATAATAATTCAGTTACTTCCTCTGAATTTCAAACTTAAAAACTTGTGATTGTGTGCTTCCACAGGACGTATTATCTCACAGCATACAAATCAATAAGTTGTCTCATTTTCTCTCTGCAGCTATTACTAACTACCTTCATATTCCCCTGAGAGTTGTGGGACTCCAGGTCTGTAAAAGTAAGTATCACATCCATTGTCTTAACTATATTTATAGTCCAAGTCAAAGTGTTTTCTCTTGACCCAAGGAAACTAAATATCCTACTTCCCACAATGCAATTTCCTATAAACCATAAATGATCTCTAATGCCTCAATGACTCTGTCAAATATTATAAGTTTTTAAATGACTGGGTAATTTTGGGATTATTGTAGAAGGTAAAATACCGAAAGAGAGACAAGGAGAAAGCCAGGGGTTTTGTCTGTTTATATATTTATTTAAATATTTATTTATTATGAAATAGGGTTTAAATGACATTTCTAGTTTATCAAAAACTCTACTATCTCTCTTTACCCTCCACAAGAAAAATAATAGATTTAACACTTTTCTTTTTACCTTCCCTTCTTCCTTTTTGAGGCAGAGCCTCTTGTATCCCAGGTAGACTCCATACTTTATATACAGTAAGAATACCTTCAAAATTATTGTCCTCCTGCATTCACGTTTCTGGTGTTGAGATTGTAGGCATGTTCCACCATATTGTTTATGCAGACCTGAGACTGATCCCAGGGCTTCCTCCTTGCTAGGCAAGCACTCTGCCAAGAATTCTATGTCCCCAGTCCCTTTTTAGAATTTAGCATTATATAATCAACAAAAATCCAAATGTGTTGAGATCTATATCTTTGCATTAACAATACCCCAAATTTCATTAATTCATGCCAGAGCTTACAGACTGTTGTAGATCCCAATTGCACAATTTGTTGGAATGAAGAGCAAGGTTTACATAAAGCTTTGAACTACAGTGAGCAAAACAGACTAAGGGTTTTACCAGCCCAAATTCCACGATCCCGACAGAGACAGTCAGCAATCAGCCGCACATGTAGAGCCTCTACACACGTTCTCCATCTGCAATGCCTCTCCTACTCCACCAAGTGCCCTATGCAATGCCTTTCTGCCAACACTTCCCTCTGCAAGAGTACAGCCACAGCTTTCATTATGGCCTTTTTCCAAAAAGATCCAGCCTTACAAAAATCTGGGAAATAAGGTTTTAGCTGTGGCTGAATTAATTAAAAAGCAAATAGAGTTGTAGAGTATATATGATCTCTGTTAACAGTTCCTAGATAAATACTTGAATAAGAATAGTAGGCAACGATGGCATTTATATAATTCTCTTCCTTGCAATACATGCAAAATGGTAAACTCAAAAGGAAGAGGTCTGAAAATATAGCTCATATATAGATCATGCACCTATAAAATACAAGAGAAAGAGAGTGAAAAACACAGAGAGTACTTCTATTAGTAGAAGTACTAATAAAGAAACAAGTACATCTCAGTGGATACATTAGAAAAAAAAATCACCCAGTTTTTGGTGGAGAGATGAGTTGATGAACTGTCAGAGAACAAAATATTGAAGTTATGAATATAATTTCAGTAAGCATGAAATGCTTTCATAGTGAAGGGAGATGACAAATGTACCCAGATAAATATAAAAGCACATCATTATTTGGTGAGCATCATACTGAAGCAATTAGAAAATTAGAGAATAAGAAACGTGGGGAAATGGGAAGTGAAATTAGAGAGTGACCTTAAGTCTGCTGAATCACTCAACAAACCATATTTGTCTGTTCACCATGTGCCAAGGATGTCCTATTAGGTTATGGGTTTAACTGGAAAACAAAGGTTCATGTGAGGTTTTGTTTTCCTCTAATTACATCATAGTGTCACCAAAAGTAAACAAAAATGGTGAATTATGCAAGCAAATGAAGAAGATGTCATCAGCATGGAAGCCTATTACAAACGACCTCTGGGGAGACCTGGCCTGCACTGATAGATTCAAGCATAAGAGCCTTAAAATCTACAGGACTGTGTGTTTTTAGGCAAATGTGGTAAGGAAAACTTAGAGAAGACTTTGGTAGCATACAAGCATGAGCGGATGGGGAGGGGGAGCTAAACCCAGAAAGTTTATGGCTGTACTATATATGAATGTGTTTGTGAATTATTTTATAAAATATTTAGATTGAAGCAAGATATTTTAGGTCATCTAACAAAGTAAATCCTTATACTGAGTTTTTTTAGATATTTGCATATATTGTTGGAAATAATAAAAGCTTCTTTTTCAAACTCAGCAATATTATTGTGTGACTCGAATAGAGATGTGCCAATTGGCTTAGTCTTTAAAAGACTCTGGTTTTGTTCATAAAAATATATGAAGGCAACTGTAAAGTAAGCCAGAAAAGGAGCATCTGTAGCCTTATAATTGCAAAATTAATGGTAAGTTGAGATTGACAAAAGCTGCCCACTAATAGGAAATGCCACACATCATTTGTGATAATTTCTGTTATGAGGTCTGCATCTCAAACCGGTGAGATTATAATAAGCAAGCATATGTGCAAATGAAGTAGCTAATAATCAGAGCAAGAGTAACATGCAGTCTTGTGAATTTTATAAGGGGCGGAGAAAGGAGCAATATAAGGGCTTTGAATAGAAAGCGGACAGATGTGAGATTACAAACCCGGTGCTGACTTGAGTGAGAAGTACGGGAGAATCGACAGAGCCTGGGCTCTTGAAATCCCTGCTTCGCTGTGCATGTGTATGCAGAGCATGAGATCACTCACTGGGATCCAAAGAAGAAACTCTAAGTAGGCAGACAAAGGCTTCATTCACTTGGCTATTGGTAACTGACCTGGACTGTAGCAACTGTAGCCCTTTCTCCCCTTGAAATAACTCCAAAGAAGTTCTAACCAAGCTAAGAAAATTAGAATAGGGAAGAGTCAAGGGAGATGTACTAAGAGTATGTGTCTTCAACACCAAACTCCAGATTCAGGACCATGGAGATGACTCAATGGGTGAAGGTACTTGCTGCCAAACCTGAGTTCGATCCCCAGAACCCATGTGATACAAGGAGGGAGCAACTGATCCGTTGCTGTGCCACACAAATGAAAAAAAAATGAGCAAATAGAACTTTAAAAAACCAAGATTCATTGTGGAGAAGGGATCTGCTAGAATCAAGAACAGATAAAAGGGACACTAAACCAGAGTGAGTGAGCCATAGCCTGACCCGAGAAGACAGAATATCTTCAGATTACCGTGAATAATTTTGTGTTGATTCTGCATCCCTGATCTGCTGCGCATCAAAAGGGGGATTGTCTCTTCTTGACACACCAAAAGCAAAAGAAGCAAGCCTGATTCTTTTTTTCCACTTCACACTACTTAAATGTGTTACCCTCAAAATTTTGGTGTTGTATAGTGTCCAATCTTGTGACATTTGTACATGAACTTTCAGGAATGCTCAGCATCTTTCTAGTTCCTCTGTCAGACCTCAGGATATTGAACATCTGGTGCCAGGCAACACTCAAGTGTGAAGATGTCTCTGTGTGGCACTATACAATGTTGTTTTGCCGAGTGTAACAATAACACTTCAGAGGGAAAGAAACAACTTATCCTTATTCCTTATTTTCTCTCTCTCTCTCTCTCTCTCTCTCTCTCTCTCTCTCTCTCTCTCTCTCTCTCTCTCTCTCTCTCTCTCTCTCTCTCTCTCTCTCTCTCTCTCTCTGTCTCTGGAAAGGGAGGTGGAGTTTGGAAAAGTCATACACAGTCAACTTTTGGACCCTGAGGTGCTGCCCCCTAGTGGACATCTCTCTTTGCTTCGGTATGCCCAACACCAAAGCGACTGCTATAATTTTTGATATACCCTTAAAATAAGAAAATAGAGTGTCCTGAATAGAGCATACTGTGGAAACTAAAAGAAACATTCTTTCTGAACATTTTATCTCTGTTTATTTTTGCCCAGAAAGGGTTAATCAATGTGATCACTGGGTCATTTCTTACAGTTTGTTTTTGTGAAAACAAGAACTTAAGGTTTTTTGTTGTTGTTTTGTTTTTGTTTTTTGTTTGGTTGGTTTGGTTTTGGTTTTTCAAGACAGGGTTTCTCTGTAGCTTTGGTGCTTGTCCTGGAACTAGCTCTTATAAACCAGGGACTTAAGTTTCTTACAATTTAAAAGGATTCTCTATTGCTATTGGTACTAGATCATGACAGAAAAATACAAGATGTCATATGGAGATGACGAGAAATGGCTTAGTAAAATGAGCTGGGATGATATAAATTAAATGAAAACAGGAAGGAGAGTAAACAAGTGTCTCAGACAAGAACATCAGTGCATGACTAGCAACCGGTTACAAGATCACAGCATTTTTGAGGCTCTTTAGATACCTGGCCCTCTAGTCTCCTGTGATGCTAACACGTCTGTACATTTTCCTTTGGAGAAAACTCAGGCTTAGAGAAGTCAAAAAACTTGCCCAAGGGTGCACAGCTCATGAGTGAAAACCAAGATTGCCTTTGTCTCTACCTAAGCAATCCTATCCCTCTACTTAAAAACCTTTATACAAATAGAGTTAAGGAAACTTAAAGTTTTTTTATCTAAGATATTGCAGGAAATGCAGAGGGAAACAAAGGTGAATAGAAGAGAAGTAAGTTCTGGTGGCACCTTTTCATTGTCAAAAAATTTTTCTAAAATATTTATTAAGCCTCTGTGATAGTTATATGGTCTAGCCAGACCTTTAAAACCTATTTCCTTTATACTGATAAATGGCACTTTCCCTATGTATGCTTCCATTTTAAGTTACATGGGCTTATATTTCAAAATAGAGACAACAATGTTTTTTAACTTTAATATAGAGCATTTATATAATTTATATATATATGTATATATGCATATATATGTACTTCTCTAAGGTTTTCATAAGGACTTCATAAGGTCATGCATTCTCCTTAGTCTGCCATTTCCATATTATTCATTTGGGCCCATAGCACAATGACAAATGGTTGTTGGGCTATTTGAGATGCATTGTTGAGAGGGTTTGTTATCACTTTGGTCTTCCCTTGGCTTTCAAATCCACAGTTTCTTTTTTCTTTTAATTCTCAGTATTCTATTTAGATGCCATCAAGCTGGACTTTGGTAGAATTTCAAATGTATTTCAAACGAGAGAAATAAGTCGTTGATGGTGAGACTTAGAGGAACCACGGAGATTTGGGACAGAGACACTCAGTGAGCTAACTGCTCCCGACTGCAGGGATAGCCTGCCTCCTGCACAAAGTAAAGCCCTGTGAAATCTCACAATAAAGAGACCATAGAAAGGTAGTAGAAGCTGTTCACCATTTGGGGCTTCTGTGTGCAAGGCAAGCTTTCCTCACAGGACCACTCCATGGTGGGATTAGTTTCTCTGAGCCCTACATCATTACCTCCTTGCAGACACCTGAGCAGTTCATGTCCTCTTAACTGGAGCTGTGCTGTGAAGAGTAACCTCAAAATTTCTTCATTGCAAAGCAGGTCGTTATCCAGTGGATAGAAACCTTAAGACAAAAAAAGAAGAGAAAATCCTATATCAACTGGTGGTATAATCCCCAAGGGGAAACAGACTTTAGTTGAACAATCAGAAACCTGGCTTGCTTTATGGTGTTTACACTGCTGCTTGCTAATGGATCACCATAAAGGAAGCAAAAGAGCTCTCACACCATTGAGTAGGCTATCATGGGAGTCTTCTGAGTGTGCCTTTTTTATTTGCTGCCGTCAGGTTAATGAGCTCACCAGCCCACTTGATGTTGAGGACTTTGTAACAAAGCAATCTCTCATTAAATGCTGCCTGGCACCACTCTCTTGAAGCAAAGGGACATTCAGATTATTGAATGCCTTTGTACTCCTCCTTCCTACCAGGCTGTGGAGTCCAGCAGTGGCATCAGTCCCACACACTTCCTGGCAGGCATCCAGTCATCCGCCTGCCCTCTTCAAACTGCATGGGCATTTGCCAATCTAAGCAGCACTGGTAGGCAAACAGGCATGGCACACGACTCTCCTGGCTGGGAGCCAGATGTGCAGCTGAACAATCTAATTTGTTTCTCCTGTAGAGGGAAACATTCTTCCCCATTCTTCCCTGTTTGGTTGAATTTACATGTAAAAGTTTTGTGATGGCACAAAGGAGGATGCACTTCTCTACAATTCCTTTCTGCTTTTACACCTCTTTCATCTCATCCGTACAGGTCATGATTTTGTCTGTAGCTTTTTTTATTTAAAGTACCTCCTAGCTGACAGTTTCTTCAACAAAATGACCCTAGAGTGTTATCAGCTAGCTAGCAGGTGTGTCTCTATTCAGAATCTTGCAGACAGAAGTGCATCTTGGGTAAAAAGCAACCTATGCACAAGCCACTTTTTTCCCCAGCATTACTCATGAGATTTAATGATTTGTGGTCCTAAAAAAAAAAAAAATCTTAACAAATTTCCTTCAAGTGTGATGGCTTTACCCCAAGACAGGGTGACATAAATTAAGATAAAATTTTACACAATTATTTTAAGTGCATTTAATCTTATCTTAATATATAATTATGCCTGATTATTAATTTCTTTTTTCATACTATTAGATACTTAGTATAAAATAAAGCATGAGAGTAATTAAAAATAATGCTCAAAATTATATGTATTTTAAACCCTGAGCCCAGATGAACAGGAAGGGTGTTCTGAGATCAATTAAGTAGAGTTGTAACCACAGTCAAATATTTTTATTCTTTTTAGTTTTTCAAAAAAAACCTGTACAATGTTTCTTCTGACTATTTTAGAATGGTTCTTTCATCTATTCTTCAGAGTAGATGAAAATAAATTATTATAATCTTTAAAAACTGGAATGTTTTGCAGATTTTTCACATACTCAGAAAGAGCCATGACTATCAAAGCAGAGGCCATTCCTGTCTTTAAATTTCTTCATGGGCTGTGGAATGTAAATTCAAAACTCCTCCATACAAAAGATTCAAATGTAAGACCAAACAGAAAAAGAGAGATAAAATTGTGCAGTTAAATAAGCTGCAAGCAGTTATAAGAAAGAAAACAATCACAAAACTAGTATACATTTCTCAAATGCATTTAAATACTAAAATGAAGACGATAATGACAAAATAATACTAGCGGCACTCATTTACGCTGTCATGCTCTCCTGTTTCCATTTGTTTCGAAGATGCACCCTTTATAAAGTAACAGCTTTGTGGAATACAAGCTTAAAGCCTCCCTCTGGAGATGGTTCATGCTGCTTACTGCATTGCTTACAAGCACATGTTTACACATCGTTCAAATAATGTCAATTCAAATGCTTTGAAAATTTTGGCATCAATTCTAATGGTTATTTAACTTTTATATATTTAAGATCTATGTGTCTTCTTTTAAAATTACTTTAATTTTCATTCATTCTACTGTATATTAATGCCTAAAGCTATATGGCATGTGTTTAAGTAGTAAAGGAAATTATTATTTTTAAAAATCAGTTTATTATTTGCTGTAGTCTTTTTTTTAAAAGAAAGAGCATTTATACTTTTATTCTACTTTATTCATAATGTTCAGAAACAAGTATATTTGAAAACAATTTGTATGGCCATCCTTCATCGTTCCTTACTAAGAGGATGAAAGTATTTAAATACACAAACTGAGAACAGCAAACGGAAAAGGAAATGCTGAAAAGAAAGTTGGAAATCAGCAGTATGTAGAAGGCACTTTCCTACCAGATGGGTGCTCTTTGTTGTTCTTAAGGGTGCTTCAAAATGATGAAGCTTCACTCTACATTCCAGGTTTACACACATTCACATCTTAGTTCAGCTTGGACAGTTAAAGTCTTGGGAGCAAAGCAATCATTTGCTCATCCATCTTGATTGAGCTATTTAGCTATTTTGGTATATTTTAGAGAGCCTATTTTAATAGGTCTCAAGAAAGTCTGTCTTGCCTGTTTGAAGTAGTATTATTCTTTATTCTTATGACTCAATGTAACTTCCTATCAACTTTACTGATACAAAATTTATAGGGAATTTAGAAATGCCCCAAACACAAAGGATTGTAATATTATTCAGTATAATATGAATAGCTTGAAATTTCAGAGTACTTGTAAAGAAATTGATTCATTCCCAAATACAGCTATGAAGCTCTCAGAGAAAATTGCATAGAAAAATATTACAATATGGCTGATTACATGTGACATATGATTAAAGAAAATGTACATGTATCCTCTCTTCTTGCCTTTTTAAGTACTAATTTCTTCTTTATTGTTTTAGTTCACCTTTAAAACCTTGTTATTATTTGATGATATTTATCTTGCATGATACATTATTATTTGTTCATTTGTTTCCTAAAATAATAATTTAGATGATATCAGAGAATCTATATTATGTGGACATGTGTGTTTACATGTGAGGGCATAGCCTGCTCCATTGGATAGTAGCCAATATTCATTTTACAATATCTTTTTAAAGAGTGAAGCTCTCATAACATCATTTATAATAAGCATGTTATATATGTATAATAATACAACTCTCCTGTTAAGATAGTAATTTATGTGCAGAAACATTAATAACTAAGTATTTCAAAAACCAGAATCCTAACCTATCTTGAATGATTTGGATAAGCAAATTGGTTGGCTAAATTCTCTGCAATAGTCTTCAATTTTTTATCTCACTATTTATAGAAAGCTGCAGAACCAGCTGAGCTGACTGAAGTGATGTCACCTTCGCTGATTGAATGGTTTACTCCAGAGCACGCTCCGAGGCTGCATGAGTCTACTAAGGTTCCGTTCGCAACCCTAAGCAGCGAGAAGGTGTAAACATGGGCATTTTTCAGCCCAGCCAATCAATATTGCATTGATGACTTTTTACTGACCTTTAACCCCATGAAGAATTCCAATAGCACCATACTGAATCTTCCCGTCTTCAAAAGCTGCCTAGCATAAGCTACCAATTTTACAATCGATAAAAAGCCATCTCTGTGAATAAAGCTTGAGATTTTGAGCTACACCGCGCAATTTTTAAAAAGGCCAGAGCTAGGTTTTTATTTGCTTGACCCATACCTGCAACTTGTACCATAGTTCTTTATAGCCGCTAAAAGTAGTCAGAAATTTTCAGATCTTTCCCCATGTATTTTTAGTAAGCCTTTGGGCATTTTCACTGTCCCTAAAAGAATATGGTTGCATGGCAACCTTCGCAGTTGCTATGGAGACTCCATGTGTAAGCAGCTGCTGCAATCAGCATTAACTCCAGGCTTGCAGGTTTGTCATTCCAATACATAGGGAGGGGGAAACAAATAGGACGGCACACTGCCGTAAAGGGGAAGTCACCTAGATAATGTCACTCACAAACATATGTTCCACAATTATTCTTTCCACTGTTTTATTGCTGCAATTATAGCTAAGCTAAGATTACAAAATTATATGGTTTTAATTTGCCTCTATTGACTATGTTTCACTTCCATTAAAATTAAGTCTGAACTCATTTATGTAGAGAACTGGAGGCTTTCAAAAAATATTTTTTGCATTCTTATTTAATGTCAACAAGGGGAAAAAAATCAATGTCCAGAGAAATCTTTGTGTGAAAGAAGCAACTCAGCCAAAATATCGTTTATCTTGCCAAGGATATTCCCTACCCCAAAGTTAGATCTTTATAGTTCTAATATTTTCAGTTGTGTCTGGATAGACCTCAAAGCCTCCTTGGATGACACTGATCCAGGCCTTTCAAATGTAAGCAGAAATGCTCGCTAAGCCATCTTAAGCTCCTAGTCTTAACTCATCGCATCAAGCTTCAGTATTGCAGCATGTGATTTCAATAGCAACGTCCTTCCACAGGAAACCTGGGGACAGAGGTTGTAGGGAACCAAGAGCGACACTTCTCTCAGACTGATTTTTCAACTAATCCTGATAAACCTGGAGAGTGTGGGAATCCTTAATAGTATCAGAGAAATTTATTCCATAAAAGATGTGAGCTCGTAATACATGAGCACAATGTTATTAATGTAGGAATCACTTGTGAAATAAGGTAAGGTCCTCACACATTTGCACATATGAGGCTAACATCACAAAAATAAAGAAAAATTGCCACCTTTAGTCTAATGATTCAATTTATTTATAAAAAGCCAAGGATTCGACTAACACATCAATATCCTACACAAAGCAATGACAATATACGTTCTGTACTTTTTATGCTACACTAGCAGACAAGCAGGAAGACAGTGTTTATTATGTTGGGTCAGGTTCTAAAGGTATTGTTGCACTTTTATTCTGTGATACAGAATGATCATTTTTTATAGTTGTTTGGGGCTTTCAAATAATCCACAAAACAAGATATTGATCAGGGAAAATTTGGACATATGGAAGTAACTGAACAGAGCTATTTTAAGACAGAGCAAGCATTGTAGGTGGCGTTAATATTTATGTAGTAACAATCATTGATGTTTATAATAAGAATCACCTAGAAGTTCACATGAATACATGTCGGGAAAGATATTTCTTGGGAATAGAAACTGTGGAACCCAAGGTAGTGTCTATATACACATGCATATATCTAATATCAGTGGTGTTATCTTTATATTGTAAAATAGCATGTGATAATAATGCATAATTGCCCATTCTAAAAAAACCTCCCTTATACACACTTTAAAAGGTGAAATTTTACAATAGCTAAGGGGCATCACATTATTATGTTCGTGATTAAAGTATAACACAAAAATCCAGAAACTTGTAATTACCATTTAAATAGATTTTTAAGTAGATATCTAATCGTACAATTCATAGATTTTTTTTTTTTACAAAATAGTGAATGTTGCATTATCCAATACTGGATGATTGTGTTAATCCCATGTTTTCATTTTCCATCTCACAACATACATAGCAGCAAACATTAATTTTATAATTGAATACAATATAAGAAACAGACATCCTCTCATAGACCTTCCTCATTCACATGTGGATGCAAGTTCATTTAGGTTTGAGAATCAAAATGTAGGCTGGGAGCCCTTGAAATGAAAACACCAATAGATTTCAAAGCACAACAGCATTAGCAGGTGCTGCTGTAATACACAAATCCAGGTAACATTAAGTGACCCATTTTTAAAGCCTATCTGAAAAAAAAATGTGATATCAAAGAATTGGATTTTCTGTCCTGAATAGTTCCTTGTCATGCAGTCTTTAAGTCAGGAGGCATGATCACTGAAGAATGAGCCAACCTTATACACACAACAGGGGCATCTCGTGCAGCCCTGCAAAGTAGGTCTCATAGCCTATTAATTACAGATCGTGGCTCGGTGTAATACAGGCCAGAGAACACAAATGAGTCAATGTAAATGTGCCAACCCAGATTTAAAGCCAAGCACTTTAGATAACAGAAAGTTGTAGAGCCATATTGAGTGATTTAAGGAATGATCATTTTTCAATACACTTTCTATTAATCTAGAATATGCTACATCTTGATTTACATAATAAATATGCTTTAATAAAATTTCAATTAGAACAATTTTAAAGCCATATTGTGACCTCTATTTGTCATTGCTACAATAATCAAAACACGGTAGTCTTGAATTTCATAATAATGGAACCTACCCCAGTTAATGCAGCAAAACGTACTCCTATAGTGGTAGGCTCAAAATATACTTCCAAGTGGGACTCTGATGAATGAGATGTAACTGCTTCTTGCACTAAAGGTGACATGAATCTATAAGGCAATTATTTGAATGATTTTGAGTACTAGACCTTGTGATTGCAAGTGTGAAGGGTATATTTAGTTTGAATAATAGAAATTAACAGTGTACATCAAGTATAATACACAAGTTTCAACTGAATTATTTTTATAGATCACTAAAATAAGAAACAAATGAAATCTTTCATATATTATTCACAAATTTTTTATGTTATAGAAAAATCTAAAATAGCGCTCATAAATTTTTCACTGACCTCAACAATTGTGAGCATTTTGTTATATTTGTTCTCTTTACTAGCTGAATTTTGCAATGTAATATGTCAATCAAAACAGGATTTTTTCCACTGAAATATTCAAACGTAAGTGATAAGCAGCGTGACATTTCACGCCTAAACACTTCAATATGCATTTACAAAATGCAATGGCAGTGTACTCGGTAAATCACGGTGTCGTTTTCTACATAATAAATACACCATTGTCACAATAGTGCTTTCTCTTATAAGGTTCATAAATGTAATCCCTCCAGTTTTCTCTTCAGTTGAATATTTGGATGAAGATATTTAATACAGTCCAATATAATGGGCCATGCATTGCATCTATTTTCATATGCCTCTTTTGTTGTCTTGACTCTGTAGCAGGCCTACAACATGTGTTGTCAATGCAATGAACTTCTTCAAAGAATCCACGTCACTTTCTTAAAAGTTTTAAATTTCAAATTTCTTCTGTTGTTTTCTGATGATTGGATTTATGTTGGACATTTTGTGAAACAGTACTAACTATCTGGCCATGGAAGATGACTTTTGTCCATAAAAAAAAAAAAACCATAAGGACATACCTGCTTTTCCCCTGATATGTTCATTTTTCTGATATTAGTTTGAATGAATTGCTGGAAAAGCATAGTCATTTGCAACTGTCACTAGCAATATGAACACTTACAGTTCATTTACAATAATTTGGCTTATTAGACATTAAACTAGAACCTCTCCTTGTCTTGTGTGTGAGTTGTAATGAAACGCTCAAGTGTCTGAATACTTTGTGATTGAATTCCCTTTCATCAATCCATCCAGTTCTAGAGAGCTGACATAAGGGTCGGACTTGAAAATAAGGATCTTGCAACATGTTTTTTTCTAAAGGTAACACAATGAACTTTTCTCCAATCACCACTAAATTTCTATGGCTATAATATTACATCTTTGAAACACCTAGGAAAAAAGAAGAAAATAGAATGTATTTGAAAAAATGAAATTTTCCTTCCATATTTGAAGATCCAAAGAACCAAAAGTACCTTTCAATAAACAAATGCAGATATGTTTCATTGTTCATAAAATTTAGTGGCAAAGTATTTTATAAAAATATAAATAAAGGAAATGAAAACTGTGTCAAAAATCCAGCGCCAGCCAACTTTAGTCTACCTGGTAGTCTTGGGTGCAAGTGGACATTTGTTATATTTTAAATGTATTATAAAAATCATACCATTTTTAATGCCTGCATACTAATTCCATTCTGTTATGTGTTATCTAGTGCTTGGTTGTGATTAGTCAATGGAGAATGCATAGGGAGCACTTGCATCCAATAGGTCTCTTATACTGGCTAAAGTATGCATATCTTACAGGCTGCACAGTCTTTCTACAAAAGGTAAAATAATGCACACGTATTCCTTGCCAGGATAACAAGTGTGAAGCTAACCCAAAAGTCCCAGTGATTTGATTCTTAAGCATTTGTGAATTTTTGTTTAATTATATCTGAGATTACAGGATCTTGTATATGATGATGCTTTGTAAATCTCAGGTTTTAGGCTGTGCGAACACAGCCTAAGTGGATACAAAGGAAATGGTTGAAAATTCCAACTTGCACTTTTTATTGATTGCATCATTGTTGGTAAATTTGAACATTGATTTCCACTATAATGATAATAATGCCATTTATGATTAAGTTTATAAAATTTTATGGCAGAGACTGGTGCTCAGAAAGCTGTTTATAATGAAAACCACGGACATTATCTATTTCCCATGCTATGCTACTCATAGCTCAGAGTGAGATACCTTCAGATATATTGTCACACAGATCTGTTCTATATCTTCTTAGAGAAAAATTTTGGAAATATATGTCGAACTTTGACACACAAATGCGTAAGTACACAAGCACAGGAAATGTGTATAAGTTAAAAAAATTCAACATAACCAAAGTTTGGCAATAAGAAGATAATAGTAGCTTAAGTGGGTCTGCAACTCAGTGATAACATTCTTGCATACACAAAATCCTGGATGTCTAGTCAGTACTGGAAATATATTTGACCGGGGGCTCTCAACTGTAATGGCTTTTTTTTAAAGGTTATTCAACATTTTTATTTTAATTTTATTATAAAATGTTTTATTTAGTTTAATACCCTCTAGAGTTTTCCCTCCCTCCTCTCCTCCCGTTCCCTCCCCTATCTCTGTTCTACCCCCCACAGCCCCCAGGAATTCACATATATTGCTTTTGCGAATACACACATGCCTGAGCTCAAACTTACAAACATATAAAAATATCTGAAAAACAGAAACTCTGATTATCTCCCTATGTCCAGGTTTTTCACAAAATGTATGGTCGCATCCTCTTAGTGGGTATATTAAACCCAAAGTAGAAAGTCATCTAGAAAGCATCAAAATCCACCATTAATTTCACAAAAATAATGCAAAGCAACAAGAAATTCTGACAAGGGGCTCACGTGCTAACTAAACCTGCTGTTATTCCATTGTCCCTCCATTTCTACTTTGATGTTTACCTATACCCATGCCATTCAAAACAGCCAGACAGTATAATGGGCTGCTTTTCACTTCTACTTGCAATTTTTATGTCGAGAAAACCACAATAATTTTATTTTTTTAACTGAAAAAAATTTTTAAGTGATTTATTTTCACAATAGATAGGTTTTAATGACTAAAGACAATAGCATTATATAAATCGTAAACTCCTGAAAAGTTCTACTTATTTAATAAAGGTAATGTTGAAATAGAAATACGAAGGAAGGAAGGGAAAATGTACAGGAAAAGGAAAAGATGTAAAAATTGAAAGTCTTCACATTGACTCGGTTCTCACAGTGGCTTCATAGTGCACATTTCATAATGAACTACAAAGTAGCTCTACATAAAAAGACTCATATCTTTTAAAATAACTCCTGTTCATTAAGTACTCACTCCATCTATCAGATTTCGCTCTCTGAATACAGATAAGGGACCTCCACGGCAATTGGCTGTATTTGCGCTTTCATGATTTGCCTTAACTATACTAAAGGTATGACTGACTGCAACTTTGTAAATTAAATAATATTAGATTGAATTCTAATAATAAATTACTGATCAACTAAAATAGCATAAAATTACTTAGCCCTGTTTCTAAATTTTGTATGAAAAATGTAGTGGTTTATATCACATTACTGTCAAAATAAATATTCAGTAACTCATTTACATTGAGGAAGGGGCAGGAACTTGAGAGCGAGCAGTGGTAGCCTAAAAGAAATGTCAAACTTCTGCGTTGCCCATAGTCAATCCCGTTTGCTTGACCCAACTCAGTACAGAGTCCAGCCTACCATGACGCTAATAGCAACTGACTCATCTTATGCAAAACAGGATTTGTTGTTTAAAACTTACCTTTGTGACTCTAAAATACATCATTGTTTAAAGTTCGCCACTCAGACTCATGCTACCTGTTTTTCCTTGTGTTCAATTTAAACATCTTAATCCTGTTCTATCTTTCCCTTAGAAAGACAAAGACAAGTAGGTTTAGGTGAGAAAAGATGCAAGTTTTTTGGTTTGTTTAATGTTTTTAATGTGAACATCATAAGTAGTGCCTGAGAAGATTTTTTTCAGAGCTCTCTCTCTCTCTCTCTCTCTCTCTCTGCCTCCCTCCCTCCCTCCCTCCCCCCCTCTCTCGTTCTTCCAACTAGTGCGTTCCTCTCAGTTTATTTTTAATCAAAAGAAAAGGGAAAACTGTTTACACTAGCCTCTACTATGCCCATAAAACTTTGCTGGTTGCAGCTTGCTATTACTGCCCTGTTCGCCCTTTCATGTTTTCAGATGAAATCCTTTCTGGTTTTGCAGGGTACAATGCCCACTCTCATTCATGAACCATTCTGTCATTATAGAGCCTGGTGCCAATCAAATCAGCTGGGCAGAGGTATAATCCTGATCCAAATCCATCAGATTTTTCTTGGAAAGAGGATAACCAGATTCTAGGATATTTTGGTGGGTTTTTATGGGAAATTCCTTTTAACAAAAAGTGACAAAAATGATACTCATGCAGCAAAAGTAAGAACAGCAACTAAAGCTTTGAAAAGCCCACCAGGAGAGAAAATTCAACCCACTCATAATGAGTCAACAGCTATATAGTTCTCTGTGTTTAGTAGCGCAAAAGAAGATAATATGAATCCATTTTATTTTCAGATTCTTTTTAATCCTACAGATAAAAACTGTCCTGGCGTTTCTAACTGCTTTTAAATTCTAATATAAAAATAGCTACCATAAAGACAGGCTACCACTGACCCACCTTTTCCAAATATACACCATCACAAAATAGGAAAAAAAAGGGACTAATTCCTAACTTGTTTCTTTTAGCCTGACATACTGTCAAGGTATTAGTGACATCAATGATCCTGGACAGGCACAACCTCAAAGAGTAAAATGGAGTCAGAGAAGCCCACCATCAACTGGACTTTATGCACATGATATTTTTGAAGCAGTACCATTCTCATAATAAATACAAGAAATCCAAATTTGTTTGGCCTGGTGCTACCTGGTGGAACTTTAAATTCTCATATTTTAGAAGCATGATATAGATTGTTCACACTCTCAGGAAAATACAAGGAGACTTTTGACAGTCTAATCAAGCTGACTTGTAGCACTCTATTCAGAGGATAAAAAATTATAATAAACGAGCTCAAAACAATGTTCCAATATCAAATATTCTGTTTGACATATATTAATTGTCCCAAACAAGAACTTTAAGAAGAATTGAAATTGTGCCATTTATCCAAAATTCCATAACTGTCAAAGCAGTATTCTACTTTGCAATTCATAATTCTTAAACTATGCTTAATTTTTAAATATTTACTTCAAAAAGACTTAACTAACAATTTATTCTCTTAATAAGAACACTTTATTTATTAGTCTGGAAAAGAATGATTCCTGCTGACACCCTAGAAAGATACTTATTTTGACAAATACGATGTTCGTGGAAATTGCATCAAATATACTTTCACTTGACATATTAAATGCAATGCACATAAGTTCTCTAGCATGTGGATTTCTGTCTGACCTAAATTCATGCAGCCATTGTCTTAGTGTCGTGTGCACACTCGTATCTGAAGAACCAAGATATGCATCTGCAGCTTTGCACAGGTTCAGAAAGAATAAAAAGCTATTAATGAAGAAGTGAAAGACTTATTTTAAAATGTTTGATTTTTGCTTTTAATTGTGTGTATATCTGTTTGTGTTCTTATGTTCACATGTTTATGGGAATATCAAGAGAGGCTAGGAGAGGATACAAGACCCTCTAAAGCTGGAGTTGCAGGTAGCTTTGCGCCGCTCGACCTTGGTGATGGGAACTGAACTCGGATTCTCTGGAAGAGCAGCAAGTGTTCTTTTCTGCCTAGTCGTCTCTCCAGCCTACCTTGTGATAGTTTACAGACTTCATGATAACACAAACCAGCAGCTCCTAACACTTCTGTTGACCTGGTAATGCTCAACTCAGCTAACAACATACAGACAAAAGCTCATTTTTAAAACTGAAATGATTATAGCACTACTTGTGACTATTTGAGATTACAATTGTTAATATTCAGACCTGGAGCTGGAAAGATGGCTCAGCACTGGCCTTCCAGAGGACCCAGGTTCAATTTCTAGGACCCACATGACAGCTCTCTAGCTGGAGGGAATGTGACATCTCACATAGACAAATGTGCACATAAAAAATGAAATTAAATAAATAGATAATGTATTCAGATCTTACTTTATCTATATATCTTATTGGGTAGCTGCAACTGTTTTTCTAATTGAAATAAAATGCTGATTATTAATTGTAGCACTACACATCTCTCAAATACCTATTTCTGTTTGTCATTCTGCTGAGGTTAAAACAGCTGACGGTTCTAATGTAAGTTTAAAGGCATGCTCCGCAGAGGAATAAGCAAATAATACTACATAATTATGGTGGTTTAACAATTCTGTAAGTTTCAAATCAAAGCTTTTCTTAGAGTTGACCAATTTTTATCACTTTCATTTCTTCTGATTGACAGGGGGCGAATGCACACGTAGAAATATGAGACAAAATTTAGTTAAGTTTTCTTCCTCAAAAAGTGTACATATTGGATTATGTTACTGATTGCCTGTGAGCATTAGGTATCTTTCTCTCCCAGTGTGCCAGCAAAGCCACACACATTCCTTCTTGCTATAAATCTGCAAATCTGGAAAGGAGAAAAGAACATGAATAGAAAATCTCTTCTTAGGCTAAAAAAGCCTGGGGTGTTTTTAAGGAGAACTATAAGCCCCATTCTATTCATAGTAATTACAGGATCAGATCAGGTTAGTGTGGAGACCCAGGTCAATAAAGTACTGTGGCCTCACAGCTTTAATCGCCTCCTTTTCTGTGGTTTGTCGTGTTCACACGCTGCTGGACCCACCAGATCTTTGTAGGTAACGTGGATGTCATGAGAGTTGTGAGCATCATGGAAATTCATATGTCCCGTCAGTTACAACTTTCAGAAGATGAAGAAAAAGAAATTTTCCCAGGATAATTTGACAATTTTTCCACTTTCAACTCAAATAATAAAGGTCAAATTTCATTTCTAGGTAATACCATTTGCAGTGGTCTTTCACAATCAAATCTGTTTCCTTATTAAATTTTTCATCTGCCCATCATTCACAGAAGATATTAGACATTCTTAATAAACATATAAATGAAAACTAAAATAGATTAGAATCTAACCTCGTGCACCTTGAGATAATCTTTTCTTTTTTCCCTATAATTTTCCCTAAAATTTCTGTGGAGGATAAAGAATAAAACTTTTAAAATTGGACCCCATGTTGGAGAAGTTCAGTTTCAACTTGTTTCTATTTGTGTGATATGTTTCCTGGGAAATGTTTTTTCAGGCTCCATTTCTCCCTTGCCAATGTGAAATTTTTTTCTGATGATTGATTGAATGTACTATATAATATACTATATCTAAACTGAGATAGTTGCAGTTACTATTAGTGATATTTTAATTTTTAAGGATGGTGGAAAGTTAGTAGCAAGGACATTTTATTCTTTTATTCTTAAAAATATTAAAGGGCATTGTCAAAAATAAAACATTCTTTAATTACTTGTTTCATTGCACAGACAGCTATGTGGTTCCTATTTAAGAATAGGAGACTATTTTTAGAGGTACAGCTGCTCCTTTTGGCTTACTGTAAGTAACTGTGAATGACATTTTTACCCCAGGTCAGATACCTACAGTGATATTTCATCTTTACTGAAAAGTGTTTTAACTGATGTTTGTGTTTAAAACTATCAGTCCCTATAAGACATCTGACTTTCAGTGCTTCACATTCTAGTCCCAGGGAGCAACCTATAGCAAGAAAGCTCAAAGAGTGAGTAGAAGCCATGTTCACTTGTGGATGACTTCTGTACCCCAGCTTTTGCATCTACCTCACTTCTCTCTTTCTTTTTCCATAATGTAAATGGACAAAGCAGAGATGATAGTGAATGAAAAGAAGCTATACAGGATCTGTTATGTGATATTCTATTCTGAGCCTTGTTTTTTTTTTCATCCCCACTACTTTAACAGCTAGCTTTTATAAATATCTTGGGTTTAGCATGGGTAGGTATTCTTATTGTACCAGTATTAAAACAGATAAACCATTTATCTCCTCAGTGCCAAGTGAAACACTTTAAATTAAGGAAATGTGTCTTACATTCTTAGTTAAAGTTATTGCAGACTTGTTCATTTGAATCATAAGTATCATAACTTCGACAGGTAATTATTTATATCAACTTTACATTTTTATCTATTTATCTTGTACACTGAAAAAAAAGTAAAATGGAAACAAGCTCTCTTTTCCTATTAAAATTAAATGTAAGAAAGATTTCACCAGAATTGACCATTTGATATCAGAAGGAAACATAACAAAGTTGAGGTCATTCGAAGAAATTTTCTCAAAATGTGTTAAAGAAATAAAGCTACCAAATACGTCAGTACTTGAGAGATGTGAACACTGGTGAACGCCAGCGTGCAATATGGCAGAAACGAATCAATCAGTCCGACTCAGTTCAGCCTCTGCAGCTGGCCATCTGGTACGGAATCAACCAAATGTATCCCTGCATATTCATCTTCATTTTCACAAATACTCAAGAGGATGCCATTCTAGGGCAAAATAAAATTAAATCACCATCATTTTTAAGAATCTTTCCTTTCAGACCCTCTTGGGAATATTATGTTTATATGGAATCGTTATTAGAAGAATTGTTGGATAATTCTTATTTAAACATATTCTTTCTTGTCTAGAGGTTAGAAATAAAATGTTTAATTTTTCTCAGGACAGCATTTCAGATGATGGCAACTTCCATGAACAGGTCAGTGTCACTTTCGTGACAGCCGCAGTAGGTCAAGAGGGCCGAGCCACTTTCATGCAACTTCATAGTTTTATGATTGCCCCAACATGAAGTTTGCCTAGCAACAATAATTAGTTATTGTTCAACATAATCAAAATGATACTACTTGGTATTTCAGTTTCTACTTATGTGAAAGCAGAAATTAAGAATTAATTTGATCACATAAAAGTTTAAATAATAATTGCACTACTACAAAAATAAGCCAGCCATAAAGGGATGAGGCTGGAAATTACTAAATAGTTTTTGAAATAATTTTGAAGTTTAATTCTATGTTTATTTTTTAGAGGGATGCTAAAGAAGAATGTGTCCTTGGAAAGTGTTCAATTAAAAGAGTAGCCCTACATCCTATTTAGGACCAACACTAAAAATATTTGTAATTTCATTCATTTATTTCTGTCATTGAATTGCCCCCTTTTAATTTATGGTTTGACACTTTAGATAAAAAAATTATTAAATCATAGTAAAATGGCATAATCATCCAACACTTTGTTTTCCCAATTATTTTTGTAACAGACCTATAGAAAGCACTTAATTGAAAGAATATTTAATGTTAACTATGATTTTGCTCATTTAGAAATTTTTTTCTGGAATGTTCTAAGGTGATGTGTGATCACAAACTTATATTTCTTGGTTAGAGAGGTGGCTCAGTGGTTAAGGCTGTGTACTGCTTTGCAGACAACCTGAGTTAGGCTCCTGTCACTAAGATCAGGAAATCTGACACTTTTTCTGACATTCACAGGAGCCTACACTGATGTACACACACACTCAACACACACACATGCACACACACACACAAACTAAACACCAATCTGAAACAGTTTCTATAACTAATATTTCTAATTTGTATGTTGCTCTTCATAAAATGAAATTACAAATAATAATTCATTCCAATGTATTGTTACAAGATAAATTTTGAGAATTATAGAGTGATCTATATCAACCAATCAATCAGGAAATCAATTATAATACAATATTTTTTTCCTTATCCACAGGTCTATCTGTAGTAAAGGTTCATGGCTCCTCTGCTAATGTTTTCCAAACAATTTAAGTTAGGAGTCTGTTAATAGTTTAGGATTTTCCCTATAGACTTTAATTTGCTTGTGTGTGTGTGTGTGTGTGTGTGTGTGTGTGTGTGTGCGCACACACACACACACACACACACATGCACATCCTTCCACTGATGTTACTGTTTGCTTTTCTGTAAACTGACTCCGGTTTGAAAGTAACATTTTTCTCAGGCAGAGTGCATTATCAGTTTGAATGAACAAAAGCTAGGATGTGCTGTCAGCACAAAGAATCATGGTCTCATCATCCTGAATGTACTGCAGTGGAGAAAAAGCAGAGTCAGGTTTCCTGTGGCTCAGCTTTCAGTTGCATCATTGATTTTGAAGTGTTGCCAAGAGCATGAAAACAAAATAAAAAAAGAAGCTTGCTATAAAATATGTATTCATCTAACATCCCTGCTTGTATCAAGTTTTCTTCAGACTTGAAACTTTAGATTCTTAAAATTTCTGTTTTAACTGCAGAAAACTAAGATCTTATCATTGTGAAACTCAGTTGCTATAATAAAAATGTATTCATTTAAGTTGTATATATCTACATTCTCTCATCTGATCCACAGAATAATCTACAAACAGCTAAGTACTTTATCCCTTCACATAAAAGCACAGAGAAAGAGCCACAAATACTACATAGCTTGCTTAGAGATGCCTTATGGACAGGGAGAAGTTCAGTTTACTAAAAAGGTATGCAGACTTGAAATTTCCATCATGCTATATCGTGACTGCTTTCATAAGGCCAGCACTCAAAATAAAATCAGCTCATTATGTATCAAAGTCCTTGTCTATCTGACTGCTTCCTGTAAACCCCGAGCTTGGTACAGGAGGAAGAATCTGCTATCAACCAAACTTCTCTTCACATTCAAATACCACCCTAATTACAAGAATTCTTTTGTAACTAAAATTTATAGTTTTGTTTTCCAATCATGGCCCTCTCAACTTATCTTTAGTCTATTTTAGTCTGCTAGAGTTCCTACTGCATAATCTCGGAGCATCCTGACATAATCTTTTGTGGTACATATACCCTTTATCAACCCAAGTACATCAAGCAAATGATCTCATTCTTTAAGGTTTGTGTATGCCTCCCCTGCATAGTACTTAGCTCAGCATAAATATCAGTAAGCATTTGTTTAGTGAAGTGATAAATAAGAATGACAATCAGGTGGAAAATGTTACTTTAAGGAAGGAGCTGACTTTGCTAACATATTTATCCATAAACTCTTTGAGGTAAGAGTGGTGGAGGCTGACGGAGAAGCCAAGGACAATGGCGCTGGGTTTTGATTCTATTGCATGGACGGGCTTTGTGGGAGTCTGTTTGGATGCTCACCTTCTTGGACCTGGGGGGAGCAGGGAGGACTGTGAACTTCCCATAGGGTAGGGGACCCTGACTGCTCCTTGGACTGTAGAAGAAGGGGGAGGTGAGGGTAGGGAAGTGGAAGGAGGGTATGAGGTGGAAATTTTGATTGGTATTATTTATAAAGTAATAAAAAATCTGTTAAATTAAAAAAAAGAGTGGCGTATGAAGGCATCAACAGACAGCAAGGGCCAGGGCAGCAAGGTCAAAGAAAAGCTAAACTATTTGTAAAAGATTAAGAGGAAATTAGCCTTCACAAGAGATCTGATAACAGACAAACAGAAAAATAGACTACAACAGGAATTGAGACCAATAATTAGAGTGGATCCCTTACAGATGGGTGAAGCAGGTTCTTCTGGGAACCGGCCACATTGTGGTAATACACGATGACCTTGTCTCACCAATTCCTCCCATCCTTTACTTCAATAACTTCCCCACTCTGAAACTCTTATTTGCAAATAGATATGGTTTAAATATAGTGGGAATGTATACCCTAAGACTTCCTGTGTTGAAATTGAAACTTCACCGTAGAGTATCACGTTTGTAGGTAAAAACCATTCAAGGTTTTGAGAATTAAAGTCATTGGCACTCTTCCATGATTGAATCCTAGCAGCTTTACAAGAAGAAGACACGTAAATACATGTTCCTTTTTCATACCACAGGCTGCCTTGTATCACGTCATGTGATACCTATCTGTCAGAGGAAGACAATCACAGGATGGGGGACCTTAACTTTGGAGCCCCTAAAATGAACTAAACCAAACATCTTATTTTTCAACTTGTCCAGCCTATGGCCTTGTGCTATTGACATAGAATGTTAACTAGTTCATATAGGCTTTCTGAAAATTGTAGAAGAATTTGAGTTTTATGTTTGGACTGACTTGATACAAAAATAAAAAAGAAAGAGGGGGATGAGAAAGGTAGGGAGAGAGAGAGAGATAGACAGAGAGGGAAAGAAGGAGAGACAGGAAGAGGGGAGGAGAGAGGGGAGAGAGAGAGAGAGACAGAGAGAGACAGAGAGAGAGAGAGAGAGAGAGAGAGAGAGAGAGAGAGAAGCAAGCTAAGGATAAAGTATTCATAGAAAAGTCTATCAGTAGCTTTTGGAAATTTCCAGGTCAGATTTGAATATATGTAGAAACTCAGAGATATGGCCTTATGCCAAGCTTATATAGAGCTCAAGGAGATAAGAAATCCTTCTTACATACAGATTTCATGACAAGTGAATGAACGAAGCCAAGCAATATAAATGGAAAAAGAAATCTAATTCATCATTCATTCAGGAAACAGTTGAAGGATTTAAGACATGAGACCAGAAAATATGACACACAGACTTTGAGGAGACAGCCAAAATAAGAAATTCCTTGTGAAATCCTTTTGCCCTTTTTTTTCCAACTCGAGCCATGACAGATTTCTATGACCTTTCTCTAGAGTAGGTCATAAAGGTTTTTTATTACAGATGTACATACACTTTCCAAGGTAAAAGCAGTATCTTCTCTCTGGATGTACAGGCACAATAAGGCTCCTCTAAATTTTCTAGCTTATGATCATTCTTTGCCTTCTAATTGGTATTCTGATCACTTGGGATTGGGCAGCCTATGCGGGAGTTCGTCCCCAACTCATCTCTCAGCAGTCAAGGATCACCTTCAGGTTTTCATCTGAGGGTGACGCATTAAGGAATATCAACCTATATTACAGCCATCATGGTGGTTTAGTTCAGGCCACCACATAGTGTCGATTTCACGGTGCAGCTGACCTGCATCTGGGCAGGTGTACATCAAGGTCAGGTGGTTGAGAAACAGCAGGGCTGCAGAGAGAGTAGGGAGGAGAATGAGGCAACATGGGGAAAACAGAGTGATGAGTGAAGGAAGGGAGCACCGTGTACAATGGGAGAATTTGAATGATTTGAATGATGTTTATGGCATTATCCACAGCAGTTTGATGAGAAACTAGATATGGGTGCTTTGCATTCATAGCTACCAGATGTTACATGAAAGGAATTCAATGGGGATAAAATATATTGCTTTTTAAGGCACATATGTTTGAAATGTATATCACACACAAGTACACGCACACAGGGAAACTTAAGCCAAAGTCTCCAGATCATGTAGAGTGAATGCCCTAATCCAAAAGTCAACAACCTGAAATGTTCCAAAGTCCAAATTCTGAACACTGTTAAAATACAAGGGGAAAATCTCACTCCGTAAAATGTTGTTCATATATGCAAAATACTTAAAATATTGTATAAAACAATATTCAGACTAGAGGGATATGGTGCATATGAAACCTAAGTGATGTTTGTTTAGATTGTTCATATCTCCATATCACATTATGTATACAAGGATAACCCACAATACAAAATCATCTTAAATTCAAATTTTTGCTGTAATTGAGTGTGCCATGCAGATATCAAATGATATAAATCTTGAGTAGTATCTATAGGATTTTTATACAAACAAGGTATTACAGACATTTCTGAATGGCAGAGTAGATTTGAAAACCAATGGAAACATTGAATAATAAGAAAAACATGAATGTAAACGTTTACAATAAAGTCATCCCACACTAGCTTAGCATGAAGTAAAATAAAGGGTTCTTTATTTAGGGCTAGACTACAGATCAAAAGTCCTCTGCATGAGCAGGAAACAGGAATCGAATCCAGCAGCCAAGAGAGGGTATGCACATTTCTACAACTGTTTATATAATACCCAAGACAATTCCCAAAGTGGTCCAGCATCTCAAAGGCCATTGGTTGAAGGAGTTCCCACACTTGAATATATAAAATGAATATATAAAAATGACAGAAAGCCAGGTTTGGTAGCATGTGCTGGTAATCCCAGCACTCAGGAGCTGCAAGCAAGGGGCCAACCTGATCTACATTACAATTCCCATACTAACATGGACTAAAAAAATGAAATTCTGTTTCCAACAGTAAATATAGCAGGAGTAAATAACATTTAAGAGGGAGCTAGCAACAAGTGAGAAAGCATTAACTGTATGGTTTATAAAAACTGAATAGGTGAAACATTTTAGCCCATTTAAGTAACACCAAAGAGCCATTGTTTTAGAATGATGGAAGAGGGATTGTCAATAATATCCAAATCTTCTTTCTTAAGCAAGAAATTGAAAATAACTCAAGAACTGTATTTTTTAAAGGTAAATCCTTTTTTTCTACAGTAACAGGAGAAGGGAATGGGGAAATAGATGTCTCAAAGACAAGTTCTTAAAATTGCATAGTAGGTGTACTAATGCTTGTCCTACAAATGCAATGGAGGGATGCCTAAAAGTCTCTGATTTTGGCATGGACACCTCAGGAGGAGCTGGCATATATGCACCTATTGCTCAGGATGCTGCAATTTCAACAGCTGTTGGTGCCAAGAAAGCCCTGAGGTCAAGCACTCTACTGATCCAGAGAAAAGTTAAAATGTGAATTGGCATATTTAAAAAGAAAAACCCAAATAGTTACCTTATGGAGCAAAAGACCAAATAACTGACATCTCTCTTATAAAATACATGTCTATTTGTTTAAGTAGACAATAATGAAAAGAAGTTATGATTTTCCTATCAGCTGTGAAACCATTTGACCCAGATGCATTGCCATGGGCCTTTAAGAGTGTTACTCAATTAACACTGTTTAGTATGAAATAAAATTGGTGCTATGAAGGCAAACTTGCATTTTGTAAAATTTCTATTAAATCTGTCATTAATAATTTCAGTTAATACTTAAGGAATTGATGATGACTCTAACTACTGCATACCATCTTTCCAAATTTTTTGTTCATCAATTGAACAAATACCTTGTTTCTGAAACACAAAAATGAAAACCCAATCCCTGTTATCCAATTGCTCAGAGTTAGTACAAAATCAAGAAATGTGATGAGTGATAAAGAAGTCTCAGCTGACTGTGCCATATAAATAAGATCAAGAGGTTTTCATTGTGATACTGAATTCATCATATAGCTAAGCTTACCACTTGCAGTTATGCACATACAGATGAATGCATTACAAGCATGATTTGAGATCACATCCTGAGATTCTTAATATAGTGAATCCAGACATATCTAGACCCATAACTCAAAAATCACAACATCTATTTTTTATATGTAGGGCATCGTAAATCAATCACCTGAGCTTAACCAGAAATAGGCTTTCAAAAGCTTAATATCATACTCAGAAATCAGGATTAATCTTTCTCTGTTATATTGTTGTTTGATTACAGTCAGCCATCTGGTATTTTTGAATTATAGTCAATCATAACATTGGTGGAAGAGGCAGAGCTCATAAAAAGCCTGCCCTTGCAGAACACTGCATTCTAGGATTGCAAGGTACTGTATACAGGAACAATACAAATGGCATGACTAAGAACAATTAAATGGGATTTTTTTTTAAAGCTTTATTTGAAAGCTAATGTTCCAAGGCTGTAGGTCAAGCAATGTATTAAATACACAATTCTCTATCCATTGTTATTCAGTGCTTTTACGCTCATCTATAATCAGTTTATTAAAAAGTACAAGGGAGATACGAAATGAACTGATAGAGCACATTTTATATTGGAAGACATTTATTAATACAGCATGTTATCAGGATAGTTGGAAATATATTAACTCAGATTCTCTAAAATGCTTTAACACCAGGAGAAAATGTGACTTTCTACTGCATTGACTCTTTCATGACAACATTTATTGAATTTCTCAGACCACATGTATCAGTAACTACATCTCATGCACCTGATTTTATCCCCAATGACCTGAACCTTCTTACTCAATATTAGGTGCTATTATTTTGACAATGGGTTGTAAAATCTGGAAAACAACTAATATGTCTCTTCAAAATTTCAGTCTTTGACCCTTTAAAGAACACACATAATTTTGATTTTAAATAAAATATATAAACTTGCACAAAAATATGTTAATAGTTATTAACATCAGATAGATTCTCAATTCTTCCTGTCAATGGTGGCTTCTACTTAATGAGCCTTCTGGAAATTTTCAGATAAAAACTATTTTCTACTAGATATAATAATATATAATAAACTAGAGCTACATAGCTTGGGCATACTGTAATATAATTTCAGAAATAAGAGTCTGAAGCCATCGAACATAATTAAGGTAATGTGCCCAGCATCTCCAAAGATTTCTCTATATTCCGTGTTTATCCCTCTTATTGTCTCCATCCTCAGGTAAACACTGATCTCCTTATGCTTCACATTAGTATATTTTAAGGAGAGAATCCCATATAAATAGAATTGAAATTTTATGATTATTTTCTTTCATTTAAGATAATTATTATGATGCTCATTTATGCTGTTCTCGGCAGTAATAGTTGATAATTTTATTGATGAGTAGTAAGTCGGTTGATGAATTACCCACAATTTATATAACTCTTAAACTGTTGTTGGACACTTAGACTTATTCGGGCTTTTTTAACTGTTGCAAACGTAACTATTAAATATTCATATGAAAGTCTTTGTATAGACATATACTTTTATTCTCTTAAATAAACACTCAGCCACAGGATTCCTGGATCATATGGTGGTTGTATAATTAGCTTTTAAAGAAGAAACTAGAAATCTTTTCCAAATGGGTTATATCATTTAAAATTCCCATCGGCTTTTATTTGTTTAATGTTAGCATGGTATATCTCTGTTCCTCCTTTAATTTTTAACCCTTTTGCACACTGTGTTTCCGGTAGGCAGCATATAGTTGAACTGTTTTATTGAATCTGAAGATCTGTATTTTTTTAATTAGAATATTTACACAATTTACTTCTAATGTGACTAATAATACGGTTGTGTTAAAGTCTTTCATTTTATTATTGGATTTCTCTCAGGAGATTTGTTTATTGTTCACTACTTTTAAGTCCACTAATTGAATCTATGTGTTTATTTTTTAATTAGCCTCCTTTTGTTGATTTTTATTAGCTGTTCACTGATTTTATTGGGTTTGGGAGAGTTAGGGGTGTGTGTGTGTTTGTGTGTGTGTAAACACTACTGTATTATAAACACTTTTGTTTATCTATGCAAATTAATATTATTAGCCTAAACATGTAATCTAAAAGACTTAAAGCAATGTATTTCAGTTTACTCTCATAATCATTGTGTTACTTCATGCAGTTTGCTTTTACTAATATTACATTATAATGCCATTTATTTTTATTAAAATAAAACCAAAAATTATTTATATTAACTCATATATTTAACATAACATATCTGATGTAGTCTTTCACTGTGGAAAACCATTCTATGTGGTCTCATTTGTCTTCTAATGTTGAAGGACTTTTACTTACCTTTTGCACATAAGTCCTCGGAATTTCATTTTTTACTTTTTGACTGTCAAGAAATAGTTTCTTTCATCTTTAGTTTGAAAGTTATTTTCAGCAGCAGATTTTCTTTCTTTTGGTATTTTCAAGATTCCCTCCACTGACTTTTTACTAGCATTGATTCCAAGTGATCTGTTGTCATTCAGGCCTCTACTCTTCTGTCCTCAATTTGAACTTAACCTTTAAGTTCCTGATATTTTGAGTTCATATAAGGGCTTTTATGTTGAGCTTCAACTAAGATTTCTCCCAAAGTCTTGTGCTTTCTCTCAACCATTAATCCTTTTCAAAGTATTATATGTTTAAATATTTTTGACCCTTTAGAAATTCAAATTTTACTTTAATCCCAGCACTCAGGAGGCAGAAGCAGGCAGATCTCTGTGAGCTTGAGGCCAGCCTGGTCCACAAAAGTGAGTTCCAGGACAGATGCCAATGCTACAGAAAAACCCTGTATCGAAAAACCAAAAGAAAAGAGAAGAGAAGAGAAGAGAAGAGAAGAGAAGAGAAGAGAAGAGAAGAGAAGAGAAGAGAAGAGAGAACGAAATTTAAATTTTATGATTTGGAAATTCTTCTTTCTATGTATTATTTTGGGTATTTTGCTTTTCACTGTCTTCAAGTTCAACATGTATGTGTGTGTGTGTGTGTGTCAATTGATAGATTGTTTAGAATCTGTTATAAATAGAATGCAGTATGCTCCATATCTCATAATGTACATTTTTATCTTCTAGAAGTTTTGTGATAGTACTTTTATGTCTTTCATATATTCAATTAATAACTTCAATCCATGAATTCAATTACTAAGTTATTACACAAAGAGAATAAAACCTTAAAACTCTCTGAATACCATCATCTAAAGAACTTATAGCTCATGCCTTCTGGGGGTCTCCTTCTATCATATTTTCCGAACTCTATATGCCATATTTTTCTCTCTTTGCACATGTGGTAGTTCCTAATGAATACATTAGGAATTTTAGAATTAGGATACATTGTAAATTTTACCTCTTTGAGTATTAAAACATATGTAAGTTTAGATAGATGGTATAGGTGAGACACTGATAATCTTGGGAGCTAGCCATCTTCTGACTCCTACATTCTTGAACTTATTATATGGTACAATAAAAAGTTAGTTGAAATCTGTGGTGGTTTTAGTTGTTAACTTGATGGAATCTGGAACCAGTAGGCTGATGGACCTCTCCACATACCAGAGACAGTTCTCTTGGACCAAAAAATTATGTATAGCACCATTCTCTAACTGTGATCCTGACTCTATAAAATAGAGAAAGACAACTGAACATTTGGAAGTGTTCATTCCTCACACTCTGCTTCTTGACTGAGAATGCAATGTGATCTACTCCCCCAAGTTTTTATTTATTTATTTATTTATTTATTTATTTATTAAAGATTTCTGTATCTTCCCCACCACCACTTCCCATTTCCCTTCCCCTCCCTCAATCAATTCACCCTCCCTCATCAGCCCAAAGAGCAATCAGGGTTCCCTGACCTGTGGGAAGTCCAAGGACCACCCACCTCCATCCAGGTCTAGTAAGGTGAGCATCCAAACTGCCTAGGCTCCCACAAAGCCAGTATGTGCAGTAGTATGGTTTCCCTGTCAACATGGACAGGAACCCAGAACTGTGAGCTACATAAAGCCTTTCTCCCTAATGTTGATTTTGATGTGGGATATCTTTGTATGCTGTGAATATGTTTTATTACCTTTGGTTAATAAAGAAGCCACTTTGGCCTATGGCAGGGCAGAATATAGATAGTTGGAAAATCCAAACAGACACAAGGAGAATGAAATTGGAATCTGAGAGACACCAGTAACTGCTGGAGATATAAGGTTCCAGAGCATTACCGGTAAACCACAGGGCACATGGTAATGCCTTGAGATACTACCCTTGATATAATTGACTTTAATTGACCTTTTAAAGACCTGGACCCCAAGCACATTGAGGCTATAGCTTCAACACACATATATCATAGAAATACAATTAGGTCTATGACACCAATATCCTTCACCTTTTTCTTTCCCTTCAATTGCTAACTACTACCAAATCCAAATCCGCCTTGGAGCATAAACAAATTTGCCAAAGTCCCTGTAGCTCTTTCATTTGGATATTAGCCCTGTACTTTACACAATACATTTAAAATAAAACCTTATTTTCTAGTCTCTATGCATCAACTTCCCTGAACATTTTCTCCAGAAAGGGCATTCTTTCCTTGACTACATCTACTGGAGGAATGAAACCAATTAATCTACTTAACCTCTCACATACCTTCTGAACCCAACTGTCTACCATCCTTTATCCAGTTGATCTCTTTAACATCATCAGAATTTGGATCTCCTTTTGTATCCATTGACTTAACTATATTCTCAGATGTCCTTACTATTGTGTGAGTTGAACTATACCTTGCCCCAATATCATCTCATTCTAATACTGCTCAACTCCACTGTTAAAAGAATATCATTAAGGACAAAGTGAAAAATATTATTGCATAACAACACTTTTTAAATATCTCAGATTATGTTGATTCAGGATAAATCCAAAGTCCATAATATAATACAAACTCTTTTCTGACTTCATATCTGTATGTCTATGTACCCTTTCTATGTACTCCTGTCATTGATAACTCTTTAGTAATCATATGCTGTTTTCTATACATTCTTTATTAAATGATTATGATTTCTCAAGAGTGTCTTACTTTAATAAATGTACTTTTTCCTTGTTACTTTCTCTGGAATGTTTTATGTGTATGAACATGTATGTGTGCTCATATGTGTGCAGATGCATGTTTGTGGGTTGTGCATACATGTGTGTGCTTGTATAGGCAGAAACCAGAATACAACCTCAGATGTCACTTCTCAGGAGTTAGGTGTCATCTATGTTTCTGTGTGTATATGTTCATGTGTATGAGTGTAGACACATGCATGAAAGTCAGTGAAGAACATCTGGTGTCTGTCTTCACCTTCCACCTTGTTTGAGACAAGATCCCTCTCTCTTATTGCTCATAGTTGCATTCTCCATGCTAAATATAGTATTTGTCATTTTCCTCTTTTCACTCTCTATCTCTTCACAGCAGTGCTGGGATAACAGATGTGAACCAGTTGCATGTGGGTTCTGGGCCTCTGAACTCAGATCCTCAATCTCCTGCAGCAAAGCACAGTTCCATCCATTGAGATAATCTCTTCAGCCACATTTTGTATTGGAAACAAGATCTCAAATAGTAGGCTAGGTTGGCTAGTAAAGCAGTTCTGGAGAAGTGAACTAAATCTCTCATGCTTTCAAGAAAAGCACCCTACCAATTGGGCAATCTCCCTAGCTTTTAGAATGTTCTTCTTTAAACTCATTATTTGCTGCCTCAAAATTCCAATAGGTATTTATTGAGCTAGGCTTCCTCTGATTTCCTTTACAAGGACCTTTGTGTTTCCATTGTATTCTACATTACACTTAGTCATATCACTAATGAGATTTATCATTAACTTGTCTTGACCTCACTTTAACATAATCTTCTGATAAATATGTTGTTTCTTATTTCTTTATAACCAAACAAATCACAGAAGCAATTACAAATAAGAGTTTGTGGCAAGTGTATCTTTTTATTATGTGTTTTGTTATATGTACACTGAGTGTTTTGCCTGCATGTGTACAAGAGTCTTGAATGTGTGCCTGGTGCCCAGAAAAGTGAGAAGACGAATTTGGATTCCCTGAAACTTCAGTTACAAGTGGTTGTGAGCCACCATGTGGATCCTGGAAACCAAACCCTGGTTCTCTGCAAACATCAAGTGCTCATAGCCATTGAACCATCTCTCCAGCTCCAAAATATATATTTTAATAAATAGAACTGTGTACTTAAAGCCTTTAATTTGGATGCATTCATTTGGTCATTTGGCTATAATAGATCTAGAATTTATTTTATGCTTTGTACCACAAATACATGTTTTATATTTCTATATTTGAAAAACTAGTTACAGAATATTCTTGAGAAAACAATTAGTAAGTTTTAATCAGTCAGAGATAGTGGACAGCAGCTTGACTTCCTGCCGACGCATTTCTTTATCTTTCATCTTACCTTAAGAGTCACAAAGTTATTCAAATGCATGTAGTTATAAAGCCATTCAAGTTGACGTGATGCAGTTTGTCACAATAATCAAACATTTACAAGGCTATTCATCCAGGTTTCATTTCTAAGTCAGCTGCTTCATTACTTGGTGTCCAGTCCTCAAGAAGTACTATTCTTTGCAAGATCACATGCCCTATTAGAAACTTATCTCCAGATTGAGGTTTCATTATTGCACAACTCTAACTGAGTGAAACTTTCTCTAAAATTTCTTTTTTAAGCTAAGTAATTCTTTCCAAAGTAAAGTTTCCAGGTCCCCCAGTTTCAACAGTTTCTTACCACCTGCTGCACAGAGTCCAGATTTTCACAGTCACCGACTCGTCCTTTACCCATGTGACCTCTCTTTGTCTTTAAACTTCTTGGAGCTACCCTTTGATTTTCACCCTACCTGTCAACTCCAAAGATAATACTCTTCCTCTAGAGATAAGATCATCACAGTCATACAGGCTGGCAGACATAATAATCCAGTATAGAGAAGAAAATATCACAGTCAGAAATCTAAACAAGTCTAAGGTTTCTGCCGAATGAAGCTCCCATCCTCTATGCAAGTTTGCAAGGAATATCTTCAGGATATCTTATTTTAAGTTTATGAATTATAATGAATGTATGTTGATGCCAACAACATTTATAGCCAGGAGCTTCCCAAGTCACAAGGTTGCTGTCACTGTAATCTTACTAGGACATGTGAGATCCACTTGGATCCTTGGATGCACTATTGCATTTCAGGCCTTAGAGGTCTTCTCTTACCCTAGCAACTGGGATATTCTACTTTTCAGGCTTCCCTAAATTCCCAAAAATAAGCCACATCTTCACAGTCAAACCGACCTTCTCTTTGTTACTTCTTTGACCTAGATTCTGAGATCTGTATCTGTCATTTGAACTTCTGCTTTGATACAAAGCTTCATCTCACTCAAACCTTGCTTTGACTGCTCATTTTAAGTATCAATTTGACTGGGTAGTAGGAGAGTAAAATATTTGTTAAAACATCAATCCTGGGTATGTATGTGGGGGATATTTATGGCTAATGTGAAACTCTGAAAACCCAAATAAGGCAAAAATGCAGAGGAAGCAAGAGCTCTCTGTCACCTTCTCCTACTCTCTGCATGAGCTGGCATACTTACCTTCTGCTTTCCTATTGAAATTATTCCTTGGGTCTCTTGGTTTCTTGCCAATGGACTTGGACTGAAATGTGTACCAAAAATTCTTCTGATTCTTAGACCTATCAATTCAGACTGGAAGTGTATATAAGCTCTTCTCAGTCACCAGCTTTCCATCTGAGGATCACAGGATTTACCCCTGATTCTTGGGTAGGTTAATGTGCCCTCTTCTCTTCTTTCTTTTTTATTCTCCACTCTTCTCTGTCTCTCCTTCCCCCCTCCTATTTTCTCTCTTTCTTTCCTTCTATTCATTATCCTATTCAAAACCTGTTTTATTTCCTAAATTTCTTAATAATTCCAGCAATTACACATAGCTACTACTCAAAGTTTCAGCCATATTTTCTCTTTCCTATGCCCTCCTTCCACCCTGAAACCAGGTCTCCTCTCTCAGCAGCTTGAAGTCTGACTTTTATAAAAACCAGATATTGCCAATATTAAATTCCTGTCTGGCAGGCTGCTGTTTCTTCCAGACACAGCTTCAAGAAATTCCTTAAAAATGTCTATGCATTCCTTTCTCAATCCTACAATATAGAATCTTCAACAAAATAAAAGATCTGTACTTGCTTCTTCCCTGATAAGGAAGACTTAACTCAGAATCTATGGTATAATGAGTGTGGAGTACACCTTAGGAAGTGGTACTCAACCAGTCCCAAGAGTTTACACATAAATACAATCCCAAGAATATACACACAAATAAAATTGTTAAAAGTAGTATAACATCCTTGGTGTAATACTTTCATTTTAGTCACATTAATATACATATACAATATATATTATGTATAATAATACTTTATATATGAATATCTATAAATTAGTTAGCACTGAAGTTTAGTGATGTATTTTGGCTTCTGTGGTGCTTTGAATAGGTTTGGTCTCCAAAGATTCATGTGTTTAAGTGCTTGGCCCATAGGTAATGGCACTGTTTGGAGGTATGACCTTGTTGGAGTGGGTGTGCCCTTATTAGAGGAAGTATGTTACTGCAGAGGTGGGCTTTGAGGTCTCATGAAGCTAAGCTCAGTATGGAACACAGTTGGTTCTGCTGCCTGAGGATGAAGTTGTAGATTTCCAACTCCTTCTCCAGCACGATATCTGCCTGAACACCACCATAAAGATAATAGACCAAACCTCTAAAATTTTAAGCCAGCCACAATCAAACGTTTTCCTTTATAAGAGTTGCATGGCCGGGCGATGGTGGCGCACGCCTTTAATCCCAGCACTCGGGAGGCAGAAGCAGGCGGATCTCTGTGAGTTCGAGACCAGCCTGGTCTACAGAGCGAGTTCCAGGACAGGCTCCAAAGCTACAGAGAAACCCTGTCTAGAAAAACCAAAAAAAAAAAAAAAAAAGAGTTGCATGATCATGGTGTCTCTTCACAGCAATAGAAACCCTAAATAATTTAAATATAATGCTGTGTTGTTAAAGTGCCTTGTCTCTGTTATTACAATCTACATGTAATTTCCATATTATGGATAGATAGACAGACAGATAGATAGATAGATAGATAGATAGATAGATAGATAGATAGATAGATAGATCAACTACTCCATGCAATGTAGGAATAAAGGATCTTGTTTCCCAAAAGATTCTCATTAAAGAAGAGCAGAAAGAAAAGCAAACCCATGATTTCTGATTTCTATGGACACTTAGTTCAAGGCTATGATGCGTACTGGCCTCTGTGAAGATCTAACAGCTGATTTGAAGATGAGATCAAGACAAGAAAGGACAGAAAGTAGTAGAAAATTACATAGAGGTGCTCATAAGCTTAACATGCATGTGTACGTATGTTATTCTAGGGGAGACAAACTGGGGGGGCATTTGGCAAAGATACACCAGTGACAGCACACCTGTCCACTTGGAGAAAGAGGCTGGCTTATATGGCAGACGGTGGAGCACCGACAGAAGGAAGAATTTTCAGAAGGTCCCCACTCTAGTAGTTTGTGGGACTGGGTAGATTACAGTGCCCTTGGGATGGACATCTTCACTGACAAATACATTGGCACTTACATTATTTTTATTAATAAAGCCTAAATTCTTAATCTTGACAGACAAAAGTTCTTCTACTTACTCGCCCTTCTCTGTCATGAGGTCTTGGCAAATAGCACCTACCTTTTCTTCCCAGCTCAGGGTTCTTACCTACTCTTCCTTTCCTAGAGAAAATTCTATCAAAAATTCAAAATCCACAACCTAAATTACACTTGCTTAGGGACAAGGGCTTCTCTAACCTCCAGTGAGTAATTAGAATTTTGGTAATGTCTTCAACTTCAGTTTCACAGTGTAAGGGTATGAAACTATTTACCCTTTCCTTAAGTGAAATAATATAACCATTTTCCTAAATATATAATCTAACATGTATCTCTCAAAGATGTATGCTTTTTGTTCACTGACTATAGGGTTTAATTCAGTATTAATTACTTAGAAGGGCCTGCACAATGTAGAGAATGACAAATTGTGAGAGAAATACAAAGGTTTGGTAGGAGAATAAAAATTTATGGATAAACATAAGATATTTGTGGATCATCTATGTGAAAATATTCAAAGAGCAACTCTTCTTTACTCTTTAGAATCTTGAAATTTTTGTCAGCATTCAGGAAGGTCTCTAGGTAGAGAACATATATAAATGTCATTCTGATTTGATTACTATACATGATATACATGAATTGAATTATCACACTATGCCCTTTAAATAACTATAGCATGGTGGTTAAAAAAATAAAATATCATCCCTCATATTAGAAAAAAACAAAGAAGGGTTGAGATAATATAAATTTTGAGAGATATGAGAGTTGATGAAGTAAAAGGAAGAGAAGAAAGAAGAGAGAGAAAAAGAGGAAGAAAGGAGTGAAGGGCGGTGTGATGAATGGATGTAGGAAAGGAAAGAAGGAAGGAAGGAAAGAAGGGCGATAGAGAGAATATTGAAAGGGTGGAAGTGGAGAAACAGGGAGAAAAGGAATTATCAATGAGAATAATAGAAAGGGCTGGTAGTAAATGAGACTGACAGAAATAGTTTGAGGGGTAGAAAAAAATTTTAATGAGAGGAAAGTAATGCAAAATATTAATAATATCAATCAATAAAAATGAGTTTATACCTCAATAAAAATCATCTAATGATCTTACAAACTCATGGTCACTGACAACTATAAAAGCCAACACTTTCAGGGAGCCATAGGAAAAAAGTATATGTAGTAATTCATGAACTCAACCATTTCTCCAATCTTACAAATGGTAAACACTGAGCTCTGTATATGTTGATGGTGATATAGCCAAAGGTAATAAGAATATATCATATGTCTCATGAAATTTAATGCACTAAGACGAGAGAATAAATTAACTTGGATACAAGATAAGCAGCTACGGCCTTATTAATTTTGAGGAGGTATTTATTTCACCTGTCTGACTCCTCCAGGCACAAGTTACTGATTTCACAAAATTTTATAAAACTGCTTTAATCAGTTATATTTGGATATACAAGAACACCACATTCTTAAATGCCTAGTCCTCTTTCTAAGACCAAAGATATAGTGAATCAGAAAAACTCAAGATGATAATAATAAAATTTATGTTGGTATAATCAAAAAGTAGGATCTTCAAAATTAGGTAAGTTTTAAAGGAAGAACATATAAGTGCAAACATCAAAGAAAATGCGAGTGAATACACCTCAACTTCCCTCTCTGTGGCTGGAACACTTGTGTTCAGTACTTGTGTCTCCACCAAGTGTTACAGCAATATCTAGCAGCAAAGCCTACCAAAGGAACAATCTGTTTTAATCTGCTCTCCTTCCTTGTGACAAAATACCTGAGTTAAATCAAGGCAATGGAGCAAAGGTTTATTGTTAAAGATGGTTTCAAGGTTCCACACTAAGGTTCCTTGTCCCTGTCGTTGCAGGCCTCTCAGACAGAAACTCATGGTGGGTCTAAGCTGCTCACATCATGAAAGGCAGAAAGCACAGATGGGGGGGTGTCCAGAAACATTAGATAATCCCCAAAGATACAACTCAAGTACCTTCAACCAGCTTCATCTTAAGCTTCATCATTAGCTTCTCTTAACTCCTAAACAAAACAGCACATCAAGTGATGGTTTATAACATTAATGACACCTGAGCCCTATGGAACAATCACTTCTACATACTGCTGTATTTGAACACAGGCTTCAATATACTAACTTTAATAGAACATGTCAGATCCAAACAATCTTCTATTAACCCTACCACATATCTGCCCTCTAGCTCCCAATCAGCACTCAGGCCTGATCGGTTGCTCTGGTTACTCTATTAAGAGAACGTACTGATCCAATGAACTGCGAAGCTTCCATCCAAATTCTTTTATCTAGTATTTGTAACTTTTATCACAACCCATTAAAGAATGCTTGCAGACCAGGCATATTCTGACACCAGTGCCCTTCTAAACACCTTGAGACATCTCATAATCCTCCCTGGTGGCTTCTTAGATCATTCTTCAAAACTTATTTCTTAGTAATATAGTACATTTTTAATTGACTCTATGAATCCAAAAATATATGTCTGCCTTATTTCTATATATTTCATTTTTTGGAATAACAGAAACTTTCTTCGGAGATGGCAAACCACAGTGTTTATTTATGGAATCCCATCTGGTGCTAAGCTGCTTACCAATAGAAAGGTGACAAACATAGTTATTTGCCAGTTTTAATTCAATATATTTTTGTGATGTCTTTAGTAGCCATTAGACAAAAACATTTTCTTTTACCTTATGAAGTTTAAATCTTCTGAAAAAGAATTCTCAAGCTTCTATATACTTTATATTCTGTAACTATTTAAGATATAATACAAAGTATAATAATATCCAAGAACACAAAAGAAAATGCTATTAATGAAACAATACTTCGTGACACAGGTCCATAATCCAATTTTCATGGTAGGCTGAGGCAGGAGGATCCCCAGTTCAAAACTTCCCTGGATTACAGGGTAAATTCAACAGTAGCCTGGACCAAGCACCTCATTAAGACCCTACTTCAAGACAGAAAAGGAAATCAAGGGTAAGGCCCATTGACTGAATGCTGATATTATTATGCACAATGCCTTAGGCATTTTATATTTAATATTCACTATCCCAAAAAAGAAAATAAATAAAAAATAAATAAAACAAGAAAAGCAGTCAGTGATCTGTTATCTTTTTTCAAATGTAAGGACCTGGTGGGAAAACTAGCCCTGTACTGAGTGCACCTGTAGTTTCAGTACTAGGAAGGCTAAAGCAGCATGATTGCTATAAATTCAATGCCACATTGTAGGTTAGAAGCCAGCCAAGACTGTAGAGCACCTATCGAAGAAAAGGGAAGAGAAAGGAGACTGTTTGACGTACTCTCTAATGTGCTTGTTCTTCTGCCTGTATTATCTTTCTTCATTCCTCTGTGCTTATCTCTAAGACCTTGACTCTATGTTTCACCTGATTTTCAAACTACGGCCAAATACTATAAAAGGAAACTAAATTTATAAAAAAAAAAAGTCAACCAATTTTATTAGTATTCTACATATATTTGTTTTTTTTTTTCTTTTAAACACTGCTTGGCCCATTAACTCTAGCCCTTACAGGCTAATTCTCACATCCCGATCAACCCATCTCTAATAATCTGAGTAGCATCAGTCTTACCGGGAAAGATTCTAGCCTACATCCATCCTGGGTCGGAGCTTCATGGCGCTCATCTACCTGGGAGAGGGGAGCATGGCCTCTCTGCTCCAGAGAGCAGAGCTGTCAAGTCTGAGCTCACTTCCTCTTCCTCCCAGCATTCTGTTCTGTTTACTCCACCCACCTATGTTTTAACCTATGAGGGCCAAGCAGTTTCTTTATTGCTTAACCAATGAAATCAACAGATTGATATATGACACTCCCACATCAGAGTAGATTCAATAACCTACCCTTTTATCCTATCATAGCTATATCCCACATTTTTCTTTTTGAAACAAAGACCTTGAATCTAATTTCCTTTGTTTAGCTTTTTTAACCTGACCATTATATATAACAACTTGTAACCAGTACACTAAACAAAACAAACATCCATAATCCATTTTTAGGGGAATGACTTTTAGCAGCTGTTGCTCCTCCCTCAGCAGTCAAACAATTCCAAAACAACACAATAGCATACAGTATCCATATTCTCTGTGTACTTTCCCTCTTGACATGGATGCTAAAGCCGGGCAGATGGGAGCTGGGAGCACTAGTTTTTCTCCTGAACCCAGGTAGTTAGGTTTGGGTCCAGCCCAGTCTACATATATTTGTACTCAGGGTGTCCCCATAGATCATTTTCTCTTTTATTTTGATATTGATGATAGAGATTAAGATTCTTGATTCTCCATTCTTCCAAAGGCCAATGATTCTTCAGGGCTCCACAGAAAGACAAACACTGTCAGCATCTGATTTTCCTAAGGAAAGTCAGAAGGGCATGGGGTGGTTTGTATAGAGACACAGTGGGGAAACCGAAGATTAAATTTTTTTCTCAATAACTGTCTCAGCAACAGCATCAAGACCATGGAAAAGGCTTGACAAAACCCACATGAGATACTCTGTAAAGAATCCTTTCCCAAATAATTTACCAAAAATAAAGCTTGTCTAAATTTAAGAATTGGCTGAGATAATAACTAGGAAAATCTCAGAAAGCTGCGCTGTAAGTTCTCCATTACAACCTGAGAGTCCAGGGCAAAATGCTATAGCACCCTGTCATTGAGGTCCCCGTCAATGACAGCCCACTGAGGTGAAAGATCTGTTTCTCCATATGAAGCCAAGACAGTGCATGAAATGGAAACAATGGAACAAGCTAGAAATCTCTCTCTCTCCCACATCTCCGTGGTCTGAGAAGGGCAGCAATTTTTAGTCAACAACCAGCCATCAGCAAAATTGATGGCATCAATCACATGAGCAGAAACAAGAGCCTCTGAAATCACATTCCCATGCACAGTGGATACAAGCAAATAACAGTGAGCCAAGGAACCAGCTCTCCAGAGCACAAGAGCTGCCTTTGAGTACTCCCAGGTAGGAGGAGTTGCTTCAAAATAATATTTTCAGAGTCGGGAGGTAGACCCAGTGAGACTGCTTTCTCTGTTGGGTATATGTAAGGATCACTGCAGCCAATACACAATGAATACAAAAGCAGAGTTACTGATATGTTCTGAAGCATACTACCCAATATTAAGGACTTATAATTGTGCACATAGGACACAAAACTAAGTTCATATGCATTGACTTTTGTGATAATTCTGAAAAATCATCTTATATGTTAAAAACAAACAGAAAAGAGTCTAAGACTTAGAGTGTTTAAGAAACTTGTCCAATTGCCAGGGCAGCACAATAGAACATCTGGTGATGGATGGAGATGGGGACAGGGACCCACATTGGAGCACTGGACTGAGCTCCCAAGGTCCCAATGAGGAGCAGAAGGAGGGAGAACATGAGCAAAGAAGTCGGGACCACGAGGGGTGCACCCACCCACTGAGACAGTGGAGCTGATCTATTGGGAGCTCACCAAGGCCAGCTGGACTATGACTGAAAAAGCATGGGATTAGCTGGACTCTCTGAACATGGTGAACAATGAGGGCTGATGAGAAGCCAAGGACAATGGCACGAGGTTTTGATCCTACGTAATATGCTGGCTTTGTGGGAGCCTAGCCAGTTTGGTTGTTCACCTTCCTAGACATGGACAGAGGGGGGCGGACCTTGGACTTTCCACAGGGCAGGGAACCCTGACTGCTCTATGGACTGGAGAGGGAGGAGGAGAGGAGTGGGGGGAGGGGGAGAAGGGTGGGAAGAGGGGAAGAAGGGTGGGAGGAGGGGGAGGGAAATGGGAGGCTGGGAGGAGGTGGAAACTTGTTTTTTTTCACTCCTTTTCTCAATAAAAAAAAAAAAAGAGTGGGGAAGCTCTTCTGACTCTAACGGCGGAGACACTCGGAACATCAGGCCCTATACCTTGCCATGAAAGCACCATGAAGATAACCCTGCTAGTAGAGGTATGGATGAATCAACCCCAAAGCTGTGAGCGTGGGAGAGATGTCCTCATTCCTCATCTGTCTTGTGGCAGCATGGGCAGGGGAATTAGGCCCTCCCCTGACTCAACAAGGAAAATTTCTTTTGTTGATTTTGTTGAATATATTTCCTGAGTCTTTGAGCTGCACTTATTCTCTTTCTATTATTATTCCGTACATGGGGTTCCAGATTTCCTGGATATTTTGTGTTAAGAATTTGTTGGATTTGACACTTTTTTGACTGATGAATCTACTTCCTCTATCATGTTCCCAACAACTGAGATTCTCTATTCCATCTCTTGTATTCTTTTGATTATGCTTGCATCTGTAGTTCCTGTTCATTTACCCAGATATTCCATTTCCAGAATTCCCTGGGTTTGTATTCCCTTTATTGCTTCTATTTTAGTTTTTAAGTTTTCAGCTGTTTATTTCACCTGTTTGATTGTTTTTTCTTGATTTCTTTAAGGAGCTTATTGATTTCTTTCATTTTTTTGTTTCTCTTTTTCTTTACTTCTATAATGGAATTTTTCATTTTCTTTTGAGGGGTTTGTATCATTTTCATAAAGTTATTTTTTAAGTCCTTTTTCTTTTGGATAAGAAAAATGTAGTACATTTACACAGTGCAGTACTACACAGCAGAAAAAAATAATAACATCTTGAAATTTGCAGGCAAATGGATGGATGTAGAAAACATCATATTGAGTGAGGTAACCCAGACCCAGAACGACAAATATCATGTGTACTCACTCGTAAGTGGCTTTTAGACACAAAGCAAAGAAAACAAGTCTACAATTCACAATCCCAGAGAACAAAGACAACAATGAGGACCCTAAGAGAGACAAATGTGAATTTAATCTACATGGGAAGTAGAAAAAGGCAAGGTCTCCTGAGTAAATTGGGAGCATGGGGACCATGGTAAAGGGTTGAAGAAGAGGGGAAAGATAGGGAGGAGAGCAGAGAAAACTGTAGAGCTCAATAAAATCGATAATTAAAAAATAATAAATAAATAAATAAATAAGTAAATAAAAAGTGTATTTTCTGCTTCATTTTTGTTGGGATGTTCAGGTCTTGCTGTTGTAGAACCACTAGTTACTGGCGGTGCCATATTGTTCTTTATGTTGTTGAATATATTCTTACACTGTCTTCTACCCATCTTTTCCTCCAATTGATGCAGGTGGGGCCTGTGGCTCTGGTGATTGCTTCTTCAGGTTCACCCAGTGTCTCGGGTGGTTGCTAATGTAGTAGGGGTTGATTGGGAGTATCCAGAGAAAGGGTTTATTTCAGTTTACAGCTGTAATGTATCATGAAGGAAAGTCAGGGCAGGAACATGGAGGCAGGAGCTAAATTGGAAGCAATGGAGAATGACTGCTTCCTGGATCTTTTTCCACACCATATTCTTTCTGCTTTATTTTTATGCCACCCAAGACCACTTGTCCATACACACAGAGTTCTGGATTTTCCCATATCAACCTTTAATCAAGAAAGTACTCCAAAGGTTTGTCTATTGGTTGAATTTTATCTGTTGAGATTCCCTCCTCTCAGATGACTGCAGCTTGGCAAAAAAAAAAAAAAAAAAAAAAAAAAAAAAAATCAGCACAATCATTTTTTTTTCAGGGCAATGCACACTGAATGTATCACTAGAGATAGAGATAGCCACCATGACCCCCATTGCTTCCTCTAAGCTTGCCTCCTGTGTGTTTAAGGTCTTCTCACTTACATACCCCCAGTCTGCCTTTGTTAAGTGACAGCCAGTTGTTCTCTTCATTTCTCCTTTTTGCCTCCTGCTCATTCATCATCAAATTCTGCTGTTCCCAATTGCAAAGTGTATCTCAAATCCACCCATTGCCCCCATCATTGCTGACCCTATGCCAGGTTCGTCCATCATCATCTCCGTGGTGGACCATTAATGGTACTCCCTGGTTTTGCTCTTGCCTGTAGTCTCTGCACAGCAGCCCAGAGTATTGTTTCAGAAAAGCTCACAGGATTGTTATCTTTTTAAAGTATTCCAGTTGCTTTCCATTGCTTTAAAATCAAAACTAGCTGCATGATCTGACTTGTTCTTTTCTAAGAGGCCTGTACACACACTATTTCTCACATTTCACCTGACCCCAGTCACCAAACCCTATGGCTGCTTCCAGAAAGGTCAGGCTTGCACCCACTCCTCAGACTTTGCACTCACCCTCCCTTGGCCTATACAAGCCCTCTTTCTGGGCTTCTTTCTATCCCGAGAGTCCTTCCTTGATCATTATTTCAATAGCGCTCTTTAAGTAGCATAGTCTAGAGAATGCTTCCTTCTTCTATCTTCCTCATTTTCACTGTAAGGCTTATAATCTGTACTAATGTGTTTCCATCTCCTTGGTACTGTTTGCCGTCTTCTGTCAATCCTCCACAGATCCATATACAAGAAATGAGAGGACCTTGAGTGCTGGTCTTTGTCTTTTAAACATAATGATGTCCCTCTAGTGTCCACAAAATATGGAGGTACCCTATATACATTTTTCAAAAGAATGGAGTATTATATTTAATATTTTTGTATAGTTTCACGTTTGTATAGAAAGGTTTTTAAGGCAATGTCCATGTTTTATTAAAGAAAACAATGTCAAACCCTTAGAAGGTATTATGTGTCTACCAAAGCTTGTGAAAAATCTAGAAGGATCACAGTCATTCTGATTATGGTATTTGTTTTGTGAAATAAAAATCAGCCCAAAATTTACAATACACTCTTCTCACAAGTATATGTAATTTACAATACACTCTTCTCACAAGTATGTATGTAAGAGTAAGTGTGAGGCTGGATGGCTAGCTCAGCTCAGCAGATAAAAACTAATCTTGCTCTTGCAAAAATCAGAGTTCAAGTCTCAAAACCCACTTCTCAGGGCTCAGACCCACATGTTGCTCCAACTCCACAGAGTCTAGCTCCCTCTCTTTGCTGCCACAGGCATATGCACACATGTACACATACTCCCACGCAGACATCCGCACACATAGATGCAAATAAAGATAAAATGACTATTTTCTATTGAAAGTATCCTTTTCTCATACAATATATCCTGACTTTATTTCCCCTCTTTCTACTATTCCCAGTTGCTCCTCACCTCTTCTCCCATCTGGATCCACTCCCTTTCTGTCACCCATTAGAAAAGAACAGACTTCTAAGAGATAACAACCAAGCATGACAGAATAAAATATAATAAGATGAAACAAAAACTGTCATGTCAAAGTTGGACAAGGCATCCCAGCTGGAGAAAAGTCTCACAGCAGGAAATAGATTCAGCGGCCCACTCCTTCTCATAGTCAGGAGTCTCATTAATAGTGCATACACACACACACACACACACACACAGAGAGAGAGAGAGAGAGAGAGAGAGAGAGAGAGAGAGAGAGAGAGAGAGAGGGAGAGAGGGAGGGAGAAAGAGAGAGGACCTGGTGAACACCCTTGTAGGTCCTGTGATTGCTTCTCCATTCTATGTGAGCTTATATGCACTTTTCTTTGTTGATTCAGAGTGTCATGCTTCCTGGTGTCCTCTATCCCAATGTTTTTAGGTATTTAAGGAAGCTCACACTATCTTGAAAGATCACAATATTAGGAGAAAGAAAGTCCAACTGAGGCAATATATCTGAATTTAGGGCCTGAATTAAAAGTTTGAGATTCAGTTTTTCCCAGAAGTAATTTCTTCTCTCATCAGGGAACATTTATGCTATAAATAAGATTATGTAGCTCAAAAGCTAATTGTTTGAGAACACCTAATTGAAAGTAATAGCTAATGAGAGAATTGCATTAGTGACTTAACGTTAGTGGTCACATTAAAGTCCCACATTTACATGAACCTGGTTTATTTCCTCTTTCCTCGTTGACATTAGAGGAGTAAATTATCCTGGCATAGCTTCAGAAGCTGATTGCACGCTGGACCTGGATGAAAGGGCATTAATGAACATAATAAAGAATGTCTCACTCCTAATTCAGAGATTCTTAGAACTGAGGTGTGATTCTGCCTAAACTACAACAAATAATGAGAATCTGAAAGCATCTAATGAACATCAGGAGAAAATAGCAGAGTTCATTGTTCCAGACTTAATGTTTGGGAAAATGGGCAAAAAGTCAGCTAGAAACACAATGATGTGCTGTCTTCTCCCACAGTCTCTGAATTATACTAGCATCTTCCACACAGGGTGGGATTCAAGTTTCAAAACGAGAAAGTGTTTCCTTCCATCAATAAACCTGGCCTTGGAGAAAAGCATACAAAACAGCTTCACACATCACTGTCTGACAAGATGCTCACTGATAATTTTAGCAATGCTGAAGAACTTATTGATACACTTTTCTCTCAGAAAATCAGAAACTCAAGGAAACTTGAAACTTTCCAAGAATGTGTGTCTGAAATAGGACCTCTTTTAAAAGGTCAGGACTTATTACACAGCTTATGAGCAATTGCCTTTGTATCAGCAAATTTCTATACAAAATTTTAAACATAAAATAATGTTAAGCAATATTGAAGTTGTTGCATCGTGCTGAAATCAGACTGACCATCTCTAGCTTACAAGTTGGGGAAGCAGTTGGCAAAGGCCATAGCTTTGGTTATGTACATCCAAAACAACCTCTGTCCATCAGGAATTAATGGGCTAGGTATGTTTATGAGTTACAAAGAGGAGTTTTGATTGTTTGTTAATTTCTTACTACTACATATGCTAATGAAGGTAGACATTTATGCATTAAACTTATTGTAGATTTGGGCTTTGACAACCTGAAAAATACCTTTATTTTTATACAAGTGTCAAATATATCTTAATATGGTTCATTTATTTACCACTCTACAGGCTTGTTGAACAAATATGTATACACGACAGCTCTGTAGAGCAGCAAGTTTAGGCACTTCGAAGGACTGGCAGCAGTGCCTTGGCCACTGCTCCAGGAATTAAATTCCAAATATATTATATTCTTTCTATTGTCTTTACTAATTTTATTTTCTTGCTTCAAAAGTAGGTTATAATTTCATTATCATTTTGGCATTCGGGAAAGCTAGACCAAATAACCTAAAAAGAAAGAAATTCTCAACAGAAGTAAATTTAAGTCAATTAAGGAAGTCATTCTCAGTACAAGATTGAAAGGGACCTTTAAGCTTTCATTCCGTAGCTCAAGCAGTTGCAACTACAGTTTCAGTCAGTGCTTTATGTCTTCCCCATTTCAACGTGTTCTAGTAAGAGAAACTCGGAAACACTAGGCAGCCTATTTCAGCAACAAAATTATTTGCAAGTCCCACTTAGTTTGGGGAATGAGGCTTCTAATTTATCATCATAACTCTCCAGAGGTGTGGACACCATTTTCTCAATGAGGAGGCCTGCTAAATGAAACAAAAGAAACTAGAACCTTTGACGGGTGCTTCCTTTGGAATCTGCTATATGTGACGTTGAAAGCCACCTCCATTCCAACATAAAAGCCCCTAGTGCTGTCTATTACAACCTTGCCACCACTCATGTAAGAGTCTGAAACTCACGATGATTAGAAAACTTGAAGGCATAAAACGAACTCTTCCTGTTAGCACCTGAAATTTTTTAAATGAAATATATGCAAATACCTACTCCTAACCACATTGTGACTTTATTTATAGATCTTCTAATAGTCACACAACATTTTTAAAACTTCTAGATACTTATGTTGTCTTCTAGGCAGGGAATTCATTTTGAAACATATCTAAACTATATACCATTGATTTATAGATTTTTGTAAAGTAAAGTGGTGTTTAAGTCTATAGTTTGATACTGGGTTTTGGCAACACAACATAGATGAACTTATTAATAATGTATTTGTTATATGTAAAATGTTATATTCAGATCATATGTTTATATAGATTTATTATACTTAAATAGAATTTTAACAATTAAAAATCTTAGCCATTAATATTCTAAGAGACACACTAAAAACAACCAATAATTGAAATGTAAGTGAATACATACAGTTAAAACATAATCCAGAAAAAAAAAGCTCTGAGGATATGCAACACATAGTAACACTGCTTGGCAGATTCCTAGAGGGTTTTAATCACTAAATATGAGCCCACAACCTGTCACGGAGTCTTCTATTTTCCCAAATACTAATCTCCAACTGGGGAAAGAATTAGAGCTTCAAGATGTAGGCCAGTAATATTAACAGAGCATCAACCTCCAAGATTGTGGGAAGAGACGGTCTTTTCTTTTGTTAAAAAAAAAAAAAAACAGGAAAATGGGGACCTACATTTTAGTTAAGTGGATGATTAATAAAAAGTGTGCACCTAAGAGAATGCAAAACTAAGAACAGTGTGACTATTTAGGTCAGCTATTTTTTGATCTACTCCAAAATTAAATCAGTAATATGAACACAGTTATTTCACAAAAAAGCAGGCCAGGGTCTTCACTGTAAACCAAAGGTAATAATTCTACATAATGTTTACATATACCATAATACACAATAGTATTTTCTCTACATTACACAGATATTTCCTGAAAGCAGGTTAAAGCTGAAAACATGAATAAGTCTTACTTAATGAGCCGCTACAGACAATGCAATCCCACTCTTAAGAACATTATATGTTTAGGCTACCTGAGAAGTGGAAATCAGGAGAATACATGGTTAAGTATGTAGCATATAAAGTAAGCCACATATCATCTTGTAAACATGATGTCTTCAATTCTTTTTGTTTGGCATGAAGGAGAAGATTCCACGGGAATGAAGCACAACCCACTGTACTGTGTAGGCCTATGGTACTGTGTTGCTTAGCATTTCTTTACCTTCTACTTCAGAGCATATGGCTTGATGCTATCTTTATCCGTTCAGGAACTGCTTACTGCCTTGCTGGTATAATCCAGGTACACTTGCAGACACGAAGAAACATGGGGATGCAGTCAGTGATTTCCTGTCCTTATGGAGCTTGCATGGCAAAAGCTTAGGAAATTTGACACTTGCAAAACCACTGTTGGAAGACAACAATAGATGAGGATAGCCTCTATGGGAGGAAGAAGTCTTACAGTCAGTAGTGGGTGACTTTAGTATGACCCAGAAAGGCTACTGTAGGAACGTAACCAGTGGGCGAAGGAAACCAGGAAGACTCTGGGATGAAAAAAAGGTTGTGAAATTACCAATTCAAACGAAAGAAAGAGAGAAAGAGATGGGTGAAAAAGGGGGGGGGGCAAAAACCCGAAAAAGACTAATTTTTGACTCCAGCTAAGCTACTTTCCTTCTAGGACAAACAACTAAAGTCAGCACAAAATGTATGAAAGTATTTTCCCCACATCCAGAGACACAGGCAGAAACAGCCTGCAATCCAAGAAAGATAAAACCAAGTAAGGTGACTTCTATCAATGCCTCAAATTTCTGAAGAATATTTATAGACCATGTTTCGGTGAGGGGATCTGTGTGGAATAGCACAAGCTCAGGGTAGGGAGGAAGACATGGAAGCCTCAGCATATAATAGTAACAGCGCAGAAGAAATTCTGCACATAAGCGGCTCCAGAAATCCAAATGAGTCTCAGGAGCCCTTGTCTGAGTACAAGCTGCAAGTATAGGGATCTAGAATGACACTTGAGGACAAGCAGGCCCCAAAGTAGATCTATGTTTCTTCAAGCCAAGGATAACTGCTTTTTAAATACCTGGACCATTGCATAAACCCTTTCTGTAAAAGACTAGAGCTCAAGTAGTCTGAGTAAAGGCTTCTTTGGTTCCAAAACATAATTAAGCTGTCCAACAAATAATTAAAATGCCTGTCAATACAAGCCACAAGGGAAGATGACAAAATCAAAGACACTAAAGGTATGAAATACTGTCGAGTGTAGCACATGCCCTCAATTAAAGCCAGTTAATAGAAGCAGACTAAAAAAGAGCAATGGACTAACAACCGAGAACTTTGGAATGGTTGTTATCGATATGCTCAAGATCTTAAGGAAATAAATGGTACAGGAGGGGGAAAATGAAATTTAACAGAGAGTCAGGGGGTGGGGGACAAAGGAGACTGCCAGAACTGCAAAGTACAGCCCCTGAAGAAATGTTTTAGCAAACCGGTAAATTAGATCTTGCAGGAAAAAAAAAATCGATCATAGAACTTGAGAACAAACTTCAGAATCTTTGCCAATTTCTTCAGTTGGGGATTTGGCTCAGTGGGAAGAGGACTGCCTTGTAAACACAAAACCCTGGGTTCTGGCCCTGGCACTAAAATTACTTTTTAAAAAAGTAGTTGCCAATTTCCAATTTCAAACAAGAAGCACAATGAAAGAAAAAAACTGAAAATTCCATATCTAGACAAAACAAAAAGCAAATCATTACCATGTATTTTCAAGGGTATAACATCTTTAAAGGCAAATACATTTTAAAAATACAAGAAGCCAGGTTTGATGGCACATACCTTTAAGCCCAGCACCCAGGAGGCAGACACTGGTGATTCCCAGAGACTGAGGAAAGTTGGTTTACAGAAAGAGATTCTGCATAGTCAGTGATACAAACAGAAACCCTATCTCAAAAAGGGGATGAGGCAGGAGAGATGGCTCAGTGGTTAAGAGCACTGACTATACTTCCATAGGACTCATGTTCAATTCCCAGCACCCACATGGCAGCTCACAACTGACTGTAATTCCATTTCCAGGGGACCCAACAATTCATGGCAAAACACAAATGCACATAAAATAAAATATTAATTTTAAAAAGAACCATTAAAATGCAAACAATAAAAGCACAGGAAGTCGGATGGAAAAGTACATACAGTCATTATATTCTCTCATTTATATTTATATACAGAATATTTTGCTCCTAGTGAGGTAAGCACAGATAAAATTAAAAATAAATTATGAGTCACATAATAAAATGTAGCCAATAATAGTGGTAAAATAAAATCCTAAAAGTTTCATTTAATTAAAAACCATAAAAGGATGTAGCAATGAAGATTAGCTGGAACAATGAAGACAAACATTGATACAGGAAACTTACACCTGATGTCAACAATTACATTATTAACCAAACATCCAATTAAAATATAGAATCAGATCAGATAAATATGAAGGTATAACATTCATAGAAAGCCACAGGTCAATCCTGCCAGGGAAGTAGGGAGGCTAAGTACAGACCTCCACCTGATCCTCCCTCCAAGTCCAATCCCCCAGTCTCATCCCCACCACTGCATAACAGCTACCATCGCCCCCTTCAGCTCCTGCAACTTCCCTCTGGATCATACAGATCATCCCTCCAGCAAAGTGCTTGACAGAAAATTAACTCACAAAAATCAATAACGCTCCTATGTACAAATGACAGACTGAGAAAGAAATCATGGAAACAACACCTTTCACAACAGCCTCTAAAAAAAGCTTAAGACATTGAAGAAAGAATTGAGGAAGATATCAGAAGCTGGGAAGAACTCCCAAGCCTGTGTTTTGGTAGGATCAATATAGTAAAAATGGCCATTCTAACAAAACCAATGTACAGATTCAATTCTATCCCATCAAAGTGACAACACAAATCTTCACAGATCTTGAAAGAACAATTCTGACCTTTATATGGAAACACAAGAACCCAGGATAGATAGAACAATCCTGAACAATAAAAGAACTGTGGGAGGTCTCACCATTTCTGATCTCAAGTTATACAACAAATCTATGGTAATAAAATCATCATGGTATTGCTATAAAAGCAGATACCTTGATTAATGGAGTTGAATTAAAGACCCAGGCATAAACCCACACACATATGAACACCAGATTTTTGATAAACCAGAAAGGCATAATGGAAAAACAGACAGCATCTTAAACAAATGGTACTGTTTAAACTGGATGACTGCATGTAGAAGAATCCAAATAGATCCATACATGTTACCCTGCCCAAAACTCAACTCAACTCCAAATGGATCAAAGACCTCAACAGTAAAGCAGATACCCCAAACCTTCTAGAAGACAAGTGGGGACTAGCCTTGAATGCATAGGAACAGGATACAGCTCTATGAACAGAACATTGATAGGACAGGTAGTAAGACAGAGAATAAATGGGAGCTCATGAAACTGAAAGATTCTGTAAGGCAATGGAACTGAATCGAAGACCCAGATATTAATCCACACACTTTGAACACCTGATTTTTGACAAAGAAGCAAAAAAAAATCAAATGGAAAAAAGAAAGAATATTTAACAATTGGTGCTGTCATAACTGGATATTAACATGTAGAAGAATGAAAATAGACCCATATCTATCACAATGTACAAAACTCAAGTCCAAATGCATCAAAGACCTCAACTTAAAGCCAGCCACACTGAACCTTACAGAAGGGAAAGTGGGAAGTACACTTGAACATATTGCAAAGGAGACCACTTCCTAAATATAACCCCAGTAGCAAGACACTGAGAGAAACAATTAATAAATGGGACCTCCTAAAACTGAAAAGATTCTGTAAAGCGAAGGACAACATCAACAAGACAAAAATACAGCCTACAGAATGGGAAAAGATCTTCATCAACCCCACATCAGACAGAACTCTGATCTCCAAAGTATACAAAGAACTCAAGAAATTAGTCATCAAAAGAACAAATAATCCAATAAAAAATGGAGTATAGACCTAAACAGAGAACTCTCAACAAAAGAATCTAGAATGGCTGAAAGACACTTAAAAAAATATTCAACATCCTTAGTCATCAGAAAAATGCAAATCAAAAAAACTCTGAGATTCCATCTTACACCTATAAGAATGGCCAAAATCAAAATCACTGATGACAATTTATGATGGAGAGGTTGTGGGGTTGCTGGTAGGAATGCAAGCTGGTACAGCCCCTTTGTATGTCAGTGTGGTGATTTCTCAGAAAATTAGGAAACAACCTTTCTCAATACCCTGTAATACCTCTTTTTGGGAATATATCCAAAGGATACTCAATTGTGCCTCAAGGACATGTGTTCAACTATGTTCATAGCAGCATTGTTTGTCATAGCCAGAACCTGGAAACAACCTAAATGCCCTTCAACTGAAGAATGGATAAGGAAAATGTGGTACATTTATACAATGGAGTACTACACAACAGAAAAAAGTAACAACATCTTGAATTTTGCAGGAAAATAGATGGAACTAGAAAACATCATTTTGAGTGGGGTAAACCAGATACAGAAAGACAATTATCACATGTACTTTTACTCATAAGTGGTTTTTAAACATAAAACAAAGAAAACCAGCCCACAAATCACAATCCCAGGGAACCTATACAACAATGAGGACTCTAAGAGAGACATACATAGATCTAATCTATATGGGTAGTAGAAAAGACAAGATCTTCTGAGTAAATTGGGAGCATGGGAAATTTGGGAGAAAGTTGAAGGCTAGAGGAGAGGCAGGGAGGGGAGCAGAGAAAAATGTAGAGCTCAACAAAAATCAATTAAAAAAGAGTGAAAAAAGAAAATGTGGTACCTTACACAATAGAGTATTCCTCAGCTGTTTTTAAACTGACATTATCATATTTAAAGGCAAATGGATAGAACTACAAAAATATCCGGGGTGAGGTAACTCCTACCAAGAATAATAAATATGGTATGAATTTTTAGAATTGCAAAAAATGCCAATGCAACAAAATGCAAATAATGACGATTTGTGAATTATGATCTAAATGCTGATTTAGTTTCACATATTATGCTTACAATTTTAGTTATATTACACTCCTGAAATTAGTAATGTCTAAAATATAATAGGAAATGACTTAAACCTGTCATTACAGTAACAGAATCATACTTGATTTGTATTGGATTACTATTTGCTCTGCTAGCGCATGCTTTGCACTAAAGATAAAACTGCACTCAGTGTTTCAGTATTTCACTATTTTAAACTAACTTTAAACCATCATAAATGCTCATTGTTACAGTTTTACCATCAGTGGAGTGACTTAGTTTCTGCCCCATAAGACATTTTATCAAGAGATACGTAGAATACTTTAGTGAGTTCATAACTATATAGAGATAAGATTGAAATAACCCACTATTACTCTCCTATTCTATGCCACGACATAGCCAAAGAAGTACATATTAAATTATTTAGATGTATGATTATGGGTATGTATGTAACATACATGCAAGTAGCATTAAACAGACTGAGCAGGTTATATTTAGGAACATATATACATATTTACATGTCACAAAAAGAAAAGAAGAGGCTAGGAATTTGAAAAGGCAGGAGGAGTAGGAGATCTGCAGGGAAGAAAGAAAAGGCAAAAATGGTGTAAATGCGATATACTCTCTTAAATATTTTTTTCAATATTCTAAAAATTGAAGTCACACATTCACCATGTCTCTGTGCTCCCTATTATCTTGGAGGGGAAAAAAAAACTAGTCCATGATTTCTTTTTCTCTGATACCTCTGAGAAAACGCTATGGGGTCTACAAATGTTTGTGAGCAACTTTGTACTTACAATTTTAAAGAATTATAAGCAGAACATTTTTCTTATGTTCTCTAGTGTTTACCCTTAGTGCCTTTTCCTAACGTTTGAAGCACAACTTGTTTGTGTATTTTATTTGCAATCTGGCATAGTCCCTACTGCTTTCCTTGATGACACACATTGCCCTCGGTTTTCATTCCTGCTCATCACAGGTATTGCCAGCTTCACAATCTATTCTTTTTCTCCTTAATCAAGTCGTTGATGTCTTATAGCATAGCTTATCTTCATTAAACAAGACATTCCCAAGAGAAAATAAAAGTTACGTGGGTCTGACCCGTGTTCAGATCTGTAATGTTTCATGGTACATCTATATCCTGCTGAAGCGTAAGCTCAAATCACAACCTCCTATATCTCCATGGTCAGAACCAGGCATTTCTTGAGTCAGTACCTTGGCTTGCAATTTGTAACAGATGAGTAAATACAGATTAAAGTTTAAATTCTACAGAGTAAAGAAAAATCTAATACAAGCAAATTTAGAGACTTTGAGAGAAGGGGAAGTGGACACAAAGTCCTTTTCCTAACTAAGCAGCTATTTGCAATAGATACCTGATGGGAAAGGAAAGACAGTTTTTTCCAATAATGTGTGCCTGGATATATCAGCCTCACTCCAGGGTAGACCCCATGTCTAGACGTAGCTGACCAATGCAAAATATACTTCACGTTTATTTATATACTGTCTGGCTTTGTTTGATTTGGTATTCATTGTTTTATTGGTTTTTGTTTTGGCTGTTGTTTGCTCATTTGTTTTGATTTTCATTTTTGCTTTATGCTTTTGAGGCACAATAAATAATATAAAGTTTTGTAGGTAGGGAAGTGGGAGGATATGGGAGGTGCTGGGGGGTTAAAGAGATGTGATTAAAACATATTGAATGAAAAACATTAAAAATCAGAGGCAACACTTACCAGCTGTAGCACACAGGAAAGTGGACCCTGTTCCTCTCCTGGACAGCACAGTAGAGCTGATAGTGTTGGCAGAGGCATGGGTGATATCCCTGAGTATGTGAGAGCAGAATTGCTGGCCACACACCCCTCATCTGCCATGTGGTGGTGAGGGTGAGGAAAAGATGCCCTCCCTTCCTTACACCTGCCACCTGTGGTGGGTGGCAGAACTGACCCTCCCCCTTGCCAGCTGCAGCACTCAAGAAAGTGAACCATGTACCTCACGTGAGAAGCATAATAGAGCTGACCCTACTGGTAGGGGAGTGGGTTTGCCGCCACAGAACGTGAACATGGGAGACCTGGTCCCATCCCTCATCTGTCATAGGGTAGCAAGGAGAGGAGAAACACCCTCCCTGTGCCACTGTTCATCAATGCCTGAAGCAGGTGGGAGAGCTGGCCCTGTGGTCATAAGAATGGGATAGCTGTTCCTACCCCTCATCAGCTGAAGCTCAGCCTGGTGGTGGGGACAAGGGAGAGCCTGCAACTACACAAGCCCACAACCAGAGTTATCAGCTGGCCACCCCAATATCCATTCATCTGTAATCTGCTGGAGCATGTGAAGTCAGTGATCCTCCTGCAGACCCAAAATACAGGATTTCCATGCCACAGGGCAACAGCAAGATAAACAAAAGGAATACACTGAGGACCCAACATCAACAGCATAGCCGAAGCCGGAGGTCTTGAACCAGAACAATGACTCTTTGCAATGATCACTGTCAAGTAAAGATGTATGAATAAAAGGGCTTACTGCAAGACTCAGTGTGTCACACTACAGCTTCCTTGAGGAGATTGAGTTTTCTTTTCTTTTTTATCTTCTTATTATTCTCTTAAATTTTATTTTATTTGGGGGTTGTTGCAAGGGTCTAGAGGGCAGATAAAAGGGGACAGGGAAATGAATGGAATGGAGATGCAAGATGTGAAAAACACAAAGAATAAATAAAAAATAAGTTGAATGAATAAATAAGCAGAGACAATACTCTTAAGTATGATGCAAGAGTATTATACTGTAAATTTTTTTAAAAAAACTCACCTTTTCTTTTTATTGAAAATAGATTTTTTTCTCACATAATATCCTGATTAAAGTTGCCCCTCCCCCTATTACTCCCTGTACTTCCCCACATCCCCTCCCATTCAGACCCATTTCCTTTCTGTCTCTCATTAGAAAATAGACTCCAAGGGATAATAATAAAATATAACAAAATAAAATATACTAAGATAAAACGAAAAATATTACATTAAAGTTGGACAAGAAAAACAAACAGAAGAAAACGTGTCCAAGAGAAGGAATCAGATACCCACTCTTTTTTTTAAAATTTATTTATTTATTTATTAAGGATTTTTGCCTCCTCCCCTCAACCGCCTCCCATTTCCCTCCCCCTCCCCCGATCAAGTCACCCTCCCTCATCTGCTCAAAGAGCAATCAGGGTTCCCTGACCTGTGGGAAGCCCAAGGACCGCCCACCTCTATCCAGGTCTCCTAAGGTGAGCATCCAAACTGCCTAGGCTCCCCCAAAGGCAGTAAGTGCAGTAGGATCAAAAACCCACTGCGATTGTTCTTGAGTTCTCAGTATTCCTCATTGTCCTCTATGTTCAGCTAGTCCGAATTTATCCCATGCTTTTTCAGACCCAGGCCAGCTGGCCTTGGTGAGTTCCCGATACCCACTCTTTTGCATTCTCAAAAATCTCATAAAAAATGCTAAGTGGGAGGCCATAACCTAGAAGAACACAGAGAACACGGTGCAGAACCATGCTGGCCCTGTGCATATTGCCTAAGTCTCTTGTGAGTTCATATGAGCTTTGCTCATGCTGATATAGGGGGCATTGTTTCCTTGGTGTCTTCCACCCACTCTGTCTCTTACGCTCTTTCTGCCTCCATTTGGGAAGGGTTCCCTACGCTTTGAGAGGAGGGGTTTGATGAAGACATCCCATTTAGGGCTGAATGTTCCAAGGTCTCTCATTCTCTGCATTGTGTCTGTCTTTGAGTTTCGGGATCTGTTTCCATCTGCTGCAGAAGAAAGCTCCTCTGATAATGGTTGAACAAGGTATCTATCTATGAGCAGAACTGAAAATCATCAGGAGTCATTTAATTGATACAGTTTTTTTAGACTAGTAGTATTTGGCTTTATCCTAGTTCCATGGGCTATCTAGACTCTGACTCTTAGTCACCCAAGAAATGCTGAATATGGATTCTGTCTTGTGGACTGGTCTTTAAATCAAATCATATATTGGTTGATTATTCTTACAATTTTGAGTCACCATTGCCCTCATATATCTTGCAGGCAGAACACCATTTTAGCTCAAAGCGTTTGCAGCTGACCTGGTTTTTGTGTTTCTCTTTTGGCAGCATGCAGAGTACCTTCCTGTACTAAAGATGCCAGAACACAGGAGTGAAGGCTCTATGTAAGCACCAGCTCAGCTTCTCCACATCCGATGATAGTTGTGTACTAGGCAAGGGAGTCTCGCCGTCCATTTAGGTGGGACAACAGTAAGCAGTGTTTGAGGATTCTCATGGGTCTGTAAAATTTCCATGGAATCTTCAGTTTCATATCAAACAATTAATGGCAAGGAGTGATGATTCTGATTAACTATAATGCAAATCACTAATGTCTTAGTTAGAGTAAATATTTTCTATTTCGATTCCTTTTTATTTGTTCTTATCATGGCCCACTGATATCCCACCAAAAAGATTGAATATGTGTAGCATTGGTATATATAATCATGTTTGTAGCAGCGAATTTTGATAGACTCAACAAAAGCACAATGTCACTTCCATTTCTTACAAAAGAAATTAAGCTTTTTTTTCTTCTGAAACATTGATGAAACCAATGTATAAAGATGATAATCTACTTTAGATTATTTATTTAGATTATTTACACTCATACAAAAAGGATGAGGCAAGTTATATAACTGAAAAATTATCCTTAATAATACGGCACTGCATGTGGCAATAACCTCACTGCAATGAGTGATTTATTTCTAAAGAAACACGACATTTGTTGTTAAATAATGAAGTAACTTGATTAAGTAAGATGATAGCAAAAAACAGACAGGCTAAAGGAAATTTCCTTATTTATTCCCTAAATCCTTTCTGCTCACAGTATACCCATGCATCTTCACCATCGAAAGTTTGCAGACTCCCAGATCCACCCCAGATTTTAAATCATAATTTCCAATTTAAAAAATGTCTAAGTTATTTGTACTTATGCTAAAGTTTTAAGAAGATTTTGCAAAAAGACCTTTGTTCTAGCTTTATTAACACACAAAAAAAATCTCGTCACTTCATTTGCTTTAAGTATCTCAATTTATTTAACTCACTGATATTTACATTTCTTAACATCAAATGGCAAATTTTTCAATAATACTAATTAAACTTCTGCTTTATTTTTTGAGGTTATCACCAAGCAGCCTCAGCTCCTACAGGTGAAGCAAGTTTGATTTCTATCATTCTTAATCTCAAACTGTTGGGTTTCCATGACAAGTATCTTTTCTGTGTTTTGTTAAGGAAAAAAGTAACAAACTAGATTACAAAGAATTAGCAGTTTATCAGATGTCTCATTAGTAATCAGGTTATTCAAAATCTAAAACTTTAGGACGTATCTTTACAGGCAAATATCTATATTGAATTTGGAAAGGTAAAATTACTTTCTGACGTTATAGTATTTAGAGCAACTACAGTTTTAAAACCTTAAAATGTGCCCTGAAATATTCTCATGAACATTGTCTTCCATACCCTAACATGAGGTTGTGTGGGATCAAAACAAGGAGTAAATAATGGCAAGTGGGGGCAAAATCTGGAATATCAAGAGAGATAAGATGATAATGCAGATTCATACATTCAAAATGTAACTAGAGCAAAGAACCCCAAAGGTTCATCTGACCTAAAGATACAGAAAGGAACAGAAATGACTGCTTAGGCTGTGGCTAGGTGTGACTAGTTTACTTAGAATTGTCATCTAAGTATCATGGAATCCTTTACTGAGATATATAAGATGATCATATGAGATATGAAAATACCCCCAAGACAACATGAAAGCCTTGTAAGTGTCAGGCAAACTATAAAAAATATATTTAAAGTAGTCTTTAAAAATGAACCATAGCTTTGGGATCCTATTCCCTTTGGATGCATACCTTCCTAAACCTGGATGTAGGGGGGAGGGCCTTGGACTTCCCACAGGGCAGGGTGCCTTGCCCTCTCTTAGGATTGGAGGGGGGTGGGAGGGATGGTGTGGAAGGAAGTGGGAGGGAAGTGGGAGGAGAGGAGGAAATGGGAATTTTGATTGGTATTTTTATAAAATAATAAAAAATATTAAAAATTGAACCATAGGCTAAGAAAAACAGTACCACTGATTTGATTGAAATCTTTCACCAAAATATCACTAGGTTAAGTTGGCAAAAAAAATCAGCTGAATACCTATAAATACAAATATATAGACATATATAGCTATATATAACTGTATATGATTATTTTATATTTATGCAAATACACGTACATGCATAAGGATAAAACATCTTGGATAAGCAAATACTTGCTTCTTTTTTGCATGTGTATGTATCTGGTATGTTTCATGTGTGTTTGTATGATCACTTGTGTGGGTGCATGTGAGAGTTGCATGTACACATATGTGCATGTGGATGTGAAGGGTCAAGGTTGGTATAATATGTCTTCCTTAATTACTTCCCACTTTATATGTTGAGGAATGTTCTTTTACTGAACCTGGAGCTCTCTGTTACAGCCAGACTGATTAACTAGCTTGCTTAAAACCTTGCCTGTCTTGGTCCCCATAAGCTGAGATTGCAGGTAGGTCACCACATGCATGTGACTTTTGTCTTTTATGTATAGAATCATATCATCTGAAAATAAAGATATTTTGACATTCTTTCTTGTTTGTGTTCTTTTCTTTTCTTCACTCAAGCTGACTTCAAGAACTATATTGAACAGGAGAGGGAAGAGTTGACATCTTTGTCTTGTTCCTGATTTTAGTGGAAATTCTTTGTGTTTCTTTCCATTTAGAATGATGCTGAGTTGGGAACTTGTTGAAATTGTCTTTATTATGTTAAAGCATGTTACCCCTATCATGAAAGGATGTTGGATTTTGTCAAAGTCTTTTCTAAATCCATGAAGTGGTCGTGTGATTTCTGTTTTTGAGTCTATTTATATGGTGAATCATATTTATTGATTTACATACATTGAACCATTCTTGCATATCTGGGATGAAGCCTACTTGGTCCTGGTGAATAATCCTTCAGATGTGGTCTTGAATTCAGTCTGAAAATATTTACTGAGAATTTTGAGTAGAGATATTAGCCTATTATTTTCTAAAATTGCTGTTATTGTTGTTGTTGTATTGTTTTATTTGTCTTTATCTGGTTTGGATATCATGTTAATACAACACTAGCTTCATAAAAAAAGTTTGAAAATGGTCCTTCATTTTTTACTTTACTGAATAATTTAAGTTGTATTGGTATTAGTTTTTAACTAATAGCTTTCTGTGGGAAAATTTATTTGGTCTTGGGTGGTTTTTAATTAGGAAATTTTTTACTATTTATATCTCATTGGATGACATGGGTTTATTTAATTAAAGTTTGGATGCTCACCTTACTAGACCTGGATGGAGGTGGGTGGTCCTTGGACTTCCCACAGGTCAGGGAACCCTGATCGCTCTTTGGGCTGATGAGGGAGGGGGAGGGAAATGGGAGGTGGTGGCGGGGAAGAGACAGAAATCTTTAATAAATAAATTAATTAAAAAAATAAAAAAATTAAAATGATTTATTCTTATATGCATAATTTACTTATTATAAATTAAGTTATTTTTCAGCATGAGCTAGTCTTATGTATGTGTACACACACATATATATATATATATATATATATATAAATTCATTGACGTTAGTTTGGAAGAATATAAATATTAAAACTATGTTTTGATGATTCTCTGATTTTTCTTTGTCTATTGTAATGTCTCCATTTTCATATCTAATTGTATTAATTTTCTTCCTCTTTTTTGTTCTTTTAGTTGACTTTGCTTAGACATTTGCTGATCTTGTTAATTTTTTCAATAAAATAATATTCATGAACAAATAGTATCCAACTGAAATTATTCATATGTAATGCCATGAATACTGTAATAAGAATAGAGCTCTTGTTCAAACCACAAATGTCTTCACCCTTCCTGAGAAAATTTGAATGAATATGTGTGGTCTCACTAAACTGTTTTCTGCATCTTAATTCATTGTGTTCAACTTTGTCTAAATAAATCTGAAGTCTATATATTACACCAAGATCACTTCCTAGTTTCCTAACGGAAAATCCCAGATGTTTGTCCATAGTTGCCTCAAACTCACTGACTCAAATATAGCTTACTCCTTCCTTTTTTCATTCAGTAATAGTTACTAGGTGGGTATTATATTTTAGGAATTTTTCTATGCACTAAACGTATATTAATGAATAGAAGTCTATGATTTTTGTACAGTTCTCATTACAGTGAGGGAAAGAGAAATACCAATGACAATAAATACAACCACAAGCTGTGCAAGAGTCCTTCCTTCAACAAACCACAAATAGAGTAGTGGATCCTTAAGATGATAATAGAGTTGAAAACCCTTTTGTGGAGAGAGCATGTAATGAAGGAACAGAGTTAAGAGAGCTTTTCTTGTCTTCTGATAAAGAACATAAAAACTCTGAAGGGAATTCACAGTGAAAGACTTAGTAGAAGCTTTTTTAAACCTCAATAAGCCCTTAGCAAAATCTGAATGATTTCAGATTTTCTAATGCAGAAAATTTTCATTAATAGAGAGGGATAGTGATGCTATACTATCTGCTCACAAAGAAATCTATGAACAAAATAGAAAAAAACAAGCAGACCACCATAGACAAATTGTTCAGGAGTCACTCTCTCTGCACAAGAGCCTTGGGCACATCATCAGAGCATACTGCTGTCATAGGTGACAGCTCTGTGTGTGTTACTTCCCTGAACAGGGACAAGATGTGGACATAGAAGACCATGATATTGAGGCTTCAGACCCTGTACAGAGAAATGTACATGGCTGTCTTTGTGTTTAACAAAAAGTTCACAAGTAAAAATATTTAGTGTGCGTGTGTAGCATATAGGTATGCATGTGCATACACATTCATCTGTAGAGATTAATAGCTGTCTTCCACTAAGGCTTTCTCCCTTACTTTTGAGATAGGAAAGAATATCTCACAAATCCCACAACCTTACAATGGCTGAACTTGCTGGCCAATTATTTCTGAGGATTTGCCTGTCTCTTCTTCGCCAGTGCTAGGGTTGCAGAAATGTACAGCCATGCCTACTTTTGTATGTGAACACCAGGGATCTGAACTGAAGACCTTATGTTTCTGTGACAGGCACTTTACCAACTAAGTCACTGCCCCAGCCCCAGTAAAAGCACTTTAACAGTTGAAAACCATATTTTAAAAAAAAACAGAGTTAAGAATAGAAGGAAAGAAAAGATTTTGTACAACTGAATAATATTGTATTATTTTTTAAAGGATTTAAAAGCTGAAAATTAAACTTCTTTTGTTTTTTTGAGACAAGGTTTTTCTGTAGCTCTGATGCCTGTCCGGGAACTAGCTCTTGTAGACCGGGCTGGCCTCAAACTCACAGAGATCCACCTGCCTCTGCCTCCTGAGTGCTGGGATTAAAGGTGTGAGCCACCATTGCCTGGCTGAAAATTAAACTTTATAAAATAAAAAGTTTTATTAAGCTAAATAAATGGATATTGAAGAGAGAAAGTGTTTCTACACAGATGAAGTATAGAATACATTTACATTATTTATAAAATTTATATACATACATACCAATAAACCAAGACTTTACACTCAGTCATTATTCATCACTAACTCACAGGAGTGACTTTCTGTCTTGTAATTTCCATTCATGGTCATTGTCTATGAAAGTATTTTCTTATTCTTCATATTCTATTTTACTCTCCCTTTCTTGTGATTAGATGCCCAAACTCCACCATTGTATTTTAACTACCTACAGTACTTGATATAATAGCACAATCTTTCTGTTCATGCCTAGGAGCTAGAGGTCCTATCACATAACCTATATCTGCAGTAGGCTATCTAGTCTCAAGAACATATTTTGATGTTGTTATCATTACACAGTTATCAAATCATCAAATGCTAAATTGCTCAAAATATGTTTTCATCATTAATTAATTAATGAATACAATTAGAACACTTTCCCTATGAGATAGTGGCAAGTAATATAGAAAAAGTTAAGAATAGAAGGAGAACAAAGAATGCTAGAAGGAGAGAAATGCCAAGGAAGTCTCTCCTGGGGGGACTCATTGAGAAGGTAGCAATTCAGCAGAGTTTATCCTGGAATAGGGTAAGAACTCTTGTAATCTGGTAGAAGAGACAGTATTAGATGGAGAACTCGCAGTTGGTAGTGATGATCGAAGGCTCAGTGTAGTAACCCAGGTGATGAAAAGCGGATAGAGAAAGTGTTATGTTTGCTGCTACTTTTTCAGTGAATAAGGAACTTCACTACGTAGAGCAGAATGATTAATGGTGTCATGGAGGCTTAATGAATAAAGGAAATAAAGAAATAACCTCAAGGAGTAAAGGCAACACTGTAGCAGTATTGCTAGGAAGTAACACTAGTGCCAGATTTGATGGCATAACCCTGGCTTTAAAAATGAAGTCAGTTCTCTATGTTTTATAACTGTTTTTACCCCATCTAATTATGGAGATAAAGACAAAGGGAAAAGTGTTTTTACTTATAATTGGATTAGGAGCTGGTCAGTAAGTCACACAAAATAGGGTGTGGCAAGGAGTCCAAGGCAATTTTAAAAATGACTATAATCATCGATTTCAGTTGTTACTCTGGGTAGAAAAAGAAACCACAGAACTGAGTTGAAGAAGAAACTGGTACAAAGCATGGCAGGATCGATGGATTATAGGTTACCAATGAATCAATGAGGTTCGGTGTGAGAAGGAAGGCATAAAGATAAGAACTAAAATCTGAAAAGAATTCCCGATCGACATTGAAAGTAAAAAACATAATAGATGTCACTTACTTAACTAGGGTTTCTATTGCTGTGATGGAAGACAATGACCAAAAAGTGCTTGCATTTTTACAGCACTCTTCAACATTGTTCATCACTGAAGGAAGTCAGGACAGGAGGAACTCAAACAGGTCAGGCTGCTTGAGACAGGAGCTGATGCGGAGGCCATGTAGGGGTGCTACTTACTGACTTGTTTTCCATGACTTGCTTAGTCTGCTGTCTTATAGAACCCAGGATCACAAGCCCACAATGGGGTAGGACCTCCCCCATCAATAACTAATTAAGAAAATGTTTTACAGTTGGATCTCATGGACACATTTTCTCAATTAAGTTTCTTTCCTTTAAGATAACTCTAGTTTTTGCATCAAATTGAGGTAAGACTACGAGCATCATTGGTAGTTTGAAGGTATGCATCATGAGAATAATTGATGAAGGCGGGGTAGAAGATAAGGCCATTCTAATTTAAAGAAATTAAAAGCAAGGCAGGAGAAAAATCACCAAAGGTTACAGAAATGGACAAGGTTTGGGCTGGAGTGCTACTGCAAATTCTATCAACAAACAAGAAGTTTGTTTCTTCTGCTAGGAATGAGGAGATTGATGAGGGTGTTCTGATAACAGTACCCAGAAGGCATGAGGGATAGTACGATGATGTCAGGTTCTAAGTCAAAAATGTTTGGGAAGTCGGGGAAGACCAAAGGGTAGAAAGAGGCATGATGGGCAAAGAAAATGCTCTTCCTACCTCCTTGGAGTAAAATTTTATGGAAGAAAAGTAACCAATACCTGAAAAGGCTCCTGAAGAAACAGCATCCTCAGGGGAAATCAGATTCATTAAAAGCAAGAATGCATAAAGGGGTTACCCATGACTGACTATGAGTTCCAATCGCACAGTTTCAATGAGGGAGGTGTGGGGTGAGAGGAAAAAGTGTGGGGTGAGAGATGACTTCAGAGTTAAGCTCATCACAGACTGGAGGTGCCTATGAAACTAGTTTCTGTCTTATCAATACAGTGTAGGTGACGAAAGAACTAGGTGGGGGCAATTATAGGGGAAGACTCCTTTTCCTCTTTGGTAATTTTTGTCTAATCTTTGATTGATAAATAATACTTGTACATATTTATAGGATTCAAGGTCATGTTTCAGTCCATGAATACATTGTGAAACAATCAAATCAGGCTAATTGCTAAATCCATCATCCCAAAGAACTATCTTTCTGTTTTGGTGAGAACATTTTTAATCCACTCTTTCATCTATTTTGAAATATACAATTTGTTGTTAGTAAATATAATCACTGCACATGCAATGCATGATCACAACTTATTCTTCCTGTGAAATGAACTGTGTGTCATTGATTAATGTCTTTTCCTTTCCCATTAATTTCTTTCCAAGGCCTGATAATCAGCATTCTTTGCTTATTCAATTGTCTTATGTTCCATATGAGAGACCGTGCAGTATTTCTGCTCCCTGGACTTGCTTTATTTCACTTAGCATAATGTCCTCTGGTTTCATCTATGTGATAAGTGACAGAAGGAACAGCCTTTTAAGGTTAATGGTATTCTCGCCTATATGTGAATCCTGCTTTTAAAATCCCATTGTCTCTTGATGAGCACTTTGGTTGTTTCCATTCTTGACTACTGAAAATGCAGTGCACTAAATATAAATATGGGGGTACAGATATGTCTTTGCACAGAATTCATTTCTGCAAGCTAGATACCAGCAGCGGAACTGCTATGTCCTATAACTACTCTATTTTTACCTCTTGGGGAAATTGCATGCTGTTTTCTACAACTCACAATACTCATAACAGTGTACAGGCGTTCCCTTTGGTTCACGTCATCCATAACACTGTATTTTTCACCTTTGTTTTTCATCATTAATAAACTAAGAGTTCCAAGTTAATGGGTAGGATGTAATACCTTATTTTGCCTTTAAATTGCATTTTTCTGATTATTACTAATGTTGAACATCTTTTCCTATGTGTTTTGTTTATTTGAATTCTTTATTTTTTAAAAGTGTCAAATTAGAGGTGGTCAGTAAAATAAGAGAGATATGGGGGGTTATGGGACCAATAGCTTGGAAGGATAGATTGAGGGCAACATAGTGAGAGAGAAAAAACAACACTAATTCAAAATCCACAAAGAAACACAGTATTTCTTTTTGCTGAAAAGTAGATAATAATATATGAATGTATGTTTATAGAAACTATGCTATTTGAAGCCATAATGCTTCCCTCCAAAAACCATAGATTATTCACAAAACTCCCAGTGACAGACTTGGAAAACCTCGCATTAAGTTCTTGTTCAGGGATGCCAAATACATTACTAAGATAATATAAGTTGTTGCCATTGCTTTTGGTGACCTCCTGGAACATGAATATAAGATCCTATACCTGAGAACATGGCACACTTCAGACACAGGCAAGGTGAAACTGTCCTGGGAGCCTCCTCTCTAGTGGTAGATCTAACAGTATCTTAATGCTGTTATCCAGGCTGCTAAAGAAGAAAAATGACCAACAGCTCAGCAGCAGATCTTGAGAACCACAGAAATGGCCAACATGGCAAGTTATCTCCAGTGCTGCATTGATTTCTTGTTATTGAGTAGTTGGAATTATTTCTAGCCCCATATCTGCCCTTTGTTTGCAAATAAACAGAAACGCTTTTTCTCCACCTGAAATCTCTCTTCTCTGTTGTATCCTTTGCTATTTGGGTTATTTTGGTTTGAGTCAAACCTATTTCTTAATTTCTGCTTTCTTTATTATTTTAATTATTTAAAAAAATATTTTTTTATTTTAGTACCAATCCCAGTATCCACTCCCTCCCTTCTTCTTGTTCCCTCCAACTTCTCCCCTACCCCACCTCCCATCCACTCATCTGAGTGCTTTGAAGATAGACCAAGGTCCTTCCTACTATATCTAGGCTGAGCAAGGTATCCCTCAGATGAGAATGGGTTTCAAAAAGCCAGTGCAAGGTGTAGGGATAAATCCTGGTCCCACTGCCAGTGGCCCTGCAGTCTGCCCAGTCATACAACTGTCACCCTCATTCCGAGGACCTAGTTTGGTCGTATGCTGGTGCCTCCCCTGTCCGACCAGAGTTAGTGAGCTCCCAATCGCTCAGTAAGGTGTTTCAGTGGGTATTCCCAGAAAGTTGGGGGTGCATGTCTCTAGTGAGATCCAGGACAGTCAGAGAATTCATCTTGAAAAACAAACAAAAATAATCTGCTTTCATTGCTTGTGGGCTTCATGTCTTAACCGTAAGAACATGCTCCAGTCCAATGTCATAACCTTTGTCAGCAAGGGAACATTTTTGACTGATCAGGCAGATGAAGCAAATATCTAATCTATTCTTCTGCTTGACAACAGAAACTAGAAAGTCAGACAGAAGTCTTATACAGAGAACCAAGCTCTTGGGTCCTCTTATGTCCAGAGTTTTTGAGCTTATTTGTTCTTCCCCATGAAGGCAAGCATCGATGGAAACAGGAATGATTGTCTCAGGGCTTTGCAGCTCAGGCTTTCCCACAGTCCTATCTGCTCTTTTAGCTGAATTCCTGCTCACAAAGTCATTTCACACATTATGCAAACTGGAACGTCAGAGTCTAATTCCGTTGATCCCATGCCAGAACTTATTGATCCCATGCCTTTAATAAATCTTGTAATTATCAGCTATATAGTTTAGAAATACATAAAATAATGTGTATATGGTAATGTACACATTCATATATTTGCAGACATTCATGTGTATGCTTGTGTATTCATGGACTTTTCTACAGAGTCATATCAGACAGTAAAGCTAGACTACATAATTACGTAATTATTTTATTACCAATTGCATAATTATTGCTTATGATGAATATCAGGTTTGTAGCCTAGTGGAAAATGCCTCTTTCGGCCCAGAATAGCCAGGATTGATTACTAGTATTACCATTTACCCTTTCTGAGACTTTGAACAAATGCCTTAATTCTTTAATACTTAATTCTTTAGTACTCAGTGGACTTTGCTTCTATTTGAGTTTGTTTTTTCTGCTTTTCTAGGGATTAAAGCCTGCATCAGGTACCTGCCAGACGTATGCTAACACTGAGCAGTACTTTAAGTGCCTGTGTTTTAGCTTATAAGGAAAATAGCACAATTCTCAAACATTTATATAGAACATTGCTACCTTCCAGGAACTTTTATACATGAGAAAGTTGTATGGTTACAGGAGTTTTTGTAGCTATAAAAGATCAGCGACAATCTAAACATTCATCAGTAGGGAATGATATTAGAAATTATGGTGTATTATTAAATTGGGAACTATGCAACTATTTTCTTAAAATGAAATCCTTTAGCAAGCTTATTTAGAATAACATCTAAGAAGCTGTAATAAATATAAAAAATAAAACACATGAAATGTATGTATGTTAGTGTGTGTATTTGTACATTTTCAAATATTTTCAAGTGTGTTTGTGTATTCACAGACTTACCCTTAGATAATATCACTTAGGGAAGCCAGACTATGTCAGATCATGTCAATGACTAGCAATTTATGGAGAAATAAAACTACCACGAACCTCAGTTTCCTCAGTTTGAAAGTGGTAAGAAAAATTTAATTGTAAACTCTGCTATGTAAGCTGTGATCAGTAGATGAGCTAAATGGATTTGAACACTGAAGTCTGGCATACACATAGCAAGTAGTTTTTTTTTTATTTTTATTGAGCTCTACATTTTTCTCTACTCCCCTCCCTGCCTCTCCCTTCCCTTTCAACCCTCTCCCAAGGTCCCCATTCCCCCAATTAACTCAGGAGATCTTGTCTTTTTCTACTTCCCATGTATATTAGATCTCTATATGTCTCTCTTAGGGTCCTCATTGTTGTCTAGGTTCTCTGGAATTGTGATTTGTAGGCTGGTTTTCCTTATTTTATGTTTAAAAACCACTTATGAGTGAGTACATATAATAATTGTCTTTCTGGGTTACCTCACTCAAAATGATGTTTTCTAGCTCCATCAATTTGCCTAAAATTTCAAGATGTCATTATTTTTTTCTGCTGTGTAGTACTCCACTGTGTAAACGTACCACATTTTCTTTATCCATTCTTCGGTAGAGGGGCATTTAGGTTGCAAGTAGTTTTGAAGTGCTTGTTATTACTGTTTTAGTCAAACACGAAGTCAGTGAAGGCAGATCCCACAAAAAAATTGAGCTGTAGAAAGCAACAAAGAGGCTTATCTACATTATGTATGTATGGTCTATTGATGCCTGGATTTTCCATTTTATTTTTCATGTTACATATTCTGAATCTATCTGTCTTATTTCTCTTTTTCAGTTATTTTATTTTATTATTCTGGGTTATATAGGCGATATTCATGCACTCAATATAATTTGAGCTCTCCCCACCACACCTTGCTGCCCTCCTGCTCAGCACATCTCCTTGCTCCATCAGTCAGTTGTCTTCCTTCCTCTAGATCAGTGGTTCTCAACTTTCCTGGTGCTGGAACCCTTTAATACAGTTCCTCGGGTTGTGGTGATCCCCCAACCATAAAATTATTTTTGTTGCTACATCATAACTGTAATTTTGCTGTTATTATGAACTGCAATGTAAACATCTGTGTTATCAAGTGGTCTTAGGCAACCCTTTGAAAATGTCATTTGACCCCTACAAAAGGTCAAGACTTACAAGTTGAGAATTGTTACTCTAGGTGGATTGCTTATACTCCCATGTGTCTTTATTAAAAACCAATATACACAAACGAGAGAAGACATGTGGCATTTTTTCTTTGAGTTTATTTTAATTGGCTAAACATTACTATCTTCAATTATATCCATTTTCCTGCAAAAAAAAATAACCTCGCTGTTATTTATATCTAAAACATTCATTTTGTATACACACTACATATTCTTTATCCTTCCTCTGACAGACACCTGGGTTGGTTGTATAACTTGGCCACTATGAATAGAGTTGCGGTGAACTATGCTGTGCAGGCATCTCTGTCAATCTTCCCCATTTCTAAGAGTCTTACATACAGTAAGTAGACCCTCTGTGTGTTCTAATTATATCCCTTTCTTACCGTTTGCTTTCAAGAATCAAATCTATATTTTACTGACCTCAAGAGATGCTTGTTAGTTTTGACTTTCCTTTGGATATTTACATTTTCAAACTTGTTCTCAAAATTCATTAGGCTTTGACAAAGAGAAGCGCAAGTCCTGTGTTCATTTGTGAGCTGTAGTGAGGAGTCCCTACATCATTGTGACTGTGTCACAAGAGCCTATAACGTGGTGTTTCTCAGTAAACACTAACTTCAGTAAGTAATGATTATGATACAGCATTGGCCATGTGTTTTCTCTTCCTTAACCTTTGCATGTTTGTTCATAGGAAGGCTAATATGAAGACTCGGCATACGTGACTACTTCCAATCATAAATTGTCATACTTCTGTCTCTCATACGAGTAGGGTTCCTTTAAATGGATAAAAGTAAAGTGACCTTTTTAACTTGTGTATTTCCAATTGTAAAAGTTCATGTTATGGTGGTTGTGATCTGTTTAGTTGTTATTGCTTGTTTGGCACGAGTTCTTGCTATGACCTCAACATTCCATCCACCTGCTGCTGGCCCCTCAAGTGTTGTGGGAGTGTACCACCAGGGCAAGATCCATTTTAAAAGTTTTAATGATCCAACGAGTTTTGCTCAGCTTTTTACAAGACCATGGGTTGGAACACATCTCCAAGATTACATGCTCCTTCCCTGTGGCTAAACAGAAGGTTA